>NW_004567110.1:56675342-56693308 GCF_000260355.1 Condylura cristata | reverse complement strand
AAAAAAAAACAGAAGTAGGTGGGTGGGATGAAAAAAAAAAGACCAAGTCATACCAAGTCATAGCTTGACTCTTTCCCAAAACTACTTCTATTGACACCTTCTCCCTAAGCCACTGATTCCAATCTTAAAAAGCAGTCTTGGGCCCTCCCTGGTGGCACAGCGGGTTAAAGCACAGCACTGAGAAGCTAAAGCCACTTCCACATGAGTTGGATTCCCACCTGCCCCTGAGGTGACCACATGGCGAGGCAGACCTCTCCTGACCCGCCCGCTGCTCCCCTTAGCAGTGTACTAAGTCGATCTGCCTGTTCTGCTCCCCACGCTGTCCCTGGTGAATTCTCTCACCCTCCGCATCTCTAGTCTGTACCCAAGTTCTGTATGAATAAATAAATAAATCTTTAAAAAAAAAAAAGCAGTCTTAAAGATTTGTCAGATATAGAAATGATTTTGCTGGTTGAGAGCTTCTTCAGATTTCTCTGAACAAATGGTGTGATTTCTTTGGAGAAACCAGAGGAAAATGCTACCTCTAGGATAAGAATAATTATCATTCAAAGTTTTTCTTCATTCATTAAGCATCATGGTAAATCAAATATTAAGCTTAAAAACTCAGTACCACTTTTATTTCTAATATAACATCTCTCTAGAATAAGACCAAGAGAATTGGTAGACATATGTTCAACCAAGACCTAAATTCCTTTTCTTTTTTTTGTATTTTTATTAATTTTTTCATAGACCTGGGGTGTGGCCAGAGGTGCAGGGAACTCACCAGAGGTGGGGGGGGGGCACAGAACAGGTTGATTGACTGAAATATATTGCCAAGAGGAGGTGCAGGTAAGGTCTGCTGCACCATATGTGGGTCAGCTCCCTGGCTGAGAATCAAACTCAGGTCTGAGTGGTGAGACCTAACTCCTAGGCCACCAGAGAGGACTCATATCTATTCAAATCAAGTCAATATAGAGTAATACAGGCCCTCAGATATATAAGTATTTGGTAAATTGGACCACCAGTACCGCACAATGGTGTTGAAAGGATAGAAGTGAGGAACTGCCCCAAATCCTTCTGGCCCATCTGTATACATACTATGATATGCATCACCAATTCACAGAATCTCAATTCTCAAAACCCATGTTTCCAGCAGCATGAAATCATGATACTTTGATAATTCCCCATGCCACTGGGAAGGTTCTTTCCAAGGGTTTCACAGACATTTTTATGAAAAAAATCCATCGGATTTGTCAGATATAGAAATGACCTGTCACCAGAATAAGATACCAGAAATCCATATACCTCACAACTCGTCTGTCTCCCTCACTTCTAACAACCATTCTGCTAAAAAAAAAAAAAAAAATCCTAAATATTGCTAATTCTACCCAGTTTTACTATTTCTCTGATGGATTATTACAAGTTTCCCAAGTATTGAGTATCATTGTCTGATTTCTAAATCTAATGCAACTTATTTCACATAAAAACCAGGGGAATCTTTCTAATATGCAAATACAATCAAGCTGGTGCCATTAAGCTTCAGAGGTCCTTTTTTTGTAAAGATTTGTTTTATTTATGCATTCAAGAACTGGGGTATAGGCCAGAGGTTTTGGGGGGTGGGGGTGAGAGGATTCACCAGAGACAGAGTGGGGAGCAGAGCAGGTAGAGCTACTGAAATACACTGCTGAGGGGAACAGCAGGGAGTTAGGAGAGGTTTGCTGTGCTATGTGGAACAGCTTCCTGGGTAGGGATTGAATTCATGCTGCAGTGGCCACTGAGAGCTGCTTAGTGCTGAGACTTAACCCTTTGACCACCAGGGAGACTCTAAACTTCAGGGGGTCTTAGTACTTTTAAAATAAACATCAGATTCCTGCAGTTTAGAGATCTTGCATGGTCTAGAATTGAATTCACTCCTTCTGGCTTAACTTTCATGACACTTTCCCGATTGTGTGTTCTCATCACTAAGAAGTCTTTTTTTAGTTTACCAAATAGTTCTCTGCTTCAGTCTTCCTGCTTTTTATTCTTCCTTGCCCCAATCACCTTTAATCTCAGTTTCTCTGCAGTTCCTTCCAGAGGCTCATGGAGCTTCATCTTCCTTCAGAATACTTAAACTTGCAGTTACCCAATTTTCTTCCTCTCTTCAGGGAGTGCATAATGCAAAACCAGTGTCTTACAGAAGGCCAGACACATAGAAAACAAAACAAAAATAAATTTCAATACCACTTGCTGAGTCATGTTTTTATTTTTATCCTGTTTGAGGATGCTAATGTGATTGTGGCTGCAGAGTCAGGAGTGATCAGCATTTAAGTTTGTACAACTAAGGAACAGTGTATTTTTTACATATGTTGGATTCTTTTCTTACCCTAAAATGCAGAAAACTTGGATTTGGAGTATCCTCAAATATGAACAACATGTGTCAATATCTGACTTCATCAGGTCAGGTTGTTATCATAAAATGTTTATAAAAAAAACAACAGACACTTATTTCTCACAATTCTAAAAACTGGAAAGTCCAACATCAAGCTGCCTGCAGATTCGGGTCCTGGCAAGGAGCCACTTCCTGGCTCATGGGTAGACGCCTCCTCACTGTGCACACACATGGTCTCTTCTCAGTGAGGTGGGGAAAACCGGGTGGCAATGAGGGCACTTTATGAGGGTACCAGTATCACAAGGACCACCCTCATTAGCTCACCTAAATCTAATTACCTCCCAAGGTGACCCATCTCCAAATGCAATCGCATTGAAGATTTTAACAAATACAAGGCCCTCCCTGGTGGCACAAGGAGTTAAAGCACAGCACAAGGAGTTAAAACACAGCACTATGAAGCTGTCCACAGCCATTGCACGAGTTCAATACCTGGCCAGAGAGGTGACCCACATGGAGCAGCAGACCTCTCCTGTCGTGCCCACTGCTCCCCTCAGCAGTGTACTTTGTCATTTTGCCTGTTCTTCTCTCCACTCCGTCTCTGGTGAATCTTATCACCACCCTTGCACCTCTGGCCTGTACCCCAGTTCTGTGTACATAAATGCATCTTTAAGAGAAAGATTTTGACATATAAAGTTTGGAGATGGAAGGTAGGCACAATTTCTGCCATAGCATTTCATAATAGTCTCCCATGCCCAAATCTGAAAGTTTGTTTTCTTTTTAAATACATAACATTTTTTACAAATTTTTTGGATGAATACTTTCTTGGGAGCTCTGCAATGATGAGCAGTTGTTAAAAAACTAAAGACTTTGTTAATTTATGAAATTATTAATTCAATTATCAAACTTGTCTTTAACAAGAAAAGAAATCCAGGGCAATTAAGAAGGAATGAAATCTTTGCCAAAAGCCACAACTGATTTTTTTCTAAGGCAGGTAAAATGCCCTGGAAATGTCATAACAGACAGAGGTTGTGTATTTTGGAGAGCTGATCCCATAATGTTTCAAACAAGACCCACATAAATATTTTTTCCCTACTCTTTTCCACTCGCATGGCATATGTGTTTCAGCATAGAATCAATTTAATGTAGCCATAATTTAATGTAGCCATACTTGGCAAATAGGAGATCCTGTATTTATAAATTGACTCTTTAAGATAATTTTAAACAAAACCAGACATCCTATGATATTCTGTAAAGTATATTTAAATTGGAATTAGAGAAGATGATGCTGTATCGCCATTCTCTATGTGCTGCAAAGCTGGGGGAGGTCTGATAGTGGAAGAACTCAGCAGCAGGCAATTAGAAACTTGTGGGATGTTGTTACTTGCTCTGGCTCTCATGCGTATGGCTTATTTCTAATGATAAAATATGCAGAGAGAAGTTTCAGAAATAAACTTTCACAACGCTTTATCATAGCAGTCCAAGGTAGTAAAACTGCTGTGCTAATTCTTATTTCTATCATAATGAAGCATCTACCAGCTGTCCTCCTGTCTAACCAAAATTTCTCCTCTTGAGCATAGTCAGACCAGATCCATGGATGCCTAAATTCAACTTAGAATTCTGTGCTTCATTCTACCTTTGATGGCTGCATTTCTCCAGGCACCAGCCACTAAAGGGAATACAGACTTGACAAGTTGAAGGTAGAAATGGAGTAAGGCAAGGGGAGCAGTGACACAAAATAGGAGACCCCAGGACGCAAAATAAAGTCTGATTGACTCTTTTCGCAGTCCTTATTTCTCTCATCTTCAAGCACGAACACAAACTTTATTTCATTGATGAGTGTTACAGGCTGAATTGGGTAGCCTAAAGTTCCTACTCTGATCACTCAAAATGTGACATTAAAGAGGTGATAAGGCCCTTCCTGGTGGCACAGTGGGTTAAAGCACAGCACTGAGAAGCTAAAGCCACTTCCGCATGAGTTCAATCCCCGCCTGCCCCGGAGGTGACCACATGGCGTGGCAGACCTCTCCTGACCCGCCCGCTGCTCCCCTCAGCAGTGTACTTCGTTGATCTGCCTGTTCTGCTCCCCACTCTGTCTCTGGTGAATCCTCTCACCCTCCACATCTCTGGCCTGTACCCCAGTTCTGTATGAGTAAATAAATAAATCTTTAAAAAAAAAAAAGAGGTGATAAAAATAAAGACATTAAGATGGAGTGTCATACAGTGCCCTCCCTGGTGGCACAATGGTTTAAATGGCAGCACTGCCAAGCTGGCCTGGCCACAGCAGCAGCTTCAGTGCGAGTTCAACCCCCCATCCAGGACGCTGACCAACATGGCGCTGCAGACCTCTCCTGACCTGCCCGCTGCTCCCCTCAGTCTGCCATTCTGCTCTCCGCTCTGTGTCTGGTGAATCCTCTCACTGACCCTGCACCTCTGGCCTGTTCCCCAGTTCTTACCCATAAATAAATAAGTCTTTAGAAAAAAAATGATGGAACGTCATACAGCATAAGAGGAGCAAACTTGAGTGGGACAGCAGAGATGCATGAATAGAGGGAGACCAGAGGACATGATGGAAGGTGGACATCTCAAGCTGAGGAGAGAGGCTGCCAAAGAAAGAAGATCATATGAAACCCTTGGTCTTGGACAGCTAGCTTTTACAATTGAAATGATAAATTTCCATTGTTTTGGCCACCTGAGGGTGCTTTGTTATGGAAGCTCCAGTAAACTACTCATGTTTCAGTTAATTTAAACTAACACTATGCTTAATTTAAATATTAACATTAAATATTAAAATTTCGTTTTCTTTATTAAACAAATTTGAAACACTTTTCGACCGAACCTCATGGACCCACTCCATTCCAAGATGAGAGGAAGGCTTACCCTGGTTCAGGAAACTCCAAGGACCTCAAAGAGAGGCAGCTGTGATAAGTAAGCCCAGAGCAAGGACCTCCAAACACCCCAGAGAGTTTGCAAAACTCAGTTATTGAACACGGCATTTCACTTGCATTCACACAATTGCAATTTATAACAATGACATCTGTATGCATGCTTCAGTTACTGCCTCCAAAGCAGTTAGTATGAGGCCTTTCACCAACAGAATTTGGCAAATTGGATGTCCTTAAATTTTCACTTTAGAACACCTGCAAAGTACAATATAGTACTGGGCTTCAATGTAAGGGCAATTTCCAAATACACACTTTTAGGGATGACTATTTCTGATTTATAATCAGGCTAATTGATTCAAACAAGTTTAAATAAATCAGAATCTGGGGTGCCCTAACGGGAATGAGATACATAAAGGGAATGGGATATCTAAGTTTATAAAGTAGTCAATGGGTGACATGTAACTAGTGACAACTATAAAGGTAAAGCTTGTGGAAGGCCTTGTCTTTGCCAGATGATTGGACCAAGGGTTGGAGGCTTAAATATTGTCAATAATGATAAATTATTTATATTCATAGACTAAAATGTTAAATGTTTAAATTAAAAGGATAGCCACTATAAGCAAAACAATGGATATCAAAATTCAAAGTAAAAAGAAATCAACAACAACAAAAATATACAATAAATGGGGAACACAAAGCAAAATATCATGAATAAGACCAACTTTATGATTTATTACCAACAAAAAAATTTACACCTTATTTACCAAACAAAAGAAAATGATGACAACAATAAAAATCAAGGGATACATGGGCCCTCCCTTGTGGCACAGCAGGTTAAAGCACTGCATTAAGAAACTTAAGCCACTTCCGCATGAGTTCCATCCCCACCCCGGAGGAGACCACATGGCAAGCAGACCCACCCGCTGCTCCCCTCAGCAGTGTACTAAGTCAATCTGCCTGTTCTGCTCTCTGCTATGTCTCTGGTGAATCCTCTCACCCTCTGCATCTCTGGCCTGTACCCCAGTTCTGTATGAATAAAAAAAAAATCTAAAAGGAAAAAAGTCAAGGGATACAGAATTTTCAGTATATAGAACAGAACAGTTAAAAGCATTGAAAGAGTATGTTGGACACATTGATGATAGTAAGAAGAAGTAAAAGTATTAATATCAGAAAAATAAATATATGCATGAAGAGAAATATTTTGCAGTGATAGTAAGGTTCAAATCAGCAATTAGATAAGGTACACAAAGCAAAAATTTCAGATCAATTTGTGCTAAAAAATCACCAAAAAAATATCAAATCCACAATGGGCTTGTCTCCTTCATATTATGACTGATGTATATAAACTGAAATTAGGAAATATTTAAGGAAATTGAGTAACACAGCACATTTCATATTGTAAATTGAAGGACACATGAATATATCACCCTAAAATATTCCTCTTTGCCATATGAATTATTTAGAGCTAAAGACCACTGAGAACCAGCAGACAAAGTAGAAGTTCTCTATTCTGTTCCATTTATGTATGTGTCTCTCCTTATACTGGAAGTACCACACTCTTGATTACAATAACTTTGTAGTAAATTTGTAAATTCAAAACTGTGATGCCCCCAGCTCTGTTCTTTTTTAACATTGTTTTTGGTTATTTAGGGTATTTTATTTTTCTACAAATTTTAGTATTGTTCTATTTCTACAAAAAATATAGCAGAATGTTAATAAGAATTTCATTGACACAGATTGTTTTAGCTAGTATGGACATATAACAATGTTGAGTATCAGATCCAGAAATGCAGGATGACTTTCCAATTATTTGTGTTTTCTTTACATTTGTTCAGCAATGTTTTTCATTTTCAGTGTAAAAAAGTCTTTATCACCTCGATTAATTTTGTTGCTAGGCATTTTATTCCTTTTGATGATATATTTTTTTAAAGATTTATTTATCTATGCATACAGAATTGGGGTACAGGCCACAGATGCGGAGGGTGAGAGGATTTACCAGAGACAGAGTGGGGAGCAGAACAGGGAGATCGACGAAGTACACTGCTGAGGGGAGCAGCGGGCGGATCAGGAGAGGTCTGACGCGCCATGTGGTCACCTACGGGGCCAGCGGGGTTCTAACTCATGCTGAAGTGGCTTTAGCTTCTCAGTGCTGTGCTTTAACCCACTGAGCCACCAGGGAGGGCCCCTTTTGATGATATTTTAAATTGAATTGTTCTTAGTTTCCTTTTTACATTCATTGCTAATATAGGGAGACTCATCTATCTTTGGTTATTGGCTTTATCTCCTGTAACTTTACTAAATTCATTTCTTGATTTTTTTTAAAAAAAAATATTTATTTATTTATACATACCAAACTGGGCAACAGGCCAGAGGCGCAGGGGCGGTGAGAGGATTCACCAGAGACAGAGTGGGGAGCAGAACAGGCAGATCAACAAAGTACCCTGGTGAGGGGAGCAGCAGGTGGGTCAGGAGAGGTCTGCCGCACCATGTGGATCACCTCCGGGGCAGGGTATCGAACTTGCACAGAGGCAGCTGCAGCTAGCTTGTAGTGCTGAGTCCTAACCTGTTGTGCCACCAGGGAGGGCCGCATTTCTTGGTTCTAACAGAGTATGTTGATGGCTTCTTTAGGGTTTTCTACATATGAGATCATGTCATCTGCTAATATATATCATACTTCTTCCATTTCACTTTGGAAGCCTTTTATTTCTTTTATTGCCTCTTATTTGTTTCTTTTTAATGCTCTGGCTTGATCTTCCAGTACCAATTTTTATATTCTGCTATGCTCCAAATATTTGTGACTCCCTGAAAATTATACACTGAAAACTGCACTTCCACAGTGAGGATACTGAAAAGTGGGGAGGGGATTAATTTACAAGGGTAGAGACCTTATAGCTGAGATTTCTTGAACTCTTTCAAAAGACACCCAAAATTCCCTCACCCCTTTTGTCATGTGAGGACAGAGAAAAGATTACTGTTGCTGAACAACAAAGACACCAAATTTGCAGGTGCAATGATTTTGAACTTCCCAGTGTTGAGCTTTGAAAATAAATGTTTCCTACAAAGGCCATTTAATTTATGGTCTTGAATCCATACCCTCACAGCACAAGTAATGGGGCATGACCAGCTTTTTCTCACCACCTGGGTGGTAGGACTAGCAAGCTTTGTTGGTGGTCTAGCCTGTGACCCTCTAAGGGCAGGCTGCTCTGAAAATGGTGGAAGCAGTGGGTGTTCCATGACCCACAAGCTCACTGGTGCTACAGCAACAAGGTTATCCTTGTTGCCGCAAGGTGCCGCAGCAAACTGGTTGTAGGGGCAAACTCCATGTGCCCCAGCCCACATTTCAGGGCTGTGGGAAGAAAGGTTGGACCCCTGTGCTCAGGCAGGTCCTGTGCTCAGGCTTCCTCATGCCACGGGCAAAGCGGCCACTGTCGTGTCAGCCACCATGGGAGGCTCCCAGTGGAACCAGCCCTGCAGCTCCTGAGACCAGCGTCCCAATGCCACTGTAGCTCCCCAGCCCCCTTTCTTCATGTTGTAGCTGGCCTTGCTGAAGGGGAACGAGGTACAGTGTGTCCCTGGGGCCAGCTCCAGCCCTGGCTCCTCATACTCCACCTGCTCATTAACTTGTCCTGCACTCGGAGCAGGTTGAGTCTGTCCAGGTACATGCTTTTCCCTTTTGTATTTGGTGCATGGATCATAAATAGATGAATCAGGTTCAAGCTCAGTCTTTGAGTTAATTTTTCAGATTGAAAAATGGAAGTGTGTGGATTGGTGCTTACTAGCACCAATCAGATATTTAGTATTGAAAGTGGTCCCATCAGGGCCCTCCCTGGTGGCACAGTGGGTTAAAGCATAGCACTAAGAAGCTAAAGCCGCTTCTGCATGAGTTCGATCCCGCCTGCCCGGGAGGAGATCCACATGGCGTGGCAGACCTCTCCTGACCCGCCCGCTGCTCCCCTCAGCAGTGTACTTTGCTAATCTGCCTGTTCTGCTCCCCACTCTGTCTCTGGTGAAGCCTCTCACTGCCCCTGAGCCTCTGGCCTGTACCCCAGTTCTGTATGTACAAATAAATAAATCTTTAAAAAAGAAAAAAAGAAAAGAAAGAAAGTGGTCCCATCAGGTTTGTATGGTGGGGAACTCTGAAAAGGATCTAGGACAGAGCAAAAGCCAGCTTGACAGAACATTCATTCTGCTCCAGGCCTCTGGAGAGAGAAAGATTCAACAGATGACCCCCAAAGAAGAGGCATTGAACAGACACCCTCCATGGGATTCAACAGACCTGCAGACCTCTATAGAACCCTACACACCATAATCTCAGAGACTCAGCTACTGCACCAGCTCCAGCCTTGCCTCTGAGACTGCCTGTGACTATCTCTGCTGGCCTGGATTGTCATCTCAAAAAGAGCTATTTGCTATTAGTTTATGTCAGTAGCTCACAAAGAGCTGTTTATTAGTGGTGTAGGCCAGCAACTCACAGAGAGCTGTGTCTCTGAAACTGTCTCCTAGCACTGGTGAAAACTGGTATCACCGTCCAGTGCTACCCAGCACTGTTGACAGGTGGCTGACACAGGTGTCCAGTCACCTTTCAGAGTCTTCCACTGCATCTGATTGCCTCCCAGCATTCTTGCCCACACTGCTGTCCAGCCCAGTGTCTGATGCTGTCTGGCCTGGCCTTCAGACTATTGTTGTGATGTCTGCTAAATGGCTGCACCTGTGAGATCCTCCAACTGCCACCATGCGTTGGACCTGGATGCACTGTTGACCAGTGTGCTTCCAGACCCAGGCCTTCCTTGAGGAAATAGCACTATCATGTGTGACCAGCCTTTTGTTCGGTACGCTGCGGACACTAACTAGAGTGAAACACCCTTTCACTTGCCACCTTAAAGACTCTTTGGGCCCTCCCTGATGGCACAACAGGTTAAAGTGCTGTACTTGGAAGCTGTCGCAGCCACTGCAGCACAAGTCCAATCCCTGGCCAGGGAGGTGACCCCCGTGGCGCGGCAGACCTCTCCTTACCCACCCACTGCTCCCCTCAGCAGTGTACTTTAGTACATCTGCCTGTTCTTCTCCCCACTCTGTCTCTGGTGAATCCTTTTACCCCCTCACGCCTCTGGCCTGTACCCCAGTTCTGCTTTCATGTATAAATAAATCTTAAAAAAAAAAAAAAAACACTCTTTGTTTATCCAATTTCCTATTTACTAAATAACCCCATGGTCTCTATTGCCTGAGTCTGAGTGGTCTTGCAATTGTTAGTGCCTGAATGGCACAGGACAGTGACCTGGCTCCCACCTTGGCACCTCCCTTTGGCACTCTTTCAGCACTGCTTTAGTATTTTTGTAGAGCATCCAGAATGGAGTAAAATGATAGCCTTTTTTTTTTGCATATTACAATACTATTTTCTCTGCCAAGTATTCAAATAAAATTGACACGCTACAATATGGTACAATGTTTATTCTGTGGCTTAATATTCCCTCTAGTGGTATACTGGAGGTAGCCGCTCCTACAGCTGATGAATTCTGATTAGTAGATCTCTAGGAATGTTACCAATCTATTGTTACACCATTGGCATTTTGAAATTGAGCCAGTGGGAAGACTTATGTGACAGAAATCAGCAAACCCTACAATTGAGACAATCCAGCATTAAGGCATTTATAAACACACCACTGCCCTCAGCATATCTTACATGCTTGTAGAGGTGTGAGGAACCCAGGTAGCAGATGAAGACTGACATGACCAAATTCCCTCTGCTTTTCTCTACATCAAAATTTCCTGTATTTTTTCAGTGATCGACCCTTAATTCTACCCTAGACTTTGCCTCATTCTTGTTCCTCTCCTCCTACATATAACTTGTTTAAGTCTCCTTGATGTTAAAAAAAAAATCCTCTTGAAGGATATCTCTTCAAAAAAGGGAATGAAAAAACAAATTAAAGTTATTACTCCAGACACCAACCCCCCCCCAAAAAAAAACACAAGCACCAATAAATATTAAGGCGTAAATGATGTTTTATAATATATTATTGAGTTGCCCCCCCAAAATCCTTTCAAAGTACTAATAAGGGAACATAAGATTTCAAAGTAAAAATAACATTTTCCTACTCTAAAATAGCCAGAGGCATATCAACAGAGAAAGATTAATATTTTATTTTTCGTTTACTATAACTGGCCCCAAATGTTTCCTAGTTATACTCTAGTATTCAAACTACAATCATTTTTTCCCTGGTTCTAAATATTTAATGTAATAACCATTAACTTACAGGAAATATAAAAAGATATGGAAATAACCATTCCCTCTCCAGTGAGTAGCTCATTCCCTCCAATCAGAGGTAATCATGTAATAATTTTTCATGAATTCTCCAAAATCTTTTCTACTCATATTATCATATTTATAAACATCCTTTATTTGCACAAGTGGAGTCATACTATATATTTTTCAATGCATGGATTAACCCAATAATGTATATCATTAACATCTTCCCCATGTCAGGAAATAGCAGAGGTCTGGTATTATTTTTTAAAATGGGTTATTATAATTTATCTGAACCATCTATATGGTAACTAATGGAACATTTCCTTTTTCCTTTTTTTGTTGTTGTTGTTGGTAAAACCAATGATACAATACTTGTCCAAGAACTGTTGTACTTATATTAGCACTTCCTAGAAATTTAATTTCTGTATTAAAATGGCTATATATTCTAGATATGGTAGATATGTTATATCAGAAATCCTCTGCAAATGCACCAGTTTATAATCTTACCATGAGAGTAAGAGATAACTTTAGCCTGACACCCTAACCAAATCGAGTATCTTTTTACCTTTGTTAATACAGAAAGCATAATAGAATTATTTTTAAATCAAATTAAGTAAAGATCATAATGTGAAACTAACTACTGGAACAAGTTAAGGATGTTGCTTCTTTTTTTTTAAAGATGTATTTATTTATGCTTACAGAACTGGGGCACAGGCCAGAGGTGCAGGGGTGGTGAGAGGATTCACCAGAGACAGAGTAGGGAGCAGAACAGGCAGATCGATGAAGTACACTGCTGAGGGGAGCAGCACATGGGTCAGGAGAGGTCTGCCATGCCATGTGGGTCAGCTCCCTGGTCAGGGATCGAACTCATACTGCAGGAGCTTTGGAGAGCTTCATAATGTGGTGCTTTAACCAGTTGCGCCAACAGGGAGAGCCCAGGATGTTGCTTCTTATCACTCTTATTCAATATAACACTGGAAATCATAGTTAATGCAATAAGAATAACAAAAATAATAATAATAATATTCTGATTGGGAAGTGTCTCAACCAATTCAGTTTGCTATAACGGAATACCAAAGATTGGGTGACTTATACACAACAGAAGTTTATTTCTCACAGTCTGCAGAATGAAAGCCCCAAATTAGGGTGTCAATATGTTGGTTTCTAGTTAGGCCCCTCTTCCAGAGTGCAGACTGTCATCTTCTCATTGTGTTCTCATATAGTTCGTTGGGGTTTCATGTGTAAGGACCTAACTCATCACTTCGTTAACTGTTCCAAGCTCACCTCAATACCATTACCTCTGGTGAGTTAGGACTATGACTATAAATTTGAGGGATCACAAACACTTAGTTCATATCAGAAGAAACAAAACATGTTCACAGATGACATGGTCATTTATATAGAAAATTTAAAAACAAACAATTAAAAAAAAAAAAAACTCCTGGAACGAAGGAGCTATTATGTCAAGATTGTAGGATATTAGGTTAAATATGCCAGCAATGAACAACTGAAATTTTTGATTTAAAACAAAGTACCATTTATATTAGCTCTCCCCTCCAAAAAAAGCTTCATATTTCATTATACAATGTACTTAGATGAAACTTGTTCCTGATTTTTCATTGTTCATAATTTGATTTTGTTACTGTTATAGGCAAGTTTCAAGTTAAATTGAGGTGAAATGGAAAAGTCCAGCAAGATGGTGACAGTGAAGACACTGGATTCAGGCCCTTCATATATTCACAATTACAGCAGGACAAAGTCAGCAATTTTTGAAAAACAAATAAACAAGTACAGCATACACTGGAGCAAAGTGCAGTAGAAAACGGCTCCTACCATTTCCCTAAAGGTAAAACTAAACAGTGTTTGCAGTAAAACCTGTGCAGTACAACCCCCAGAAGAGAGAAGTATGGCTGCTGTGTGTTAACTTAGGGGCATGATCAGGACTTTGAAGACCTGACCCTGCTCTAGAGAAGGAGATGCAAAGGGGAAGAGTATAAGATAGAGGGTCGGGGCTCTCCCTGGTGGCACAACAAGTTAAAGCACCGCATTATGAAGCTCTCAGAAGCCACTGCAGCACAAGTTCTATCCCTGGCCAGGGAGCTGACCCACATGGTGCCGCAGACCTCTCTGACCCACCCACTACTTCCCTCAGCAGTGTACTTTGTCAATCTGCCTGTTCTGCTTCCTACTCTGTCTCTGGTGAATCCTCTCACCCACCACTCCTCTGGTCTGTATCCCAGTTCTGTAAGCGTTAATAAATAAATCCTTAAAAAAAAAAAAAAAGATAGAGGGTGTACTTTTAGGGAAGTAGAAACATAAAGCTTTAGAGACATAGTTACTTACTTGAGCCTGAGCCTCCCAGTCTAGGACAGTCTAAGCCTGAACCTGTAAGAGAGCTAGATTGTATCACCTATGCATCCTCAGGGAAGTGACTACTATTCACAGCCTTAAGTTGTGATATTCAAAATACCTGCTTTACCCCATGCAGGGACAAATTGAAACAACTGCTTTCACAAGCCAAAGTTTAATCACCTAGATATCAATAAGATGAGCAAGTGCCCCAACTTAAGCTCTCACACTTGAAAAGCAAAGAGAATAATTCATGTTTGTGGCTCTGATTTCACTTTAATCCTCACCTATGCTACATCTAATACTCTGCCACATTCTAGAGGCTAAGATTGGCATGAATTTATAGAAGACATTTTGGTCAAGGAGTTGAGCTAGGGTAGGAAGTCACTGTGCATCCCTGCCATATAAATCAGGTACACAAAATATTGTGGAAGCTTGAACCCTTGATGCTCACTAGAGAAAACTTTTCAGTGCCCCATTACATTGGTCCTGTAAGAGATAACCCAAGTGACAGAACAACAGAAATTTCTGATAGAAGTTTCAATCCAACAGAACTGTGAGATATATTCCTGAAGAATAATTTGACTTTCTCTCCAAAGTTGCCAAATAAAGTATATTTTAAATATATAAAGAGAAATGTTGAAAGAAACTCTCTGAAATAAATTTAAGGTAATCCACAAAACCAAAATTGAACAAGTAAATAAACTGAACCAAAAAACTAAAAACAAAATGACAGTAACAATTTCCATGCATCAGTCATGCACAATGTAAAGTGGGATGAACTCACCATTGAAAAGACAGAGTGGCTGATTGGGTCAGAAAACAAAATCCAGGACCCTCCCTGGTGGCACAATGAGATAAAGCACAGCAGTGAAGCTCTCCACAGCCGCCTTAGCACAAGTTCGATCCCTGGCGAGGGAGGTGACCCACCTGTCATGGCAGACCTCTCCTGACCTGCCCACTGCTCCCCTGTGCAGTGTACTTTATCAGTCTGCCTGTTCCTGCTCTGCCTCTGGTGAATCCGCTCAACACCCCTACACCTCTGGCCTGTACCACAATTCTGTATACATCAATAAGTAAATCTTTTGGGGAAAAAAATCCAAGTAACTTCTGTCTACAGTAAATCCATCTGATTTTCAAATATGAGTATAGGGTTAAAATAAAAGATTAGAATATAATCCTACAAGCAAATGTTACCTTAGCAATGCAAGGACAGCAATACTTAGATCAGATAAAATAGACTTCCAGTTAAAAAGAGATAATAAGAGACAGGGATGAGCCTCTTAATAATTAAGAGATCAGTGCATGAGGAGGAAGTAAAACTGATCAATATATATGTACACCAAATGAAGAAGTATCAAAATCTATAAAGCAGCAAAAAAAACAAACAAACTAACTAAAACTAAAACATTGACAGCCACACAACATAGCTAGAAAACTTCAAAACACCACTTCCATCAGTGGAAAGAACAAAAATCAGACAGAAAATCAACAAGAAACAAAAATCTTTAACAAGGAGCAAACCAGATGGGCCTATTAGACATTCACAGAGCATTATGCACCAAGGAAGCTGAGTACACATTCTCCTTACATGCACTTGGAACATTCTTGAGGTTAGATTGTATGATGGGTCATAACAAAAATTTGAATAAATTCATGAAGATTGAAATCATATAGTGTGTATTTTCAGACCAGAATGGTATCAAGCAAGAACCAATCACAAATTGAAGTGGGGGAAAATTCTAACATGTAGAGACTAAACACATGCTACTGAATTACAAAAAAAAAAAAAAAAAAAAAAAATGTTATGAGGTAGTGAAAGGAGAAATTTTAAAAATACCTCAAGAGTAGTAAAAATTAAGGCACAAGCTGCCAAGATCTATGAGTACAGCAAAATAAATACTAAGAGGGAAAGACTTAGCAAAACAGGCCTACACAAAGAAATAAAGATTTCCAATAAATAATTGAAATTTATATCTTAAGGAACTAGAAACTGCAGGAAAAAATTAAAATCAACTAGAAAGGAAGAAAATTAGAGTGAAAATAAATAAAATAGAAATTTATAAGATATTCAAATCATCAATGAAACCAAAAGCTGGGACAGACAAACTCCATCAAAACAAACTCTAGAAATCTGATTATAGAATTAAGGTTGCTGGGGTAGGGAAACATTAAAGAGGAAGGAGAGGAAAGAGAGGTAAGAGAACCAATGGAATGTGGTGGAGGATTATGGGTGGCTTGGTGGAAAGTGTAATAAGGTAACATACCTCAGAAGGGGTTGAAATTTATACCCCTACATAATATAGAACATTTTAAATCAATGATATATCAATTAAAAATAATACAATTAAAAAAGTAAAAATGTAGGTTTTGTATATCCATGCAATGGAATACTGTTCCACCATAAGAAATGATTAAATGTTACCATTTACGGCAAATGATGGAGTATAAGGAAGTTACATGTAGGAAAGAGTATCGATATTTCAAAATCAAATATCATACATCACAGACAATTCAACAAAATTAAATAATTTTAAAAACTAAAGCACACTTCTAAATGATCTAAAGTTTCTGAGGTTAAGAGAGGTAGAGGGAAATGGAGTTAAAGAGATATAAGTAATGGTAATGGATATAAAAGTTTCCAACAAAATCTTACCGACTTCATTCAGCAGTGCATTAAAAGGAAAATATATCACAACCAAATGGAATTATCCCTGGATACAAGAATGGGTCAATAAGCATGAATCAGTAAGTGTGATACACCACATTAAAGGAATAAAAGATTAAATCATATGATCAGGGCACTCCTGGTGGTGCAGTGGGTTAGGACAGAGCACTGCAAGCTGGCGGGTTCCAGAGGTGATCCAAATAGCGCGGCAGACCTCTCCTGACCTGCCCACAGCTCCCCTCAGCAGTGTACTTGGTTGGTCTGCCTGTTCTGCTCCCCACTCTGTCTCTGGTGAATCTTCTCACTGCCCCTACACCTCTGACCTGCTCCCAGTTCTGTATGCATAAATAAATAAATAACTGTTTAAAAAAATATATCGTATAATCAGTTCATTAGATGCAGAAAAAGCATATGATAAAAATGCATCATACTTTTGAGGTGAAACTCCTAAATAAAATTTGTATAGAGAAGCATATATCAACATAATAAAGGCCAAATTAAAACTAACCACAGCTAAAATCACATCCAGTCAACTAGTACAGCACCTATGGAACAAAGTGTCGAGGCTCCTCAAAATGATCTGCCAGATGATAAAGCAATTTCACTCCAACTTATCTACCCAAAGAGTACAAAATTCTATTTAAAAAGGAAACCTGCATTCCTGTGTTTATAATAGCACTAATTACAGTAGTCAAGATATGGAAACAACCTAAATACCCTAGAAAAGATGAGTAGAACAAGATGAACTATATATACACAAAGGAATAGTACTCAGTGATCATAACAGATAAACTCATGCATTTGTAGCAAGCAATATGAATGGAACTGAAAGTTATTGTCCTAAGTGAAATAAACCAGAGGAGAAAGATAAATATAAGATGGTCTCACGTCTATGTGGAATCTAGAGAAATCAAGTAAAGGGTCAGACAAAGACAAACTTTTAAACCACAACCTTGAAAGCTCAGAACTGAGACATCCGGAAGGGGCAGAGAAGGGGGAATAATGAGAACAGGGTGGGGAAGAACACAACAAATTAGCTTAGAAAATATAGGAACTTTCGTGTTTGGCTGTGCTACTTGACGATATCTGAAAGGAGAGATACCGTGTTTCCATAATACTCACAAGGATATAAACCAACAGCATTAAGAAAATATTTAATTCAAAGTATAAAAATAGAACTAATAAGTTATCTAGCAATCAATCCCTCATCTGTTTATATGTGCAAAGGAAATGAAAATGAATATCAAAAATTATCTGTGCTTCCATTTTCTTTGCAGTATTACCCACAATAAACAAGATATGTAATTACTTAAGTATACATCAACAGATGACTAGATAAGCAAGATGTAAGGTTAAGTTTTATACCTGGAGTGCTATCCATCCAGGAAAACAAAGGAAAGCCTGCCATTTGTGATAACATAGTTGGGTTTTGAGGACATTATACCAAATGAAATAAGTGAAATAAAAAGATAAATA
>NW_004567110.1:56672647-56673437 GCF_000260355.1 Condylura cristata | reverse complement strand
CAAGTTACTTTGGGCTGGTCAACCACAAGTGTAATGTGGTCAACTTTTACAGGGCAACCTCAATGCGAAATGGGATGGTCTGACTGTGGGTCCTCACCTGCACCCTAAAAAAGGGACTCCTGATGAGACCCAACTGGTGGTGCACACCAGTTGCATATTGATGTAATAAAAGGTAATGAAAGGTGTATTTACAAAAGGGGAAATGAAGAAATGAACAACTCAGGGAGAAAGAGCTAGAAATTGGTGAATGCATCCTACCAGTTCTGCTGAACTGGAATCCCAATAACACACTGAAAGCCAGCGAAAAGCCAAGGCGCCCCAAGGCCCACAAGTCTGGTTTTATACCAAATCTGGCTGTTTAATGCCAACCTGTTCTCAGCAATCCTCCATCCCTGGTGATGACCTTATGGGATTTGTAGTTCTTGGTGTCTTGGATCTCTTTGGTCTGGGGTGGGGGTGGGATCCCTAAAACCTGTGTTTGTGGAGTTTGCTCAGGTCATCCTATCTCCCCAACAGTTTGTGCTATTCAGTCAGTGTATGTTTGCAGCAAAGGAAGAGAGGGAACATGGGTTGCAAACAATTTGTTCTGATGTAAGTTGAAGCAGATGATGTAAAGGGCTTGTTTTACTATAGCCTGAAACTTGATGTAAAAAAAAAGTTAATAGCTGGCCCCCCCTTGTGGTACAGAGGGTTAAAGCACAGCACTAAAAGCTAGCAGTGGCCGCTTCAGTGTGAGTTCGATTCCCGGTCCCGGAGGTGACTCACATGATGCAGCAGACCTCACCTCTCT
>NW_004567110.1:56669427-56670682 GCF_000260355.1 Condylura cristata | reverse complement strand
GGTACAGGCCAGAGAGGCAGGGGTGGTGAGAGGATTCACTAGAGACAGAGAGGGGAGCAGAACAGAAAGATCAACAAAGTGCATTGTCGAGGGGTGCAGCAGATGAGACAGGAGAATTCTGCTGCACCAAGTGGGTCATCTCCCTGGCTAGAGATTGAAATTCATGCTGAAGCTGCTAGAGCCAGATTCGTACTGTTGTGTTTTAACCCGTTGCACTACCAGGAAGGGTTAGAAAGTAACTTTATTTGGTGTGCAATACAGAAAAGACAAAGAATATAGTTTCTAAATCAAGTACCCAAAGTCATCCATCCCCTTGTGGGCAAAAGTATACATAAAAGGGATTGGCCCAAAGCAAGGAATGAAAACCTGCCACAAGTCTAAAGCACCTTCTGGTAGGGACCCATGGAAAGGGTCAGAAATGGCCAGACAAGTCTGGGAGGAAAAGAGCAAAATCAAAATCAAGATAAGCACTGCCATAGTGAACCTCCCCATGGGTCTCTCAGCCACATGCTTCAACCAGTCCAAGGCCAGGAAACAAGAGCCGCTTCTTCACATGTCTCTGCTCCATGTGCCTCCCTCAGGTCTCCCTCTTTATCCCCATCCTGCTTCCTGTCTTTTCAGTCTCTTTCCAGATTCTTCTCCGCCCTGATCAGCTCCTCCCTCCTGTGGGTGTGGGGAGAACCTGGAACCTCCCCTTTCCCCGGTGGCCATCCTGTTACAATACGTTTATCCCGTGAGTGAGTGAGCTTTAGCCCTAGGCACATACTATATATTTGTTGAATGTACAAATGGAAGGATTAATACTAATTTGCACAACTGAGAACCCTACCAAACCTAGTGTTAGGGGAACTCTAAGAGTAAGCAGATTTGTGTGTTTTAAGACAGTCTGCTTGCAAAAGTTCCCTCAGGCTGAGTTGTAGATGAATTTGCAAAAATCACAGCAGAGTGGGGACCCTGCCTTAAACTTTGTACTTTCAAAAAATAAGTTGAGGTAAAAAGAGCCTTAAGAAAGAGAGTCATATTAACTAAATGTAGGAAAATCACATTAGAGTAAAAAATAAAATCATCTTCCATTGACTTGCAATAACAAATAGGTTGGTTCTACCCCCATCTCCAACTCTCCTGCCAACAGGGAGATAAATTGAAAAGCCTTCTGGCACCATCATTACATAGTCCTGCTGAGACTACCGAAAGTAACACAGTACACCATAACAGTGAAACAATCAAACTTTGTCCCTATGATGTCTTTTGGAGT
>NW_004567110.1:56660899-56668362 GCF_000260355.1 Condylura cristata | reverse complement strand
GGGAGAGAGTGGGTGGAAAAAAGTCCCTGCATGGTCACAGGTGGGCAGGATTGCTGCTCTATGCTAGTGCAGAGACTACACTGATATCATCCTTTTCTCTTTGGGAGGGACTCACTGCTCTATGGAGAGGTCTATCTGCTGCTGATTTTGGATAATTAGGTGGAATCCTAAAGGGACCTGAGATTTCACAATGGGCCCAATCTCTGTATCTTTACCCTCAAGTCTGTGCTTCCGCCATTCCCTACAGCAGTTTGATACTTGCTTGGGCCTTATGCCTTGTGATTTTTACAACTGTGTTAATGGTCATGTTAATTCCTTCTGCCCCCATCTTCTTATGTGAGTCAGGTTTTAATTTTGTGATGTCTTCTTCAGGTTTTTTATTCTTTTCCTACATCACCAGTATCATTCAAGCTGAAAATTTTTCTTTTGGTCTTGGCTATTAATCAATGAGTCTGGAAGCTCCTGGCAGCTGTGGTCCTACATGAAACTCTAAGGTTCATAAATAAGCAAAGATGTGAGAGAGTGAAATGTGGTAATTATGTCAATTGAGTTTCCACTTCTGGTAAATTCCAAAAATCCACCTCTCCTGCAATACACACACACACACACACACGCACACACACACACACACCGTAAATAAATCTGTTATAGGGAAGGGTGAAGGGCACCCCAAAGCTTGTTCTATATAGGTTCTGTCATGTGTCACACCAAGACAAAACATAAACTAATGAATAAGACATTCAATGGAAAAGAACTTGAATACAATTAATGTTCAGTACAGAAAACGGGGAAAACATGGTCCCCAATTCAAGCACCCTAAGTTACCCATCCCATCCCCGATGGGAAAATGTCAAACCACACAGGGTTGGCCCAATGTAGGGCCACTGAGGCCCAGAAGTGCACTACAACTCTAAAGCACCACCTAATAAAGACCATAGGAAAGGGAGAGGAGGGCCCCAATCTATCTGGAAGGAAAAAAGCAAAAGCAAAATCAAAGCTGCCATAGCTAACCTCTCCATGGGCTCGCAGCCATGTCTGTTTCACCCATTCCAGGACCAGGAAGCAAGCATGGTTTCTTTCCATGTCTCTCTGCATATGTCTCAACTGCCTCCTCCCAGTCTCCTTCTGGCTCACCATTCTGATTCCTTCCTTCCCAGTCTCCTTTCCCAGCTTCTTCTCCTCCCTGCTCAGCTCCACCCTTCTTTGTGTGGGCCTGTTTCCCTGGGGATTATCCAGTTGCAAATGCAGGATTGTCTATTGTTGCTTATTACCCCATAGGGCAGAAATCAAAAACTATGCCACCAGTTTTTGAGAAAAAAAAAAAGTTTAATGAAAGGTCACCTGGTAGAAGACTGGAGACAAACAAATCAATCTTCCAGAACTTCAGAATTTGGGGGATATTTATGGGGCTGAAGTACAAGCATAGAAAATACAAATTGGTAATGTCTGATTAGATGTTTTTGCTGACTCATGATGTAATTCAAACTTGGGTCCAGATCACACCCCATTTCTGAAGGTTCTCCATCTAACAATGGATCAGACATCTTAGTTCCATTTCCCATGGGTACTTTTGGTCAGGGCAATGAGAGGTCACCTCAAGTTCAGCAAACACCCTCTTAGCTTGCCACTCTGAAAAATGACTAGTCAACTTATGAAAATCAGGTGTGTGTTTTTTTTTTAACCTTGTTTAAAATGGATAAAGGGGGGGCCTCCCTGGTGGCACAAGAGGTTAATCACAACACTAGGAATCTATCCACAGTTACTGCAGCAAGAGTTTGATCCCTGGCCAACGACGTGACCCACATGGCACAACAGACCTCTCCTGTCCTGCACATTTCTCTCCTCAGCAGTGTATTTTAGTAGATCCGCCACTGCATTTCAGAGTGCTCCCCATTCTGTCTCTGGTGACTCCTCTCACCCACCCACCCCTAGCCCTGTACCTCGGGCTTACACCCCAGTTCTCGCATGCATAAATAAATGAATCCTTGAAAAATAAATTGATAAAATAAAATGAATAAGGTATTTTTGTCTTACAGTTCCAAGTCAGACTTGTTCCCACAAGAAAAGCTGAAGCAGGAAAAGATTACCATGACCATTCCGAAGGAGATCCTATAGACAGCCTGACAACGAAGGCTGCTGGGCCAGGGCCAGGGCAAGGGCATCGGTGGATCTCCATGGCCTGGAGCTGACTGGCACTCTGCACCCACCATGGACAGGAGTACTCCAGCAGCATTGCAGCTTCTGGGTCAGCACACCTGGTGTACCTGAATGAAAGCTAGGTGACAGATTCACCTCCACCAGAAACACAGAGCCCCCAGTCTGAAGTGAACAGACAGCTCCTGCTCTGTGCCAAGACCACACGTGCCCACCCCTACCCAGGCCCACCTCCAGCTGTGGGCACAGAGATGCTGGGCAGGGAAGAGAATCCACTTGAAATACTGATCACTGAGCAAAATTTGTATTTCAGATAAACAAGAGGCTATCTTGCAATGTGAGCAGTGCAGCATTTGGGGCATTTTCTAAAAAAAGATCTATTTATTTATGCATACAGAAATGGGGTGCAGGTCAGAGGTGCAGGGGTGTGAGAGGATTCACCAGAGACAGAGTGAGCAGTAGAACAGGCAAGTATACTGCTGAGGGGAGCAGCGGGAGAGACAGGAGAGGTCTGCCCCGCCATGTGGGTCACCTCCAGGGCAGGGATCAAACCGCAATGAAGCGGCCACGGCTTGGCTCAGCTTCCCAGTGCAGCTCTCCAACTGCGCCATCAGGGAGGGCCCTGGGGCATATTTATACTTTAAAATGGTGCATTGTTTACAATTCAAATATAGCAGGGCCTCCAGTTTTTGTTTTGTTTTTGTTTGCTTTGTTTATTTTTGCTAAATATGGCAATCCCCCCTGACGCAGGGAATTGGATGCTGGAGAATAAACCTGGAGAAAGCAAGAGTGTGAGAGCCAAAGCTCCTACTCTTTGGCTCCCAGTCCATTGACCCATGAGAGTTCATGTACAAAACACAACAGATATAAAGTTATTATAATTGTCAAAATCCTGACCTCACAGCATTAAACCCCAAGGCCTTCATGGCATGGAATCCAGTGTAACTGCCTGTGTCTCATAAGCAGAAAGTTCTCAGGGAGAGCATAATAATCACTTTTTTTCTACCTAAGCTAGTTGCTTTCCACTACTTGCTCACAAGAGGATTATGATTAATATACCAAGATTCATATTTGTAAACCAAAAGACCAACATTATATATTACAGTAGTATTGGATCTGGTACGGTATATATTCCTATGACAAATTTTTATTCTCTGCCCTAGGAAAAATACTTCTAAGTCCCTCAGAATTGTACTACACTCAAAAAATATTGAAAGTCCTTATTCTTATTTCTTTTCCAATCTCCATGCAGAAACCACCCTCCTATCTTGATGGTAATAATAAATATCATCTCTAATTAGACCAAGTTAGTAAATTGTATTCATATTACCTCCTTGAGAATTTCTCATGTGACTTAAAAGGTCTCCTTCCTAGTATTGTCAGTAACAAATTATCTCTAAAGGTAATTTCCCTAGTTTCATTTTCCCTAGTTTCATTTCACCATCAATTCCTGCGGGTCCCTCTTACTTATGGTTTATATCACTCTTGAATAAACCATGAATTCTTCTAAAATTTTACCTATAGAAATTTGCAATTGGAAAAACTGTCTCCCTCATAGTTCATCCCTTCAGGAATAACTGCTTGAATTTAAAAAAAAAGAAAGAAAGAAAGAAAGAAAATATTGGGCTGAAACCATTTTTCAACACAAATTTATAATGTTAAGTGGCAAATTCTGCACAAAGTCAAGTTCCAGTTCACTGTCTAAGGGAATAGCGCTATTGACAATTTAATAATTGCCCTTTCATTGCTTATCTCCATTCTTAAGATGGATCAGACTGCTGAAATCAATATATCCCCCTCAAATTTATGAAGGAGTTCAATATTGCTGACTCTTGGGCCTTATTGCTCACACAGTAATAATGACAGAGAGAGGGATTAGGAAATGTAGGCAAAGAAGGAGCTCTCTACCTCCTTCATTTAATTTCCTGAGCCTAGGGCTGATATTAAAATAATAGGAAAAGAATACCATGAGTTCATGAAATTAATAATCCATCTCCAGCAAATTTGATAGTTCTATTTTTAATATAAACCAAATTTGGAGATCATGGAAAACAACAGATGTTCTCATTTGGAGGTTCATTAGAGTATCAATATAACAACTTTAAAAATTTACTTGAAAAATTATGACATTAATTAATGGCACTATCAATCATAGAAAAACACTGAAAAGACCATGACTATAACACCAGAACAAATGGATGACTCATTAATGGACAAAAAAAGTATGGTGTTTTTTGATATGCTATTTCTGGATCATTGCACAGGTTTTTGTCAGAGAACACTCACATCATCCATATCATCACCCTGCTCAAATTCTCTCAGGTGTGTATTATCCCTCTGTTCTCATTCCCACCTGGCTAGACAACTTCATCTAGTGACTAAGACTCTCTCTTGCTTTGCAGGGTGTTCTACTTACCAGAATAGTCAACCAGGAGCTCAGCAAGCCCAACTTTTATTGTAAAGGAGAGAAAACGCTGTGTCTTAATCGGCCCAGTTCCTAGGACAAAATACTGGGGGCTTAAATAACAGACATTTATCTGTCACAATTCTGGAGGCTGAGAAGTCCAAGATCAAGTTGTCCCCTGACTTGGTACATGCAGGAGATCTGTTCAGGTGTGTGGACAGCTGCCTCTGGTAGCAGTTTCACATGTGGGAGAGAAAGAAAGCAACTCTCTTACTCTTCATACAAGGACACTAATTCTTTACCACTGTGGGGTTTTAGCCTCATATCTTCATCTCATCCTATGACCTCCCAGAAGCCCTGCCTCCTAACATTGTCACATTGAGGGTGAAGGTTTCTACATGTGAATTTTGAGGGAACTCAAACATTCAGTTCATAACAACTTGAAAGTTGCTAGAGTGGCACAATAAGTAAAATGTGCAGGAGACATAAATAATTTTTTTAAAGATTTACTTATTTATGCATACAGAACTGGGGTACTGGTCAGAGGTGCAGGGGCAGTGAGAAGATTCACCAGAGGCAGAGTGGGGAACAGAACAGGCCTACTGACAAAGTACACTGTTGAGGGGAGCAGCGGGCGAGACAGGAGAGGTCTGCCACGCCATGTGGTCACCTCTGAGGCAGGCGGGAATCGAGCTCATGTGGAAGTGGCTTTAGCTTCTTAGTGCTGTGCTTTAACCCACTATGCCACCAGGGAGGGCCGAGACATAAATAATTTTTAAGGAGAACATGAAAAATTGACCAATCTATACATAATTCACAAATATGCAAACATTGTATTAGAAAATACTAAAAATCATCCAGAATAGGGGACGTGATCTAGAAGAAACTAATGATATAAATAAGAAAGATAAATGTAAGCATACTGATACAGTATAGAGGGGACACTAAACTGGCCATGCCCCACTGCCCAAATAATTTACCAATTACTGAGTTCTTCACCCGTGACCATAATTGCAAGACTGCTCAGGCTTAAAGAATAACAACAAAGGGATTTATTTAACAAACCAGGAAAAACAAGAGTTACTGAGGCCAGTAATGGGTCTTTACTTTACTCAAAGTCGTGTCCAGTACAGTCCAGTCCTGCACAAAGACCACTATAATGATGGTGTCTTCCCACCACTGAGGATATGCAGCTCCTCTCCCGAACAGTAGGCCATGTGTCTAAGCTGGCCTCTCCAAACTGTAGTCCAGGATCTGATTCACAAACACAGCAAAGGTTGCAGCAGGAGATGCTCTGTGGGCTGCCAAAATGCTCCAGCACAGCATTAGACAAACCATACTCAAGACCACACTCAGCCACTGAACAACCTGACAAATGGCCACACTCATGCATTTTTTAATTTAATTTAATTTTTACATCATTCTTCATTTTGTACATTTTTCCATCTCTGTTGTGGTCCCCGTGGGCTTCCCACCACCACTTCACCCCTGTGCCATCACCATGGTCCCATGCCCTCTTCCCACCCCAGTTGTTACCCCATTCCCTTTCCACCTCATACCATGTCTCTGGTTTATAGTTACTCGTTGTTCTCATTTTTACTTTCTTACATTTGTTTCCCTCTCTCTTTTTCTTTTCTTTTCCTCCTCATGCATTTTAGCAAGACACCTGGCTCCAGGTGTCCCAACCTCTACAGGCCTCTACACTTTCACAAGATGTCTGTCCTAGGGTCTCCCTTTCTCTTTGCCAGGCCTAACAAAAGCTTTCCAAAACTGTCAGTGGGCCCTCTTCCATCAGCTCAGCCTCTCTCTCTCTCTCTCATCTGCATTTTCCATCACTTCACCCCACTTTAAGCACCTTTTTGGTGTGCTATGTTTTTTACCAGCAAACCCCTCCGAGGGGGCCACCCCTAACAATTTGCAGTCTTCAGTTACTGGTATCATTCCCCACTTTTAGCTTATATCACCATATCTATGGTGAATATTGGACAAACTCTCTCCATTGGCATAACTACAAGTAACATTATATACAGCCCAATGGCTCAACTATGGGCATCAATTCCATAAATTCTTACTTCCAAAAATTCTCTAAGGTATTTTTTATTAGCTCAACCATTTTTCATTTTGAGTTTCAGTGATTCCACAACATCATCCCATATTAGTGATTTCTTAATTAGGACCCACTCCATTTGGAATAAAATAAGTAAAAGGAAAAATTTATAATATTAAAGGGAGCTCATAGTTATGCAAATATATATATATGTGAAGAAGAATCTATTTAAACTAAGTAATAGTTAAAGCTACAAGAGCAGCAATATAGATAGAAGGAACAGGACTGAATAGATTTTGGAATACCTGGGCAAAACACTTTAGTTCATGAATTTCAATCTATTATACCAAAGCATATCTACTCTGCCATTTGGATCTTAATCTCTGCAGTATGCTATCTATCAGCATCAAAAACATAAAATCTTTCCGGTTTATTCTTCAATAAAACTGAAATTAAGTAAAAAAAAAATCACGATATTATTTCTATACAAAAATAGCATTTTGTCCTTTCACATAAGTGGTTCCAATTTTATCTGTATTTTCCAGCCACTTATAAGAACGGTCTAGTGTACTTACATAGGTTAACACTTAATCATCCCATGTCAGCAAATATAAACTTTGGAAACACATTATTCTTATTTTGTCTTCATTTTTGCATTTAATAAAGTACAAATAAAAGTGACTTGGGAGCCCAAGATTTTAAAAATAAGCTATATTAAAAATTTTTTTCTTTCCTGAAAAGGAAAAATACCAGATGGTTTCACTTATAGCAGGAGTATAAAGGACCAGGAGAGAAAATAATAATAATAATGAACAGCTATATACCAGAGACATTTTACAGGGGTAGAGTGGGGAATGG
>NW_004567110.1:56654116-56660094 GCF_000260355.1 Condylura cristata | reverse complement strand
TCAGACAAAAATAGCCAATTGCTTCAACAGAATGGGTTTACTCAAAAACAATAAAACAATTTGATAAGCGCAGTCCCTTCAAAAGACAAAGTACATAGCCTTCTCCCGAACCAAAACTTAAGCCATCTTATACAGATTTTCCAGGTTCCAGGACTATTGTAACCAGAGTTTACTGGAATCAACACTTTTTTTTTTTTTAGGATTTATTTACTTATGCATACAGAACTGGGGTACAGACCAGAGGAGCTGGGGCAGTGACAGGCTTCACCAGAGACAGTGTAGAGAGCAGAATAGGCAGATTGACGAAGTACACTGTTGAGGGGAGCAGTGGGCAGGTCAGGAGAGGTCTGCCTTGCCATATGGATCACCTCCTGAGTGGGGATCGAACTCTTGCTGAAGTTGCTCTACTTTCTTAATACTGTGCTTTAATCCACTGCACCACCAGGGAGAACCAAGGTCTCCTGTTTTTTCAGATCCCACTGTGTGAAATTGGGTCTGTCGTCTCAGCCAGCAATAGCCAGGGGCCCCTTGTGGGCTTCTGCTTCTCCAGTAACACGTTGAGTCCTAGTCTCTGGGAGGTGCCTGTAAGAAGTGCCTGGATGGGCTGATTGTCTCTGTTGAACTTCTCGCTTCTTAGAAAATAATGGAGTTAAGAGAAAGGAGTGAGAGGAGGGACTAGGGGAAAGGGGAGGACGATATGGAAATGTAATAGGAAGAAAGATGATAGGAAGAGGTGAAGGTTAAATGGGGGTAGATGGAATAGGAGGAGGAAATGGAGGGGAGGTGACAAAAAGAGATGAGACAGCAATAATAACAATGTTGAAGGGGAAGGAGGAAGCTAGAGGAGACAGAAAACCAGGGTAAAAATGAAGGAAGGGCACAGAAATTTACCGGCTGAGCGATACAGGAAAAAACAAACAAGCAACAAATGCATCAATAGGTAGGGGAGAATTGCCTCTCAGACATCTGATGACTCCCACTTAGGTAGTCCTCGTGGTTATAGGCTGGTCCCCTGTGGAGCATCCTAGGACTGGGTAGAGTAGACTTCCCAGAGTCTGCAGTTCCATTTGGCTTTCTTTTTAGTCCCCTGAGGTAGTTGAGCAAGTAAAAGAGTTCCTGAGGTTTCTTTCCACCCAGAGGCTCATGGTATCTAGAGGCCTCCGGTGTAAGGGCTGACCCTAAAATTCTCCCCTTGATGGCTCTCCATCAGGTGAGCCACCTGGTTTCAGGTGAATGTGGCATGTGCTTTTGTTTTGGTCACTAGGTGGCGCCAGAGTCTTCTCCCAGTAAATTTGCAGACCTGCTTATTCACACAGGTCTGAGGGTAAGGGGGTGAGGGGTGAGGAGTGAAGGGTGGGGGGTGGGAGGGTGGGGAGGAGAGCACCAAAAGGAAGGCTCCCCATCTAGTCTCTGTGAAAGCCCCACGCTGTAGCAGCACTGCTGCTCCCACTTACCCACTTGTTGATCTTTGTAGCCTTCCAGTGTCCCAGGTTTCCTCCATAGCCACTGAGCCGCCACCAAGCCAGCTGCCAAGCCATTTCTCTTTACCTCCTGAGCTCTACAAACTGATTGTGCAGGTGGAGGATGGGAACAGGTAGAAGAGTTGCGAGCCTCCCAGGTGCACTAGGCACCAAGCCATCTCTCTTTACCTCCTGGGCTCTACTCCTGACCTCTTCAAAATTAATTTTCACACAACAGTAAATTGATCTTAGCTCCCTCCATCAGTACTGAAAAAAAATTTGTGTCGAATTTCTTTCTAAATTCTGTTTTAGAAGTGCCCAACCTAAGGCTTCTAGGTCTAAGGAGGGAAGCAAGTTGGTACTTAATAGTCTACCTGGCCACATTTTATTGTATTTTTTTAAAGATTTATTTATTTATGTTTACAGAACTGGAGTACAGGCCAGCAGTGTGGTGGGCAAGAGGATTCACCAGAGACAGAGTGGGAAGCAGAGCAGGCAGATTTACAAAATACACTGCTGAGGGTCGCAGCAGGCGGGTTAGGAGAGGTTTGTCACTCCATGTGGGTCAACTCTCTGGCCAGGGATCGAACTTGTGCTGCAGTGGCTTTGGGGAGCTTCATAACACAGTGCTTTAATCTATTGCACCACCAGGGAGAGCCTGCTACATTTTATTTGACCCAGAGGACCCGTGCCATTTTATAGTGGCATGTCATTGAACAAGACCCACAGATTTCTATCCTTGGCACCAGAGTTTAACAGAACATAGAGGCAATAAGCACCAAATCGTATTACAATGTATGACTGAAGAAGTTCACCTGTATTGAACTATTACAAACAGATGTGCTTAGTTAGTCTACACTTAATGGCTAAAATATTAAGTGTAGAACCCACCTCTCAGTATTCATGATTTTGTGATTCTGAGCTTGGCCATGTGATTGCTTTGGCAAGGGGAAAGTGATGCTATACAAGCAGATATGTTCATGCAATTGGAGCTAGTGTTTGGGGAAATTTCTCCCAGATTCTTAGATCCCAACCATGATTAGCTGTACATTTTCTACCAAGTTTGACAAGTGAAGGCCAAGACAGATTTATATATCCTAGAAAAGCAAAAACAATAAATATGTATTTATTTCCTTTCATCCCCACATTTGAAGTAAATTCATACTTAGCTGACTTAATAGTCATCTTCCACTCAATAAATGTCGAATTCCACAGACTAACTTGATTGAGTTTAGAACCCATAATCTTTGCCACCAAAGTAGTACAAAGAAAACTATACTCCTTTTTGAAATGTCAAACTGTCCCTTTTGACCCTGTAATGACATTGACTAGTCTCCAAGCATTTTATAATTGCTTCCAGAGATTATCACTAAATAGTTTTCCAACAGTGGCTGGAGTATTCACAACAGATATAGAGGAAGTTTAATGGAAGGATGGAGTATAAATGGGGCTACATATGACGTCTCTTTTCTACCCTTATTCAGCATGCCCCATTGCTAGTCTTAACTGGTCTTTGAGGGAAAAAAGCTAGCTCTGTCAGTGCAGCCATCCTATGGAAGAACTGAAGCAGGTACATATTCTTGGTTTAGCCTGACTGCTGACTGCTGTAATCAGTGGGAAAACACTCCTCTGAGCTTCCACCTTACTTGAGCACTTATAAGAGAGTTTCACAACTGACTCAGCCAGTTATTTGACAAGGAATTCAATCCCTTGTAGTTGTTGAATGCAACACAGAATAAGTAAAAAAAAAAAAAAAAAAAAAAGCCTGTGGGGGTGGTGTTGGGAGCCCCAGGGTTCAGGAGTGCCCAACTGCGGAACTCAGGTCCCTGTTGCTCAGATCAACTCCAGTGCTGCAGAAACAAACACCTGTGTAAAAAGTTCCAAAAAGAACATAAGAACCCACACCTTTCTCAGGTCTCAGAATATTGGCAAGAAAGGAAATGCAGCCACCTATGGAGCTTAAAAAGGAATAAGACGTGTTGGATGAAAACCTGGTCAGCAAATTCATAATGAAGCAAAAGGAAAAATTGAAAAGCCACTTGAAGAAAAAGGTGATGGAAACAAAGTCTTGAGTATTTGCAATTTCTAGACACCTCCCCTCAAACAAGTACTAAAAGTATCTTAAAGATTTAAAGATTTAAACCACAGAGAAGAATGAATGCACAGAAAAAAAAAAATTGAACAAAGAACTGACTAGAACCACAAACAAATATAAACAAAATGGCAGTAAAAGACTTCCACATGTCTGGCAGTCCCTGGCGGTGCAGCACTGCAGAGCTGACCGTGGCCACTTCAGTGTGAGTTCCATTCCTGGCCCCAGAGATGATCCACATGGTGCAGCAGACCTCTCCTGACCCGCCCACTGCTCCCCTCAGCAGTGTAGTTCATCTTTCTGCCTGTTCTGCTCCCCACTCTGTCTCAGGTGAATCCTCTCACCGCCTCTGCACCTCTGGTCTGCATTCAAGTTCTATAGGCATAAATCAATAAAGTCTTTAAAAAGCAATAGACTGCTACATATCAATAATCACTTAAAGTCAATAGTCTGAATTCACCATTAAGAAGACTGAGTATCATTTTGGATTATGAAACAGAACCCAAACTTCTGCTCCCCCAAAGAAACCTACCTAAGTTCCAAAGACAAACATGGACTGAAAGTAAAAGGTTGGAAAACAATTCTACATGCAAATGGCACCCAAGGGAAGGCTAGGACCACCATACTTGCATCAAAAAAAAAAAATAGACTTGAAACTAAAAAAGTGAAACAAGATAGAAAAGGACACTATAAAATGATCAAGGGGAAATACATTAGGAAGATAAAATAGTCATCAACAAATCCTCATCAAGTGAAAGAACACCAAAATAAATTAATTACTTCCAAATCTGAAAACAGATATTGGAGAAAACACATATATGATAGATTTCAACACCCAACTCTCACCAATGGACAGATAATGAGACAGAAAATAAACATGAGCACAATTGCCTTAAACAAAGTGCTAGACCACATGAGTCTAACAAGTATTTATAGGGCACTGCACTCCCCAATTTTCCTCAAAGTGCACAGAGATCATTCATTCTCCAGGATCGAGCACATATTCAGAAACAAGACAAATATTAAGAAACACGTGAAGATTGAAAGCATACCAAATATGTTCTCTGACCACAAAGGTATCAAACTAGAAATCAACTACAAAAAAAGAAGGCAAGGAAATCCTCCAATATTTAGAAACTGAAAAACACCTACTAAAATACCACTAAGTTAATAGGATTTTGTCCTGTTAGTTACTACAGGATTTTGTGATCCATGGTGTCTCTGAGTAAGTGAAATTTGCAGGGCACAGGGAAAAATGTCCCTAACTCATGTAGGTTCATTTAAGATTAGGCAGGTTTATCAGCCAATCAGTGGGATAAAAGGGCAAAGTTTTATGACATCGTATGAAGAATTTATATGATTATAAATTCTACAGGACAAATGAAGTGAGCTACAGATATTTATTCTCTGTTTAGTAACCTGAGGTGTTGAGGAGAGAAGGCATCTTCATAAAATGTGTAAGTGGATGACCTGACCTTATTCTGAGAGTAAAGATGACATTAACCCACCACAAGAACAAACGTATTCACCAGTAAACTCCCACCTGGATCATCCCTCAAAACTACATTCTTAAAGCAGTCAGAAGAGGAAGCAGTGATTGCTTCTTTAATTAGGGGAGGGTAAAGAATTCCAACAAGGATGGAAAAACATTTCAGCCTCCAGGGCCCTCCCTGCTTTCAAGTCAGAACAATCCACATTCATTCAGTAACAATAGACCTCTTAAAATCCTAATTGACTTCAAAGATACAAGAGACCTTCTCTAGGCATACGGAGATAAATCTATCTGACTCTTTTGAAGCCTCTGACCCCATAAAAGCATTCCCTAAACACTTTTGATTATGATAGGTACGTGTTTTATATTCATCATAACGACTATTTACTCAACCAGTTCCTGTTGAGTAAAATTATGACTTCCAAAAATTCAGGAAGCAAACATTTAATTAGGATTTTGTCTCTACAAACCACTATGCCCAGATAGGTGCGATGGGCAATATTGAGATGGCTTAGAGACTTGTGGAAAAGACAACATATACATAGGCAAATCTAATGCAAGACTTGTTGGGGTACAGAATAACACAGATTTGGAAAAAAAGTGACAGAAGGCCTGGGGAAGAAAAATTAATGAAAAACAAGGGACCTGAGATGTGCTATTAGAAGAGACATGATTTGTGCAAGTCTTGGGGGTAAGAATATCTTTGAAAGAGAAGCACAATTTTGATAAACAAAAACATTAGACTTTGTGGGCTCGACTGAGACTTTTTTTTAAAGATTTATTTATTTATTCATACAGAACTGTGGTACAGGCCAGAGATGCAGAGGGTGAGAGGATCCACCAGAGACAGAGCAGGGAGCAGAACAGGTAGATGATCAAAGTACACTGCAGAGGGGAGCAGTGGGAGGGTCAGGAGAGGTCTCCCTCGCCATGT
>NW_004567110.1:56651253-56652586 GCF_000260355.1 Condylura cristata | reverse complement strand
AAGTCACAGCAAGCTCTGTTCTTTGAAGAAGCCACCAAAGAATCTGATTTCTACTGGTGAACCAACATTTAACCCACACCAAGCCAGTGGAAGAGAATTTTAAACAATGGCTACCCAGCATTTGCATTCCCACAAAGCATTCTTTAGAAGTCAGAAAAACAGCTCAATGCCAGCATTGGTCCTTCTCTGCATGCAAGTCCCATTGGCTTTCCTCTAGGTAGCTTACTTGGAAAATCAGAAGATCTAAACCCATAAACAAAAAAAACCCATGAATAATTACATTTTTACCACCAATGACTCACTTTCTTTCCTTCTATATGTATACTTTTCTGAAACAAAGTATATAAATTGAATTCAGATTTGTCCTCATTGGAGCAGTTCATATGCAGTAAAATATGACTTGTTTCCCAACTTTGAATCCTCAATTTGACTATCTAACAAGCTTTTTTTTTTTTTTAACTATCGTGAAGACTTTTATTTCGGTTAAATTTCCCCTCCTTATAATTTCCAATTTCTCATTCTTCAAAAAATCTCCTATGTCCTTCAATGTTTCCATCCAACTACCCTGCCTCTCTCCATCCCTCTTCTTTCTCTCTCCATCCCTCTTCTTTCAGAGTTAGTGAAAGAAAGCTGGGCATTTGTTTTTGTTCACTTCTTTCCATCAGAATGTTCTTGAGAGCCTTTTCGGTCAGCTTTTTGCCCATGTGGCTCTCCTGAATGTCACCAAAGAACACCTTGTCCTTATACCAAACTGCCTCTTTTACTGTTCATTGTCGTTGAGCTCTCCAAGTGTTAATCTGTTACAGGGCAGGGAGAGAGAGGCACCTCTGAACCCCCAAACCTGCCTGCTCTAAATAGGTTCTGCCACCCACCACATCAAGACAAAACATATACGTCTTTAATGAAAAGGAACTTTAATACAGTGAGTATGCAATACAGAAGACAAACAATATAATTTCTAAATCAAACACCTGAAGTTACCGATCCCCTCATTGGCAAAAGTCCACCCAAAAGGGACTGGTCCAAAGCAAGGCCTGAAAGCCCGCCACAAAGGTAAAGCACCTTCTGGCCGGGACCCATAAAAAAGGTCAGAAATGGCCAGACAAGTCTGGGAGGAAAAGAGAAAAATCAAAATCAGTATAAACACTGCCATAGTCAACCTCCCTACAGGTCTCTCACCCACATCTGTTTCAACCAGTCCAGGACCAAGAAACAAGCACAATTTCTTCATCACCTGCTTGCTGCTCCATGTGGCTTCCTCAGGTCTCCTTCTGGCTCTCCATCCTGCTTCCTTCTTCTCTTCAGACTCCTTCTCTTTTCTTCTTTTCTCTGC
>NW_004567110.1:56607368-56643768 GCF_000260355.1 Condylura cristata | reverse complement strand
GTGGCCATGAAAATTTTATAATGGCAGGGCCTGGGCAGGTCATTGTCTGTAGATGATTTAAGAAAGTGAGGACAGCTATTTTTGTCACTAAATGTGTTAAAGTTACAATTAAGAAAGGAGATGACAGCTTTAATACTGCATTAGATTACAAGATGACCAGAGATGATGATGCATCTTCAGAGTTCCCATACAGAAAATCTCTCTTTAAGAGACATTCAACGTCACTTTGATTGTGTTACTGAATTTCTATGGGAAATGTTCTCCATGTTATACAATTATTATAGGACAACTTCCCCATCTTATGCTAATAGACTAAGGAGATTTCTATAAATTAAGAGTCCTCACTGAAAACTCTGCGATTAAATTACTTTTTTATGCACCCTGATCTCAAATGTAATTAGCTATGGATGATCTAAGATTAGGTGTTCTAAAGAAAATTTCCCATCTGCTTTGAATATTTTCCCTACATTCCCATTGCTCTTCATGCATGTCTGCGGAAATGTAGCTGTGTTTATCCACAACTTGGGTGATATCCCTGAAAATATTCTTAACATTATAATAGCATCATTACCAAAATTTTGTAAGCAGTGTTTTCTAAACACTGCATACCCACACAGGTTTTCTAAGTTTAGATTCTGTTCACATTCTGGTTGTACATTTAATTGTTGTGCAGCCTTGGGAAAGTCACTTAACATCTCTGTGTCACTCTTTCATCATCTTTAAATAGGAATATTAATAATTCTGACCTCACAAAGTAGTATGGGCTTAATTGTGTCACCTCCATTCAAAAAAAAAATCTATATGTTGCAATCCCAACTCCTAAAACTTCACTATATGACTGTAATGGATATTGGGCTTTGACGAGATGATTAATTTAAAATGAGGCTCTTGGTATGAGACCTAATCCAATTGGAGTGGTTGCCTCATGAAAATTTGGACATCCTCAGGGACATAACAGATGAGGATATGGAGAAAAAACCAGGTGAGGACACAGCAAAAGGTGTCTGTCTGCAAGCCAAGGAGAGAGGTCTCAGGAGAGCTTAGCCCTGCCTACATTTTGATGCACACCACTAACCTGTTGGACTATGAGAAAGGAAATCTCTGTTATTTATGCCATCTAGTTTGCAGTATTTGGTTACAACATCCCTAGCCAGCTAATATACAAGGTTATCATGAGGATTAATAAGAGTTCATGCTTCTGTTATAGGGCAGGGAGGGGGTACCCCCAAAACCCCAAACTTACTCGCTTTAAATAGATCTTGCTCTAGTGTGTAAGACCTTCACTGGAAAAGAACTTTAATACAATTAGTGCAGAAAAGGTGAACAATATTGTTTTTAAATCCAGCACCGTAAATTATCCATCTCCTAGTTAGTAAATGCCCAGCCAAACAGGGTTGGCCTAAAGCAGGGCCACTGAGGCTCAAACGCTTGCCACAAGTCTAAGTCCCCTTCTGGTGGGGACCCATAGGAAAGGGGAAGAAGAGGCTCAGCACATCTGTATCACAATCAAGAATCAAAATGCACAAAATGATGAAATCAAGACAAAGTCTGCCATGGTTAACCTTCTCATGGGTCTCTCACCTATGTCTGTTTCAACCAGTCCAGGACCAAGAAACAAAAGCTGCTTCTTCACATGTGTCTCTGCTCCAAGTGGCTCCCTCAGGTCTCCTCTGGCTCTCCATCCTGCTTCCTTCCTTCCTTCCTTCCTTCTCTCCAGTTTATTCTCCTCCCTGCTCAGTTCCACCCCCATTTTGTGGGGCAAAGAAACTGGAACCTCCCCTTTTCTTGGGGACCACACTGTTACAATTTTACGACTATCATTTAATCTTTTGAATATGTTATTTTTATTTCCCATTATATGCCCAAACTGTTAGAAAGGTGGGGTGCAAAATTTACTGATCAAATATTTTACTCTACCAATACTCATGTACCCTCTTCAAGCCAATCTCTGAATTTCAGTTTCCATAGCCATACAATACATTCTGTGATCTCTTAGAAAATTATGTTTGTCTAAATCAGTGATTTAAAAATGGATTTAGGTTTGATGAAAGAAGTCACTATAGAGTATGCTTTGGTTCCAGCAACAAGCATTTAGCCTTGAGCTGGGAAGAACTGTTGGGGAATGATGGTCTTTGTCTAGCCAGCTAGGATGAAATCTCCGGTATACTACAGGGTCTAGTGCCAGTGAAGAGAAGAAGATGCAAATCATCTACTGAGATTAAGAAGGGGGAAAAAATGTCTAAAATCTGAGAGTGAGCAGAGTGTCTGATATATCATTAGAAAATAGGATCAAAATGGGGCTAGGAAAGCACACGGGACTATGGCGATGATATACCAGTAAAGTGGTGATGGGAAGTCCACAGGGATTACAGCTGAGATGAAAAAAATGTACAAATGAAGAATGATGTAAAAAAAATCATAATAATAGAATATATATACATATATATATAGTACAGAAAGAAAATCTCCAAATGATATCAAATATCAAAAAGGAGCTCTGTTTAAAAAAAAAAAACTTGGAAATTAAGAGGCATAGCTAGCATTTCAGGAAAAGAAGAACATAGAATAAGAGACATGAGAATGTGGAGAACAGATGGCAAAATAGAGCATTTTATAAATAGCCACGTGCAGCTCACAGATTGCTAATACCCTGTATACTTAACTCTGACTGAATTTCTCTTCTCCCTGTAAAAAGAGATGTATTATTAGAAAATGGGACATCAGAAAATAGGCTCAAATGAATAAAACGGTGTGTGTTTGGTTTATGTTTTATTATATTTTAAACCACCTTTCACAAATATAGAAAATGATTTAAAAATGACATATATAACCCATTAATAAGCATGACAGGGCAAAGATTAAATTTTTTCATTCAAATGTCCCCTTTGAGAGATAAATGTGAGTCCTGAGTGACACCCACAGTTAGCTTTTGTTTAGAAGATGGCTGTCTCCTCTTAGCTATCTGAAAATATCCTTCTTTTTCTTCCCATAAACTGAGTGTGTATTGGGGAGATCTTGCACGCTAAGCAAACTCATAGAGACCTCCTCTTATAAAACTCTGCTACAACACTCTAGCAAAGAATACAAAGTTACATCTGGAACTACCAGCCATTGGTGAGGGGAAGCAGCCATTGATGCCGGGACTGATTACCCCAGAGATATTTCTTTCTTCTCTCACTGCCCAAAGTGTAATTGCTACTACATGGAAATGAAGCCAGGTGGTTTAGGATATTTTATCACAAGAAAAAATGAAAAGCAGAGGTAAAGATGTGTACAATTCATATCAAATATATGAGTTACCCCTACTGATTTGAGAAAAGAAAAAAAAAATCCGATGGTCCCATTTTTGTGCTTCTACTCTTGGTAACTCATTAAGCAGGCTTTAATGTAGAAGAAATCTTACAGAATTGTCAGATCTGATACATTTTAGTTTAATATGATTCTTTTGTGAAAAATGTAAAAGGAGGGATTAGGATATACTGAAGTCTCCCACACACTACATGGTGAACTAGAAAATGTAATAAAAGACTGGAAACTGAGGCTTTCATACTGATTTGCCACCAAGTCACATAATTTCAACAAATTCAGATTCCTCATCTATCAATTGGCAATCTCATCTCTGAGATCCCTTCCAATTATAATATTCTTCATTATTCAGCAACTGTATATACTGATCCTTGCTTAATTAGGGGGAATTTAGTCCAAGACTCCCAGTAGATGCCTGAAACTGCAGATAATACCAAATTCTATATCTATAATGTTTTCTCTATACACACATACTTACAATAAATTTCTAAGTTCTGAACAGAAAGAAATACACCAATAGTATAATAGAGCAATCATAACAATGTACTGTAATTAAGTTTATGTGAATGTGTTCTCTTCCTCCCAAAGTATCTCAATATGCAATATTTTCAAACCCCAGTTAACAGAAAGCAAACAGCAAATAAGGAAGAATGCTATGTTCCTCTCAAGTACATTCTCTCTTCTTTGAAGTTTCCCCTTCCTTATTTATCCTCCCTCACCTCTGCACCAGAGATTAAAAGCACAACATAGTTCTAATTTGCAACCAGATTACAATTTAAGGGTGGATGATGCATCCTTGTTTCCAGAGCCACAACGAAGTTCTCCATATGTTTACACATCTCTCTCCATTTGTGTAAAGAGGAAAGAACGAAGAAACACATGAGCAAAGTCCGAAAAATTCTAAAATAAAGACCAATAGGGCAATTTAATGATCAGAAGAGAAGAGAATAGACTTATGAATGAACAATTAGTTATGAAGAGGGTGATTTTGTATATTAGTGAGCAGAGTTCATCTCTGTCAACAGATTGCCACTGGGGGGAAAATAAATTGACTCTCTAGACTTCCTCTTTATACCCATGTTAACTTCATTTGTCTGAAATATTTCAACACTTTTTTTTACCCTTACGTAATACACAACTTATTTTCACTTTCTACTCATCTATTATTATTTTTTATCCCCCCCACTCTTCACCATCCCTTTTATCCTCCCTTGATAGTTATCATTCACTCCCTCTTTTTCAGCATCAGAAAACTCAGTTATATTTTCAATGTCTACCAGTTTAATTGTTTTGGCTTATTAGTTCATCCACTTAGTTTCTTGTATCACTACAATTGTGCAATATTTGTCTTTCTGGCTGATTTTGCTCTGGATATTCCCTTGAATTCCTTCCATTTTGCTGTACATGGTATCATCTCATTTTTTCTTGTAGCTGAACAGAATTCCAGTGGTGTGTAGACCACATCTTCTTAATGAATCCTCATTTAGACTGCTTGTATATCCTAGCTAATATAAATAATACCTAAATAAACATTATGGACAATATATTTTTTCAAGATTATGAATTTTTCTTCTTTGAATAGGTACCCAAAAGCAGGATTCCTGGAACATATGTATTTCTGTTTTTAGTTTTTTGTTTTATTAATTGCTAGATATTGTAGTACTATTGCCAGAGTTTTGTCAGGATAGAATTTTCTGCTTCAGCTTTATGTACTGTAGCACCACCAAAGTATTTCCCACCAAAGTCCATATGGTCTCCCCCTCTCCCCGCACCTCTTTTTAACTACTCCCCTCCTCCTCTGAAAGCTAAATATCTATGAACAACATTTATGCATTGGTTTTAAAGTTTATCTGACCCTTTGCTTGTTTTTTTTTCTATAACCTACCTAAAAGTAACACCATCCAGTATTTGCCTTGCTCCTTCTGGTATATATCACTTAGTATAATTCCTACCAGTTCCATCCATATTGCTGCCTATGGCATGAATTTATATTTTTATTGCTGAATAATATTCCATTGTCTATATATGCCACATCTTTTCTACCCACTTATCTTTTCTTGCTCACTTAAGTAGTTTCCATATCTTGGCCATTGTAAATAGTGATGCTGTAAACATAGGAAGGCAGGTTTCATTTTGAAATAGTGTTTTAGTATTTGGGGGTAGATCTCTAGGAGTGGAATTGTTTGGTCATATGGCAGGTCCATTGCTTTTCAATGGAGTTGAACCAGTCTACATTCCCATCAACAACATAAGAAGTTTTTTTTCCTCCACACTCTTACCAGCTCTTGCTATTTCTGGTATTTTTGATATGTGCTATTCTCACAGGTGGTGTCTCATTGTGGTTTTGAGTTGCATTCCCCTGAAGATAAGTGATGATAGACATTTTTTTCCTGATAACCTTCTGTAAATCTTTGGAGAAAGGTCCACTTAGCTCAACTTCCTACTTTTTTTTTTTTTTAAATTTTTTTTTTTTTTTAAGATTTATTTATTTATTCATACAGACCTGGGGTACAGGCCAGAGGCTCAGGGGCGGTGAGAGGCTTCACCAGAGACAGAGCGGGGAGCAGAACAGGCAGATCGACGAAGTACACTGCTGAGGGGAGCAGCGGGCGGGTCAGGAGAGGTCTGGCTCGCCATGTGGTCTCCTCCGGGGCAGGCAGCAGGCGGGAATCGAACTCATGCGGAAGTGGCTTCAGATTCTCAGAGCTGTGCTTTAACCCGCTGCGCCACCAGGGAGGGCCAACTTCCTACTTTTTTATTGGATTGTTTTCTTTATGCTGAGTTGTATGAGTTCTATGTATAATAGATATTTGCTATGAGTCCCCTGTCAGATATATGGTGTGCAAATATTTTCTCTCATTCAGTAGTGTTTCTTTCTTTTAACTGTGGTCTCTTTTGCTATGCAGAAACTTTTTACCCAAAAGTGTGTATTCTTTGTCATTTTCCTTGCTGCTGGGGACAACCCCACAAAAATATTTCTCAAGTTTATATCATGTTTTACCTGCTTTCTTCTATGTATTTTATAGACTTACATCCAAGTATTGTGGTTTTTTTTTTTTTTCTAATCTTTTTCATGTGGTGTGAGAAAGTGGTCTAATTTCATTCTTTTGTGTGGAAGTCCAATTTCCCAACATGATTTATTGAAGAGATGTTCTTTGCCCAGCATATATTGTTTGTTCTTTTGTAATAAATTAGTGGTACATGTATTTTACCACTACTTCTCAGTTTCAACTCTATTCCCTTGATGTATGTGTATGTTTTGGTGCCAATAACATGCTGTTTTATTTATTATGACTTTATAGAATAGTTTGAAGTCTGGGAATGTAATGCCACAATTTCTCCTTATTTTGCCAGAGCATTTTTATTATTTGGGTCCACATGTATTTAGTAATGTTTGTTTCTTTTTTTTATAAAGAATGCCATTGAAATTTTTATTGGGATTGCATTGAATCTATACATTGCTTTAGGTAGGATGCCCAATTTGACGGTGTTGATTGTCCAATCCATGGGCAGGAAATATTTTCCCATTCATTTGTGTCTTCTATTTTTTAACAATATTTTATGGTTTTTACCATCTCTCCTCTCTTTACCTTCTTTGTTAGGTTTACTCCTAAGTACACTTTTGTATGTGTCAATATAAATGGGATGATTTTCTTTTATATATATATATATTATATATATATATATATAATATATATATATAGTAGCTTATTTTTACATCATTTTGTACATTTTTTTAATCTCAATTGTAATCCCTGTGGGTTTCCCATCACCATCACCCATGTGCCATCACCATAGTCCCGTGCACTTCCCTCCCACCGCCACCCATTTTTTATCCCATTCCCCACTCCACCCCCACAAAATGTCTCTGGTATATGGCTGTTCATTATTCCTATTATTTTCTCCCCGGTCCATTATAGTCCTGCTATGAGCAAAACCAGGATGGTTTTCTTAATGGCTTCCTCTCCTAGTTTATTGCACATAAGAATGCAACTGATTCTTTTATATCCATTTTGCAGCCGACTACTTTGCTGAACTGGTTTAGTGTATTAATTATTTATTCCATGGAGTTATTTAGGTTCTCTATGTATATTATCATGCTATATATAAGAAGTAAATAATAAATTTATTTTTTTCCCAATTTGGATTCTTTTTATATCTTTTTCTTGCCTAACTTTTCTAGCTAGGATTTCTAATACTATGATGAACAATAGTGATGAGAGTGGAAGTCTTTGTTTTGTACTAAATTTTAGTGGAAAGTCTTTTTAATTTTTCCCCATTGAGAGTAATGCTAGCTACAGATTTATCACATGTGGCTTTTATATGTTAAAATATGTTCCATTTAGGGCCTCCCTGGTGGTGCAAGAGGTTAAATCACAGTACTATCCTCAGCCACTGCAGCACAAAGAGTTTAATATCCAACTAGAGAGCTATCCACATGGAGTAGCAGCCTTCTCCTATCTCACCTGCTGCTTCCCTCAGCAGTGTATTTCACTCAATTTGCTTTTTCTGCTCCCTACTCTGTCTCTGGTGAATTTCCTCAACCCCCTCGCCGCAACTCTGGCTTGTACCCCAGTTCTTGTATGCATAAATAAATAAATATTTTAAAAAATATATGTTCCATTTATCCACACTCTTTCAAAGGTTTTCATCATAAATGGATGTTGATCTTTTCAAATGCTTTCTGAACTTCTATGGCTATGACCAGATGGTCTTTTGCATAAAATGGGCATAAATTCTTTAAGGGTTTGATCAAATTTATTTGAAGAGCCATCTGGTCCTGGGGTTTGTTTTAGAGTAGATTTTTGATTACTATTTAGCTTTCCACAATTGTGATTAGTCTATTCAAGATTTTTGTTTCTTCCTGGTTCAGTCTTAGCAAATTGCTTTGTTCCAAAAACATACCTATTTTTTCAAGATTATTGCTTTAATTTGCATATGTTTGTTCATTGCAATATCCTGCGTTCTTTTCTATTTCTATAGTATCTATAGTGATTTCTCCTCCTTTTTTATAAATAAATAAATATTTAACTAATAATAAAAGTTTTTTCCTTTTTTATTTGTCATTCTAGTTATAGTTTTATCATCGGTTTTATCTTCTCAAAGAACCAAGTCTTAGTTTATTGATCTTATATCATTTTTATTTCAATTTATTTTGACTTTAAACTTAGTTCTTTCTTTCCTTTTGCTAACTTGATTTTGTTTATTCCTTTCTTTCAAGTTGCCTCAGATGTAATGTTAAGTTGTTTATTTGGGAGTTTTCTTGTTTGTATAGACTAGTATTGCAACTGATTTCCCTCTTTTTTTTTTTAAAAGATTTATTTTATTTATTCATACAGAACTGGGGTACAGGCCAGAGAGGAGGGTGAGAGGATTCACCAGGGGCAGTGGGGAGTAGAACAGGCAGATCAACGAAGTACACTGCTGAGGGGAGCAGCGGGAGGGTCAGAAGAGGTTTGCCTCACCATGTGGACTCCTCCGGGGCAGGCGGGAATCGAACTCATGTGGAAGTGGCTTAAGCTTCTTAGTGCTGTGCTTTAACCCACTGTGCCCTGATTTCCCTCTTAATGTGACTTTTGGGCATCCCATAAATCCTGGCAAGTTTTCATCATTTTCATTAAGTCCCACATTATTTTTAAATTTCTGCTTTACTTTTTTCTTTCACCTAGTGATTATTGATTAGTATATGTTAAAATTACCACATATTTAAGGTGATTTCAATTCCCAGCCAGGGAAGTGACCCACATGGTGCAGCAGACCTCTCCTGTCTCACCGACTGTTCCCCTTAGCAGTGTATTTCATGGATCTGCCTGTTTTGTTTCCTGCTCTGTCTCTGGTGAACTCTCTTACTGCCCTCCACCACCTCTAGCTGTACCCCAGTTCTTACATGCATAAATAAATAAATATTTAACTAATAATAATAATATTTCTTATGTCTATTATCCCCAGATAATACAAGAGAATTTGTACTGTGGTAGAGTTGCAGCCCATGATAGTTTTTTTACATTGTTCTTCATTTTATGCATTTTTTTCATCTCAGTTGTAATCTCCATGAGCTTCCCACCACCAATTCATCCGTGTGCCATTGAAGCTCATGAATTTAATTCAAGATAAATCCAGAAATCTACAACTTCTGAGCAAGTGTCTAACTTCAATCTCCCAATCTTTAAAATGGGAGAGACCATAATACCTTTATCAGAGATTTTTATGAGATTATATGCAGTGATACATGATATTCATGATTATCTGGAGTAATTGTAGGCATTCCATACTCACAGTTTGTCTTTGTTCCACCTGAAAATATCAATACAGCAAAATAAGAAGGGCTCCCATGGATGAGAAAGAAAAGGGAAAAAATGTCCTGCTAGGAAGTCAAGAAACTTTACCCAATACAACGCATGGAATGGACAATCAGAGAAGAACACTTGGGGTGCAGTAAGAACCACAGGGGATGCTCTCCCTGATGGCACAGCAGGTTAAAGCACAGCACTGAGAAGTTAAAGTCACTTCAGCACAAGTTTGATTCCCATCCCGGAGGTGACCCACATGGCACTGCAAATCTCTCTTGACTGGCCTGCTGCTCCCCTCAGCAGTGTACTTCATCAGTCGGCCTGTTCTGCTCCTCACTCTGTCTCTGCTGAATCATCTCCTGGCCCGTGCACCTCCAGCTTTACCCCATCTCTGTATGCATAAATAAATGAATCTTTAAAAAAAAATTTAAAAAGAACCACAGTGGGTTCCCCATCCACAGAGTCTCCTTACCCAGCCCCTCCCCTCGGCACACCATCAGTATGTCTCCTTATTTAAACGGGAATCATTTGCCTTTTGCAGTCAAATTTGACTTTTAAATTGTGCAAATTTGTAGGCTCGTCACAGTAATATATGTGCCAACCAGATGCCACTATGCAATTACTCAGTTTTCTATAACCCCCGGATATTAGTGGTAGAATAATAAAGAATAATCACTACAATTATTTAACACTGTTCTCCTAAAGGTGCTGTACTCTGCATTTCATATTCATATTCAGTAAAATATCTGTGATGTACCCTAAGGACCCTTGGTGTCACAGATGATAGGAGAGTTGTCTCTGACACCATCTTTGACCTTATAGCACTCAGACCTCCATGGGGTACATGGACCAATAAATAGACAATTATAATAAAGTATAACAAGTGCTGATAAGGGCACACACAGAGGACACCTAGCTACGGCTGGTGCTCAACAAACTCTTCCAAAAGAAAATCCATGCTGAGGATTTAAGGAGGAAGGGCAGGATAGATAAGGTGACATCAACAGGAGACTGCAGCTGAAAAAAAGCATAGGAAATGTAAACAAATCTAGCCAACCCATGATGTCAGGATGAGCAAGGGAGAAGTGAGGTTGGAGAGGGCATAAAGAGGAAAGAAATTTCCAGCCCCATTTCAAGAACTATGAGACGCTATTAAAACATAAAACATTGTAGGGCCCTCCCTGGTGGTGTAGTGGGTTAAAGCACAGCACTAAGAAGCTAAAGCCACTTCAGCATGAGTTCTATTCCCTCCCTGAAGTGATCCACAATGGCGCAGCAAACCTCTCCTGATCCTCCCTCTGCTCCCCTTAGCAGTGTATTTTAACCATCTGCCTATTCTCCTCCCCACTCTGTCTCTCACTGTGCCTGCACCTCTAGCCTGTACCCCAGTTCTGTATGCACAAGTAAATAAATATTAAAAAATAAATAAAACATTGTAAAAGGGAAGGGACATATTCAAAATTGTGTTTGTGCTCTTGAAAGATCACTCTAACTTAAAAGTAGACAATGAGGGCCCTCCCTGGTAGCGCAGCAGGTTAAAGCACAGCTCTGCAAGTGAGCTGTAGCCGCTTCGGCATGAGTTCGAACCCTGGCCCCAGAGGTGACACACATGGCACAGCAGACCTCTCCTGTCTCACCTGCTACTCCTCTCAGCAGTGTACTTTGTCAGTCTGCCTGTTCTTTTCCCCATTCTATCTAAGGAATCCTCTCACCATCCCTGTGCTGCCTCTGGCCTGTACCCCAGTTCTGTATGAATAAATAAATAAACCTTTAAAAAAAAAGTAGACAATGAATCAATGACAAAAAAGGAGACAATGAATCAACCTCAGTAAGGAGGGGCTGGAGAAGACAGGCAAGAGTAGCCTCAAGACTGAAGGATCACTGAGACAGATAGCAATGTGACTAGAATTGGAGTTTGTGAGGAAGAGGGGAGAGTTAAGGTTAAGGCTCTGGCCTGTCTTGAACAATTAGTGGATGTTGGGATAGAAAATATCAGAGAGGCAAAATTCAGTTTAATCTTCACTATCACATTATGAAGAAGTAATGTTATTCTAAAAACTAGGGCTCAGAGAGATTAACCTAAAAGTCCAAAATTGCATAGCAATAAATTCAGTGATTTCTACTTCACAATGCTGAAAAAAAACACTCCAAACCCCAGAAGGTACTGGGGAGGGGGCCGGGATGCTCAGGAGGAAATATTCCTTATGCAGAGTCATATTAAGCTCTAGGAAAGCAGGTATTCTCTGGAGTCACTCTCCTGTCTTCCTGAAACACCAGAGCATCCCTCTGATACTGCTTATCATCTGTATTTTCCTTAGTAATTGAAGAACTGGGTCAACAGGCAACAGCCCAGAAGGTCTGGAGCCATTTGCTCAAAGGAGAAGTTAGTGCAGGTTGGGGAATGTCATGACTCCCCAACTACATCTTCTCTCTGGGTTCACTCACATGCAGACATTCAGTCAGACATATTGAGCATCTCTCTGTTAAATGCCTGGTACTGATACTCATCTGTTGACTAATATGATGCAGGATATGCCCCCTCCCACCAAGCTCACTCTGAGCTTGCTTCTTTGCTCTGGCCACTCTATCTATGCATGTGAAACAGTCTCTCCTGGGATTGTGAGACAAATGACATGCATTCTTCTGCCTGCACTTGACTATGAGGAAGAATGCAATTAAGAACTATAAACATTGAAATCAGACTAGGCTCAAATCTTGGTTTTGTCACTCCTTAACCCAGTGACCTCAGGCAAGTTTTTAAATTTAGGCAAGTTCTTAAAATGGAACTACAACTTTATAAAATTAGTAAGAATGTCTTCCACGTAGCAAGTATATGATAACAAGTAGCTATCATATTATTAATCTATGCTAAGGCTGTACAAATGTTATTATATGCACACAATTTTCTATTATTACATATACTGTGGCTTGTATTAATTATGACAGTATTGGTAACATTAAAAGGAATAAGGCAGCGACTCTCCAGCCCACCTGTGACTCTGCAGGTGCCTCTCTTTCTCTCTCCTTTTCTCAGTAATCCTGTCCTTTTAATAAATAAATAAATAAAGGGGGAAAGTCAATCACAAAGAGTATGCAGCAGAGAGGGGACTGAGAGTGTCTCTGAGGATACCAGGTATCACCTTCCACTGCCTATTCCACATGGGCCAACTTCTCCAGTTGTCTTGTCAGTTCCGCCTCTTGACGGCTCACTGTGTAATAGCTGCCTTATCATACCTCTCCCAGACAGGACCTATTCTGGCACTATAAAAACTCAGATCTGATTCTGCAAGCCTCTCCGCATAGTGGTGAATGTACTGGGCACACAGACAGCTTCCAGGGTGGTTGCATGACCTAGTCACACTTCTTCACTCTTCAGGCCTTTTTCCTTTCTGTAAACCAGGTGGATAGGTTTACAGTACCTCAGCAGGGTACTCAGTCTGAACGCAAAACCCCCAAAGACATTCCCCAAAATGCTATTCACCACATGTTGACTAATTAACTAGGATAGCTAATCACCTTCAACAGGTGTGTATTTCAGCAGACCAGACGGTGGTGAGGTTTTATTAAGGATTTCAAAAGGGCAATCACTTCTTGTTTTTTGTTTTTTAAGATTTATTTATTTGTTCATATAGAACTGGGGTACAGGCCAGAGGCTCAGAGCGGCGAGAGGCTTCACCAGAGACAGAGTGGAGAGCAGAAAGGCAGATCGACGAAGTACACTGCTGAGGGGAGCAGCGGGCGGGTCAGGAGAGGTCTGCCACGCCATGTGGTCACCTCCAGGGAAGGCGGGAATTGAACTCATGCGGAAGTGGCTTTAGCTTCTTAGTGTTGTGCTTTAACCTGCTGTGCCACCAGGGAGGGCCAGGACAATGGCCCTTCTTAATGCTGCTGGGTTTTTTTTTTTTTCTACCAAATGAAGTAAAGGAACTTAAGCTCCACAGTAATTCCACCTTAACTGTAACTTTCCACTTTGCATGTAGCAATATGGATTTAACCTTATTCAGTGATCGTAGCCATGCAAAGTGGCCTGGAGGTACAGGTCAGCATTCTCATCCTAGCTGTGTTGCTAGCTAACAGATGTGAACTTACTTTACCTTTTCTGGGTAAATTCAGTCATCTTTTAAGTGAAGGAGGTGAACTAAAAGTGGCCTGTAATATAAGTCTTTCAGCTATAAAGCTATGCAAAGTCATACGGTCTTAGCACATAACTGGGCTTCATGAATGCTTACTGAATAAGCAAACATCTCACTATGTAAATTTAAAACAATGAGACAGAAAAATGAAATGATTTTAGCCGACATAAAGGATCTCTTTAGTACCAAGGTCATGACAAAAACTATGATCCAATGTTTAGTTTCACTTTTAACCCTGACATTAACTCACCAATTCTTTGCTCTAAAACCCGTAGTCAGAAGAACAATTTGGAACTAGAACAATGTGTTTCCTCAGCGTGATGGCCTTGTTATCTCTAAGCACTATTTGGTTCTGTTTCCATAGCTCCTGCAGAACACTGACTTTTTGTTCTGATGTAGATCTTAATTTTCTCTGTTCCTTTTCTAAAACAAATGAAAACTAACCTTTTCATTGCTCTATTATTTCTTTATAATCTGAAGTAAGCCCTTGAAAGTCCCTTTGCTAAAGACATGCTATCTTTTATCTACATTATGTTCAATGATTTGAAAACTCAGAGACAGTTTTTACAATATTCATTTTTTTTTCTCTAAGCTCTAAGTTCTCCCCCGTTTCTAATAATTTTCATAACTATTTCTGACCTCCTTCTTTACTATTTTTTTTGTATTTTTTTGAGTATCCTTTACATGGGATATTTATATGTCCCAAATTGTTCATTTGCCTTCTTAACCAGATGGGTTCCTTTATATAGAGGTTATAAACACCAGGAGCTTCATTACTATGGTTGCAGTCTCTCTTTAATGTTTAGACAGATGTGGCTTCATCTTACTGCCCTTAAATGGTGAATGGATCAAAATTAGATATTTCCATAACAAGGTAACTTACATTTTTTCTGAGATTACTTTGGAAATCTGTGAACCATGTGCATGAGGCAAGAAAAGGGACATTGAATTTAGCAATTTTACAATTTGGGCAAATATTTTTCTATTCATGTCTATTTATACCTCCAAATAGATGAAAATGTTGCTAAAACTAAATTACTTTCCTGGCTTATACCAGATTCTTCTTTATTTAATGACTGTGTTTTTAAATCCTCAGAACTGCTTTTGAAATAAGCAAATAGTGAGATTCAAACCTTATAGCTGCAAACTGACCAGTTTCCCACCTACTTCCTGGGCACTGGATCAGCGCTGACTGCTGTGAGCATAGAGCTGGAGCTGTTTTATGTACTTCTGAGTGAGGTCAACTGCCTCAGACCACCCTGAGGCAAGTGGAGTTGTCAGGAATGACCCCTAGTTTTCTGGGATAAGGAAACACAAGAGGACTAATAAATTTGTGTTGAAGCAAAAACACAGATTGCTTGGCATGTGTTGAGCCTGGGAGCCTGTTGGAAAATCAGATGTGGAAAGTCGGACATTACGGGGAGAGGTGCATGACATAGATATGGAAGAGACATAGAAACACACCAGTTGTGATTTAAGGATAATTGAAAGAACAAGAGAGATGCTTCTAGACAAAGGAAGCCTTGAAAGCACTTTCAGGATTATCAATATATATTTAAGGAATGAATAAGAATTTCACCTGGTAGAAATCAAATGGAATAATTTGATAAAATAAAGATCAAATCAGAGAATTTGTAGAATATCTGGATATTTGTACATATCATACAAGTATAGTATAACAAGGACTGAAAAATAGACATTGTTTTTTATTGAGAAATAAGTAACATGAAATACGTTGCAGGGGGGTGGCACAAAGGGTTGAAGTGCAGCAGTACAAACTGGCCGCAGCAGCTTCAGCACAAGTTCGCTTGGCCAAGAAGCTGACCCACATGGTGCAGCAGACTTCTGGCTCACCCCTGCTCCCCTCAGCAGTGTACTTCATCAATCTTCCTGTTCTGCTCCCCACTCTGTCTCTGGTGAATCCTCTCACCTGCCCTGCACCTCTAACCTGTACCCCCAATCTGTACACATAAAATAAATAAACATAACCTTTTTAAAAGTAAGTTTCATGGTGGCACCTTCCCACAGTCTTCAGATGCTCTGCTCTGGTATTCAGTCTTTGTCTTCTTTTCTTTTTGATTTTCTAGGATTCTATTTGTATATCTTCTGATTCAAAGATTTTTTTTTCCATGACCATTTGTAGACTACTAATGAATTCATCAAAGGTGTTGTTCATTTTTGTTAGTTTTCTTTTCATATGTGGCATTTCTTTTGGGTTCTATTTAGGATTCCATCTCTTTGCTAATATTAACATTTGTTCTTGCATTCTGTCTATTTTATCCACTAGGTCCCTTAACATACTAATTATAATGTTTTAAATTCTTTGTCTGATAATTACAATACCCTTGTCATGTCTGTTTTGCTGTGTAATTCAGAGTGGAGAGGAAATTTCCCCCTAACCCTCTCAGTTCTTATTAGACTGGATAATAAGTCAAATAAACAGAAGACAGATTAGTAGAAGAAAAATCAAATTTACTTACCCAGCTGTAGGGAATCTATATAGACAGATTCTAAAATCAGTGGGGCAAAATGAGGGGATATACCCTAAACCAGAGAACGGGATACGGGCTTGGGGCTTCAAGCAGAGAAGGGGTCATTCACATGATGAGGAGAGGGTGACTCTGTAATTAGATATTTGTTCTGCCATATCGAGAAGTTTCTCTAACAGAAAGGTTATTTCTGTAAAAAATCCTAATTCTGTATAATATCACCAATTTTCATTCTTCTAGGTTGACTTACCTCAACTTGAGATAATTCATATTTCAAAGTAACATGTCTTGGGGAGATGTTTACTTGCTCTATATCTTTGAACTGTGCTTTTCACCTTTTGGTATACTTGTAAGTTTTTGGTTTTTTTTTTTTTAAGATTTATTTATTTGTTCATACGGAACTGGGGCACAGGCCAGAGGCTCAGGGTCCGCGAGAGGCTTCACCAGAGACAGAGTGGGGAAACAGAACAGGCAGATCGACAAAGTACACGGCTGAGGGGAGCAGCGGGCGGGTCAGGAGAGGTCTGCCAGCCATGTGGTCACCTCCGGAGCAGGCGGGAATCGAACTCATGAGAAAGTGGCTTTTGCTTCTCAGTGCTGTGCTTTAACCCACTGCGCCACCAGGGAGGGCCACTTGTAAGTTTTTAATACCCAAACAAAATATTCCAAGTAAAAGAAACTGCTATAAGTAACCCCTTAGTAATATAGTAGTAAGATGGAGGGAGGGGAAGTATTCTATAGGCTGTGACTAGGTCTCTGTCCCTTTAGTTTAGAGCAGCTGCCTCATGACTATGAGCTTCACAAGTGTCCCTCAGGTATTTCTCCTTGGTTTGAAAGGCTGGTTATATTAACTATTTTTGAGTATCCCTCTTCCTCCAAGTCACATACATTAAGATTATAACCATGTTAGGCTTAGGCTTCTTGAGGTAGAAATCTTTTGAAGAACAGAGTGCTCTATGTATTTCAAAATGGCTCTTCCCGACCTCCCCTGAAGCAGGAGGGGATTTTTCTGAGCTATTTATTGTGAGAAATCATTCAAGAATCTGAGGGTGAATCTCACAATGGTATGGGTCACTGGGTCCCCCTGGAATGTTCACTCCCAGACTTGTCCACACTGAGACCTCAGGAATTCTCAATTACAGTTCAGGTTTTCCTACCCAAGCCTTTATACGCAGAAACAGAAAACAGAAGTCCCAGATTTTGCAATTTAGATTTTAATTTGATGTTTTGAGACTTCTGTTCTGTGACCTCTGGAAATGGAAAATAACTTCCTTAATAAAAGAATATACTTTGCTAATTTAAATACTAAGAATTTAATACTAAGAATTTAATGGGTATTGTTGAAATGCAATTTATTTCATTTTTTCAATTTTTTGATGCTTGTATGTAGAAATGCAATGATTTCTGCAAATTGATTATGTCCTGTGTCCTTTTTAAAATCCCTTTTTAATTCTGGAAGGGTTTTTTTTTTTTTTTGGTTGATTCTTTATGACATTTAGCACATAGCATCATGTAACTGTATATCCCCCTTACTTACTTCACTGGTAGAAAATAATGTTTAATAGAAAAGATAAGGATGGGCACCTTTGCCTTGTTCGCCATCTTAGAAGAAAAGTGTTCAACATGTCACCAATAATATGTTAGTCATCTTAAGCTGAGAAATATCTTTTGTGCACCTACATGGTTAAGAATTTTTATCATGAGTGGAATTTGAATTCTTTTCTATGTTTATTGAGATGATCGTAGTGTACTTCACTTTCATCCTGTTCATATGATGAATTATTGACTAGTATTTTTCAATATCTGATCACCTTTGTAACTCTGGAATAAGCCTCATTCCATGATGCTTCATCATTTTTGTTAATTTCTAGAGTAGACATGACAATTTTGTAAATGATTTTTGCTTCTAAGTTCATCAGACTATCAGCCTGCAACTTTTAATTCTTGATACTAATACTATTTTCAGGTTTTGGTGTCAGATTTATTTATGATGATATAGTAAAATGAGTTAAGATGTATTACTTTCTCTACTTTCTAAAAAAAAAGTTTAAGTTTTGCTATAATAATATTTTTTATTGTTAACTTAAAGATTTAATCAGGTAAGGCTGGGGTTTTGCAATATTTTTTGTGGCAATGTTTGTTATTTTAAGTTTAATTTATTTAGTCACTAAAAGCTGGTCTGAATTTCTGTTTCTTCTAGAATGAGTTTTTGTCTTTAAAGTAATTTTTTCATTTTTTATGAACCATTAAATTTATTGGCATGTCCATTAATGTATGGGGCCTGTAGTGAGACCTCACTTCATTCCTAAAATACTGATTTGTGTTTCCTCTATCTTTTCCTTATAAGTTTTACTTATAGCTTATTGATTTCATTAATTTTTTCAAAGAACTGAATTTGATTTTCAATTATTTTCTGGAAATTCAATGATAGACTTTTCTTCTTTCAAATATAGGCCTTTACAGCTCTGAATTTCACTCTAGTCACTGTTTAGATGCATCATATAAATTTTGTATGTATACTTTCATTGTCGTTTAAATGAAAACATCTTCAAATTTCCTTTGTGATTTCTTCTTTTTATTTAAAAATTTATCATTTAATTTCAATAAATTGGGTGATTTTCTAGCTATCACACTGCTATTAATTCTGTTATAGTCAAAAAAATGCACTCTATAAAAACTTCAAGCTCTTGAAACTTTTCTTATACTATATGGCATCTTGGTGAATTTCTCTTGTTCCTTTGAAGTAAATGTGCGTTTTGCCATCATTGCTTATAATATTCTACAAATGAAAATTCATATTGACTGATATTTCTTTTATATCATTTAATTTCTTACTGATTTTCATCCAATAGAAAGTGTTGTTAAATTTTCCAATGACTGTGGATTTATCTATTTCTCCCATTATCCTGTCAGTTTTCTTCATTTATCTTGAAATTTTATTATTAGGTATAAATACACAAAAAAATCTTGTGATTTCCTATTGAATCTGCCCTAGCATGTGAAAAGCTCAAGTTATCTTTAATAACATTCATTATCTTGAATTCTATCTTATCTGACATGAAACAGCTGAAAACCAAGCAAAATATCTGAGACACGTTTTCAGAAGTTGGATGCCAGATAGTGATGCCTATCACAATATTGCCTGGAAAGACTGCATTATGTGTTCTATCCAGTTCTAGATATGTTTATCACAAGAAAGTATTTTAATTGCTAAATTTGTTATTAATAATAACTAATACTGGCAGAGTATTTTCACACATTTTATTAGTCAATATTCATTGACTGAGCTGAGCAATGTGACTTGAGTCATTTGACCTGAAACTTATATAAGGAATATAAGCTTATAGGGAGAGTATCAAGAGCCTCTATACCCCAGAAATACCTATCATATCCCACTCAATGTACTTGCAACATCTCACAACAATTATATCACTGGATATTAAGAGTTATCCATGTCCAACAGAACTGAAAAATGAAACTTAGGGAAGATAAACATTTTGTCCATTGTTGTGCAGTCAATGAGAAAGGGTATTTAATGGTCAGGCTTGGGACCAGTATTCCCCTCCTGGTCCCAAGCCTCCCCTCCCTTTCCAGCTTTATTCTCCCACCAATCTCTCAAGACAAGTTTTCAAGAGTTATGAAGGTCAACAACCTGGTCAAGGTATCCAAAGGGTATAATGCAAAGTTTTAGTCTTCAAATAATGATGATAGCAAAAAGAATGATTATCAATTTGTTTTGTTACTATTCAGTTCATAAGAACATGTCGACAACTGTGATTTGAATGAGATTTCAGACACTGTTTGCAGCTATTGTCACTGGTGCATTATTAAGGCAAAAGGGGTTCCACAAGTGTTTTGTTGCATCACGTTGTTAATATTGTATGGATAAAGGAAAGCCTCTGATGTCATCTCCATTTTTACTTTGACTGTTTGTGATCATCTGGTGGCTTAGTAATAGTATAGTCTAGACAACAGCTGCAAAACACATATACACACACAGCAGTACACAGGACCTGAGTGAGGAAAAAGTCAATACTCATCAGCACTCATTATCCACTCATCATGGTGACATAGTGTAGAAAGGCAAAGATTTTATATCCTCTTCTGGCCGTATCCATTTTTTGAGAGACTTCTTTCTAGACAAACCAAAGAAATAGTAGTGTGGGCAGTCATGCCCTACCTATTAACACCATCAGGCTAAAGTATTTCCTGAAGTGGGTAAAAGAAAAATAAAGATAAGCAGTTTATAAATGGCCTTTCTTCTGGAATGTGTGTGCACCTGTCTCTCAGTGATGAACCTGACTTCTCAACTTCTGGGCTGCTCTAAACACAGAAGAATTACTGGATGCTACTTGGCACTGAATTTAAAACAAACATAAAACATAATTAACAAGAAACAAACTCTTTTACTTTTTTTGTAGCTTAAAAAGAAAAAACACTGGTCATAAGGTAACCAGACTATTTTAAGATGCATTCAAAAAATTTACATGCCAGGCATGTCCTGCAGTCAGGGAAGACTTGACTATATTTCCTATGCATTTTCCAAAAGAAGCCAGGTCAGGGGACTGGATGTCATGATGGCCTTAAGGCAATACACTATATTCAACCTTCAAAGATAGATCCAATTTTATTCAGAATATTGCATAACATAGTAATACTACTAAGGCAGAGAGGCTGGAACACCCATTTTGGACAAACTTAACCACAAAGAGTATTCAGCCTAACTAAGAAATGAAATAATTTCATCAAAACATTTGGTATTTCCATGTTCTGTCCACTATGTTTCACAACAGAGGAAAATAACAGGTAAATATTAATGACAGATAAACAAACCTACATTGGTAATGGGCCTGAATTCATAATGGACAGAGCTTCTTCTGAGGAAGTCCCCTCTTTTCTAATCCAGTCATCCTAGTGTATAGAGATCTTCTACTGTCACGGTGTTGCGATCACTTCTAATGTTTTTATGCAGAGGTATGTTTATTATATATAATGCAGTTATATATTCTTTATCAACAAATCTCTTTTGCACAGGCTTTCTGGAGATAACTAAAGAGTTAGATATAAACAAGTTCTTCATCCAAGTAAGGATCTACATTTATGGTCAGATCCCCCCAATTCATTGAGACAGACCAGTCCAAAGAGCTGTGGGTATACAGAAACATTGCAAACCAACGGTGTCCTCAGGCTGAGAATAAGGTGATCAAACAAAGCTTTATAAAGGCCATTTGGGCTAGGTCTTGAACAAAGACAGGGATTTCCCAGGCTTCTGGGAAAGCATCACCAGCTTTTCCTCTGGAGCACTCTGATGAGGCAGTCTTCAGTCTTCCCCTCTTAGCTTCTTTTGCTTATTTCTCCAGGCAGATAGTGAACAGATTGTCCTCATGCGTTGTCACCCTATGTGTCCATTTTATCTCTTTTCAATGGAAATATCCTCTTGGAAAGGAAATAATGAAGCAGGCTGGTGGAAGATGTGAAAGAGCACTGTGGGTGAGAACGCCATCATTCATGCTGGCCTTGCCTTTGGTGCATACACCACAACTGAAAAAAGACTCCAGGAGGCTAACATTTCAGAAGAGTCTGCCCTGCCTACAGCACTCCCTTATATTCAGAAAATATTCCTGTTTCAACCATCTCATCATTTTATAACAAGCTTGATTTTTTGAGGGGAGCTTATCGATTTTCTTTTTTTTTTAAAGATTTATTTATTTATGCATTCAGAACTGGGCTACAGTCCAGAGATGCAGGGTGGTGAGAGGACTTACCAGAGACAGAGTGGAGAGCAGAACAAGCTGACTGACGAAGTACACTGCTGCAGGGAGCAGCGGGTGGAACAGAAGTCTGCCGCACCATGTGGGTCACCTCCAGGGAGGGATCGAACTCATGCTGAAGTGGCTTTAGCTTCTTAGTGCTGGCTTTACCCCTCTGCACAACCAGGGAGAGCCCAGGTTATCTATTTTCTGATACTGTTGTTAATTTGGAGCAGTTATTTTATTTCCTCCCGGAATATAGGCCCTCTAGTTCTCCCACACCATAGCACCCATAATCAATCACCTAAGACCCTTGTGCTCTTCCCTCTTCTGCTTTGACTTCTCTTTCACCCTCTCCCCTGCTGTCTCACCCAGATGTATGGTCAACATGCAAGTTTCAAATTTTTATCTTGATCTGTCTAGGTTGTTGCTTTCAGTGTTTATCTCCCTTTAGATGATAAATTCTTAGAGGCAGGTATATCACCTGCCTTTTTCACCACTAAATATGCAATACCAAGGAATGTGCCTCATATGCAGTAGAGGTCCCATTGATCTGTGATACATGGAACAAGTACCTTGACATAGTCAGGGACCTGGGGAACAGGTGGTTAAGTATCCTGCCAAGCATGAAGGAGTGAGCCTTGCTGGTGAAGACATTTCCATAAATAAATTTATATCCCAAAGGTAACTCAGTCTCACTGCTCCTTATGCGCTAAAATAAAGATTAGACAAATATTAACCAAGAGGTATATTGTTCCAACTGATGTTTAAAGAAGTGAAATCCTTTTTTTCAAATACATTTCATTTCCGCAGGGTGGTTACTCCTCTGTAGATGCAGGCTGCCAAGTATAATATATAAATACGAAATAGCTTTATGTTGATCTAAGGGATGGGAGGATTACTATAATTTAAGAACCATGATAAAATAAAATGAACACAGCATTCAAGTCCTGTGACAGAAGTTATTTTAAAGAGAACACCACTGGGGCTAATGAAGGTTAAACCTTAAGTCGGTTAGACTCAAAGCTTTTGAAACCCTGAGGAAAATACTTATCTAGTAATGCACACATTGCCAAGAGGATTGAAATATGAACTAAAAGGCCCTTCTCTTACGGAAATGGAAGTCTCACCCTACTCTTGAAAATAGAAACTTATAAAGAGCTTCTTTACCACTCTCTTCTTTCATCTGACCACTCTACTGCTGCTTAGATAAATGAGAGTAATATATGTCCCTCCAAAGGCTTTATGCATCTCTGTACATCACTCAGTGTCTCTACTTTGAGGTTGTCTTTTCTGAATGTTCACTTACAGATGAAATTTGGCATATTGAGGGGAGGAGAAACATTATCGTATATTCAGCTGATTCTTCAGCTTGGAAGTGATTAAGTGAACTAAAACTAATTCAGGGTTCTACTTTACATTTTTGGCAAATGAACAAATATGCAGATTCACACCAAACAGATGTGACTGCCAGTTACCCCAGTAGCAGTTCCAGCAGCTGATATTCATTGTGCTACTGCTCCAATTAGTGAGAACATCATAACAAGGATATAATTATTCTGGAACCTGTTGAGCTTTCATCTGCTCTCAATTTCATTTCATTTAAGCCCAATTCAGACTGAACTTTCAGTGAACTCTATCATTTAAAATGGAGATCTTAAGTTGGCACAACTTTTGTGTTTCACATGTGCTTGGAGATGGTGGTCAGGAAATCGCCTGTGAAATGATCACGATTTCTATTTTAATGGTCTCCCTGATTGATTAGAAAGCCTTATTGGCACTGCAATCATGATTATTTACAGTACTCTCCAAAATTAGCATAGTAAATTACTTCCGATGAAAAATGTGAGTCCTAAAAGAGAACTGGAGAGTAGTTTGATAGCTATCTTGATTTATCATTCAGGCTATTCATGTAGTTAAACTGTCAGTCAGAATGTGTTTGCCAGTAGGCTGGGGGTAAAGGGATGCTAAGGTGTGGTTTCTGAAGTTATGGAACTGCAAGTGTGACAAGCTCAGACTAACCCAACAAATCACAACATGGAGGGCTGGGCGTTAGAGTAGATAAAATAGAGCAGATAACTCTGGAGTTACACCTGGAGTTCCAGGAAAGTTTCCGAAAAGAGAGGGTATTCCAGCAGTTTTGAAGGGAAATACATTTTTCAGCAAAAAGGAAGATGGAAAGGGAAACTCCAAGGTAAAGTGATACCTTGCACAAAAGGATAGGATATGTTTCAGAAATAATGTGGGCTTTCGGGTAAATTATCTAACTTTCTACCTTAAAGAACTAGAAACAGGACAATAACTTAAATCAAAAATCAGCTGTGGATCTCCCTGATGAAGCAAGGATTAAAACGCATCACTATGAAACTAACCGCAGCCACTGCAGCACAAGTTCAATCCCTGGGCAGGGAAGTGACCCACATGGTGCAGCAGACCTCTCCTGTCTCACCTGCTGCTCCCTCAGCAGTGTATTTCAATCAACCTATTCTGTTTCCTACTCGGTCTCTGGTGCATCTTCTCACTCCATGCATCTCTGGACTGTACCCTAGTTCATGTATGCATTAATCAGCTGAAGGAAGGAAATAATAAAAACTAGGGTGGATGTACTAAAAATAGGAATGAAAAAGATAATAACAAGGATCAATGAAACTAAAAGCCAGTCCTTCAGGGAAAAAAAAAGATAATAAAACAGATAAAATTCTAGCTAAGCTCACAAGAAAAGAAAAAGAGAGAGAGAAAATTCTAATATAATAAATAGGATCAGAAACTAAAGAGGAAAATTATAACAGACATCAAAGATATGTATCACACCAAAAGGTATGTATCAGACCAAAATTCTTAGATGCATACCTCTGAAGAGGATATAATATCTATCATCAAACTCTTCAAAAAAAAAAAAAACTGAGGAAAGGAGAATGCTCTCAAATATGTATTGTGAGTCCAATGTCACTTTGATACCAAAAGCAGACAAGGACAACAATAAAGAAAACTATAGCACAATATCCCTGATAAACATAAATGCAAACATCCTCAACAAATCTTAACTGAAATTGACAAAATTTGTAAGATATATATATATATATATATACATACACACACATATATATATATATCATGACCAAGTGGGATTTATTCCTGGGACACAAGGATGGTTCAACATAGAAATCAATCAATTTAATTCACCACATCAACAAAAGGAAAGACAAAAACTGTATGATCGTATCAATAGATGCCAAGAAAGCATTTGACAAGATTAAGCCATTTTGTGATGAAATCTCTTAATATAATGTGGTTACAAAGAACATTCTACAAAATAGTAAAAGACATGTGCCAAGCACACAGTTAATATGTTTTCTCTAAGATCACGTACACAATAAGGATGTACACTTTTTTTTTTTAAAGATTTATTTATTTATGCATACAGAACTGGGGGTACAGGCCAGAGGTGCTGGGCAGTGAGAGGATTCACCAAAGACAGAGTGGGGAGCAGAACAGGCAGATTAACAAAATACACTGCTGAGGGGAGCAGCGGGCAGGCCAGGAGAGGTCTGTCGAGCCATGTGGGTCACCTCCAGGGAGGGGAACAAACTCATGCTGAAGTGGCATTTGCTTCTTAGTGTTTTTCTTTAACCCACTGAGCCACCAGGGAGGGTCCAGGATGTACAATTTTACCACCACTGTTCAACACACTATTGAAAGCCATAGCTAGACTAAGTAGGCAAAATAAAGACATAAAGGAATACAAACATCCTTAAACTTGGATTTCCATTTTTCTTTTGCCCTAAAGTTTTATTCAAATTTATTAAATTTTTATGTCTGGGAACCTTTTTATTTATTACTTTAAATGAAATAAAGTTAACATTTAAAGTTCACTGTTTGTTTCCTATGACCCTAAAGTTTCACAATTGAAAAAGCTGTGTAGTTTTAATTAACATTACAATTATTAGTATAGTATACCACTGAAGAAAATGATCAAATATGTTACATGAAATAAGAAAAAATTTAGAATGTTTATCTTTGATTTTGCAGTTCTTTTTCTGATGAGTTCCTATATCCTTAGATGACTACCATTTATTATTAAAATGATACAGAGCACAGCATTAATCCTATCCTGACTTTTGTTTGTTAATAAAAGAAAATGCTAAAAACCTTTACTGACCTAATTAAGCAGACAAGAATGAAGGTTTTTTAGTATAGCAGTATCATTAAACTATTAAATGCTGTTATATTTACCAAAATATAGCATCTATTATGTCTCCTTAAAATATATTTTTAAAGAGTCTCTCAGTTGATAATGTTCAAGTTTTCCTTCAGTTTTGCTCTAAGTCAAGAATTGGAAACTACCTGACTTAAAGAGAAATAGGTACCTGCTCACTAGTTTGTCACTTTCTTATACCTGTATCAAAATTTCAAATTATCCCTTTGTGCAGTTTTTGATAGTCCATAGAAAAATACTATATACTAAAGAACAATATAGTATGCTGCATATTAAAAAGTACTATCATATTGCAATATATTGCGATAAATTTCAAATGGGGAGGTTTGCTTTTTTTTTTTTTTTTAAAGATTTATTTATTTATTCGTACAGAACTGGGGCACAGGCCAGAGATGCGGAGGGTGAGAGGATTCACCAGAGACAGAGTGGGGAGCAGAACAGGCAGATCGACGAAGTACATTGCTGAGGGGAGCAGCGGGCGGGCCAGGAGAGGTCTGCCTCGCCATGTGGTCACCTCCGGGGCAGGCGGGAATCGAACTCATGCGGAGGTGGCTTTAGTTTTTCAGTGCAGTGCTTTAACCCGCTGCGCCACCAGGGAGCGGGCTTGTTTTTTTTTTTTTTTTTCTGTCAAACAGGGAAGGGAGTCAGTGTGAGGGGGGTGGAGGATGGGAGAAGTGGGAGAAAACCTAAACATCTTGACCTCAGTAGTCTTTTCAGAGCAGATTGATCAGTTTGCAAATTGATGATCTTAAAAAAGACTACCTACCTGCTCACAGAGCATGGAACACCTACTGCACTAGCTCCAATTCTCCTAGTTTTCTGCATGGTGTATTTGCTTGGTGGGTAAGAGAAAGAGGCTGAACCACAAGCCTGACACTTGTTAGTGAAGGAGGTACACGAGCAATCTCCCATGGCAATGTAGCCAAAAGACATTGAAGATCAAAAGTGTTCAATGGTCAACGCTAAATGGTTTGGGTGTCACCCTGAAAATAGTCTCTGTCTAACCAAAACCTTTCTCAAATCTGCCGTACCCAAGTGAGGCAGGGCTGTGCCGTACCCAAGTGCAGCAGGGCTGTGCAAATCAGTTAAAGAAACTGAGTTCCACTTTGGGTCAGCACAGAACAGAGAGAAGAGAATGGCTTGAGGATTTTAGCCTTTTTGTTAAAGTCCCTTAGTGCAAAGCTGGGAGGCAAGTTGACTGTGTGTTCTCACCTATGCTCTCACATTTGCAAGACACCACACAGTCTCAGAGTGCAAAAACAAGGTTTATTAACAAAGGGGACATAGAGGAAGTGGAAAGTGGCTCTAAGGCCACACATGGCCAGCTGTCCTACCTCAGATGTTGTCCTACTGTTAAGGGGAAGGATGTCCTAAAGGAACTCTGCAGAGTCTTCTGGACTCCACCCCCTACTCCAGCTTTCTAGACCCTAACCCCTACTCCAGTGATTGGAAACTACAACTCCCAGCAGTACCAGGGAGAGAACTGCGAGGGCCCAAGGGCGGAGCTAGCAAGAATTCTGGGACATTTGGGGGGTAAATAGGAAACGATTGCATCTCTCGCTCTCTCGCTGGGGAAACAGCTCTCCAGACTGTGTGACTCAGTGTGTTCAGTCAGCTTAGCAGTAAGGTATTCCAGTTACTTTGTATCCCGCTGTCTTTCCCTGGGTTGTTTTCTATTCCTTTCTCCTTTTGTAAATAATTATTATTGACCCTTTTGTGTGTACCTGCAGTATAACTGAGTTGTGAGCCCCACAGACAGGCAGCCCAGTCCACTCTGGGCTACCCTGTAACACTACCACAGGGTCAGTAGTCCAAAACAAAGTCTGCCTGGCACTGTTTCTTCCACGATTGCCTGGAGCTGGTGTCACACCTGAAAGCAATGGGCCAAAATTCACATCATGTGGCAGCTCAAGTGATCAAAAGTGAGGCTTCTGGGGTGACACAAAAGCAGCCAACAGCAACAGACCAAAGTCTGGGCCGGACAGCACAGACACCAGACCAGGCAGTGCCAGATGCAATAATGCCAGAACATGGTGCCAAGGATAAGAAGCCGTAGACAGAGGTGCTGGGCCCAGAGTATCTACCTTTCAAGCCTGATTGGTTCACTTAAAATCCTGACTGTTTGATGGATGCTGGTAGAGCTCCAATATTCCATTTACAATCCTGGATGGTCTCAAAAACCTCAAACTCCTAAAAATTGAGCTTTCATATGGCCCAGCAATTCCACTCCTAGGTATCTAGCCAAAGAACACAAAAACATTAACTCAAAAGAACACCTGCACCCCTATGATTATTGCTGCTCTATTTACAACAGTTAAGATATGGAAACAACCCAAATGTTCAAAAATAGATGACTGGATCAAGAAGATGTGGTATGATTACACAATGAAATATTACTCAGCGATCAAAAAGATACACTCATGTCATTCGCAGCAACATGATTGCAGTTGGAAGGGACTAAGCCAGAAAGAAAAATATTTGGATGGTTTCACTAATAGGGGGAATATAGAAAACCAAATAAGGGATCAGGGGAGAAATGTAATTAAAATAAATTAAAAAATCAACTGGCAACTAAAAATCAGAGATATTCTGTAGGGTAAGAAGAAGTATCAACCAGGAGTGGGAAGAACAGGAGTGACTATGGTTATAATACATTGGTGAATTCATGGTGGGAACTTCATGGTGACTACACCTGAGAGGAAAAAGCATACATTGTACAAAAATGAAGAATGATGTAAAAAACATAAATTTTTTTAAAGCAAAAAAAAAAACAAAAAAAAACTTTGGATGGCACTGATGAGAGCTCAAACATGATTTGTCCACTGGGAGATCAAGCATAATTGGTCCATTTACAATTCTGTGTGTATTCAAAAGTAAAAGCCCTTCTATGCATCCAGGCCTGTCTTATGTTGAAGTCAGGCAGACTCATCAGTGGTGGGATTTGGGGACCCACAGCTGGAGCTGGCTTCAGTGGGCCAACACTTGTCTGAGTGGCCCCTAACTAGGAGAGTGGGGCTCAGTGAATGCCTCTTCTGTTAGAGCCCAGTAGGCTGGCTGGGGCTGTTACAGAACAGTTCAAGTTGATGTCACTGGCTGATGCACAGGCTGCACGCTGAGACTGGCCCGCAGACCCTGTTGCTGAAGCAGTGACATGCTCTATGGTGTCAGAGAGCTGCGGTGTTTCCTTTAGAGGGGGAAGACAGGGAGAAATTCAAAAACACCATTGAAGCAGGAACTTTAAGCCAGAACAGGTAGTGAAAGCAAAAGTCTTTAAGAATTCTGAGATGTTGGAGGTGACATGTTTCATCTTTGATGTGAAGCAAGAGTGTGTATTAATCCTGTGAAGCTCTCAGAGAACAAGGCTAATGTCCAGTTACCCAAGGAAGTTAACCCCTGGAACAGGGCAGAAAACAAACAGAGTCCCTTAACTGTGAACCAAGGGCCTTGACTATAAGTCACATTGTTAAAACTACTCTGCTTTGTGATTTACCCTCTGGTAAACAGGGAAAGTCGTCATCCTCTCTATTCCTCTCTATGGCTCTGTAGATTTATCTATCACTTGTACCCAGCTCATTCTTTACTTGTAAAAACTAAGTAAAATCATGTCTATCAGCATATATCTCACAATCACTGTTACCTCTTATTACTATTGATTCTATTCTCATATTCTCTGCCAAAGTAGCATCTGCTAGATTTTCTTTACAGATCTTCTAGAAATCACCATTCATCCATTCAGCAAATATTTATTAAATATATTTTATGTGCAGAGCACAAAAAAACCAAAAATTTAGTTTTTTATGTGTTATTGTTTACATATATTATTGAATGTATACCTTCATCCCTGAAAGATTTAAAGAATTAACTATATATTGGATATTTAATAGATTGTGCCTCAATGACTAAAATAATTATGGCAAGGAAGAATTGGTGTCACATAATAAAATGTGTTAAAATATGAAAAAAAGTGTTAAAATATGAGATAAAAATAAAATATGAGGGGAATAACAAGTATAAAAATATATGAAGTAAAAAAAGCTAATAAATAAGAATATGGGCATAATAGCCTACACAGTTAGGCTCATATTTAAAGCTGAATATCCTAGTTAGCAAAGCCTTCCATTTCAAAGCTCATGTGGCCCATAATGTAGAAGCTACACCTGTCAGTAGCAACAACACCAAAGGAAAATTACCCCCAGTAACACTGAATGAGTGACATAGGAGACAACATCCAGAAGAACTTTCTACAGCAGCTGTAAAAATGGCATTTCTGCTTAATTATTAAAATTAAAGTGAAATGAGACTTCTGAGATACAATGGAGAAAATAAAGAGGAAATAACTCCTGGACGAAAAGGGGAATTAAGAGTTCCCATTGGTGTTTTAGTGGTGGGAGAACTATGGGAACTACACCCGAGAGCAGAAACCAGATACTGTACAAAATGAATAATGATACAAGAAAATACAAAAAGAAATTTAGAGGAAAAAATAAGAGTTCCAGTTGCTCCCAGCCTAAGCAGGGCTCACTGATGTCCACACTGACAGTGGAAAGCAGAGAGGACTTGAGCAATGGCCACAGTACCCTAACAAATCAGACATCTCTGCATGACTATTTCCACCAAGGTTTCTGAGAGCTAACTGCCAGACCGTAATTTAGTAAAAATGACTCTGGGATCTGGCCTGGTCTCAAGTAGATTTTTGCATGTTGAGCACATGGGGCCTCCGGTCACAGTGTACCACTGCTCATTAAATTATAGGTTTCATTGTCCTGTCCCAGAGGTACAGCTTTCCTAGTTTCACAATGGGGACATGGCCCTGCATGTTGAAGGACCTCTTTAGGGACTTGGGGCAGACAGCCCATGGAGCACACTTTATGAAACACAAATCTAGGGAGGATGGATGAGCCGGACTTCCTTCACAGGATCCTGGTTCTGACTGAAATAGACCAGTGGAGAAGATTAGGTTATGGTTAGCTTATTTAGCTTATTTATGCATACAGAACTGGGATACAAGTTAGGGGTATAGGGGTGGTGAGAGGATTCACCATAGCCAGAGTGGGGAGCAGAACAGACAAATCATCAAAGTGCACTGCTGAGGGGAGCAGCGGTCGAGACAGGAGAGGTCTGGCACACCATGTGGGTCAACTCCAGGGCCCGGATCGAACTTGCACCGAAGTGGCCACAGCTAGCTTCATAGTACTGAAGCTTTAACCCACTGTGCCACCAGGGAAGGCCATATTTTTCATTTTCTAAAAATTAAGAACATAATCTAGTTTACATCAGACCAAAAGATAGACAAGGAATTCCAAAGTTAGAAATAACATTCCTTCAAAACACTGTTCTATGCCTACTTGCAGGCAGTTCCTAAAATTCCACATAGAAGGAATTACTAATACCACCGTTGGCCTGGAAGAAAATACAAGGTACTTATAAACTTTTCACCTTTGCCAAAAAAAAAAAAAATCTTATGATGCACCCACAAAAATGTTCATTTTTCATGGTGTCCATAAAGACTCCAAGGCAAAATTAGTGGGAAAACGTACTCTGGGGTATCAAAGTGAATTGATCTATCTAAAGATAATCGCTGACTTTCAGCCACTTATATTTGGGAGGGCATTTTACATTAATATTGGCCTAAAAAATTTTAAAGTAGTTGATTTAAAAAAGTTCTCTATAACAGTACTTAAAGAGTAGAACTAGTCAATTCTACTTTTATTTGTGACTCAACCTTTATCATAGCAAATGGGATCTTAGGAGTGCGTGCTAATGTTATCTAAAAGGAGTTTAAATCATGAATGTGAGTTTGTTATAAAGGGTATGAAATGAAAGCAAAATATATTCCATTTTAAATAATTTATATTCATCTAACTTCCAGACAAACTGACCATCATGATGATCATGAATCCCACAATAGATGTACAACCTTTATTGTACATGTCCCATATACATGGTATATGGAGCAGTTAGTGTTACTTAATTTTAACTTTTTTTTTTAAGATTTATTTATTTATTCATACATAACTGGGGTACAGGCCAGAGATGTGGAGGGTGAGAGGCTTCACCAGAGATAGAGTGGGGAGCAGAACAGGCAGATCGATGAAGTAAACTGCTGAGGGGAGCATCGGGCGGGTCAGGAGAGGTCTGCCTCGCCCTGTGGATCACCTCAAGGGGGGGGGGGGGGGGGGGGCGTCAAATTCATGCAGAACTCATGCGAACTCAAGCTTCCTAGTGCAGTGCTTTAACTCGCTGCACCACCAGGGAGGGCCCTAATTTTAACTTTATGAACTCACAACAGAGACTGTCATCAGTCTAGTCCTTCACCTATTTCTCCACAATTGATAGTGGAATAAATTCTCAAAGCCCACTTATTTGCCTAAGAATCAAAATTAGCAATTTGTCAAGATGGAATATCTTAGATGGAATGTCCCAAATGGGTCAATAATTTACAGGAATAAAGAAATTTCTTCTTTAAATATAGAGCAGAGCAATGTTAATATATGAGATTATAAGGAAAACAAGGAACAGAGTGTTGGGGTCCGGACTCCCCACATCATCCAACCACCATCATTCTTATTCAACCTGTTTTCTTTGACTATATTTCCATTTAAGAGTCTACATAGGAGAAGAGTTGTCTTATAAAACATTTAAATATAACCGAGAAAAATCATTCTGAGTCCACCCATAGAGGACACTCCAACTGAGTTATTATGAATAAATACAGTAAGGATCAAATATAATAGACCACGAGGAAATGGAATGGCAGGAATTATTCAGCAGGTGTTTTAATTAACTTGAACATCTAATTGCCTATATTAATAAGAAAGCATTATCAGACCAAATAAAGGGGGGTACCTGTAGAGTTCAGGACACTTTGTTTCCTGGGTTACAAAATTAAGACAAGCATAACTACGGAGTGTCAATAAAAATACTGTTCCTACAATTTCACTCACAAAATTTACAAATAGTCATCTTTGTCCACCATTTTCCATCATTCTCATTTCAGTTGTCAATTCTTAGAGCCACTCAGATGGAATTTATCACATGGAATTTATTTGGAGCAGGTGATAGATTTGAAATAAAATCAGATAGCGTCTTCCAAATTCTATTTCACATAGGCTAGTTTGTTCATTTTGACCTCTGCTTTGTTTGCCTCTAGTTTCCTTATTTTCAAATGAACAGAAACCTTATCAATCCAAAAAGTTGGAAGGGAAAGATTTACAGTTTCTATAGCTGTGAAAATTGATAAAGCCGGTTTTATTTTTCCATCATTTATTGGAAAGAAAGAGGAGAAGTTTATCATAGAAATAAGGGCTTAGCCTCAAGATCTTTAATAAATAGCAAAAGTAAGCAATGAAGTTAGAAAGTCACATTCCCCCTCCCTCTACACAACTGCTAATCTCAGTCATTTTACAGAATACAAGATAGTTGTTGGCGGGCCCTCCCTGGTGGCGCATCAGGTAACAGCACAGCACTGAAAAGATAGCTTCACCTCCTTGGGTGTGATCCCCACCCCGGAGGTGACCCACGTGGCACAGCAGACTTTCCTGTCTCTGTCCGCTGCTCCCCTCAGCAGTGTGCTTCCTCAGTCTGCCTCTTCTGCTCCCCGCTGTGACTATCACTGCCCCTGCACCTCTGGCCTGTACCCCAAGTTCTGCATGCAGAAATAAATAAATATTTTTTAAAAATAGTTGTTGGGACAAAATTGCCCACTTAGGTCAAGCCATATATTCCAAGACTGGGAATAAATGGAAAGACACTGACCATTCTATCGTTAATGTTAGCTTCAGGATCGCAATCAGATTTACTCCATACAATCATATGTTCTAGTATTTTGTTTTTCAAAGAAATATTAATGTGTTCGACGAAAATTAACTTGTTTGACATTTTTTGTAATAAAAATCATTATATGCAAATAAAACTCGATAAGCACTATAACTTTGCTTACAAGAAAATCTGACCCCAAAAAAAAGATTTTAAAAATTTGATTGAATTTTGGAGTTAGAATTCGTGTTTAAAGAGAACAAGTATGACTACGCACTTAATCCAAAATTTGCATCTAACATCTCCAACTAATAATCATTTATGCTTTAAATACTTTCCATGAGTCAAGAAAATCCATTCCATGTTTGAATATTAATAAATATAAAGCTTTTCTTCATGTAAAGGTAAAATCCATTTCTCTGTGAACTTCTAAATGGATCTTAGTTGTGTGCTTTCTATTTACACAGAATAAAGCCAGTCTTTATACACTCTACCACTCTTAGGAGATGTTTATTTCAATTGATGCCTTCCACCCATCATAATTCTATTTACAGATGCATTTCAATTCATGAGGCCTTTCAAAAGATAATGATTACACTGTACTTAATTAACCCTCTTCATGTGATATGTAAATGCATCAGCTCCTTTTACCTGGACTCTAACACTGCCCCATAATTGTGTTGTACTTGTTAGAACCACCATATTACATCCTCTAACCTCTAAATATTTTTCATATAAACTATATTTAAGCTACCATTAAGCAATTGACTTCTGAACAAAGTTCATTGCATTTATTTGTTCAGCATTCACTTATTAGTATTAATGAGACATTTCAAGTGTTAAAATATTTTTAAAATTTGATGTTGCCATCTAGTGTGTTATTCTTTTTTATCCAAACTTCTGATATCTTTTATAAACTTTTACTAAGTTTAATGATAAAATTATTGACAAAATCATGATAAATTAGAATAGTCCCAATTATTAACAAGCAGTCTTTGGGGATCTTTGGGGACTAAGAGTATGATCTCTTTTATTTTTTTCTTATCAGTTTAATATTTTATTTCCCTGCACTGTTTCTCATATTTGTACAATATTTTATTTCTCCCCTCAGTTGTGATTCCCATTTATCTCCCACCATCACATCACCTATGAATCATCACATAGTCCCTTGTGCTCTCCTCTCCTTTTTGACCCCTCTCCATTCCCCTGCAGTTTGCCTCAGACTATAGTTTGTCTGCAAGGGTTGTCTTTTTTTTTTTTTATAACCCTGTGTTTGATTTCTCTATAGTCCTCTTATTATAAGTGAAACCACCCCAAATCTATCTTCTGACTTGTGTCCTTGAGTATAATCCCTCTATCTCCATTCATGTTGCCACAAATGGCATGAATTTATGTTTTTGATTACTGAATAGTATTCCACTGTGTATATATACTACATCTTCTTGAACTAGTCATCTGTTTTGGGACATTTAGATTTACCTATAGTAAATAGGGCTGTAATAATCAGCAATACAGGTTTCCTTTCTAACTAATGTTCATGTGTTCTTTGCATAGAGTAGTAGCAGTGGAATCACTTGGTCATATGGTAGATCCATTTTCAATAATTTGGGGGCCTTGCCCACAGCTTTCCACAGTGGTTGGACCAGTTTGCATTTCCACCATTTCCACCAGCAGTATCAGAAGGCTCCTTTTTCTCTACATTCTTGCCAACTTTTGATGTTGTCAGTTTCTTTATTTTTTAAGTGGGCCATTCTCACCAGTGTGAGGTGGTATTTCATTTTGATTTGCATTCCCTGATTATGAGTGCAAATGAACATTTTTCAATACCTGCCGGCCATTTGTATTTCCTCTTTGGAAAAGTGTCATTTTACTTCTGTTTACTTCTGTTTTTGACTGGGTTGTTTGCTTTGATTCTGTTGAATTAACCCTGTTCTGATGAAAAAGTAAAATAATATTGTCTCAATTAGAGCTGTAGATCAAGGGGATAAAGTCATTTTTGCATTCCTGGCTGAGACTTATACCCCACCAAAAAAACATATTTGATATTTGATCATTTTTCTAGTGAACATCCATATCAAAGCTCCTTTACTAGGGTGTCTGAAGGCCCATATTCCAAAGAAAACAAAAACCATAACAAAGGCCTAAAATACAGATTCTTCAATCTAATAGTAAATTTTATTTTTTGCAATTCATAGGGTTTTTTTTTTATAATTCTTTTACTTTCACTTACCAATTGTCAGAATAACGAGTTAGTTGGTCTAGTAGGAGTATCCCAAAGTTACATATAGTAGACATTTTGATATCAGAAACATGTAAATTTAAGATTACATATGTGTGTTCATTTATAGCAATTATTCCCTTTGGTGGTCAAATTGCCTCCTGTAAGTATTTCCTATGCCCTTTTTTTTTTTTTTTAAAGATTTATTTATTTATTCATACAGAACTGGGGTACAGGCCAGAG
>NW_004567110.1:56595531-56607268 GCF_000260355.1 Condylura cristata | reverse complement strand
CACTGCTAAGGGGAGCAGCGGGCGGGTCAGGAGAGGTCTGCCTCGCCATGTGGTCACCTCCGGGGCAGGTGGGGATTGAACTCATGAGGAAGTGGCTTTAGTTTCTCAGTGCAGTGCTTTAACCTGCTGCGCCACCAGGGAGGGCCCCTATGCCCTTTTAAAGTATATATGCACAGAAACATAAAATTTACTATTGTAACCATTTTTAAGTGTGCTATATAGTTCAGCAGCATTGAGTATATTTATGTTATTATGCAACCATCACCACCCCATGTCTCCAGAACTCTCTCAAACTGAAATCCTGGCCTAGTCACCACTACCTCTTAGTTCCTCCTTCCCCCAGCACCTGGAAACCATCATTCTATTTCCTGTTTCCGTATCTGACTATTCTAGTTCCCTCATAGAAGTAGAATCATCCTGTATTTGTCTTTTTGTGACTGGCTTGTTTTATTTAGCATAATGTCTTCCAGGTTCATTCACACTAGAATTACATTGTTTTTTAAGACTGAAAAATATTCCATTGTGTATCATATCATATTTCTAAACTATTCACCCACTGATGAACATTTGGGTGGCTTCCATCCTTTAAAAATTATGAATGATGCCTCTATGAGCAAGGGTGTGTACACACTTGTTTAAATCACTTCATTTAATTTTTATTATATACCCAGAAATAGAGTTCCTGAATCATGTGGTAATTCTGTGTTAAATTTTCTGAGAAAAAAACACATCATTTTCCATAGAGACATCACCATTTTTAATGTTCCTATCAGTTGGGGAACAAGGATTATGATTTTTCCACATACCCATCAACACTTGATATTTTCTGTTGGTTTGTTTTTTGGTATTCCTAGCTGAGATTCATACCCCATAAGGAAGAGGTTTGCTATATGATCATTTTTTTCTGACTGTCTATACTTAAACTTATCTTTTAGGTGGCAAAAGGTGTTGATGGAAAACAACTCCTTTGTGACTAAGAGGTTTCCTTTGGGCTGACAAAAGATCTTAGAAGTGGATAGATGTGATCAGTGCAAAGCACTTGAATATATTTGAATTTACTTTACACACACAAATAGCTAATGGTTAAACTTTAGTGAATATTAGCTCAATTAAAGCAAAAAAAAAAACAGTTGAATGGGGTAGAGGAGGGATAAGTCACAGATGGATGAGAAAGAGTTTCAAGAAAAAAATCAATATTTCTATCAGGAAGTATGAGGATATAAAGAAAAGTGATACACTGAGGTGAGAAGGCTGTAAGTGTTGTGAATAAAATTTCAAGATTCTTTCAAACTCTTCTCAACTTTGTTTCAGATATTTAGGACCAAAAGGAGAACTGAAAAATCAAAACTGTCAGTAGTAACTTAACTATAAGGACCTCAAGAACAGACAGTTTAAATAATAACAATAATAATGTGTAGGATAGCATTTTAGCCTTCCCCACCATGGCACTGACCCCTAGGGCTTCAATGGGTTAAGAGAAGTTTTCTGTCTCAGAATTTGATCAAAATATTTAAACAATAAGTATAACTTTTGCCAAACAGATTGGCAAAATTTTAAGATTACTAAAAGCTGGTATTAATGTGCAGAACAGATGGTAGTCTATAAATAAGACCAACTTCTCTATAAGGTTATTTGGCAATATGTGATCAGATATTGAATATCTATGCCCTTTTATGCAGCAATATTACTTCTGTGAACTTAACCTAAGGAAATAACTGGAAAGGCATGCAAAGTTATGTGCACAGATATATTCATCATGGTGTCATTTGTAACTGTGAACAAATAAAAACATGTTTCCTCAGTACTCAGTAGAGAATTCATTAAATAAATAGTGGTACATCTATGCAGAGGAATATTGTTATGCAGATTTAAAAATTATTGAATGTCAACATTCATTATAAAGAAAAATGGCCATATGTGACGTTTAGTAGAAAAGATTACAAAATGGGATATATAATATGGTCACATTTGTAATATACAAATAGAAAAGAATATGAAAAGACATAGATCAAAATGTTAAAAAGATTATTCTCTGAGTGTTGGTAATTTTTATTTTTACTTTCTCTTGCCATTGTCTATACTTATTTCTTTTAAAATTTTATTTTGAGAATGAGTCAACTAAAGGAAAAATAAATGTTAAGAAAATATTTTAAACACCTCCAGGACAAAGATATATGTGTAGACTCAGCTCAGGTTGCACATTGAAGCTGAATCTCTGGGTTCCCATATGATACATCAAGACTCTTCTCAGAAAAAAAGACTTCACCGGGCCCTCCCTGGTGGCGCAGCGGGTTAAAGCACTGCACTGAGAAGCTAAAGTCACTTCCGCATGAGTTCGATTCCCGCCTGCCCTGGAGGTGACCACATGGTGTGGCAGACCTCTCCTAACCCACCCGCTGCTCCCCTCAGCAGTGTGCTTCGTCGATCTACCTGTTCTGCTCCCCACTCTGTCTCTGGTGAATCCTCTCACCCTCCACATCTCTGGCCTGTACCCCAGTTCTGTACAAATAAATAAATAAATATTTAAAAAAAAAAAAGACTTCACCATGCATCAGCAATATTCCATTTTTTTTTATATATATTATGCAATTGATGTAAGTTTGTGGACAACCTACAGAGTTTTAATCATGGTTACTTATGAGAAATGCTTAGATATTACAAGAACCCTAGCACCCTCCAACCAAAGCTATGATTTAATTAGCTGAGTGTAAGATCCAGGCATTATAATGCTAATACTTACACTAAATGTAATACAAAAACAAGAATGAGAAATGATATTCTAAACCCTGATTGAGATTTTTTTTTTTGCTCTGGAATTTACTATTATATGATCTAGAATCAATATTCAAAAACATGGGAATAAATTAGAAATATAGATTTGTTGACTTCAATTCAGACATGCCAAGTTAGTAGGTTTGAGATGGGGACTAGGAATCTGAATTTTTAACAAGCTCTTCACAATTGACTTAGATAAAAGTGATAGAAGAGCTAGCAGGTTACTAAAAGATTTGCTATAAAAGATGACACATTCTACAGGATACTTATATAAAACTTTAGCGTGCCTCAAGTTAGAACATTGTCTAAATAAAGACAAGTTCATCAGAAGTAGTTGCACCAAGTAAACTAATCTAAAGAGAATTTAGATTTCAAAAAACTGTTCCAAAGAGGTTAAAACTAACCATAGAGTCCTGCCTGGTGACACAACAGGTTAAAATGCAGTACTGTGAAGCCATCTGAAGCCACAGCAGCATGACTTCTACCCCCAGCCCCCCCGGGGGGGGAGGGGTGTCCACATGGTGCAGCAGACCTTGCCTGTCTCCTGTCTCACTCACTGTTCCCCTCAGCAGTGTATTTCAGTAGATCTGCCAATTCTGCTACCCACTCTGTTTCTGGTGAATCCTCTCATCCTGTACCCCTTCCCCCAGCACCTCTGGCCTGTACCCATGTTCTTGTATGCATTAATAAATAAATCTTTAAAAAAAAATAAAACTAACCACAGAGTGATACAGGATGAAAGTTTTATTCACTGTGAAATCACCTAATTTATGGCTAGTAGAACTAAGTGCCCCTGAATACCAGTGAAAGAGAAGTATTGCTACTCACTAGAGAACTGTGCCTTGGTAAGAAAATAGAAATGCTTTCCTTCTTGATGCTACTCAGACTAGCTTCCATAGCTTACCTATTGTGAATGGATAAAGTTGGAAGGGATTATATTCAGTGAAAAGAGCCAGGAAGAAAAAGAAACTATTGAATGGTCTCACTGACAGGAGGAATGTAGAGGAACCAAATAAAGAATCAGGAAAAATAAAGTAACTATAATAAAGTAAAAATCAAAATCATCAAGCAACTATAGATCAGAGACATTCTGTAGGAGAGGAGGAGTGAGAAGGACCAGGACAGGGGTGGGAAGAGCACAAGGGACTATGGTGATGGTACACAGGTGACTTGGTGGTGGAATTTCACAGGGAAGTCATACATTGAACAAAAATGAATGACGATGCAAGGAATATATTTTCCAAAATTAGTATAGCTTTCTCTTTTTTCAAACTTCTTGAATTTCAGAATACTAACAAGTTAAGTATTCCTATAAGCTAATGGGGGAAATATTTTTCAAATGTTATAAAATGGACACAGAGAAAGCAAGAAACTCATTTCTTGTTGAGTCCTTCCTATGAAAGTTTTAGAAGAGAAGATGATAAGATATTGGCTTATAAATATACTAAGTTAAGATCCTGTTACATCCCATTAAAAACAACAGGGGAGAAATGAAGGAAGATGGGAGTGAAAGAAGCAAGGCAGTTCCAAGTATGTGGACAAAATCCAAGAGATTCTAATAGTGGTGAAGGCCAAAATATATATATATATATATATATATATATATATATATATATATACATATTTACATTTAAAATGGTACATAAATACAATGTGGCGCAGAGTAAGAAAGCCATGTTATCCCCTCTCTTTCCTCACACTTAAGTATCTTACAAAGGTAACAAAAGAGAAAGTGAAGAGTTAGCAAAGTTGAGTAGGAAGCCATGTAGCTCCTCTGAGAAGAGAAATTATGGGATCCTGAGGCTTAGAGACATTCTATCCATCCAATTAAGTTGATTTTTGCTCTAAAGGCAACTTTGATATGGCAGCCCAAAGGGCAGCTGTGGGCTGGAGGAGAAACAGCCAGAGCCAGCTGCTCAGACGTATTCTAGCTAGAGTTCTCAGGTTTCTTTCTGTGTATCCAGAACTTTATTTCAAATTAACAAAAGTAATTGAGACTTAGCAGATGATCTGTGGAAGTATCCAATGTATTTATCTGTTCCTTGTGCCACCTCTGAGTGAAACACAGGTTCAAGGGTGGAGAAAAAGGAATCGTCAGATGTAAAAAGTAGGCATTTAGAAAGGATTTATTTGAATAACATTCACTGGATGTGTTCATTGTTCAAGTCATAGCCAAAGTTAGTGAGGGTATGGTAAGAATAAGAGCATGGCTATTGTGATTACCTATTTTCTCTGCCTCACTATCCCCATTTTCAAAAGAAAATCAAGAAATAGTTGAGGTTTTGCTTCCTTCTATCTCAACACTCTCTGAAGAGGTCATGTTCTGCAAATGCACTGGAACAGATTTTAGAGCAATCTGTTTCTTGGTGTCAGCAGCCACCTCAGGACAAGTAGATTCATGGTCACTTTCTCACAGACAAAAAGATCTGAAGCCTTGGTGGATTTTGCAGGCCTTTAATGCTGAGACAGGGGACCACACTATATTCTACCGATATAACTCAGTGCCCTTCTTAAAGAAACACTTCACCATGTCAGTGCAAAGCAAGATTTAAAATAAAACGCAGTCCACCCCTCCCTGGTGGTGGCACGATGGGTTAGGACACAGCACTGCAAGCTAGCTGCAGCTACTTCAGTGTGAGTTCGATCCCCACCCCGGAAGTGACCCACATAGCACAGCACACCTCTCCTGTCTCCCCTGCTGCCCCCTTCAACAATGTACTTTGTCGATCTGCTTGTTCTGCTCCCCAATCTGTCTCTGGTGAACCCTCTCACTGTCCCTGCACCTCTGGTCTGTACTCTAGTTCTTTATGAATAAATAAATCTTTAAAAATAAATAAATAAAATAAAGGGCCCTCCCTGGTGGCGCAGCGGGTTAAAGCACAGCACTGAGAATCTGAAGCCACTTCCGCATGAGTTCAATTCCCGCCTGCCGCCTGCCGCCTGCCCCGGAGGAGACCACATGGCGAGGCAGACCTCTCCTGACCCGCCCGCTGCTCCCCTCAGCAGTGTACTTCGTCAATCTGCCTGTTCTGCTCCCCACTCTGTCTCTGGTGAAGCCTCTCACCCTCCACATCTCTGGCCTGTACCCCAGTTCTGTATGAATAAATAAATAAATCTTTAAAATAAATAAATAAATAAATAAATAAATAAATAAAATAAAATAAAACTCAGTCCTCGGTGGTGTGCAAGTCTGTCCTTCACGAATGGAATGAGGAGTAGGTGGATTGTATTGAGACTTTCTCTTGTGTTTAGTCCTTCCACATTTCCCTACTTACTGCTGCGAATATGTTTTCTCAGGAGAAATTTGACAAAATAAGCTGCAACTCCTGAGTTGGCTCGTTTATAGACGAGTCCTCTTAAGCCACGGACTCAAGCTCCACGTTTAAAATCTGAAAATGATAGACATCATCAGTGGACCACCGACTTTTTCCTGGATCCTCTCTGCTGAGGGAAGATCATGACCAGCCTGTTTGTACTGATAATGAAGAAACATAACTCCGTGGTTAGATGTCTAACAGATGGGTTTCTTAACTCCTGGGGTCCAATTCCAACTGTGTCGTTCCCCAAAGTGTGACTTTATTCTCCATAAATCTCAGGATTTTCATGTGCCAAGTTGTCATGGTGCCTAAAATGTCAGAATGGCCCAACAAATCATGGTTGTTGCTATGTTATTGTTGTTGGTTTATCATCAGCATTATCACCAACATTTTCTAGAAAGAGTTGCCATGAGGACGTTAGAGACAATCTGTACGTTATCTGGGTCCCAACAGGAAACAGATGAAACATTCAAAAGTGATAACTAAAAGGTCTTTGCACCAAAGTGTGGGCACAGTAAGGATAATTAAAGAGGAAGAGTCAAGCATTCCCAGTCTAGAAGCAAAATCCACTATTGCTTGTGTTCTGAAGGCGCAAGAAGAGAGAGTCCTGAGAGAGGCTGCCCAGCAGAAGCTGTGGCTTGACAGACAAATGAGCTCACTGTCAACTCAAGTCATGGCATGGAGGGAGCTAGAGGCTGAGTCATCCCTTCCCACCTTCCTCTCCTTCTATAAGGGGAAACTTATACCCCTGGGTGTACCACTGGGTGTAACCAAGCATCCCCAGCTCTGCAACTCCTCCACACCTGGTGTAAGACTAGTTTTCACACAGCAGCAGGGTTTGGAGTTTGTATCCTGAGTCAGTTTTGGAAACAGATCAGTCAGATTTGAACCTGACCAGCAACATTCAGGTTTGAATTTGCACCAAAGTCATTCAGGTTTTGAAGCCACCAGGACTTTGAATTTACGCTAGCACCAATTAAGCCTTGGAAATGACACCAGTTTTGAAAAACAGGTTAATCAGTTTGGAAAGGTAGCACCTGCAGGGGATATCGGCAGCATGTCAGACACACACTCTCCTTCATCAAGACCTTTGCTTCAGAGGTTCATTCACTGAGACTTTTTGAGCACCTCTTCTAACCACTTCCTACCTGCTGGTGCCTGATCTTCCTGCCCACTGGTACTACTCGCCTGTGACCAGTGCCTCTAAAGAGCTGCCTGCCGCTGGTCCGTGATGGCATATCTAAAGAGCTATAATGCTGGTGCAGAGCACCACATCACTGCCTGCTAATAGGTGCTAATTGGCACTGCTGGCCTGTTAAGAGCTGTTACCACTTCTGATCCTCTGGCACCATGCCTGATCACTGCCCCTGCCTTTGGCATGTCCAGCCTGCCTCCTGTTGCTATTGCATCTGGTGCAGTCCAGCTCAGTCTTCATATTGCTCCTATGGCTGCTGCAGTGCTGACCAACAGCGTCACTTGTCACTATTTCCAGCAGCCACCATGAGTTGGGTCTTGGTCCATCACTTATCAGTGTGCCACTAGCTGCAGGCTCTCGTTAAACGGACAATGCGATCTTGTATTAACAACTTTTGGTTTGGACTACTGGGTCCTATGAGCACTATCTGGGGTGAGAAAGATGGTCATGTGTGGCTTTAGAACTCTTCTCTTCTTCCCAATTTCTTTATCTCTCTCACCCCTTTTTAAGTAAACCCCACGGTTGCACTCTGTCTGAGTTGTGGCTTACAGTTGTAAGTACATGGGTGAAGACACACAAACCATGAAATTTTCCAGGTGCATGGTTTCTCTCCCACTCCCCAATCTCCTGCTGATGTAGTTTATTGGTCAAAACTCCAACAGCAGCTTGAAGGCCAGGGAGTGGTTTTCCAAAGCAGAGTCCAGGTAGGGAAAAGTGGAGAGCGACTCTGCAGTGACTTATCTTTGCAGAGGCATGGACCTTAACAGAAGGTGGGAGCCCTCCTTTACTGAAGGGTGATGAGAAGATGTCTGAGTAAAGATGGAGATGTTTATAAATCAGTGTTCAGAGCAGCCTAATTCTCATTGACCAAAAGAGGGAAACAATCCAAATGTCCAGAGTCGAATAAAAGAACCGCAAAATGTGTTCTTAAAGTGGCATAAAACTTGGACGCATGGATGCTATAGTCTTTGTGAGTTTTCTTTGTGGCTTCTATAGTCTTTGTGAACCTGGTCTAGAGTCTGGCTGCCACATGCTCCAGGTCTGCAGTGGCAAGAAGATGCCATCTTGGACATGTGGCCTATTATTCAGGAGAGGAGCTCTGCACCTCAGTGGTGGGAAGACGCCATCTTAGCTGCTTTTTGTTTAGGACTTAAAAACACTGGACTCTGCTTCAGGTCCAGTAAATGGCCATTTTTGGCCCCCTTTTTCCCTGGTTTATTAACTAAATCCATTGTTGTCCTCTGAATCTGAATAGTCTTGCAATTGTGCATGAGGGCAAAGAACTCAGACAGTGACAAGTAAACTTTTTGGGCAGAGTCCTTGACCAGTTTTAGTGTAGCTTACTTCCCTGTAACATCCTTACAAAATACTTACTGTGGGAGGAAAACTGATTTCAGAGTGGAGAAACCAGATAAACATATCCTTAGCCAGGTGATCCAAATGAAGCTCACCAGTTTTGGGAGAAATGGGCCCTATATGCCTCCTGAGAGCTGCACTCAGAAGCACAAAACAGCACTTTATTTCAAAAGTTCTGCCCAAAATAGCCTAGATCTAATGAGGAGGAAATATCAGGATGAAAAATGCCACAATTTAAATAAAGAAGCTCCTAGCTTATGACAAAAGTATCTTTTATCAAGTAGTAAGACAACTCCAGGTTTAGTTAATTTATTATTTCAACATTTGTTTTATTTATCCACATTTTTCACTCTGCCATCCTTAGTGTGACAGTTTAGCTCCCTTGGTTGCAAAATAGTGGCTGTGGTTCTTGTACATTATCCAAATGTAATAATGAGCAGGGAGATGAGGAACTATTTCCTCTGATATTTATAGATTTTAACCCATGAAGAAAATGGTTCTTAGAAGTCCCCGATACAGGGCCCTCCCTGGTGGCACAATGGATTAAGCACAGCACTAAGAAGCTAAAGCCACTTCAGCTGAGCTCAATCCCTACCCCAGAGGTGATCCTCATGGTGAGGTAGACCTCTCCTGACCCCCTGCTGCTCCCCTCGGCAGTGTACTTCATCAGTCGGTCTGTTCTGTTCCCTACTCTGTCTCTGTGAGTCTTCTCACTGCCCCTGCATCTCTGGTCTGTACCCCAGTTCTGTATGAATAAATAAATAAATCTTTAAGAAAAAAAAATGGTCCCCAATACAGCTACCTACCTGAGACTTTGGCCCAAACTGGGTTGTATGCAAGGGGGAGGGGATTGCCTACATGATTTGGTAATACCATGGGTGTTGTGGAGGTAGTGGTCGTTACCAAACCGAAGTGTGATTCTTCAGTAGGAAGAAATAGGAATAGCTGGCTGACCATGGACCTTCAGTGCCATGGCCAGCTGCAATTTAGAGTGTGAAGAGTTTCATTCATTCAGAAATTGTAAGGTATCTACAGCTGTACTAGGGAAGGAATTTGTAAATAAATCTGCTGCTGTCAGTAGACAGCATCAACAAAGACACATGAATGATGCTGTAGCAGAAGATATGAACCTGAAGGGGGTTTTGGTTTTTTATGGATAGAATGACTGCAAAATGGTAAAAAGTATGGCAATATGAAGTGCATAAAGAATCTTTTAAGCCCTCTTTTTCATAAAACCTAGCAACATCTTCACATTTAATGAGCATAAAAAGGAGACGAGAAGATACATGCTCAAATAACATGACTCTAGTCGGTGAGAAAAAAATATTTTTCCAGGAGAAAATGATAGAATGTGTCTTTTATATAGTTCTATATATATATATATATATATATACACACACACACACACACACACACACACACACACATAATTTTTTTAACACTATGGAATTCATAGCCTCCTATCTAGCATTATAATAATGCTTTATCACATTGAGGCTCAAGGAACTTAATCAAAATCATGCTTGCAAAATTTAAGGCCAATTATTCTTTTTCTGGCTTAAGCTCACATAAAATACAATTGTTTTCAAAATGTATTCCACACAGATTCACAAAAATCTATTTAATTGTATCCTGGAACACTTAAAGGACACCTCTTAATAGCATTTCACAATGGCAGTACCAATCAATAAAAATAAGCAATTTCTACTTTCGACTTGCAGAAAACTCAATACAACACATTTTGCAAACAGGATCTCTTTGTTAGGGCTGCATTCTAGACTTGGTATAGTGTTGATCATTGATCTTTAGGGGATTTAATTTTTTTTCTGACCTATCAATAGAAAAAAGCATTTGAACTGATGCTAATTTTCTAACAAGATCTAGTAGATCTTGTTGCTTGGGATTTAAGTACACTAATGAATTTTTTATTAATTAATTAAGTTACCTTTTTATATGAACTCAGTTGGAAGGCTTTTATCATTAGAGAATGTCTTAATAATTTTATACACTTTAGTATGTTTATTTATCCAATGACTATGTGTAATATGGTGAGTATTCCAAAAGAAATAAAAAATCTAACAGTGATGCAAGACACTGCTGACTAGTAATATTAACAGCAAATGTCATGTACTAGTGTATGTGTTTCACATAAGTTGCAGTTGTTTTTTGCGCAACCATGCTATTTGCTGGTTAATGTTACTGTCACCTTCAATTTACAGATTGCAGGAAACTAAGACTTGAAGAGGTGATATGAATTGGTCAAGCTATTGTAGCTAAGAAGTGGAAGAGGTAACATTCAAACCCAGGTCAACTGTCTCTAGAACTTAATTACTTTAATTGTTTTATTACTTCTGGTGGACTACATAAGGAATTACAAGGAATTACTAAGGGATTACAAACTTGACAAATTAAATCAAAAAGAAAACAAAGACACGTGATCTTGTAGGGAGGCAGCAACTCTCTGACAAATGAGCCAAAAGAGCATCAAGATTACGAAAACTTAACTAAACATGTGTTAGCCAAAAAAAGCTGGAGCAATTGGAGAGATTGTGCAGCTAAGCAGAAGAAAAATAGGGTCAAGGTACAGAGAGGTTAAAGGGAGGTTGGGGGAATAGGTATGACAAAGGCCAAGGGTAGAGAAGATGTGGAATCAACCCAAATACCCCAAAATAGAATCCTGGATCAAGAAGTTTGGTACATATACACAATGGAATACTCAGCAATCAAAAAAGATAAACCCATACCTTTTGTAGCAACATGGATGGAGCTGGAAGGGATCATGCAGAGGAAAATAATCCAGAACAAAAAAGAAAAATACTGCATGGTTTTACTCAAAGCAGGAGTAAAAGGGGTCAGAAAAAAAATTGTAATAAAGTAAAAAATGAAAATCGACACACAACTATAAACCAGAGACAATTTACAGGGGTGGAGAGGGGAATAGGATCAAAAGTGGGGCAGGACTACGGTGATTGCACATGGGTGAATTGGTGGTGGGAAGTCCACAGAGATTACAACCGAGATGAAAATGTACAAAACAAAGAATGATGTACTATATATATAGATATAGATAAAGATATGTTGATATATATTGATG
>NW_004567110.1:56593382-56595431 GCF_000260355.1 Condylura cristata | reverse complement strand
CACAGCCTTCTTTTTTTTTAAAGATTTATTTATTTTGTGCAGACAGAATCTGGGTACAGGCCAGAGGCTCAGGGGTGGCGAGAGCCTTCACCAGAGACAGAGTGGGGAGCAGAACAGGCAGATCGACGAAGTACACTGCTGAGGGGAGCAACGGGCGGTCAGAAGTGGTCTGCCACGCCATGTGGTCACCTCCAGGCAGGTGGGAATCAAACTCATGTGGAAGTGGCTTTAGATTCTCAGTGCTGTGCTTTAACCCACTGTGCCACCAGGGAGGACAGGCACAGGCTTCTTCATGACCCTTTAATAACATGAGAACTCATCTAAATGCAAAGTTAAATAATCTACCACCCACACTTAGTTTCCCTGTATTCTATTGTTTAGTATATTTTCCTATCACTTTAATAAATGTTTCAATTTTCTTAATTACAAATTGAATACATTGAGTCTTCTATGTTCACAGGTTCTGCATTCATGGATTAAACGCAATGGTAGATCTTACATTAATACTATACAGTTAGGCCTGTGATAGTTGTATCTGTTCTGAACACGGACAGACAATTTCCCTTGTCATTATTCCCTCAACAATGTGATATCATACTTACTGACATAACATTTACTTTGTACTAAGTAGCAAAAGTAATCTAGAGGTGATTTAATATATATGGAATGATATGCATAAGTTATATGCAAATACTATGCCAGTTTACCTAAGGAACTCGAACATTTAGAGATGTTGATATCCCAAGAAGTCCTGGAACCAATCTTCCCCAGATAACATGAAACAACTGTGTGTGAGTTTGTTTTCTTCCTGTTTTGAGGTATTACCTAGAGATGTTATTTGGGCTAGTGGACTAATTTGTTTTAATAAAATGTTTTCTAATGACTTTGAATCCTGCTTCTTGGTTCCGGCTGTCTACCTTAAACACAAGCAATCGGTTCACCAACAAGATGGGCTTACTCAGCGACAACAATGAAAAAGGCAGATTGAAAGGTGTATGTCTTATAGGGTGACGGATGCATGCTTCCCTGATTCAAAGGTCAGCAAACCCCAGGCGGCCTCTGGAGCACCTCTTCTTTCTACCATAAGGACTGGGAGCAGCCTCACTCCCATGGAAGATGCAGGGGACTGTGAGGCCTGTCACTCACTGATTGACACTTGGCACAACACTCTTTTTCAGCCTCCTGACCTCACTGAAACAAGAATTTTGTACACCCTTTTCCAGAGGATGTTTCATTTTTGTTAGGTCTTTCTTGACTGGTTTTGCAAACGTTTTTGAGTAAGAAGTGAATCCCAGCAATTTTGGCTGCCTGAAAGGCAAAGACCTCATCATGCAAGGACACATTCAGTTTTGGAAGCCACAGTGTGACTGCAGGTTAGCAGGCTGAGTTTCCAGAGCAGTGGCAGTGGCACCCAGGATAAGAATTCACCACCCTCCCTTTGTGCCTGGTGCCTGTGCTTCCACCTTCAAAAGGTCAGTCTTTGAAGACACCAAAAGGTCCTTCCAACAGACACCAGTTACATCAAAGTTAAAAATACTACACAATTAGGCCCTCCCTGGTGGCACAGCGGGTTAAAGCACAGCACTGAGAAGCTAAAAACCACTTCCGCATCAGTTCGATTCTCGCCTGCCCTGGAGGTAACTACATGGGACTGCAGACCTCTCCTGACCCACCCACTGCTCCCCTCAGCAGTGTACTTTGATCATCCGCCTGTTCTGCTCCCCACTCTGTCTCTGGTGAAGCTTCTCGCCGCCTCTGCACCTCTGGCCTGTACCCCAGTTCTGTATGCATAAATAAATAAATCGTTTTTAAAAAAAAATACTACACAATTAAAGGAGCAACTTTTTGCGTGGATTAAAAAAAAAAACCTCAGGGCAAAGACTAAAAGCTTCTTCTTCAGTCTGTGCAGTTTCACCAGGTAGCTTAACTTTATGGAAAGAATAGTGGTTCTTGAATCCTCTAAAGCAACTGTTTGCACTGAAGAAGGCATTTCTGCAAGAGTTCAGTCTTTTTCCTACTTATTTGGTATAGCTTCTATTTTTTTTTTTT
>NW_004567110.1:56588915-56591918 GCF_000260355.1 Condylura cristata | reverse complement strand
ACACATATACATATATATATTATACATATATATGTATATTATATATATCAGCAAGCTGGGGGTGGGGGTAAGGCCACATATGAATCATGCCAGCTTCATGTTATATTGACCTCACTCTCTAACTGCACATGAGCTAATAATATACAAATGAGGAAAAGCACAGGGTGGTGGATGTCTGTAAGGAGTTTTAAACTAATAAAAGTAAATCACCTTGAATAGCAAATGGCTTATGGTGAGCACAGAAAACCTGGTGGCTGCTTTTAAGTTGGAATCCTCATTTATTTATTTACAATATTTGAGATAGAGCCTTAGAAGCACTGTGAGTTACTAGAGGCCTTGGAAAGGGAGCTGGAATTATAAAGCAAGGTCTAGCTGACAGTTAATACAGTGCTTATGGACCTGAAAGGAGACAGTTACTCATGAGTCTCATTGGAACAGGTTGCTGTACCTGTAACTGGTGGAGCTGTGCAGGACCACTAACCAAGAGCCATTTGTTATTGAAAGTGCTGGTTACATCTCATTAGTTAGATTATATGACCAGTCATTTGTAATATATCTGCTTAATTTCTACACTGGGGATATCACTTTTAGATGATTTTTCTTCTCTTTACTTACAACTTGAAGATTTCCATGCACGCTAACCACAAGACTGTTATTTTAATTAACTAAATGCTTAGTTTCCTGGAAGATTGATTTCAACTTCTGCAATACATTTGTTCTTTCTGGCATTTTGATATTCTTATAGTTCAAATTCTAAAATAGTTACTCACTGTCATATAACTATTATTTATGTTTTGAAGGGTTGGTGGTAAGTTTCTCTTCTCAGGTCTTCAATGCAATGCAAGATCCTTTATTACTGTCACTAATAGAGTTGCAGAAACATTGCTGCTTCTCCGGCTTGGTGAACTTACAGTTTTTCTGCAAGTCCCTTTTGTAGAAAAGAGATAGTCTAACACAGTTGCTTGGTAAGTTCTTGAATGACTACCAGTAAAAAGATGCTTTAGTTAATTAAAGGATACTTATATTATGGGGTATGATGCATCTTATAGGAAGGATGAGTTAGATATATAAATATTCATTTTGGGGGTAATTAACATGTTTTAAAAGCAGATTTCAACAAAATATTTATAGTCAGACTGATTTTTTTTAAAAGATGTATTTATTTATACAGACAGAACTGGGATACAGGCCAGAGGTGCAGGGTGGTGAGAGGATTCACCAGAGACAGAGAGGGGAGCAGAACAGGCTGATCGAAGAAGTACACTGCTGAGGGGAGCAGCGGCGGGCCAGGAGAGGTCTGCCACGCCATGTGGTCACCTCCGGGGCAGGTGGGGATTGAACTCATGCTGCAGTGGCTTAAGCTTCTTAGTGCTGTGCTTTAACCCGCTGTGCCACCAGGGAGGGCCCTATAGTCAGACTGATTTTGCAAAAACAAAACACACACACAAATCAAGGGATAGTGTCCAACCAATGTACACATGTATTTGAATATGTTTGTGCACAGGGAAGAAAGGAAGGCTTGCCTTGCACAGCACACTACTGATCGTGAACTCTCAGAGGCCTGGGAGTGGCAGGCAGATGACAACCCACTTTTTTCTTCATAAACTTTCAGATTAATTCACTCATTATAATGAGTAGATTTTACTATTTTCCGTTAAATTGGATTCAAATGAAAAAAAAAAAGTTTCAGCCGAAACTAAAAACCCTTCCCTGGAGATTTCTATTTTGACATTATACCTCCAATATAAAATTTTAAAACATTTCAGATAAACACCATTATGTTCTGATAACCTAAAAATTTGTCTTTGTTTTGTTTATTGACTTGTTTCTTTATCTTCCACATGAGTGGTATTGCACAGTATTTCTTTTTCCATCTGATATTTCACTAAATATAATATTTTCTATGTCCATGCATGTTTTTGCAAATGGGAGAAATTTTATTACATTGTATAGCTGAATAGTATTGCATTGTGTATGTAAATCTTTATCCGTTTATCTGTAGATGGGAATTAGGGTGGTTTCTACATCTTAGCTAATGGAAATAATGTTGTAATGAACATAGAGATGCATATATCTTTTCAAATTACCAGAGGGGCAAGAGGAGGGGTAGCTAAATTGGGTAAAAAGCATCATTTGATGGTTGTGAATCAAACTTTTGGGCCCTTCCTAGTGGTGCAAGGGTCAAATCTCAGCACTATGAAGCAATCTGCAGCCACTGCAGCACAAGTTTGATCCTCAGCAAGGGAAGTGATCCACATGGTGCAGCAGACCTCTCCTGTCTTGCCTGCTGCTCTCCTCAGCAGTGTATTTCAGTCAATATACCTGTTCTGATCCCCATTCTGCTTCAGGTGAACCCGCCTACCCCGCCCCCTGCACCTCTGGCCTGTATCCCAGCTGTTGTATGCATAAGTAAATAAATCTTTAAAGTAAACTAAACTTTTGGTAGGGATCAAAATGAAGCACATAGTAATGTTGAATTACTTGAAACCTATACAATCTTTTAAGCAATGTTATTTCAATAAGGTTGCTGTAATCTTGAATAGGAGAGGGTGAAGTCTAACCTATCCGATGTTGTCTGTATGTGTTATTTCTAAATTCTTGAAAATAACCAAAGTTGGCATGTCCCCCTTGCCAGCTCCTACGACAGTTCCTCTTCACCAAGCTCTGACCTTGATATGCCATTTATGCCAATTCTCTTAACAGCCTTGTTATAATTGACATTAAGAACCATGAAGCCTCTGAGCCCTGAACTAAGAACTGGATTTGATTTCCCCATCTTGTTCAGTAGAACCTGGTCAATGTTACACCACATTGTGTGTCTTAGTTACTCATTCATCCCCAGAGTGAGTAAAATTTCTCTCTTCCTCAAAGTGTTCAAATTATAAGCCCCCCTCCTCCTTGAGTCTGATGTTTACCAGAAGTACATCAAAACTGCTCATTTTATGATGTGTATCCTCACCTGGTGTCTTCATCAAGTTAGACAAGGAGAGAGGTGTTTTTTTT
>NW_004567110.1:56473877-56588615 GCF_000260355.1 Condylura cristata | reverse complement strand
GACCTCTCCTGACCCGCCCGCTGCTCCCCTCAGCAGTGTACTTCGTCGATCTGTCTGTTCTGCTCCCCACTCTGTCTCTGGTGAATCCTCTCACCGTCCTGCAACTCTGGCCTGTACCTCAGCTTAAATAAATAAATCTTTAAGAAAAATTATAACTCTTCTTGCTTAATGCATAAGCTATTTTGTGACTTGTGGACTTATACATACATAAAAGATAGAGGTGCAGTAATCACATTTTGCTAATTTTAGCAAGTCATTTTATTGTTATTTTTTAATTGTATTATTCTTATTGAAGTAACAATAGCTTACAAGACTATTTTGTAAACAATAGCTTACAAAAATATAGCTTACATGGGGACCTCGATGGTGGCCTATAGGTTAAGTCCCAGCACTATCACCACTGTGGCCTGAGTTCAGTCACTGATCAGGTAGTTAATCCACATACAGTGCAGCAGACCTCTCCTGTTTCTCTTGCTGCTCCCCTTTAGCAGTATATTTCAGTAAACTTTCCTGTTTCACTCCATACTCTGCCTCTGGTGAATCCTCTCACCCACACACCTCTGGCCTATACGCCAGTTATTCTGAACCAAAAACATTATATATAATCTGGGGGCCTTAACTCTTCAGATGTAGGTCACAACACCACATTGAGAAAAAAACACCCATAATATTCTACCATGTGCCATTGAACCGTCTCCTCCTCTTTTTTCCAGTGTTCTCCTATCTTCTTCCTCAAGCATAGGACTTTTAGATTTTTAGCTGGACACATTGGCACCAGTCCCCCTTGCAGCTAATATAGTTGGCTGAGTACTTGTTGGGCACTGAAACAAAAGCTCAGTGAGTGTTCCAAAGGAGGAGGCAGAGCTCAGGCTCCTTCCTGAAGCATGTGACCTGGACTAAAATACAAGAGGGCCTTTGTGTGTATACTGGCAGAACTTATGTAAGTTCTGTGATTCAACTCGTGAGGCAACAGGGGATGAGTGAAAGGCCCAAAGCACAAATTTCCTATAGCTGAAGAAAGATAAACTTCAAATATTTTGAAGTCATTGTTAGGTGAGGTTTTCTATCAGAGGCAAACTAGGTCTAATGCTTATATTTAGAATTTAGATTTCTATAGTTATTGATTGCTGTTTATTTGTGGTTTTCATTTTTAATCTTCAGGTAGATGCTAAGCATCTAATATATGACCTGAAGGACACAAAGGACATTAAAAAAATTAAAAAAGGAGTCATAGCTCTGAAGAGATTTATATCCTATATAGGCAGCTAAGTTTGAAGTAAGGAAACAGAGCAAGGTAAGCTGACCATTTTTTTTTAAAGATTTATTTATTTCTGCATACAGAACTAAGGGATAGGCCAGAGGTGCAGGGGCAGTGAGAAGATTCACCACAAACAGCATAGGGAGCAGAACAGGCAGATCGATGAAGTACACTGCTGAAGGGAGCAGCAGGCGGGGCAGGAGAGGTCTGCCACGCCATGTGGATCACCTCCAGGACCGAACAGCTTCATAGTGATGTGCTTTAACCGGTTGCGCCACCAGGAAGGGCCCAAGTTGACACCATTTTTAACTAAATCATATAAAAAGGATTAAAATTACAAGGGGAATTTACAGAAATGGGATCTTTAAATGGTTAGAGCAGTCTTAATTTTGTAACAATGGATGCATTTCCAGTGAGGAATGCCCATAAATTTTGTAATGTGAATAGTCAAATAGTTTCTAATGATCAGTTGTTCTTTTCTGAACACTTCAGACTTTCAAAATAAATCAAGAAATGTTAGAATGATAAAATTATTAACGAATGCAGAATTATTATACACATGATGAGATGATTACTATTGTAGATTTGTATAAGGAAACTTTCTGAGTCTGCTAACCTGCTTCAGCTTACCAACAGATTTCTGATCAATTGGAAAAGGAACATGTTTTCTTGCGCCCCCTAGTTGCCAATGCCCAGATTGCACTCCCTGTCTCTATTCCAACTAGCTCATAATTACTGACATTATTATTTTTATTTATTTATTTATTTGGTAATTTTACATTAGTTTTATTTATTTTTATTATTTCACATCATTCTTCGTTTTGTGCATTTTTTTATCTCAGATGTAATTCCCAAGGGCTTCCCACCACCAATTCACCCGTGTGCCATTATTCTTAACCCATTTAGTTTTAGTAAAATCTGTACTTTCCCCTTATTCCTGACCTTTATAAATCATTGCTCATATTTATAAGTTTAGAGAATCAAAACTATGTGCTCTGGTATATGTCCCCCACTCTATCTCTGGTGAAGCCTCTCACCGCTCCTGCATCTCTGGCCTGTCCCCCAGTTCTGTATGCACAAATAAATAAATCTTTAAGTTAAAAAAAAAAATGCCCTTCCCTGGATTTCCACAGTGGAGTAGCCATGGAAGTGAGCCTGGTCACATTCAATAGCCATGGATAGAATAAACCCACTGGGAGTTGTTGGTATAAAGAAGTTGTCCTGCTTTTAGCCCAGATCTTCTAGAAAGCAGAGCCTGAGGCAAAGATTAAAACACTAATATTTTAAGGAGATGTGAAAATAAGAGAATTGGGCCAGCACTACACTACATGGTAGTGCAGTAGCCTCAGCATTAGTGTTACTGCTTGAGCTATTGTCTTTCATTCAGTGGCAAAGAAAGCCAGCAGGCTGCTCAGCAGCACATCTAGCTATCACACATGATCTTCCAGAGGATTGCAAAAACACAGCTCAGAGTAGACCACAGCAGAGAGGAAGAAGGGTAGTGCACACACCTGTCTTCTACTCATGTCTTGGCTTCCCCCTGCCAGCATTCTCCTCTAGGGAAACTAACTGCTGATGCACCCGGGTAACATCATCAGACTACGGATATTCCTTCCCAAAGGTAAATGCCACACTGTTCTGTGTAAAGTTTAAACAAAATCCAGAAATGGAAGCTACATTATGCAGGCATCATGGCAACCAAGAAAGCTGGAAAGAGGAGTCAGAATGGAATCTGGAAGGGTTTCTCTCTTGCTAGAGAGCCACATGCTAACTGGGTATGCTTTTAAATAGTTTTACCACTAGTCAGGAGGCTTTGTTAGTGGAGTTTTAAAAAATTGTAGTTTTGGCTATGACATTTTTGATATGGTAAACAGTGGCTCTACAAGTGACAAGTATTAGCGAACAAATCTGGGTAACATGAGAAGTTTTAGTCAAGATAATGCTGTAAGTTGAAATTTTATATCTTCCCTTTAGCTCCAAACCACCAGAGTTGTCGGTGTAAAAAAAAATTAAGAAAACAAATTTGCCGTTTATGAAACTAGGAGCAAAAAAGTAGCATCCAACCTTCCCCACTGAAAAACAATGAATTTGTTGTTTATACAGCAAATGTTTGTGATTTGGGGGGAGGGGACTTGTTCTTGTTAGCGAGAAACTAAACACATTTCCTTCTTTGGGAGAAAATTAATTGGAGAGAATAAGATACTCCCTGTAGAGTAGCTAACTTGGAAGGATACTCCAAATTTTTTTCCAGTTCCCTGACATCAAAGACATGAGCATGTATTGTGGTTTAGCCAATTGAATGTCCCAAGCTAGGACTCTGAATCTTGAGATGTAGAGGTGATATTTAGATTAACTAGAATTGGTTGCTGTTTCTTGCAACCATGAATTCTGACTGGTTCAGTATAGTCAAGCAAAGAATACAGTATACTCACAAGGAAGTAACATGATTCAAGAAACAGTCATAAGAAAACTAATATGTCACCTGGAGTGACACCTGGCTTCCCTGTAATTCTTCAACTCTACAGATAAAGCTTAGAGGGGAGCTGTGTACATTTAGACTAAATGAATTTCTTTGTCACCTGGAATCAAAAGTGGAGCCCACACATTGGAATATGATTATGGAGAGAAGGCAGAAACATAAGAAAGGATAAATAAGGACAGAGGTAAAGTATTAGGGTGAAGTGGTCACATGCCAAGAAAACTGGCAACCACCAGAAATTAAAACAGAGAGGAATGCAATCTCCCCTTGTGTGACCTTGTATGCACCTTGACTTTGGACTTCTGGACTTCAAAACTATGGAAAAATAAATTTCTATTGTTTTAGGTCATCAAGTCTATGTTAAAGTGTAAATGAAGACCCAGGAAACTCTCACATGTAGTAATCCTAATCTTAAGTATTTGTCCAAGGGTAACAAAAGCTCATGCTTACCTAAAACCTATATAAAAATATTTATAGCAACATTATTCATAAAAGCTAGAGACTGGAGATTCCCCAACTGTTTCTCTATTAAGGAATAATTAAATACACTATGATACATCTACGCAAAAGACTAATGTTCTGCAAGAAAAAAAGAAAGAAACTGCTCATACATCTGATGAATGGATGAATCTTAAATGTGTTATTGTAAGTGAAAGAAGCCAGACCCAAAATGCTTCATAGGGACAGTCTGTGCTATGACATTAAAAACTAAGGGTTGAAGACAGAGAAGCATTGACTACAAAAGTGGCTTATGGAGGAATTTTGGGGATGGATGATGTAGCAGTTCTCTGTCTTATGATAATGAGTAAATGGTGATGCATTCAAAATCCATAGAACTGTACTTCAAAAAGAGTAAAATGTATGTAAATTACAAATATATTTTTAAATTGAAAAATAAGACTTCTCTTATAAATCATTACACAGGAACTGGGCACAAGAACATCAGATATCAGGAATGTACTCAAACATTCATCAAGGTAAACCTTGTTTCACCTCAGAAAGATCACTAAAGGATGAAGATACATCATTTTTACTTGCATCTAATGACATCAACCATATGTATTTATTGGAGGATACTTTACAAGAGATTAGCTAATAGTGGACAAATGTTTTTTTAAAACTAGGTCTTGTCTTAAGGCACTAAAGTCTTAGAGATAACTTACATTAAGTAGAACACAAATATGTCATTTTGATGAGCTAAAATAAATATGGTAGCAAAATTTGATCCTCATTTTTTTTTTAAGATTTATTTATTTCTGCATACAGAACTAAGGTACAGGCCAGAGGTGCAGGGGCAATGAGAGGCTTCACAAGAGACAGAGCAGAGAGCAGAATAGGCAGATCAATGAAGTATACTGGTGAGGGGAGCAGCAAGCGAAGAGAGGAGAGTTCTGCTGGCCATGTGGATCACCTCCCAGGCAGGTGATCTGAGCTCGCGCTGAAGTGGCTGCAGCTACCTAGCAGTACTGCGTCCTAACTGGCTGCACCACCAGGGAGGGCACCTTGTTTATTTTTTTATCTCCCTTGTGCCCTTATAAATTCTTTTTCTTTCTTTTTACAAAATGTTACTCTTTTGTGTATTAAAAAAAAAACTCAAAAGTAAGAAAAAGAGATTAGAAGAGATTAGATTTTATAAAGACAGTAAGTTCAAGTAAAAGAGAAAAGAAAAAACAATAAGTTAATCAGGTTATTTTCTCCTTCCAAAGAAACAGACAGCCCATAACCTTGAAATGTTGTTTTCTGCCTTCCAAACACCAAGCAAACAACAGATGGGCTTTGCGTTCACAGCAATGTATCAGTTCTTTAACTATAGACACAAAATAGTGAAAAGGCAGAAGGCAGGTCAGTTGCTTTTATGCTTCTGCCTCTTTCTGCCTGCCTGGGTATACTGTTCCTTGTTTCATTGTTGTTTTAAATAGGTGAGAGTAGGACTTTATTTACTGTACTACAGGCTCAAAATACTGTAAAGAATTTTAAATAGATGTTACTAAAGTTTCCATTTCACTGTAACACACCAAACATGTTGAATATATAAGTCCTCTGCATGTGGTTTGAAGTTCATCTGAAAATAGTAATAAAAGGCAACTAAAACCAGCCAACTAATTTACTTGTCACTGTCTGAGTTCTTTATTCAAACACACAATTGCAAGACTACTCAGGTTCAGAGGATAAACGGGATTTATTTAACAAACCACGGAAAAAACAAAGAATTACTGAGGCCAAAAATGTCTGTTTACCTGACCCAAAGCAGTGTCCAGTGTTTTCAAGTCTTAAACAAGAAGCAGCTAAAATGGCATCCTCTTGCCACTGTAACCCTAGAGCACATGGCTGCCAGACTATAGGCCAGGTTGCAACTGATGAACACAACAGAAGACACAACAGGTTATGCTTCTGGAAACAGGCACAGACACAGCTCAACGAGGCACTCTGCTCCTGGTCTTCACCTTCTCTTTTAGACTGTAACAGCAGCAAAACTAGGAACCACTTAAGTCACTTGGCTACTGTGAAGTGTCCAAACTTTTCCTACATGAGGTTGGCTGCTGGAGGCCTCTCCACACTCATCAGAGGCCTACAACAGTCTGCTGGAAGATTGTTGTGTTGGGGCTGTAATCTGTGACCTTAGAATTGCTACATCCCAAACGCTGATTCCTCAAACATCCCTCCTCAAAAGCTGAATCCCAGACATGGAATCCTCAAATGATTAATCCCAAACACCTTCTGCAGTCCTTTATATTTCTTATCAGATGCTCCTTCCCAAAGTATGATATAATTTTTGCATTTTCCATGGGGCTGTCTCTCCTCACCAGCAAACCCCTGCAGGGAGCACGATCTGTAGTAGTCTTTGACTTCAGCCACTAGTTACAGTAGTGGGTTATATATTTTAAGAGTAAAAATTTTTACTGGGTTTATTTAATTTTAAAATACTACTTCAGGCCCTCCTGGTGGCACCACAGGTTGGAACGCAGCTCTGCAAGCTGGCTGCAGCCGCTTCAGTGCAAGTTTGATACCCTGTCCGGGAGGTGATCCACACGGCGTGGCAGACCTCTCCTGACCCGCCCGCTGCTCCCCTCAGCAGTGTACTTCCTTGATCTGCCTGTTCTGCTCCCCACTCTGTCTCTGGTGAACCCTCTTATCGCTCCTGCACCTCTGGTCTGTACCTCAGTTCTGTATGCAAAAATAAATCTTTAAAAAAGAAAGTAATACTACTTCAGATTCCAAGTTGAAGGTCAGACCAAGTTGGTTTAAATATTTATAATCGCTTTCAGATAGCTGTCATTTTCAGAAGCTCCTTTTCATTTTTCTATGTGGTGTTTATTTCTAATTTCCCACAGTTCTGTGATAGTAATTGTTGCACATAATTCAAAATTAAATTCTTCAATTTTCATTAAGAATTTCAGTAAATAAGACTTCACAGTTTTTTTATTGAGTTTATTTTTAGAACTTTATAGGAAAAGAAATTTATGTATGATATTTAAGATAATTCTTTGTAGGACTGCATATCTGTTTTCATCTGTAGAATGAATACAAAGAAATTGGAAAAACTTTTTGTTTCTTACTATGAAATTTTAAAAAGAGCTTTGAATAATGGTATGTCTGTTTCACTAGTAAAGGCCTGACATATCCACTAAAGGCCCTAAACTTTTTTTTCTTCTGGGAAAACTAAGAGTGAAACTACCCATCCTGGCATGGTTGACAACACTCCTCAAATGAAAAGTTGTCAGTGAAATATAAAAACTTCTGCTGAGGATTTCATGCCCATAAAGAAACAATCAAAATTGCAGTTTAGAAATTTTGATTTAAAATAAATTATTCCCACATTTAATAGTGAGAATAATACAAGAAATTATTCTAATTCAATTGCAAAAAAAGAACTGGCTGGAAAGATGAAAAGCGATGATATTTTGTAAGCTCAGAAAAGGAATTATAAGCATAGACACACTTGACTTTGGATAAAAATAAGCACGTTTTTATATTTGGAAATTCTAAAAAAGGAAGCTGCCTGGAGAAGAATAAGGGATCCAAAAAATAAGTGTTCAAAATGTCAGCATAAAGTACAAAGAAATGAACGGACAGATATCACCAACTATGTTGTTACACAACTGTCCTTCAGTGATCTCACATTTAAAAACATTGTTTATAAAAGTTGAAGGGACCAGTAAATGCCCAAGAGCAAGTTCCAAAATATGTGAAATGAAACTCTAGGAATGAATGAGATTCAGTATATCAAACTGAAGCACAAAATGAATTGATAGTGCCAAGACAAAATATTAATCAAAGTTCTCAAAAAAATAGAACCAGTTCTCTTTCTTGCTCTATGTCTCTTTCTGTTTCTCTCTCCCTCCATACACACAAATAACCATGTGTTACCTGACAACATTTCAGTCAACAACACATTGCATATATAACAATCTGTGCATGCACACACACACACACACGATATATATGTATGTGTTATACATACATATACATAGTATACATAGCAGGCTTTACCAACTAGGTGTCTACTGCGTATATGTTTATTAAATTCTATTTATAAACTTCTATAACATGTAAGATATATGATAAATAATAAATAATATAAATGTCTTGTTATATACACTATCAATATATAATTACCAACGTATTTATAGAAAACATATGATGAGGCTTAGTCACATTAGCGAACACACCAGCTTTCCTCATTCAACCAATTTTTTTTTATGAAATTTTACTTTTTTTTTTTTTAGTGAAGCATCATTGGCTTACATTATTGTTGGTATTCAGAAGTACAGGATCTCCACCCACTTGGGTATCATCACCCTAATGCACCTACCAACAAATCATCCACACCCTCTCTCCTCTTGGGCTTAGTCAGCTTTCAATGGTGAGTTGTTAAGCTTGCTGTTATTTGACCCTTAGTTTGTTTTTTCTATATTCTATATATAATTGACATCATCTAGTACTTATCTTAATACTTATTACTAATTTTACTAAGCATTTTTCCTTCCAGCTCCATCTCTGGTGTTGCACATGTTATGAGTTTGTCCCTTTTTGATTGCTGAGTAATATTCCATTATGTACATATACCATGGCTTCTTGATATACTCAGCTGTTCTGGGGCACTTATGTTTTTGTATCATTTTGTTTGATGTAAGTGGTTCTGAATAAATGTGGAAATCCAAATCGTTCTACCAATTTAAATGTTAATCTCAGCCTGAAACACCCTCACAGTCATACTAAGAATATATTTGAACAAATAGCTGGGTACCCTGTGGCCCAACCAAGTCAACTCATAAAAGTAATCATCAGGTAAAACATATTTTAAACAGCAAGAAAATAGGGGTAGACCCACTCATGGAGACAGAGAGATGAGCAGGGTATCTGATCATCTTTTACTTATTAAAGTGACATAAAGCCAGTGTTGATGCACAAGTGTGAATTCTTTTACCTTTTGGGGAAAAGTTAATTTAATGAGAGATTGGGGGCAAACATGTACCAAATTTAGGAGCCTAGGAGCAGGTGATCTTTATGATTCCAGCAAACAAAAGATCCATAGATACCTGGGTGGATATGAGGGATGAGAGGGCATTCAGGTTAAAGCCTCTGTGGTCAGAACTGGAAGAGACTGGCCAGAGCTAGGAACAGGGTACTTTCATAGAGATGAAAAAGAAATGCAGATAGTTTCTGAGACAGATGTTAGTGAGCACAGGGCTTCAGTCTCTGAACTACAGGGTGTGGAAGAAACTGGGATGGCAGTTGAAGTTACAAGACACCTCTCCTTTCACATGGGAAGTTCAGAACAAGGCCTGGCCCTTTGCACCCTCAATTGAGATAGGAGCCAGGCCTGTGATTCACCCACATGGACCAGTCCCTGAATGTGTGTCTAGGAAAGCATTTTCCCCTGGACAATGCTGAAGCTTTTCGGCAGAGGCAGTTTCAGGGGAGATGCTCAACCTGGAGCCTCAGGCAGCTGGGGGAAGAGCACCTCTGTTGTGATAGGGTGTGCCAGGGTGTTCCAGCATCCACCACACTTTGTCTGATGCTGGGTCTTCGTTATATCAAGGAATATTGCCACTAGCCTGCCTACGCCATAATCAAGACCAGAATGGGAGACAGCAGTAGTAGTTGTAGAAAAGTCAAGGACTTGCAAGCAGAACAGCACTTTGCTGGCCAGTTATTTGACCTCGATGTGCTTCCGGCTCCCTCTGTGTTTACAGAACACTCAAGGTGAGGGTTAAATGGCATAACATAAAAAGTACTAGTGAAACAGTTTAAATTAATTACAATTTTGAGCAGGTCATGAAACTACTTCTTGTCAGAAAATTACCTCCATTAGTCCTAACCATCTGGGGAGTTGTCTGGCCTTGTACGTCAAAGTCATCTCTGCCCCACGACTGACAGAAGGGAGCACACTTCATCCTGCCTCAGACAGATGGACCTTATCACAGTTGGCAGGTGCAGTTGGGACACCTGGCCTTAACAACCTCAGATTGACCCATCACAGCACCATGACTTGACAGAGGAACCATCAATCTTGACAGAAGTTGTGACTTTAACATTAATTACATGCCATGTCCTGGAGAGAAGTACTGTGGCTCAACATTCACAGTTAGCAAAGACCTTGACTTAAAAGTCAAAGGCCTCCTTAACATGCCAATAAGGAAACACGAATCATATGTAGGAACATGTAGCTCTTCTGCACATGCTCTATTATAACCTGGCCCAGAACTAACCCTATGAAAGCCCTTTTGGGCTTCAGGGACACTTCAGGGAGCCAGGTTAAATTCTCCTTTCAGCACTGGCTTCCTTGTGCACAAGTTTTCAACAAAGACTTGCTTGGTTTGACTGTATCAAGTTCTTGCTGATGAATTCTCTCTAGAAGTCAAAGACCCACTTTTTTGAGTTGGAGTTGGGGCTGGAAACACTAACACTGAACCCAGCATTCAGCAGGTACTTAATAAAACTTAGTTTTCTTCCCTCTTAGACTTTAAAAAAAAAAGATTTATTTATTTATTCATACAAGAACTGGGGTACAGGCCAGAGGTGTGGGGAGTGAGAGGCCTCACCAGAGACAGAGTGGGGAGCAGAACAGGTAGATCATCAAAGTACACTGCTGAGGGGAGCAGCAGATGAGTCATGTCATGTGTGTCAGCTCCCTGGTGGGGGATCGAACTTGTACTGCAATGGTTGTGGAGAGCTTCATAGTGATGTGCTTTAACCCATTGTGCCCAGTGAGAGACCCCCTCTTAGACTTGAAAAGGGTAGGCCCTACAAGTGAAAAATAAATGGCATTGGCAATAAAGAGAAATAAGGTAAGCAAGACATGAGCTTAATATCAGGTAGGATCCAAATAACATTCAGAGAAATTCTTACAGGAGGACAGAGGAGTCATACTGGCTGACAACTTGGATCAAACTTAAAAGAAAATGTGTATATGTCATCTGTGAATAAACCAGAATACAAAGAAATATATTTCTCAACAAAGGTAAATAGTAAGTCAGTAAACAAATAAATTTAAAAGAAAGAACTTCCAGCATGTTGACTGATAGTGTCAAAGAGGTAATAGGGTTTGAAATAACAGGGTGAGATAATATAAAGTTTAACAGAAATACATGTGAAGTATTTAATATAGGTCCAAAAGTTATGTTGCACACACACACACTAGGAAAGTAATAATACAGGTATATATTTACAGAGTGCCAAATATCTGTGATGAATGGGATCCTGTATTTGTGTTTTACATATTCTTCAACTGGATGCCATAAAAAACTAAAACTTTTACAGGAGTAATTGCTATTAATCCTCACAATGAACCTGAGTGTTTTCATTTCTCTGGCTTTTTATAGTGCTGGACTGTGGTTTGGAGGGTAAGTAAGTAATTCTGCCTAAGGTCACATAACTGGGAGGATATAGAGCAAGGAAATTCTCTGAGAACTTGAAATCCAAAACTCTTCCACATGATCAGCATGTTTTGCTTCTCTCCATTGTTAAAAGGAAATTTGCTAACACAAAATTATAGATCATTTGATCCCCATATTAGCCAGGATTTGTTGTTTCTGGCCTTTGTGATATAGGCCATACTTAGTGGAGTGAGGTGGTATCTCATTCAGAATTTGATCTGCATTTACCTGATGATAAGTGATGTTGAACATTTTTTTCATGTGCCTGTTGGTTTTCTGTCTTTGGAGTACTGTCTAATTTGTTATTCTGTCCATTTGTTTTTTTATTGGGTTCTTCATTTTATGTTGAGTTGTGTAAGTTCCTGGCAGATCTTAGATATTGTCTCTGTCAAATGTATTATGTGCAATTTTTTTCTCCCATTCAGTAGGGTGTTTTCTGGTTTTTCGTTTTAATGATAATGTCTTTCACTATAGTTTTTTTAGCTTGATGGAGTCCCTTTTTATTTTTGCTTTTGTTTCCCTCCGAATGGAGCTGAACATATGTTGTTTTCTCTCCTCTTAGACACTAAATATATCTAGAAGTCTTGCACTGAATCTAATACTGCTTTTGGTGAGATGGATAGTTTACAATATTAATTCTTCCAATTAGAAGTTTGATATATTTATTTCCTTCTGTCTTCTATTTCTTTCAACAATGTCATAATTTTCTTTGAATAGTTCTTTTCTTCCTTTGTTAGGTTTATTCCTATATAGTGACTGCTTTTTGATGTAAATGGGATTGTTTTCTTGATTTCTGTATTTTTTTCATTAATTGCATATAGGAATGCAACAGATTTTGTAGCCTGCAACTTTACTGTATTATTTTAGTATTCTTAATACTATTTTAGTGGAGTTTTTAAGATTCCAAGTCTAACTAGTACATCCAATAGTATATTGAATAGCAGTGGTGAGAGTGAACATGTCTGTCACATACCTGATCTTAGTGGAAAATTTTCACTGTGATGCTAGCTATGCGTTTGACATATATGGGCTTTATCATATTCATATATGTTCCTTCTATCTCCACCTTACTAGTTTTATTGTAAATGGATGCTGAATCTTGTCAAATGCCTTCTCTGCATCTGTAGATATGATCATAAGATTTTTGCCTTTTCTTCTGTTGATATGGTGAATTATATTGATTGAAATGCATATGTTGAACCATTTTTGCATCCCTGGAACAGATCTTTCTAGGTCTTGATGTATGATTCTTCTAATATATTGCTGAATTAGGTTTGCTAAGATTTTGTTAAGTGTTTTTCATGTGTGTTCATGAGGAATATCACTCTATAATTTTCTTTCTGTGATGGTCTTGTTTGCTTTTGGTAACAGAACAATATTTGCTATGGCAGGTCTGTTAAAGCAGTTCTTGTACCAAAGAACTAGGAGTTTTGTATTGATTTTAAGTTCAATATGTCAAACACATCAGATGATTACCGCAATCTTGACTTCAGTTAATTAACTCCAGGACAAAAGAAGGAAAAGTTTTTGTTATTCAGTACTAGGCCAGTCATATTGAGACAACAGTGTCAACTCCAGAGGTTACTTTTTTTTTTAATATTTATTTATTTGTACAGAACTGGGGTACAGGCCAGAGATGTGGAGGGTGAGAGGATTCACCAGAGACAGAGTGGGGAGCAGAACAGGCAGATCGACGAAGTACACTGCTGAGGGGAGCAGCAGGCGAGTCAGGAGAGGTCTGCCTCGCCATGTGGATCTCCGGGGCAGGTGGGGATCGAACTCATGCGGAAGTGGCTTAAGCTTCTTTGTACTGTGCTTTTAACCCGCTGCACCACCAGGGAGGGCCCTCCAGAGTTACTTTTAAAGAAAAAAAAATTTTCTTTAAGATTTATTCATTAATGCATACAGGACTGGGGTACAAGCCAGAAGTGCAGGGTCAGTGAGAGGATTCACCCCAGAGTGGGGAGCAGAACAGGCTGACTGACAAAGTACACTGCTGAGGGTAGCAGCAGGCGGGTCAGGAGAGGTCTGCTGCGCCATGTGGGTCACCTCCGGGATGGGGAATCAAACTCAGGCTGAAGTGGCTTTAGTTTCTCAGTGCTGTGCTTTAACCCGCTGTACCACCAAGGAAGGTCCTTAAAGAAATATTAAATAGAATGTGAGCATGTGTTAGTATGTTACAGTCATGAGACCCTTTAGATTCAAATCCCAATTCTATTATTTTGCCACTGTGTGAATTTTGGCAAGTTGTATAAATTCTAAGACTCAGTTACTTCATATAACATGGGGATATTGATAATAATTGCTTTGCAGAGTTGCTGGAGAAATTAAGGAAGACTAAATTCTGAAAATTCCCAGGAACATTATGTTTACTTAGTTATCATGGTCTCCAGACTAACTTCTATTGAATCAATTCAGTTCAGTTATTTCCTAGAAAGCCCTGAATTAACTCACTAGGAGCTGCTGGTAATCTACATAGACAAATCCTGGACTTTTTCCTTGATATGCACAGAAAAGCATCTCTCTCAGATCTCACTCACACTAGGCCATGTAGTGATTTTGCCAAAGCTTTGAGGAGATGGACAGGATTCACTTTTACAGAATCTAATACCTAAAATTAAAGATTGACCATTCTTGTTTTCATTTATTATAAAAATACATCAACACAAATCACAAAGAAAAAAATAATCATAACCCACTCACCATTATCTTTCCACCAACGTTAACCACTGTAGTATTTTGTTGAGTACATAACAAACATGAGCACATATGAGAGATGAGCTTAACGAAAATATTCCTTATTTATGCTATATGAACTTCAGGCATCAATCTTGAGGTTCTAACCCCCATATCCTTCAGGGGGAAAAATACATGTACAAATAAATAAACAAACACTAAACACATACAGAAGATTAATTTTCATCCTCGATATCTAAATTTTGTTTCAGGTCAGCTGTCCCACTGAAAATCTAGGATCTCAGCTTAGCAGTTACTGAAGATAAAGGTCCATTGAGTTTTGAACCACTTTGAAACCCAGGTGAGATGGACCCCAGTTTCCTAGCTGCACAAACTCAAGTTTGCTAGGCTACACAAAACACATCTAAGTTTTTTTCTGAAATTTGTTTTCTTTTTTAATAGTTAAAAATTTGATAGATCAATTTATTTAATTTTAATTATATATATATTTATTTATATATATCATTGTTCATTTTTAAGTAATATTTACTTCCACTCCCTTCTGGTGTAGCCCCCATAGAATTTCCTCCCCAATTCACTCCTGCACCATCACCACAGTCCCCTGTGCTCCTCTCTCCCTCTTTTCAATCTCTCCCTCCTCCTCCCTTGCAGGATGTCTCTGGTTTATAATAATTTATTGTGTTGTGTTTTGCATTGTTATTATTTTTCTCTTGATGTCTTATTTGATTCCCCTACATTCCTCCTGTGAGTGAAACTATCCAATATTTTTCTTTTTCTCTCTGACTTTCTTCACTGAGCATAATCCCTTCTTGTTCCATCCATGTTGCTATGAACAGCATTAGCTTATCTTTTTGATTGCTGAGTATTATTCCATTGTATATATACCACATCTTGTTGAGTCAGTCATCTGTTTTGGCACATTTGGGTTGTCTCCATGTTTTACCTATTGTAAATAAACAGAGGGGTGCAGTGTCCTTTGGAATTAATATTTTGGAGTACTTTGGGTAGATGCCTAGGAGTGGAACTTGTTTTCACAGACACACCAGATTCTGGACCTCATCTACCAGAGATACAAGTTAAACATTTAAAGAAGTGATTAGCAGAGTCCCAGGTTGGTTGGATCCAAGAAACTAAAAATACAGAGGATAGGAGCTACAAGAAGGTAAGGACCACCAAAAGAAATCCAAAACTCCAATTATCAGAAGAAAAGCCTTTTTATATTTTTCTATATATGATGTGCCCTGTATTTAACCAATGAGCTTCAGTCAAAACCACATTTCTTTGCTCATACCCCCGCCTCCATAGCCAATACAATTTAACTCTTTTTTCCTTAACTTATTTCTTAAAACCTATATAACCTCATTCCCTTTCTTAACTAGGACCAATTTCAGTTTTTCTCCTGCCTCCTTGTCAATCACTTGCAAACAACAACGACAATAAAAACCCTTTCCTTCCTCAAAACCTGTCAGTTATCAGCTTTTACACATGTCAGGCAGTGAAGCTTCCCCGCCAAAAGCCACTTCCTTCCCCAAATATTGCTGGAACCATGCTGGATGGCAGCGTGGGTAAGACAGAGGAAACCAAGTCCTTCACCACAGACTGAGCCCTCTGAGTGTGTGTCTGGTTAGCCTCCCAGCAGGACTTGGGAGCAGCTGGAAGTGCTAGCTGATGAGGGCAGGAAAGTTGCTAGCGCTAGAAGCCCCGACTGGCCTGGAAAACTCATTCTACTCCTGTCCGAAGTTAACTCAAGCACTCACTATGACCAGAGATAAGCTAGAAGAGTATAGTAGACTCCAGACAAGAGCCAGAGCAGGCAGAAAGACTGCACCAGCCTAGCATATAGGTGGTGGCCTTTGGGGTGAGTTGTCAGGGTGCCACAACCTTGACAAAACAGTAATAGGGACCCAACGACCTTGATAAAGGGGGCTCTTTTGTGAACGGTAAACTATACTGAAAACATTTGTAACTCAAAATACAATCTACCCTACTCCCAGGCCTGCCCACAGTGAGCCATGGAGCCTTTGATGCTCAAGGCAAATCAGGCCCACCTAAAGAAACTGCAATTGAAAATAAACAAAATAAATAAACACTCTGTCATCCAAGCAGAACACATCAGAGGCTGACTACTAAGCTCCAAGTAGAGAGTAGCCTCGGCACATTAATAAGTGCGGCATAACCATTCACTGATGCAAGCTGGAGGTGTCATCCAGGTGGCATAGATTAGCTTCACTCATTGTAATCTCCACCCCTCTGCTGGCCCTGTATGCTTTTACCACTTGACTTTCTTGAAAGCAATGGTCCTGCCTTAAGGAAGTCAGGGTTTGTTGTTTCACGGCTGCTACTTTCTCCTATCAAGACCTCCTGCCCTCTCCCCCCACCCAGTGCTGTGTGCTACTTACTCTGACAACTGGCCCCACCCTGGTCTCCATACCCCCCCCCTCCCTGCCACTCCCTGCTTTCTAAGAAGCCTCTGTCATTCTGAAGCCTGCTTATCTGCATCCCAGCCTTCCTTTCATGGGCTTCAGATTAAATTGCATCATCTGGAGGCAACAGCAGACACTTAAGAGAGCAGCGGTATTTCTTCTCCACTCAACCCCTGCTTCAGTACCTGATTAGCCCTCCAGCAGCCTGTCTCCAAGGTTCCGGTCACCCTAAGCTTTAAAACATCATGTCCTCTTCTCACAGGTCAGTGACAGCGCCCACTGGTTCTGGTCTCAGCATCACCTCTGCGATTCCATAATAGCCACAGCTCTGCAAGTGGTAGCCTCATTAAAGACTTTTTTTTGGAACTTTCCACCCTGAAATTTGTGTCCCCAAGGGATCCTGAAATATATAGCTTCCTTGTCAAGCATAGGTGAAAGGTATGTAAGGCAAGTCCCGTAGATTAGAGAGACGACAGAGCAATGCCACTTAAAAGGTTGAGAAAAGCTTGAGAACAGACTGAATTAGTGAAAAATCCTTTGCTTAAAATATACAGATTTACATCTAATGTCCAATTATTCAGTTTGAACTTACATCAAAGTTTTCATACTATAGCTTTATTTTTAATTATGACATTTAAGCAAATAATTTACTTTAAGATGTGTCTTAAAGAATGAGATGCAATGCTTTTGTTCTTTAGCTTGACATTATTCATCAAATAATTTGAGCACCTATTGTATAAGAATTTTTTTCTGGCACAAGTCCCAGAAATTTTACATAATTTCCCTTCTTTTCCCTTACTCTGCCTTATTTTATAGGTCACACCTCATGCTTCTATTAACACATCAAGGAAAAATATGTGAAAAACATGTTTTCTCGTCCTTCAGGAAAGGTATTTGCAGTTGGAAGTATAAAGATTCTGCTCAGATTCCAAATGTTTTTTTTTTAAATATTTATCTTTATAAATACATAAAGCATACAAGAACTGAGCTGTAGGTCAGACGTGTGGAAGTGGAAGGGGAGTAAGAAGATTCACCAGAGACAGAGTGGGGAGCAGAACAGGCAGACTGACTGAAACACACTGTTGAGGGGAGCAGCAGGTAGGTCAGGAGAAGCTGCTGCCCCATGTGGGTCTGATCCCTGGTCAGGGATCAAACTCGTGCTGCAGTGGCTGTGGACAGCTTCATAGTGCTGTGTTTTTATCCTGTTGTACCACCAGAGAGGGCCTCAAACATTAGTGTTTTTAATTCTGTAACTTTACAGTGTTGACACTTAGTGGATGCAATAATGTTGAAAATGCCAGTATATATGTTTAAAAAGACTTTTTATTTTTAAAAAAGATTTATTTATTTATGTATACAGAGCTGAGGTACAGGTCAGAGGTACAGAGGCAGTGAGAGGATTCACCAGAGACAGAATGGGGAGCAAAATAGGAGGATCTGCTGAAATCACTGCTGAGGGGAGTGACAGGAGTCTGCTGCGCCATGTGGCTCACCTCTGGGACCCGGATCTAACTTGCCTTGAAGCTGCTGTGGCTAGTTTGTGGTGCTGCGTCCTAACCCACTGCGCCACCAAGAAGGGCCTAAATCTAGCAAATCTGGTTTCACTCCCTGAAAAGCACAGGAATCTAGAACACATTGTCCTTCGGTTGTAACGATGATATTGCTTCCATTCCAGAATATTTTTCTTTCCTTGAGTTCTTCAGATCTTTAAAGCCTGCTTTTTCCTAATTGTCCTCATGTCATTTCCCTTAACCATTGCCTTGACTTTTTACCCACTTGTAACTTTCTATTATCAAGTTTATTTTCCATTCTCTAAAAGAAATCAACACATCTTTCTTGCTATATTCTAGAACATTTCTTTGGATCAAATCATCCTGATAAAGTGAAAGAGCAGAAAACTTGCATGGTGGGTCCTCAAATATTAAGCAGAAATATCACATTCCCGCTAATACTACTTCTGAATATGTACACAAAGGAATTGAACACAGGGTCTGATCACAGGAGAATTAAGCTAGGAATTAACTATAAACAAGAGAAAAATTCTTAAAAGTAATACAACTCTAAGTGATAATCATAGTGTCAAAGATAGAAAAAAAGAAAACAAATAAAATTAAGTGTATTTTGAATTGAGTGATAAAGAACATCAAAATTTGTGAGATGCAGAGCAACACTTAGAAATTTAAATGCATTTATTGGAAGGCTGAAAAATCAGTGATCTAGCTATCCACCTCAAAATCTCAAGTTATAAAAACTAATTAAACCTAAAGAAAGCAGAAAAGCAGAAGTAATATGGAATAGAATTGTTGAAGATAACCAGAAATAGAAAGAAAATCTACAACAGCAAAAAAAAAAAAAAAAAAAAAAGAAAAAAAGACTCTGAAAACAATAATGACACTGAGTTTTCTCTATCAGGAGTTGCAGTGACAGCTCAAGGGTCCAATCCTGCCCAGTACCTGCTTTCATATGGGGCACAAGCTGTTTTTTTTTTTTTTTTTTTTTTTTTTAATGTTTAAGGAAAATTCAAAATAAGATTATTTTGAGATGTAAAATTTAAACTTCAATATCTGGTTTTACTGGAATTTAGTCATGTTCATGTGTCTAATTGTAGTATATAGCTGCTTTCAAAACACAGTAGCAGAGTTGAATAATCACAGCAGACTATTTGGCTTGTAAAGTGGAAAACATTTTCTATCTGTATTTTTTTATTACAAGTTTTTTGACCCCTGACATACAGCTTGGAGAATGTCATTCTGTAGTATCAGCAAAAAGAAACAGAAAATAAAATATATATTATTCTATCTATCTAATTTATCAATCTATCAAGAAAGTTATTTCTCTAAGTTCTTATGGCATGTAGCATGTTAACCAATAAATGTAAAATAGAAAGTCAAATTTCAAAAGCCTAGAAATAACCTTCTCAAGCAATAGTCTAAGGATGCTAAAACTAGTAGGTGATAATGGTGAGGAACAGTCTCACAGTTTCTCTCCATGAATTTACTCATTACATGAAAAACTTACTCATCCTATGAAAAAATATTTCATAGGAAAGAAGCCTGGTGGGAGGCATTTTAACCAAGTGATAAAAGTTACTAACTGACATATTCCAAAATGTACGCCTCCTATGTGATACATTGGAAAGAGTGTAGCACCATTTATGTGGTATTTCTGGAGTAAATGCATAACTGAATCAAACTGTGAAGACATATCAGGGGAAATAGATTGAAGAGTTATCAACAAGATAAATAGTCTGCCTTCCCCAAAATATTAGTACAAAGAAGGGCTGGAAAATCCAGATTAATGTGACTCAAGAAACAGAAAAACTAAATGTACTGTGTGATCCTGCCATGAACCATGGATCAAAGAGGAATTTATAAAAAGATTATTATTGAGATAACTGGTGGAATTTGAATCTAGTCTTTTGATCAGATACAACCATAATAGCCATGATTAATTTCCTAATGTTGATCACTAATCTGGTGGTGGGAAATGGATGACCTTGCAGCCAAGAGTAATGGTAAAAGCATACTGTGACTTACTATAAGATGATTCAAGAGAAAAACTTTTAAATATAAGAATAGGACAAGTGGTATGTAAAGAGAATAAAACAAATGTGCCATAATAATTGGTGAATCTGAGTGAAGAATATATAGAAGTACTTTGCATTATTATTGCCACTTCTCAGTAAATGTGAATTGCTCCATAATGAAAGGTTTTAAAAGGCATCAAGGTTTCCCATAAAAGTATGCCATGTTTATGCTTCTAGAGAGTCCCTATAAAATTCTGACTTGTGAACATTCCCTTCAAAGAGTCAGGAGTGCTGATTTGCATTTACTTTTCTATAAATATGAGGGAATATTCAGTCATATTCCCTCTTTCTTCTAAAAGAGCTTTAAATTCAAATAGCAAAGTTAAAGATCGTGAATCAAGTGAGACAGGGTTTTCCTATTAACCTGAATATGAGAAAACCAAAAAAAAAAGCAAAAAACAATAGCTTTTGCTACATTAACAATGTATGTTGTTCAACACCTAAAATATTATTCTCATTCATTTCATGATCATTTATTCATTCATTCCAGAAATGTTTATCAAGTTTAAACAAAATACTAATTGGTAGAGTAATAGAAAAAAACTACAAATCATTAATAGACACTTCTTTGAAACTGAAATGAAAATATATGTACTACATTAGAAATGTTAGGCTTATTCACTGTGGTTAAGATAGATAAATATGCTTGTGGGCAAGAACTGCATAAACAGAGAAAAATTTCATTTAAAAGGATGAAGAATGTCATACATAATTTCACAAGAAATAATTGTAATTCAGCTTTTCTTTTATTTTCATGTTGCTTAATTTTATATACATTACACATACCAGATACATATTCCTATAATACAAAAATCTATACAAAAATCCCAATAATTTAATATCTAAAAAAGGGAGAGGGACATACGGCATTTGATTCTAGTACTATTCTGTTTAAATACTTTTTAAATTCAGATTTCAAGAAGACAACAAATTGAAAATCATTAATTTTTCAGAAAGCTTATTCACATAAAAGTTCATCATTCAAGTATATTTTTATTGAAACAATATACCATTTGACTGGCTGCAAAGTCAAAATGATTAAGACATAATATTGAGCAAAGACAGAAACTTCTGCTTAGCTCATCAGTTAGAATCAGTTTCTAATGTAAGAATGCAAAGCATGACAATGACTTGACCTTACACACTTAAATGCCAAATTGTTCGGCTGATAATGTATAGCAAGCACACCCTATATAGTTTGTAGACTCTCATTAAAAATATAATACTAAAAATAATAATTGGAAATTTTACATTTCCTAATTTTGTTTTCATTCAGTTTGAAAAACAGTACATCTTCTTTGTGCTTGGCAACTGGACATCATACCTGAAGACATAATTTAAACATCCTATGGACAAAATATATACAAAAAGTTCTAAAAGATCTTGATATTGTTTAATTTGGTTAAAATCTTGGTTCTACAGTTATCAACCACAGCAAATATAAAGAACATAAAATAATATTCCCCGACATTATTAACATGTTCTTAAAAAGTTAATAACTGATGAAGCACAGAAATACTACGTGATTTGCCTAAGATGAAGAAAGGAGTTAGGGCAGATTACCAAAAAAGCATTATTTTCTAACTTAAGCATTAGTACTAGACCCTAGGTTCTACCATCTCACTAATTAGTTGAGTACAACAGACACAGAAACCAGATGCATTAGTTAGAAAGGTTTAACTTAAACTCCTGTTATTAATAACTTTAACATTAAGAATCAACATGTTCATTATACATTATTAGGAATTTATAAAAAGAAACATGTCATTTTCTGAATTATTAGGCATGTAATGAGTTGTTTAAATTTGACACAATTGATTATAAAAGCAAAACTGATAATACAACTTTAAACAAATTCAGCAAAAGATGTGTATTAGCATGATTTAAAAAAAATATTAATTATAGAATCTACAAAACTTGGAAGACAGTACTGCAGTGACAAACCTATCAAGATAAATATATGAAAGCATCTTCTAGTGGATCTTTTGCTTTCTACGAAAACGTTCTAACAGAGCACTCATAATGTTTCCTGGTATTCTTTGGTGCTTATCAATCAAAGCTTGAACAGCATTCTTTGTCTATTAAGAAAACAAAAGAAAAGCCAATATTCTTTTAGTCTTCAAATTAGATCATTTATTTTTGTAAAGATTGTTATATAGTACTACTTTCAAGAAGTCTTCCCTAATTTAGCATCCATCTCTCCTTAGAATTAATGGCCTCTTTCATAGTCCACCACAGCATTTTCTTACACTTAACTATGATTGCAATAGTTATTATCTCATGGCTATTTTTGACACCAGATTGTAAGACCCCTAAGATACACTTCAGTATTTTAATGATATTGAGGACAGTGCCCTGTTTACAATAAACATCCACAAGAGGAGGGGGGAAAAAAGGCAAAAACATAGGAAATTTTCTAGTAGACAAATGCAAATTTCACTGCTTTTTAGTAACTAATAAGTTGGTACATTTTTTTTCTTTCATCACTGTACTCATGAAACAAGTATATCAAGCAATGCAACAGGAAAAAGTGAGGGCAGTTATTAAAGAGTTCACATATTTTAGTTCATTGTCTCAATTTTCAGATGGAAGTTTTAATTAAGTCATAGCAATGAAGTCAATTAGGATACATCAAGAAATCACCTAAAGCTATTTCCAATTAAATTCATGATAAATTTCAATCATTTTTATATTTAAATCAGCTTGTGTTATGTTTAAAGTATTTACACAGCACATATTTGTACATTCATGCACACTTAGTTTCAGATGATAACCTTTTAGAAAGTCTTCTTTTTACAAATCCTGAACCTTCATCTCTTTTTAAGTGAAATTAATAACCACTCATAGAAAGGTTGAAAACCTTTTTAAAAGGTTGAAAACCTTAAGATAATTGGCACAATGACTATCACCACATAGATTGTGCTCTATGCTGTAAATATCTTAAAATTTTATTATTAATTCAGGAAATATGAGATGCTTTGAAACTGTAATAGTGATACAGTCGCTACAAAAAAAGCTCATAATTTGGTAAACATAATCAAGTACAAGCTAATTAACATATGTAAGCTAATGTGAGAGAAGATCTGGAAATTCAGACTTGAAAGACCACCTGGGGGCAGTATGACCAACACATTTGTTCTGAGTCTCCAAGGACGAATATTTCAAGAACAGTGAAGGACAAAGCACAACAAAAAAGCCTGCAGGAAAACAACTATTGAAGGAATGGCAAGTTGGTCAGAGATAACTGAGCTTCAACTATGTTTTCAAAGGCTTTTCTAATCCAAACTTATAGTAGTGGGCATATCCGTGTTTCCATGTCTCAGTTACTGCAAATATGCTACATAAACACCACAGAGTATATAATTTTTTTTGTGCTGATGGTTTCATGTTCTTTAGATAGATGCGCAAAAATAGAAGTGCTGGGTCATATGGTATTTCTATTCTTGGTTTTTTAAGATTGCTTAAAAAAAAACTTATTTATGCATACAGAATTGGGGTACAGGCCAGAGGTGCAGGGGCACTGAGAGGATTCACCAGAGACAGAGTGGGGTGCAGAACAGGCAGATCTACTGAAATACACTGTGAGGGGCTAAGGGGTAAAACAAAAAAGGTTTGCCATGCCATGTGGATCACCTCCCTATCTGGGGATAGTGCAGCTAGCTTCATAATGCTATGCTTTAAGCTACTGCACCACCAGGGAGGGCCTTGTAAGACTGCTTTCTAAAATGGCTACATTAATTTACATTTCCCTCTCTCTAGAACTTACTATTGGAAATGCCATTTTAACATGTGCCATTTTCCAAGGCATGAAAGAGTATCTCATTTAGGTTTTGACCTGCATCTCCCTTATTAGAAGCAACGAGGAGCATTTTTCCTTATGTTTATCCTCGTGACCTTCTGGATCTCCTCGTTAGTGAAATGTCTGTTCAGACATCCTGACCATTAATTACATGGACTTTATTTTTTTGTTAAATTGAATACATTTATTTTATGTATCTTGAATATTAACCCTTTTTTGGATGGGTAATACGTAAATATTTTCTCCCATTCAGTACAGTATCTTTTCAATAGACATGTATTTTTTTTTCCTGTATAAAAGCTTTTTAATTTGAGGTAATTCTTTTTGCTTTTGTATCCCTTGCTATTGGGGTTGAATCTCCAAAAACATCTTTATCACTATGTCATGAAATATATCAGTGTTTTCTTCTGTATATTTTCTTTGCAAGTTTCATATCTAAGTCTTTAATCCATTTTGAATTTATTTCTGTTCATGGCGTTAGAAAATGATCCAACTTCATTCTTTCACATATGACTGTACAGATTTTCCAACACCATTTGTTGAAGAAACTCTCTTTTCTTTATTGTATGACTCTAGCTTACATAACAGATTAAGTATTGATACATGCGTGGATTCACTTCTGAGTTTTCAGTTCAGTTCTACTGATCCATGTTTCTTTTTACTCCAAAATCATATTACTTTAACTACTGCTACTTTATAGTAGTTATCATGTAACGTGACACCTACATTTCTCTTCTTTATTCTCAGTATTGTTTTAGCTATTCAAGGCCTTTTATGGTCCTGTATAAATTGTAATTTTTTGTTATATTTCTCTGAAGAATAACACTGGCATTCTAATGGGATTGCATTAAATGTATTTATAGCTTTTAGTAGGATAGATGTTTTGACTATAATTCTTCCAATCTATGAATATGGACTATAGCTCTAACTCTTTAAATCATGCTTTACCTGTATCCTTTAATAGTTTTAAAGTTTTCATTGTATGAGTCTTTTACCTCCTTGGCTAAATTAATTCTTAGGTATTTGATTTTTATTACTGCAAGAGTCAACAGAAACATTTTCCTAATTTCTTTTTGTTGTTGTTCATTATTTGCCCACAAAAATGCAACAAATGGGGCCCTCCCTGGTAGCGCAGCAGGTTAAAGCACAGCACTAAGAAACTAAAGCCACTTCCGCATGAGTTCGATTCCCGCCTGCCCCGGAGGCGACCACATGGCGAGGCAGACCTCTCCTGACCGGCCCGCTGTTCCCTCAGCAGTGTACTTCGTAGATCTGCCTGTTCTGCTTCCCGCTCTGTCTCTGGTGAATCCTCTCACCCTCCGCATCTCTGGCCTGTACTCCAGTTCTGTAAATAAATAAGTCTTTAAAAAAAAAATGCAACAAATGTGTGTATGTTGATTTGGTAACCTGTCACTTTACTATATTCATTTATTGTTTCCAGTAGCTTTTTGGTGGAGTCTTTAGGATTTTCTACGCAAGACATCACATAGTCGGATCATTACGCTATAGTCTCTAAGGTAGTATCTAAAGTAGTCAAACTCACTAAGACAGAAAGTAAAAGGGTGGCTACAGGAGTTCGGGAGAGGCAGAAATGCAGAGTTAGTACAGGAATTTCACTTATATGTGGAATCTAAAAAGGCAGAATTAATGGAAATAGAACAGAATAGTGTTTGCCAGACACTGGGCAGTGGTAGAAATGGGAGATGTTGGTAAAGGGCACAATCTCCCAGTTACAATGCAGTTCTGAGGCTATATTGTACAGTATAGTGATAATAGTTAGCAACACCTCATTCATTACATGTTTGAAAGTGCTAAGAAAGAAGACCTTAAATACTGTCATCACGCACAAAGAAAATAGAGTAATTATGTGAGGGATGGAAGTATTAACAAATTTATTGTGGTGATCATTCTGTAATACACGTCTATCAATCTTTCCACTGTACATCTTAAATTTATACAATCTTATGTCACTCATATTTCAATAAAACTGGAAAACACTGAATCTTCCACATTCTATTCTTGTTCCATAGAGGAACCAGAGTAATGTGTTAATGGGGAAAAAAAGAAAGAAAGAAATAGAGAGTTGGGTTTTCAGTGGGTTGATTTAATTTTGAAAGATGAAAAAGGCCAAGGAAGAATCAAGGATGAATGAAAAGGGCTGGGTGAGAGGTAAGAAACCAAGTAACCAAAGAAAGAAGTCAGCAGATTGAGGTTTTTAAAAAATAGGAATGATCAACATACCATTTTTAAGGTTTTATTTTGGTGGTATTAAACAATGTACATTGCTGTGTAATAGATCTCTTAACTTTTTCATTTTTTCGAAACTGAATTTCTCAACCCACTGGACACCAACTCCCTATTATTCCTTTGTTTTTCCTCCCATAACCTAACATGAACCACTTCCAAAGTCTGTACTAACTGAAAAGCAATTGGTTGGCAAATTCCTTAATTTGATTTTTAAGGCCTTAAAAATGTAGCTCCTATTTAATTCTCAGTCTCATCTCAATCAAACTCCACAAACTAAGCCAACGACACGACACATGTTTACTACACAGTTGTAAGTACTACTCACAGAAAAACAGGGAGAATTTTGGTCAGATGAGACTAGTAAATGGTCTTTGAGATAAAGTTATATGGATCTTGTTGGCAAAGTGTTTCTAGAAATTTTATTGAATTCCTGGGCTTTGCAGAATTCTTACAGGAGAACTTATTAGGCAGTACTTCCCAACCTTACTAGGCTAACCATTTTAGACTGTTCAACACTGTTGTTATATGCAAACTACTTTCCTGTCACTTTTTCATTATCCATACTCTTCCCTCACGCCTGAAATCCACATGCCCAAGCCATGCCCATTTTTGAAGACCCACTACAAAATGATCACATTCTAGGAAACTTTTCCTAGCATTTTTCTTCACAAAGCCACCTCTTTTCAAGCTTCTACTGCTTTCAAATTCACTTTCACTTATTCTAGTGAATAAGTGAAGACACTCACCTGCTTCCAAAGCAACCCTCTGGCTTTCAAGAAACAAAATCAATTACAGGCCATCAAAGTTTAAACCCTTTCTACATTTCTAGCCTCATCTATACTAAATTATCTACTCCTTGAAGATTTTACACTATTTCATGTCACCATTTCATTATATATTTTCTCTACCTCATTATTCTTTGTTCAGCTAATCCCTTCTTGTTTTTCAAAACTCAAGTATCACTTACCTCCAGCAAACACCTAGATATAACATTTTTTTAATTTTTTTAAAGATTTATTTATTTATTCATACAGAACTGGGGTATAGGCCAGAGATGCGGAGGGTGAGAGGATTCACCAGGGACAGAGTGGGGAGCAGAACAGGCAGATCGACGAAGTACACTGCTGAGGAGAGCAGTGGGCGGGTCAGGAGAGGTCTGCCATGCCATGTGGATCTCCTCCGGGACAGGCGGGATCGAACTCATGAGGAAGTGGCTTTAGCTTCTTAGTGCAGTGCTTTAACCCGCTGCACCACCAGGGAGGACCCCTAGATATAATTTATATGCCTTTCTTTTGTGCTTCCATCATACCTCAAGTTAGCAGTTCTCAACCAGGGGGCACTGCTGTCACTATTATGATGGATTAGGGGTGGGGATGGGACTATGGTTGGTATCTAGGTGAACAGAAGCCACAGATGCTGGTAAGCACCCTAAAATGCAAAGGTCAGCCCCTATAAAAAAATGTGAGTGTGCCCAGGTTGAGAAACTCTTGTAAGCACACTAGTGTGGTAACACTTACCACCTTATAACACTGATGTGGACTATAAGTCTCTAAGATTAAGCAGCCACCATCCTCCATGAAGAATTTCCATCTGCCATACACTGTTCTAAACAACAAAAAGAGCAACCTCATGTAACCTTCAAGAAAATGCTCTCCTGCTTTACAGAATAGAAGAGTGAGATGAGGAGTACCCTAGATACACAGCAAACACAAAGTTCAGCTAGAAACAGTCTAACTCCATAACTGACCATTCCATTTTTGTCCCAAGATATTTCTATCAGGCAAAAACAACTTCCTTTTTTTCTTGGAGGTAAAAGTTTTCTTCTCCTGAATATCACTTAACTAAGTTCTTTAATCATCAGTGCCTAAGAAGGGGTTTCTCAATACTACTGATACTTTAGAATGAATAGTTCTTTGTTGAGGTGTTCAGGGACTCGCCCTGTACAATACAGACTATTTTCCAGCATCCCTACCCTTAACCCACTGGATGCCAGCAGCACCACCAGATACCAGCCCATCTCCAGATATTACCAAATGTCCCGGAGACAGCTCACTACTAATTCAGAACATGCTTGCAGAATAAATGAATGAATAAAATTTTAATAACTACAGGTAAAAATCTGTCCTAAGAAAAGGAAGAAAGAATAATTACCTTTTCAGCTAATTCTTCTGCTGTTATCTTTGGATCATACGGAATAGGATCACCTAAATAGGTACGTAATTTTACTGGAAAACCTCCATACATTGGAGCAAATGGATAGCGGAATTTTTCATAAAGCCACCTAAATAACCCTGTATTAAAATAAACAAAATCATTTTAACTGGTTAATAAATATTCTTAATGCATAACTGTAAACTTTGAACTAATTATGTAAGACAAAGAAGATGTCAAAGGTTATCACCTCTTGGCAAATAACAAAATTTTATTTTTTAAAGATGAGCTTTTTATCAATGGTAAACAATATACAAAACTATTGCAAGATGTTAATAATAGGAGAAACTGGATATGGTAAGGAGGTACCTACATGCTTTCTGCTCAATTAGTTCATAAATTTAGAAATGCTTAAAAAAGTCTTTAAAAATGTGCTTTATAAATATGAGAAATACATGTGACATATTAATTTCCATGTTGCAAAGCAAAATGTAAAGACTACAACCAAAACTACACTAAAAAACCTAAAAATTCACAAATATGTGATTGACTGAAAGAAAAAAGGCGGAAGCATAAAATAAGCTAACATAAAAATGAAACTACAATGTACCAATAAATTAGGTAAAGACTATGAACATTATTATAAATTAGGGAAAACAAAAAGCAAAAAATTTTTAATGCTGATGACCAAGGAGAAAATCTGTCAGGATTAAAAACTGGCAGTAAGTATACAATAAAAAGATAAACTACGAATAAGTTTTTTAAAAAAAGGAATTCAAAGAACTAGGTTTAAAAAAATAAGCCTAAGTTTTAAAAAAAAATGGAATGCAAACAAGACAATCAGTACACGCTATAAACTACACTTAAACTTTAAAACACTTTCTATAATGAAACACAGAATATAACACAAAGCCCAAAGTGATACTCAAAAAAAAAAAAATGGGTACTAATTTTTGACACTAAAGTCAGAAAAGTCAAAAGGGGATTTTAAAGCAAGATTTGGAATAATTTCAAATTACTCTAAATGTGAGTTAAATTCTAAAGGATGATCTCAGAAAACATTATACAATATAATTCTAAACCAGAAGTTAAATGTCATATCAATCTACCTTTCCACTTTAAATTTGAAAAAAAAAAAAGGAAAAAAGCATGACTTATCATAGTGGAATATTAGCAATACACCAACATTAGACAAAAAGAGTAGAAGTTTAAAGCGCTTCAGTTGGGGATTTACATTATAGGTGAGAATATTAATGATATAATGCTAGGGATATAAAACAATCAGTAATACATAAACCATAGGGTACAAAAACAAGTAATGAAAATTCCACAGAAAAAGAAAACAACAGAGACATGGCAAGAAGAAAAGCATGTCTAAATGTTATCACTTCTATAACAACACTCAAAGCTTATTTTGTCTAACAATAAATTAAAGGTAGACAAAAAGTACTGTTCAGTGTAATATAGCAAGATTCAAAATACTAAAACTAAAAAGTAAAAAAGTAACAAATCAAAGCAAGTATAATATCCATTGGCTGTTAATCTCAATTCTTTATCCACTCTGTTACCATTTTTTACGCTGTAATTTCTCCCCGTGTAAGAATGCATAAATTTGTTCTAACCTTCAACAACACAGTTTAACACAGTAAATTTGACAATTCACACTGCATTTTATAAAGTCTATTACAGAAAAAAGTCTATTCGGTACACATATGAAACTCTTAAAAAAGAGTTCAACTAAGAACTGCCATTACTTAGAACAACTAAGTAACTAACAACTAAGAACTGCCATTACTTAGAACAAGTTATCATTCAGACTTTAAACATCAATATGCAAAATCTGCTATCTAAAGTAATACTCAAAAGGACTCCTTACAGGGTCTCAAATTCCAAATATTTAAAATATTACATTATAACTAGAAAAGCCATATGAATCAGAACTTACTTGTTCCTCCAAGTGATCTAAAGCCTTCTCGAATGTTTTGTGTAAACATAGGAATAATGGGCTAAAGAGAGAATTTGAATTAAAAAGTAAATAAATTAGTCCATTCAATAGCTTCATGAGTCATTAACATAAACTTCGAGGGTCTGTTTATAAAAACAACTTATCTTTAAAATAAAGTACAAGTGTGATTTATCACATTAAATTTGTGATCACGTGTAAAAATATAACTGGAAACACTACCCTCTAGTGGTTTATATACATATTTTATTTACCATCTTTCATATCATGCCACATAAATCCTTAAGCACAAAATAAATTTACAGTAATCATTAATTTCATTAAATAGGAAAATTAAATAGGTTTCAGTGGGCTATGGAATAGGGTTTCAGAAGAAAAGGTTATAAGACAGTTGATCGCTCTACAAGGAAATTTACACACATGTAAAAGACAGGTTTGGGAAGATGGAATTTAGGTTTGGTAAGATGGACTTTAAAGAAACACCATTTTTTATGAGTTTGCTATATCTAATAATGTTCAACATCAATGAAACAAGACACACTGCAAAAAGTGAAAGTATATAATATATAATTATGTGTGTCATTAATTTTATCTGGTATTTATTTTTATTTTTCTATGAATATCAATGATAAAGTACACTTCTTAAAAATAGAAACCCTAGTTAAATATCATTTAAAAACAGATTGCAGCAAATAAGGAGATTATGCCACTGTGAAACTTAAGTAGATTAAAAAAGAAAAACAATAAAATACTTTAAAGTGTAAACAAAATATAGTGAATTAAATGTTGTTTTCATACAATATTATATTATAAAAAACCCATAGGAAGGTATCACTTAGAGTCTATCATGAGAATTCCCCAATACAGAATTACCTGCCTTAATGAACAGGGTTTGGATATTTAAATAAGCTGACATTTAAAAAGCCATTTCTATTCAGCTTTGAAAAACAGTAAAATATATGAAGAAACTATAGGAATAGCTTTCTTCATAAAACTTACTACCTTATTTACTATTACATACACATACATGTGATCAATTATTTATTTACCTCTCCTGTATCAAAAGGAAGAAATTCAATAGCAGGAACACTTTGTTCACTGCTCTACCCTCTGGAACCTAAAACAGTGCCTGGAATACACTGAGTGGCAAAAGAGAGTGTAACAGATGAATTAAAGAAGGAGTAAATAAACAGAACAGAGAAATAATGCATTTAATGAACTAATCTGTATTCTCTGAATACAAAGGAAATAGGCAGCAGCAATCTTAAAATCAATTAGGAAAGAGATTTCAAGTAAGTAAGCAGTCAGATGAGGAATTTAACAAAGTTGACATATAAGACAAAATACATTGACTCTATTGTAAAAAAAAATGAGTTTATGATCCAGGAGCAGAAGGTTTCTACCTTTCAGCGCACATACCCCCACACATTCCATTTTGCCTCTCTATTTATGCCACAAATATCTACTGATGGGAATGAGACTTGAACCCTGTTTTGAAGTATGTATTTCATAAACTTCATGAAGACTTTTAAGATTACACATCATTCTTTAAAAACTAGAATCTAGAACATAGGAAAGGAGAAAGCTTACCCTAGTAGGTTCCATTTTCCAGGCTACGCTATGGGCATATGGTTTCTAAGTTTGCATTCAAGCTTCCAGTCTTAAAGCTACAAGCATGGCCTTGTGATAACATGATACTATAGAATAATTATATATTCCTTTACTTGTACATACTTCATATACAAGCTAGCATTAAGTTGTTTACATGTACACGAGTCTCTCTGTATGTGTGTGCATAGATATGTGCAAGAGACAGAGTTTATTTTGTTAAAACTGCTCTTAAGGAAATAAGTTACTTTAACATGGTTTTGGAGTCTTTACCACTAAAAAAGAATGAGAATATTGGACAATATACTTACCATGTTTAAAGTTCAGTTTCTTCACAGATAAAATGACAATTATTCTAAGTTTTTTTTAAGATTAAGATGTTATATATAAACAGTTTTAATGAAATAATTTTCTTTTTTTACTTCTGGTAGAGTAAGTGGGCTATTCCCCCCCCAACTTATTAGTTATGAAGTTATGTAAAAATTCTTATCAAAATTATAATTCTCAAGAATTCACAAAATGAGTGATTTATCTTATATAAATTTATAGTATCCATACCTTTCAGATGAATCTTAAAGATTTTCTATCAGTATTTCACAAACTTGCATTGATAGCCTAGTCTTTTTTTCCTGTTACCACATCAAAATCTAAACGTTAGTTCTGCAACAGTATAAAATTTTTCCTCAAGGTTCATGGTAATACTGTAAGGCCTACACAGGGATTGTGCTATTTACAACTGTATCCGTAAGAGATTGGAATTTCTCTCATGTCTCTGGAAGGCCCTCTAATCTCTAGGTCAGCGGACTCACTGTGAGATGCAGTCAGGGATGGCAAACGCCCCGGCCGCCTGCAGCTCTGAACTGTATGCTCTGCTCTGCTTCTGCCTGGCTTTATCACCTGGTCCCTCCATCCCTTCATCTCTCTGTGCCTGAGTTTCCTCATCTGTAACATTGGAATAATTACATATGTCACCTACTTAGCTATACAGGAGCACCAACAAAAGTCTTTAAAAACACTACAAAAGACTGGAGTTGTACAATATTCATTAAATTTATTCTGTGTTATAAATCAGCAATGTTAAAACTTTTTGCTTGTTTTTAAACTTGTAAAAGGCTGTTCTTTCAAGTTCTGAGCAGAAAAATCTTAATTATCTAAATCATCTAAATTGATTATTTAAGAATTCTTTCATGAAAAGAGAAAAAAAGTTACTTTCTTTATATAATTTCTCTCCTAGGTAATCTTCCAGACAATGTTCATTAAAACTGTAAACTTAAAGATAAGGGATTACAATCTTATGATCAATTTGAGATTTCAAATATACTTTTGTCACTTTTATCTTAAAATTTAGGAGAAATAATTCTTTCAAAATATAATTCTAAAAACTAACTTACTTTGATAAGGCTTTTATCATTGTTTTAATGTACATTAAACTGATTATCCTTAATTTACAATGTACAAATATCCTTTTATATTCTATATTATTCAGAGTCTAAGGTTTTGTTTTCTACACCAGTGCTAAAGACATTTTATAAAATAACGTCTGCTATAAGAGTATTCTAGGTCACTAACATTATTAACATAAATTAAATTCAAACGGCTCTTTTCCAGTAGCACTTAACATGTACTATAAAAATTTACCCAATTCAACAAATATAAGTATCTTAGTAAATAACAAGTCATTATTCTAGGGACTCAGCACAATTACAGGCCTTGTCTTTGCGAAATTTATAACATACTAGAGGACAGCCATGTTCAAATGGTCATGTTGTCTATTAACACTTGGGCAAGTATACTGACCCTTACACTAGTATCAATTATTAAAGCATTATAGCAACAACGTACATTATTAGAGCAATAATGTATAGGAATAATGTATACATATGTACAAGAGAGAGTAAAACTTAGTGGATTTTATTTTATTGGAACTCTGCAGCTAGAAAACTAAAGAGAAAATTTCCATTTTTCTCCAAATACTGATCTTGGGTTGTAATAAATCATCAATAATCTTTTCCTTTTTTAATTAACAATCTATATCTGCAAGATGAACAGGCAGGCTAAAGGGTGAAAACTGGTTCTTTAAGTGGCAGCAGTGGGCATACAAAAAATGGAAATGTTAAATTACTGGCAGCAGCCTCTAATTAATTGGTGTGGGAAAAGAACACCACTTGTCAAAGACACTATGGATTCTTTTTATGACCAACAATCTAAAATGAAAATAAACAGAAAACAAAGAAGAAACACTCCATAAATAATAAATGTTTCATAGGATCAAGTATAATACAGAGACCAAAAGTGGAAATACTTTCCCAAAGCAAAAGAACAAATGGCATTCACATTCTCCAATCTACTAAGTATAATTACAGTGAATCCCAGAGAAACATTTAATTTTATTGACAAATACATTGTAAAAAATCTTTTTAAAAGTTCTACGTTAAAAAAAAAAAAGTTCTACATTAACACTAATATCTATTTCTCCTTTTTATTCATACTGTTAGCTGATCACATTTGCTGATAAAAAAATTATAGAAGTCATATATTATTTGAGTCTTATTGTAACTGGTCATAGAAAAAAGAACTTTAATGGAACCAAGCAACAACCATCATTGAAACACACCAATCAACTGTATCAAAATATCAAAATACATAGAATTGGACTAATTATACTTATGGAAAAAGCATAACTAAAGAAATATAAAGAATTTTACAAATCAAAAAAGGCAAGATTTTCAAAAGTAAAAATAAAATTTTGTTGACTATTTACCAAACTTATTTAAGGTTGATTTTTTTTTTTTTAAGATGACTTCCCATGACCAAGGAAATTTCTGTACTTTATAAAGTGTTAGATATATTGGACTTTAAAAATAATGCATTAAAAGCATCTAAATTCTTATTTACTTTGACTTACTATTTAAGTATCTATTTTCAAATTAACCTAACTTTAATAATTAGGTTTACACAACTCACCACTTTAGCATCAATTGCAACCTGAGCGAAGCCTTTACGATTACCCCATATGATGTTGTAGGTTTCATCACTAAGTAGGGCTTCTCGAACTCCACCTGGTGAAATAGCTAACAAGTGACCACTTCTCAGAATTTCAACACATTTTTCTCTTGGTCCATGTAGAGCACAAAATACATCAAGTAACAAACTAAACCCTGTAGGAAACATCAGCATGAAGATATATCTTAAGTACCTCTAGTCCAATTCTTCAAGAGCAGTAATTTTTACAATCTACATGATTTGCAATATATACTTAAACCAGTACATTTTTACTTCTTATAAATTAAAAAGAACTTTTAAAATTAATATAGGATTAATACTGCTGGTGAAGCAATAGGTATATCTTATTGATCATCCACTACTTTGGCTACTTTATATGTTCAAAATCTTAACTGAAACTTATACAATCCCATTTCAGAGATGAGGAAAGCTAACTCAAAGAGTAAGCAGCTTGCTCAAAGTCACATATCTAGCAAGTGGCAGTACAGAGAGTCCTGTCCAGGTATGTCTAGTGCACAGCTCTTTCTACCGCACCTCATAGCCAAAGACTGTTTACAACATTTATTAAAGCAATCAGAAATCATCTCTCATCAGTAATCACAAATCTAACCTTACATTAATCCTATAAGAGAATGTGCATCTAACTATACTTAGGCCTACCAAAATTAGCAAGCCAAAGTCAAATTGACTGAAATTAAAAAGTCAGAGGATGCTTTTTAAAAATCACTAGTAGCAAAATCATTGAGTTTTAATACGAGTGCTTAATTTAGGAACAGCTAGTTCTAAATCTTGATATTATAGTTTTCAAATAACAACGATCTATGGATAAAAGAAACAATCTTATCTGTATTAAATATTTTACCCAGCCCTAAACATAAAACTGCAAGGGCTAATGTTCAGACGTCTTTTTTCTTGAGAGTGGGAAATATGAGGATAGGTAATGAAAACTGGGCAGATTAAACTGCTCATAGAGCTAGGGGTCTGAAGCAAGATCATAAATGTTATATACATTAAAAGCTCACTGATTTAACTTAAATGCATTCTCATAATAAATGAACGACAGGGTAGACTTTATAAATTACAAAGAAGGAAAAACCTTAAAAACCAAATGCTAATTAAAACTATTCACATTCTGTTATTGACTTTTTTAAAACAGGAAGAAGCCTAACATTAAATAAGGAAAAAAACACTTAAGTGTTTTAATATCAATTAAAATTATTCCTCATAAAACATGGTAAAATTAAATGCTATCATTAAACTATATTTTTAAAAAAAAGAACAAAATAAATTTTGTTTTGAAAATATGCAAATTAAAATGAAGTAAAATAAATCAAAATGATAACTGTTGTTTTCCAAATTTAATATAAAGTGAATTTACTTTCTAAAGAAAAACCCTTTATAGCCAGTTAGTTTATACACAAAGTCCAAATGACTTTTTGATGACACAAAAATACACATAGCATTAATCATGTCTATAAAAGACACTGGGATTATTTAATTCACTGTTTGTTGTTTGTTTGGTTAATGGGTGGGTTTTGCTTTAATTATTCCAGAGCAACACTGGCTTGTTTCTGGAGACTGGTGAGAGGAAAATAAGATTTGATCTCAATGATACTATTTTACAATTTTTTCTAACATTTTTTAAAAACTCTATTGTGTTTAAATCATTTGCTATATCTTATTGAAAAGGTAGAAAGCCTTCATGAAAAGAGTGAAAAGACTATAGTGGCTCAATCTTAAGAGTTTTAAGTTCACCAATCAAGTCAAGTATAAGGGACAAAATTAAATCTTTAGGGTTGGATTTTGAGGCAATGCTATATTATGTAAGACAATAAACCCTAGTTAATTTTTTTTATTTTTTTGCTTATTTGTAGTGTAGTATCCTGCCACTACAAGGATAGTAATCAAACTCTAATTACAGTAAAATTAACCCCCAAATATAAACAACATATGAAAAAATATCATCGTGCAAAGTCAGTCACCTTCTGTAACAAAAATTCTTTGGGAAAAGTTACATTTTTAAAAACTGAAAGTTAAGGATTTAAATTGGAAATATAAATGCTGTTAATAAAAGGACCTCTCTGAAGGCACAAGGAGTTAAAACACAATACTAGGAAGCTATCCAAAACCATGGCAGCATAAGCTTCACCCCTCGCCAGGGAACCCACATAGTGCAGACCTCTCCTGTCTGCCCTCTGATCCCCTCATAGTGTATTTCAGTAGATCTGCCTGTTCTGGCACCCACTCTGTCTCTGGTGAATCCTCCCAAAGCCCCACCCCCACCCCCCACCTGTGGCCTACATCCCAGTTCTTGTATAAATAAATCTTTAAAAAAAAATTAACAAGCATTTATTATGACATTTTTGCCATACTATTTTACATTTAGATTTACTACCTAAACAGAATAATTAAGTATTCCCAAATTGGAGTTCCAAGTATGTTATCATTAAAAAAGACAAATGCCTTTTCCATATGATATTATAGAGGGCTCAAAAATATAAATGATCACATAATTTGTAAGATATTTTATAATTCTATCAATGATTAATGTTTACCTGGAATTTTAAAAACAAAGTGATCAGCTACTACTCGGCAAGTTCTGCCCTTGTGGATAAAAATTTTAGCCATGAAGTAGTAAAAATCTATAGGAATAGCTCCATGATAAAAAATTATAAGTGCTGGCCCTTCTTCTGGTATTTTTTCCATCCCATGAACTTCATAACCTGTTAGAAAGACAAAGTTCACATATTTAAATATATTTATTATTTAATTCATATTAAAAAGTAGTCACTAATACAAAAATTAAAAAAGAAAATTTTTTTCTTATAGAACTATGGGCTAACATTGAATGTAGAATCCCTCCTAGGAAGCCGGAAATGTATAAGAGTTCACACACTCATTCACAAGCTTCTCTCCATGTTTCTTGTGGGTACTTAGAAGAAAAATTAGCAGCAGGGCAAATGAGGTCCTCTGAGAACCTCTGCTAATGGTACAAAGAACAAACCCCACTGACTTCCTGTAAGTTTTTCTTGTACTGTAAAATCTGACACTGGGAGATGAAAAACATCTACCCCCTTCGAAGAAAAGGGCATATGCCAAAAGCAACTGATGTTTACAGGAACAGAGCTCCACTCCCCAAGCCCATCCCCTGCATGTCCCCACCATCCCTATACAAAAGCCCACTATGTTAAAGCAAAGTAGAAGCCAACACATTTGCACAGAGGTAGGAGGTAAACCCAGGGCCCTGAAATGACATAAACCATGTTCACATTAAGAGGAAGGGCAGAAAACTTGCCCACAACTCCCAAGACCCTACCTAAATATACCAAAGTCTGTCTGTCACCAGAAAGAGAAATCGAACATTGAGAAAATTTCACTCCCAAGCCTCAGAAATACAGAACTATTTAAAATTTTAGCTAAATCAAAAAAATCAAGGAGGATTGCCCTCACCACCCTCTTCCCCACCATAAGTATCATATGGAGTACAAAGGCAATCTTTCCCTAGGATAAGAGCAGGATCATGAAGAAAAATCCTTTCTAAGGCACAGCTATACAAGACTAAGATTAGAGCAGTAAACAAAGAAAACCTACTACCACTCCGAGACCTGGTACAAGTAGGATTTAAGTCTGTACTGAACGGAAGGTAAATTGTAAAACCCAAACCCACTTCAATTACTAAATTAAATTAATTAACCCTTACCACACTCACTAGTGCTCTCAGAAAAGGACCAATTTTCAATTGTAGCAACTATGTACTTCAGTCTCTATTCTATTACAATGTCCTGAATTCAACTGAAAGCTAGAAACACTATAGAACATATAAAACACCTACCAAAACCAATGCTCAAAATGTTTAATCAAACAATGTTTAATCAAAAGAAACAGATTCAAACGCTTACATTCTCAAACAGTAACTAAAAATAACTGTTTAGTATGTTCAAGGATTTAGGTGAAAAAGTGGACACATGCATAATCAGATAGAAATTTCAGCAAATGGAAGAAAAATAATTGTATTATATGTGTTTCATATAACATTTGGAATAATAATATTTAAGCATTTGAATAGAAACAATAATTTTATTGTCTTTTATAGTAAAATCATGTAGGAACAGAAAGACAGTATTAGAACTTGGACTATTTGGGGTTGTTAATCAAGGTTATCAAGAATCACATTATGTCTGACCCATCAAGCACATTTTATTGAATCTGCTAGTTTCTATGAAACATTCAGGACCCTTCCATGTAAGCTTGATAGAGAGCAAGTCTATGGAATTCAAGATTCTACTGGTTATAGCAGGTTGTGAGGTTTAAGGAAATGAACAGGTAAAAAGGAGTAGACGAAAGGGGGAGGGTAGAAGACATGAATTGAACCATCCCCAACACAATCTAAAATAAAATTTAACAGTCAAAAGACATCTCTCCTGTAGTATGATTAGAATTCATGTCAGTTCTTACCTCTCCTTCCTGCCACAATGTAAACCCTACTTCAAGTGGCTGTAAACAAGAGCAAGAGTTTAAGAGGAACAAATGACAGAATGAAAGGGTAGTGGACATAGAAAAGGAGATGATCTCTCTAGGTTTACTACTAACTTAATCCCAGCTCAAGGCTGGCTTCCAGGCCACCTCTCCTATCAGTTAGATTTACATGTCTACTGTCTTTTCACTGTAATATTTCACTGCTGGTGGATTGTGGGGAATAGCTCCACCTATGTTTCAGCAGAAAATACCCCAGGTATTTTACCAAAGGACCAAGAACAGACAATATGAGCAGATATAATGAATATAATGTGTCATGTCTCTAGCTGTAAAAGCCACTTTCCCTTCCCATCTCATCACTCTGTCATGCCATCATAGATGAAGGCCTCAACTTGCGCTGGTAAAAAAGAAAAAAGCAAGTGTTCAGAGACCAAGAACAGAATTAGTTTAAAAAATAAAAGTAAAAAGAAAGAAATTTTAAGTACCTATACCAATAGTAGATAAAGAAAATGTCTAAGGCCAGACTGCTCAACAATGTCTCAAGAGGGTCTGCTACTAACATGTTAAAAGATGAAAGTTTAGGATATGGAAATTTGAAACTATCAATCTGTTTATTTCCTTAAGTTTACCCCTTTTTGATTCACTAACAAGCAAGCATTCAAACAATAAAGGATTCTGTCAAATACTAAAATGGTATATTCATTCATAAAGTAGGCTCTAATATTAAACTGATTAAGTTAACAGGTTAAATTAAGTATGATGACTGTAATTCCAGTGTTGAAGGAATAAACCGCTTGGTAATATTTTAAATGGACTCAAGAGAATGCTCATAAAATTTAATTTTCTGATATTTCAAGATTTTGTTTTTACATACTTTCAACATTTCTTTCCAATTTTCTAACTCTAGTTCAAGTAATTTAATTTACATTGATACTATAATCACTGAAGTGACTACCAAAAGGATCAACTGTTTCATCACTTAAATTTTCTGTGCAATAAAAAAATACTTCTTTGAGGGATTCCTTATATGTATCACACACTAACCAACTGCACAATGGAGCACGCTTTTCTTTGAGGGACTCTAATATAGAGAACATTTCTGAGGTGCTTTCTTGCTTTTCAGAACATTTAAAAAAATTAAGAAATAATAATAAACTTTTAGCAAAATAAGTACAGAAGAAACATATATCATCTCAATAAAGTCATAACAAGTTATAACAATATCATAAACTATAAATCTATAATCAATTATCATATTCAATGGTAAAAACTGAATGTTTTGCATTTTTTCCTGTAAGATCAGAAACAAAACAAGGTTGTCCACTTTCACCACTTTTATCTAATTTAATACTAAAGTTCTTAGCCAGAACAATTAAATAATAACAATAAATCAAAGGAATTCAGGTTAGAAAAGAAGTAAATTTTCACTAAAATAGATGACATGATATATACAGAAAAATTTAAAGACTGAACATAAATACAGTAAGGTAAAGCTACAAACTTAATACAGAGGAATATACTGCATTTCTACTGCAAATAACAAGAAAGAAGAAAAAGCAATTAAGGAAACAATACTATTTAAAAACACATCAAAAAGATTTAAATACTGAAGAAATATTTAACAAAGGAGATAATTTAATGAGAATTATAAGACATTACTGAAAATATATATAACAAGACATAAAGAGATGGAAAGATATCCCATATTCATGGATGGGGAGAATAATTAAAATGAAAATGACCATCCCACCAAAAGCAATATAGAGATTAAAAGTAATCCTATCAATATCCCAATGGTATTCCAAGGAAATAGAATTTAAAAAAAATAAAAATTTATATTATAGGAATGACAAAAGACCCGAAGTAAATAAAGCAATTTTTTTTTTGGGGGGGGGAACTGGAGATACCTATGTTACCAAATTTTAAACTACAATAACACTCAAAAGAGTGTGATATTAGAATAAAAACAGACACATAGGTCAGTGAAAGAGAATCAAGGCCAAAAAAATGATCCACACTTACTTCTACACCTAATTTATGGCAAAAAAGCTATAACCATACAATGGAGAAAATAGTCATTTCAACAAATGGTGCTAGCAAAACTGGATGAACATGTGTAAAAGAATAAAATTGGGTAACTCTCTAACTTCACACAAAAAACAAATCCAAATGGATTAAAGACCTGAACAAAAGACCTGAATCAGAAGAAAACATAGGTGGTACATTCTGTGACATCAACAATAGACTTTTGGGAACTCAACCCCAAAAGCAAGGGAAACGACAACAAAAATAAGTGAGACTATATCAAGTTAAAAAAAAATGTTTGTTTTGTACAATGGAAAGAGCAAAAAGACACCCTACAGATTGGGGGAAAATATTTGCACTCGGCACAACTAATAGGGACTTACATCAAAGATCTACAAAGAGCTTACACAATTCAACAAAAACAAAACAAACATTCCAGTCAAGAAATGGGCAAAAGAGCTTAAAAGACTCTTTTTCAAAGAGGAACTGCAAATGACCAACAGATATATGAAAAGATGCTAAACATCATTTAAAATCAGAAATGCAAATCAAAACCACAATGCAATACTACCTTATACCAGTAAGAATAGTTCACTTAAAACAAAATAATGCCAGGGAAGATATGGAGAAAAGGGAATACTTTTACATTGCTGGTGAGACTGTAAACTGGTACAACCACTATGGAAAGCCATGTGGAAGGCATTCAAGCTACTAAAAATGGAGCTACTGTTCAACCTAGCAATTTCACCCCTAGGAATCTATCCAAGACATCAAAAAAATTAATTTGAAAGGAAACCTGCATTCCTATGTGTGCACTTTTTGCAGCACTTTTTAGTGAAGAGCTAAAATATGGAAACAACTTAAATGCCCCCAATCAGATGATTGGATCCAGATGTGGTATACTATTCAGCTTAGAAAAGATAAACTCATGGGAAGTAGAAGATTATGCTCAGTGAAATAAGCCAAAGGAAAAAGAAAACTATTGGATGGCTTCACTTACAGAAGAAATTTTTGCCAGTCTTAGAGTAAAAAATATTTTAATGTGATTTCAATTTATCCTTTCCTAACTAGTGGGCTAACTACTGGTCATTGTAATGTTTTTTGATTCATTCTTTTCTAAGATAGGTTGTAAATACCTTATGGTGACCTTCGCTCATCATTTGATATGTCATCTATTGATAGTTACCTTTTTTGAACAACTTTGTCTTTTTTAAGATCTCCCCTACTTGGACACCATCGAAGATTTTCTTATGTCTTTACCTGCTGATGTGGAATATCACTTTTTAAAAAAGATTTTATTTTTGTGTAGAAAAAATAGGGTATAGTCCAGAGGTTGGGGGCAGGGGAAGGCAGTGAGAGGATTCATCATAGACAGAGTGGGATCTACTAAAATACATTGTTTAGGGGAGCAGAGGCAAGATAGGAGAGGTCTGTTGTGCCATGCATGGGATAGTTCCCCGGCCTGAAATGGAACTCAGGCCTACCAGTGATACCACTGAGGCTTAACCCCTAGGCTGCCAAGAAAACCCAGGATTATCACTTTTTATTTTTTTTAAATCACTTACTAATTCACATTTCTGAACTCTAATTAGTTTGATCTATTTGTGGTAATCCTTTATACCAATACCAAGATTTTAAGCATTATAAAGTTAATGTCTTTGATATGAGAAGGAAAATACTCTTTTTCAAATGTTTTGGTTATTCTTTATTTGCTCTTTCATTGAAATGTAGAAGTAGTGTGAAAATTTGTGTCTGAATTGCACCAATGCTTCCTGGGAGTATGTAGTGTAACACTGCCCTGAATTGAGACTTTCTAATTCCTTCTTTAAATCTTTTTTTTTAATCTTAATACCCTATAAAGTTGCCCCAAAAGTTCTTTTGGTTTTGTTATTGTTGTTATTGTTGTTATATTCAAATAGAATTTTTCAACTTTAAAAATGATTACTAGAAACCTATGAAAATAGGAACTGTTATGAAATCTGATTGATCTTATACTCATTTCTTTACTAAGCAATCATTTTAGTATGGATAAGTTTTTGTTTACTCACTTGGCTCTTTCTCAGGTCTTTTCTAATACTTATACTAATTTCTAAGACGTTAGCAACAATTTTAAACAATTGTGATGAGAGTATCTTTGTCTTGTTCCCTACTTAATGAAACTGTTCTAATATTTTTTCCTTTATGGACCATGTTTGTTGAAAATTTCTGATACATTCCCTGAGACCTCCTTGGCTCAGATTTTTTTATTATAAATAATGAATTTCATAAAATTATTTTTGAGATAAGACTGACCTGTAAATCTTGTTTGTGCTCTCCTTGGTTCTGCCAACAAAGCTATGCTGCCCGGAAAACAAACTGTAGCTCTACATTATTTCTATGCTTTGAAACATTTGAAGATGGGCAACTTATTTCTTCCTTAAAAGCATAACCTAAATGTGGGTGCTTGGTCCCTGTGAAGAGAAGAGGTAGACACTGACCACTGTTCCTATTTAAGATTATTGATTTGTTTCTTTCTTATTGACCAATTTTGATCATTTCTATCTTGCAAAACTATCCATTTTGTTTTCAAATACAGTCCTGTAAAATATTTCACTTGTTTTCCTATGCATCCATTAAAGTTTTGTTCCAAAGTTACCACCTCTGTAAAAAGTCATTTTTATCCCAAAGAATGCCAGGCACTGTATTGGATCACTAATAGTTGTGTCCCATTTAGTCCTCATAAAAATCCTCCACACATGAGGAAACTCAAGTGAGAAAAGCCCAAATAATTTACTCAGAGTCACAGAGAGGCGGGTCCAGAATGTACACCTACATATGCCTGATTCCACAGTCTATGCTCCTAGTAAATACTACGCCCCCTACTACAGATTTAGCCATGCTAACCTGTGGCTGTGACTTTCAAATATTGGTGGTAACCTGTTACTAAGCTGTAAAATTGTTTAGTGAGCTATGACCAGCATTTTCTATGTTAAATAAAATAAAGCAGAAAAATGAGCAACTCATATGTAAAGGAAACTTATCCAACCTAGAAAGGGGATGGTCTCTTGCTACTGCAATCTAATTTTCCCATAAATAATTGCTACATATTCTTTATAGGAAAATTTTAGTGAACAAAATGTGTCTTTTTCTTTAAAAATAATAAGATATAAAACAAACTGTGCTGTTATGGTACATTTTTTAAAATAAAAATCAGTAATCCATATAATAGTTTCAAACAGTCAAACTTCTGCATCTTCTGAAAATTTTGTATTGCCAATTAATTGAACCAGCTAGGATAGTGTTATATAAACATAAATGTCATTTTTAGACAATGAAATAACTATGCTTGTAAAACAAAAACAAACCACAATGACACATCTACACACTGAAGGTAACACAGGCTTTCATAACAAGCTGCAAAAATAAAATACTTCTGATTCATTTCCAGGGGAAATCACTAAACTTGAAGAGCCTGACTTTTTAAAATACTACTCATATTTTCCAGAAATATTGTTTTTTGAAATATAAATCAAAACTTTTATAGTTTAAAGCCTGCAAGCAACTTGGAGAGTAGGGACTTCATTCACCCATTGCCAAGGCAGTTATCTAGAAATGCATAAATATAAATATCAAGTTAATGTTTCTTGATATACTAGAGATGTTTTATTACAAAGCACATAATAATCAGAATTTTTTTTGAAAAAAATCACAGAACATGTATGTACAGTTATGAGGGTAAAATTTAATCCTTAAAACACTGGATTGTTTTTTATGTAAAGATATTTATAGTAAACAAACAAAAAAATGGTCCAATAGGCAATAGCTGCATGTGGTCATCTGAAGAATGATCACTGAGAATGCTCTGTGACATGAAAAACACTATTTTGTCATACATAAAAAATGATAAATAAACCACAACTTTACAGAATTCAAATGCATGGCACATTTTAAGTGACTATTATTACCTTCTTTATAGTTTTCTGTGTTTGTCACATTTTCTACAATGAACAGTCTTGTTATTTAGAAAATTCCTCCAAAAATTCTTAAAGAAAAATGAATTAAAACTGATCTGACACCATCATGATATGATTATGGCATCAATGACACCAATATATATGTATTCAATATGATAAATTTAAAATAACACTAAAATCCAAACTTGCACATAAATCCTTTATATATTACTAAGCAAGGTAAAAGAATCAGTTTTTAAAAAGTATCACCTTAATGTAATATTGTTATAATAATAAAAATGTTAAACAGTAAACAATGTATTTTGTTTCCACTGTGCATATTTCAAAATACCTCCAACTATATGTCCTGCCATAAAATAATTTTAGGTGTTGAATATATTCAAATTTATCACATCTCAAGAGACATCCCTACAAGATGTATTATCCTGGTATGACACAGGGGGATATTTATTCTCAACAACTATTACAACTGATTATCACTAAATTTTTTTATCTTTTAAAGACAGTGAATAGCAGCAATCAACATAGGTGCAGTGTCAGCAAATATACGCCCATGGGAGGATTCATATAAAACACCACCAAAGGGTATGTGAGTCCTATTAATTGGCAAAAGCATTCTACTAGTAAGTAAATATTGTTGAGTGAATATCAACACATCAAAGGCACTTGGTTCTTGCTGAGTATCACTGCTATATACCCTGAATCTCCAAGATCAGAGAATCAGTACAGATCACAGGAGTATAGGCCTTACAGCCTGATGTGAGTTTATATCCAAGCTCTTCCTCCTACCTGCCTAATATGATGAGTGTACTTTGGGCAAATAACCTGTTGGTTTTCTCCGTTTCTCAAGGGTTAACAATAAAATGGAATAATACATATAGTTATTAAGAGGTTTAAAAGAATTCATGGTAAACATTTAATAATATATGCCACAGAGTTCAAAAAGAGATTTGTAGGTATACAAGAATGGATATAGTATTAAAATTGTATCAACCTGGTAAGCATGTCACTGGTGAGCTTTGCTAATAGCAGCCTTATACTTCAGTGATGAATATACCAAATATACCATATTTGAAAGTCTGTACTTCCTTCCATGTCCTGTGTAAAATTAGTTTGATGCTCAACAACATAATATAGAAAGCTCATCTTTGTTACCTTCCTACTGAATCCTCTGTAGTTTTGTATAGTCAAAAACAAAAAAGACCAACAAATAGGAAAGTATTGGCAGAATAACAGAGTAAAAATTGGTCAAGAAAAAAACCAAGTCCTCAAAAATCAGGCACTAGAGGGCAACTTTTAGAATAGTCAAATGAAATAGTCAAACGAAGAAGATCCAACCACCAATCACTAAGAGAGCAACATCACAATCTCTCAAATAACATAAAAAAGAATGAACATCCTGGATAAAAACTACTATCACTCATTTATTCAGAAGACATTATGACCTCTCAAACAAATCAAAACAAAAATGGGCAAACTGTAGTATATAAATTATACTGAATTTAGTATTACATTTTTTCAAAATCTCTATGATGAGAAAGTCAAGCATATTTTTTTAAAAATGAAAGTGCTAAGTAAAGAATTTTAAAATAGTTTTCTATAGAGTTTTACTTAGACTTTCACTCCTTTACACACCTGAAATATCAATTTTTATGGTTTCCCGTAGAGTAATAGTCTACAATGTTATGTTTTCCTTTGTTTGGTATATAACTAATGTGTTTGGAAGAAATCATTTTAAAAGGGTATAAATATGCACAATGCATACAAACAGGTAGTAGGAAATAGTCTTTCCATTATATAATTTAGTATCAACTCAATCAACAATATGTAATGATGCCATGTTATAGACACAGATCAAAGCAATCTTGCTTACCATGCCAAACTGCTGCATGTCCATCCCATAAAGTTGCCACTGTCTTCCTTGCACCATCCCACAAATTATGAGAATAGGCTTCTTTTAATACATTCTTCCTCTTATAAATATGTAAGAAAATAATAGTAAGGTAGAGAAGAAAGATAGTAAAATAAGGAAGTATTAGAAGTATTAGTGGCGTAAAAACCCACAAGAGATAGTTTGCAAAATTCAAGTAATCCTCCAGTTGCTCCACACCAAACCATTGTTCCAGTATGTGAATCAGACAAGTCATATAGGGCACTGAATCCTGTCCCACACCACAGGTTTGATTTTTGTCGGTCATTTTTCTTTAGGTGAAAATGACAAATCCAGTCTCTTTCTTTATTGCCATAACAGGTCTTTAATTGTGCCACTAGAAAAAAAAAATAACTTAATTTTATTCTTTCACAGCTGAAAAGTTACATTTCAGTATACATAAATACCAGTCATTTTTTAATACCAAAAAATGAGTGAACTGTTTAATAACTTTTTGTACATTAAAGTGCAAAAATTATTAGGTTACTTTGTTCATGAAACATGCCAGTTTTAACTTTTAAAGTAACTGACAAGCTATTCACTTGGAGAGGAAAATAAAGCTCATGAAGAATGAAATTTCAAGTTGATCTCAATAATATGACTTATATTCTAAGTGGATCATACTGAACAATTGTATCTTAAGCTAGGTAATGTTGAGATAACTCTGTTTTTACCAAAAGAAAACAACAGTATCTGGCTCAATAACAGTAACCCAATTCTGTAGGAAAGGGGTAATGATAGCATACATTTTTGGATAATATCTTTTATAAGTAGATTTTCTGAAAAGCTCTTGTTCTTATGCATTATGCAGGTATTTTTAATCTTATAGTCTCTAAAACATGTGGAAGTCTTAAAGAGGATCATTTCAGTATGACCACACTCCCTAAACCAGTCTGTTAACTTATCAGGAATCAGATAAATATCTTGTCCCAAGCTGCAGTATATATATTCTGGAAAACACAGCACACAAATAAGAGAAAAATATGATTAAAATCATTAATACCTAGAGTTAATATTTTCATAAAACAAACTATGAGACATTCAGAGATATGGGTATGATAATAAGCCATATTAGTTGATTATTAAAAATAATACTCTTGTACATTCAGTTTAACAACTGACAATTATTACAAGAACATTCAGCAATTCATGCCTGACTGGGTATATAATTGATTTTCCTAAACACTCAACCTAATAAATGCTGGAAAATAAATAAATAATAGTCTTGCCACTTCTGTTCTAGTAAGGAACTTCTGTGCACCGTTTAGTAAAATTATATAAAACCCCTCATAGAATAGTTTAAAAACTCTATAAAAAACTTCGCTTCTCAGTAGAAAAAATTATGAACTAAAGATGTATAACTGACTAGCTCTGTGTCACCACTAAGCTAGGGACAAACATACTATCTAATGATACAATTATAATAGCCCTTATGTTCATGTTCTTCTGCATATGATTTCTATCTTCCATTCCCATCTTTTCTATTCTAAGAATATTCTAAGAAATAATGACAATCATTTCAAATCCTTTGTGTATGAGACAGAAAGTGAACCCATGAAAGAGATGGAGATAGATAAACAAGAGTAATATATATTGTCATTATGCCAAAATTATCTCGATAACTGACTTACTGCTATTAGTATTGTTCTTCTAGAAAGGGGGGGACTTAAGTCTAATTTCTTTGAAACCAACAGCATTTACTTGCAGTACTCACTTCACTGTTCCCTATTGGACCTAGTTTTATACCATTAAACCTGTCCATTGGGTGATTTCTTAAGTGCCATATTGAAATGATCATGAACAGTAACTCTTCTGCCTCAAATTGCTAATTTATAAATTGGGATAACACTACCGCATCTACATGGATATAGGTAATCTATGTATATTATACTCATACACACACATATAACCACACTATATCGATAGTATCTCTATCTTGCAAATATATAGGTCCATAGAAATATGTAGGGGGAGAGATATACAGAAAGCTAAGAGGATTATGAAGTTCTTTAGCAGGCAAGGGGGGAAGATATTGTTATGTTACATAGAGTAGTTTGGGAAGTCACTCTGAAATTTAATCAGAGACCTAAGTGAGGAAGCAAGTCATGTGGATATTTCGGAGAAATTTTCTAGCTAAAAAAACAGCAAGTACACCATATGGTTTCGGAAGCAGCCAGGTAGGCAGGCTGAGAAAGACAGGGAGAGCAATCAGAAATGGGTATAGAAGTAACACTACAATACTTGTAAAACAACTTTATCTAAGTGAGATAGAGGTGTGAAGTTTTGAGCAAAAGGATAAAACTGCCTGACATGGTTTTAAAGAACTGCTATATGGAGAATATGCTGTACAGGGAGCAAATAGAAGCTACAGCTATATATATGTAATGGAGATGAGTAATTAAAGTGATTTGGACAGATGTAGCAAAGAGAAGGTGGAATGATGAGATTGGTTTCCGGATATATTTTGAAGATAAAACCAACAGGACTTGCTGAACAGGTGCAGAATGTGAATGAGAAACATGTTTGAGATGACTCCATGTTTTTAGCAACAAGGGTTTATATCATGGGCAAGTTACCTACCTCTATGACCCAGACAAGTTACTTCACATCTCTGTCTCAGTTTCCTTATCTGTAAAATGAGAAGAGTAACAAGACCTATTTAAGAAACTGTCATGAAAACTGTACATTAAAAAACTTAAAAAAAAAAAAAAACTTAAAGGAGTAGTTTCTATTACATAAGCAGAGTAAATACTGCTATCATCATCAATTTGACCATACAAAGATGAAGCTGCAGGAAGAAGAACTTTGGAGGTAGGATGTGTTCTGTGTACATGAAGTTTAAGAGTCTGTTCTAGTAAAGGCACTAAATAGACAAGTGGACATAAGCAGAGTTCAGCAGGAAGGTCAGACCTAGAAAAATAAAGCCCACATACAGGAATTGACATATACAGTATTAAAAACCATGAAACTTAAGAAGATACTTTTAGGATGTAAATAAAGTATAAACAGATTTTCTTGAACTGAGCCTTGGAGCACTCAATATTATAGAAGTTGGTGAACAAGAAGAAACCAGCATCCCCTTCCAGAAATCACATCTTAGGTGTCAAAATAAGAGTGTTTGAAGAAGGAAGAAATAATCAACCAGTGATTTCAATGTTGCTGACCTTAGTGCAGTAATGAATTTAACTGACCACTGGATTTTATAATGCAGCAACACTGGGAATCCGTGGTAAAAACCGTTTTGATGTAGAGGGATGAAATTTAGGTAGGGAAATACAAGAAAGAATGAGAAGAAATGAATTGGAAACACATTTCTCCTTCAGAGGAATACACATACAAAAAAGGTACAGTAGAGAAGCAGGTGGGTATCTAGAGGGGAATGTGGGTCATTTGTTGTTGCTTTAAGATGAAAGAAAATAAATCAGCATTTAATGCGAGTGATAATGCATTAATGGGATAGTAAGAAATGGATGATACAGCGCAGAAGATAATTCACGGAGCCACACAGAGGTGTGGTGGGTGAGAGGATTCACCAGAGACAGAGTGGGGAGCAGAACAGGCAGGTTGACAAGTACACTGCTGAGGAGAGCAGCAGGCAGGAGAGTTCTGCGGTGCCTTGTGGGTCAGCTCCCTGGCAGGAGATCCAACTCTTGTTTCAGTGGCATCTGAGAGCTTGATAATGTGGTTCTTCCACGGGTTGTGCCACCAGGGGGAGCCCTCAGTGACTATTTTTTAATAGACATTTTCACAATATGGTCAGTCTGATAAACTAAAAGTAAGAAATGGATCTCCTGTCATCCTTGATAATAACATTACTGGTGATGGGGTTTAACTATATTTTCTTTCAAAAAAGAAAGGGGATAACAGATGGCGTGTTACAGAGGGGGAAGGAGTCCTACTTCTTGGATTAATCATTTATTTATTCTGTGAAATACTACAATAGTAGTTTGTCCTCAAAATTATTCCAAACACTGGGGATAAATCAGTAGATAAAATGATGAGTAAACGTAAGTTAACACACTTAGAATTATGCCTGGCACATCTTAGATACCTGACCAAGATCTGAACTGTGTTCTTCTAAATCTATGACAAAAATGTGAACCAAGACAGTGTCCTAAAGTTTGCCAACGGAGATTGATCAGAAGAGTTTGAACAACAATGTAATACTTACAATTGATAATATAAGAAAATGGCTGAAAATTTCAATGAATATAACCTTTTAATTATGTAGAAAACAACTTAGACACAGGAAGCCAAGGAGACATGTTCAAAGTTACTAATTTAATTAGGCAAATAACCGAGAGCCAAAATTAAGACCCAGTTTCTACTCCTATTCTTACTTCCATTGTACTTTCCTTAATCTCTTTGATAGTGAAGCTGAGAGTATTAAGAATCCAACTCTTCTACTTCTTCGGAACCCTCTTGCCCCCTTAGGCTATACTGGACTCCTTACCACTTTATTTTAAAGCTACATTTCTTAAAAGATATTATTTGTCAAGTATGTTTTACTTAACAAAATTCCAGGTTATTCCCTATCCCAAAAAATATCCACAGCCCTATATATATCTTATATAAAGCATCTTAAAATTTTCCAGTTGGAACTCACATAACTTGTAAAACAAAGTTGACAATCCAAAATACTACCATGTTGATGATGATAAGTATTTAGTAAAATTGAATTTTTAGTTGTCTAAAATCAGAATACCTGAAAAACGAATAAATCAGAACAGTGGAGTTTTTTTTTTTTTCCTGGCTTTCCATGAAACCTTAAAGAAATAAAGCTTTTTATTTCATTATTTTTTAAGTTATTATTGAGGTAACACTGGTTAACAATGTTGTTTGTTTTAGAGGTATAGGAACTTGCCCCTCAGGTGTTGTTACTATACCACAAACGCTATCAAAAGCACCCAGTTTATCCCCAGTCCTTTGTGCTCCTTCCCCACTTTATTCCTGCTGTCCTCTGTCCTCCTCTGGTAGCCTCAGAAAGAAAGTATAGTTAAACCCCATCACCAGTAATGTTATTATCAAGGATGACAGGAGATCCATTTCTTACTTTTAGTTTGTCAGACTGACCATATTGTGAAAATGTCCATTAAAAAAGTCACTGAGGGGGCCCTCCCTGGTGGCGCAGCGGGTTAAAGCACAGCACTGAGAATCTAAAGCCGATTCCGCATGAGTTCGATTCCCGCCTGCCCCGGAGGTGACCACATGGCGTGGCAGACCTCTCCTGACCCGCCCGCCGCTCCCCTCAGCAGTGTACCTCGACAGTCTGCCTGTTCTGCTCCCCACTTTGTCTCTGGTGAAGCCTCTCGCCGCCCCTGAGCCTCTGGCCTGTACCCCAGTTCTGTATGCACAAATAAATAAATCTTTAAAAAAAAAAAAAGTCACTGAGGGCTCCCCCTGGTGGCGCAACCCGTGAAAGAACTACATTATCAAGCTCTCAGATGCCACTGAAACAAGAGTTGGATCCCCTGCCAGGGAGCTGACCCACAAGGCACCGCAAACCTCTCCTGCCTGCTGCTCTCCTCAGCAGTGTATTTGTCAACCTGCCTGTTCTGCTCCCCACTCTGTCTCTGGTGAATCTTCTCACCCACCACACCTCTGGCCTGTACCCCAGTTCTGTAAGCATAAATAAATCCTTAAAAAAAAATACTCACTGAACTACAAATTAATTTTCCTTTTTTCTTTTTGCATTTTTTAATAATGTTTAACAGGGTTTAGTACTAAGTTTGGCTGATTAAACAGTTCTACTTCAAGCAATCAATAAAATTAAAAGTCCATCTAGTACTTCAGTTAGGTTATCTGACAAACCCAATCGTTTTAACTTCAAAACAATAACTTTTTGATTTCAAGCTTCAAACTGTAGGGTTTAAAAAAACAAATACATCTTTTTATGCATACAAAAACTGGGGTGTAGGCCAGAAGTGCTAGAACTCATGTAGTGGTGACTGGTGAGAACTTGATAGTGCTGGGACTTCAATCTCTTTAACATCACAAAGTAAGTCCCAAATGTAGGTTTTGACAGGAATTATCTTTCAAGGTTTCCTTTTTTTTTTTTTTTAATCTTAGACTGTCCCCCAACTTTTAGCTATGATCTCCCACTGGGTTTGACAATTATTGTTACCTCCTTATTTTCTTAATTTAGCGTCATCCCCAAAGTGTTGCATATCTTTACTGGAGTATCTATAACTTTGTAACATTCTTACCTTCTTGAGTCACTAAAATGAGCATATTAAAATGAGCATATCTCTGACAGCAAAGTAAAGATGTAGGAATTAACATTTCATTTGCAAATTAATCTTCTACTTCCACCCACTAGTATTTGCAGCCAAAATATTAAGGGAACTGAATTTTATTTGTTTTTATATTTTTTTAAGGAAATACCAAATTTTTTCAACGGCATTTCAGCATTAACAGCACAAACGAAGTCCTAAAGTGCTGCAACAACTTCAAAACATGCTTCTTTGAAGAAGCAGCCCGGGCAGTTTCAGCGGATACCACACACTTTCTGCTTTTTTCAAACTAACAGAACTGTTTTCGTTTTCGACACTTGGGTTACGTTCGCATGTAGTTTTCTGGTTAATGAGAAGCTTGAGGGAAGAGAGCTGTTTTACAGGGTGCAAAAACTTCGGACAGAGTCAGTGCCTGGCGTCTACAAAGTCTAACGACTCAAAAGCATTAATAGCACAAATTAAAGGTCTGATATAGCTGGTTTCAGGTCTGATAATAGCTAGTCCTCTCAGCAGCAGTAGGAAGTAGGTACTAAACGTTCCCACTGTATAAATGATCACAATGAGGTTAGTTAAATCACTTGGCCGGATCACACAGAATTCCAAGTCTGATGTGTTGGGACTTGAATACCAGTGCAGCCTCTCAACTTCATTTTAGAGATCGCCAAATAATTTCCCTTCTCTTTTACAGATACTAGGTTTGAACCAGCTCGTTGTGACCAAGGCAGGTCCTCCCCTCCCGACACCCCGATGCCCCAGGCCGCCGCCCGCCCGGATGCGGGATTCCAGTGGGGGCGCTGGGAAGACTAGACTGCGGCCATAGCCGCTCCCAGCGCCCTGAGACAGACGCGCCTAAGGGCGATGAACAGCGCGGGAAAGCTACAGTTGGGGACCGACGCACCTGTGACGGGAGGATGCAGGGGCCGCTCGCCGTCACTCTCGAGCAGCGACGGAGCTCTCCGATGGTTCAACGAAGCTCTCCAGTGGCTCAACCACCGACGGATGCGGTGAAACTTGAGCGCCTGCCCCTCCGGGTCAGAGAAAAAAATAAAACAATCACCAAAAGGCGGCTGCAAGCCGAGCCTTGTTGAGTGTGACACCACCGGTCGCCCCGCCTTTTCCTGTGGCCTCCAGGAACCACTTCCGGTGGTGGCTCCCCAGTTACCTCTCGGCTCGAGCTGCCCCGGGCCCGTTCCTCACCCCACTGGCGCGCGTCGAGATCTCCGTTCGGTCTTCGGTGAGCGAGCCCGGACGCCGGGTCCCTGCTATTTAGGACGAGGTTGTCGCCTCTGAAGTGGGAAAATGTGCTGCGAGAAGTGGAGCCGCGTGGCGGAAATGTTTCTCTTCATTGAGGACCTGGGGGAGGATTGTAAGATCCTTTGCCTCTGCTCTAGGGCGTTCGTGGAGTAAGTAAAAACGTGTTCGTCATTCTATCTCAGAAGTGTGTTACAAACTAGATGTAATTGGTCTCTGAAACCACAGTGACTGTACTGACCCTTGAGCAAGTGATGGCCAAGAAAAAGTTCTAAAAAAAAAAAGCCTTCCAACTTTACAGGGTGATCCCCTACTCGCTATTTAGTGAACGAGTGTGTCTCTGTAAGACTGTTAGGAAAAAACTGGTAGCTGATATATGTTACATTTATAAATGGGGGGGACGCTTAAAATTTGGGAGAAATTTCCATATTTATTGCTGCTTTATTTACAATAGGAAAGACATGGAATCAACCCCATGCCCAAAAGTAGATGACTGGATTAAAAAGATGTGGCACATATATCTAATGGAATATTACTCAGCAATCAAAAAAGATAACAGGCAAGCCTTTTGCAGCAACATGGATGCAGCTGGAAGGGATCATGCTTAGTGAAATAAACCGGAAAGAAAAGGAAAAATTCGGGATGTTTTCACTCATAGCAGGAGTAAAAGGACCAGGGTAGAAAAAATAATAATAGTGAAAAACTGTATGTCAGAGACATTTTACAGGGGTAGAGTGGGAATGGGATCAAAAATGTGGTAGAGGGGAGTGCACTGGACTGTGGTGATGGCACACGGGTGATTTAGTGATAGCAAGCCCATGGGGATTAAAACTGAGATGGAAAAAGGCACAAAATAGTGTAAAAATAAACTATTGTATTAAAAAAAAGTTGGGGGAAGTGAGATGTAAAATCTGATGGGTGTGACCTTAGAAGGTTAACATTTAAAGATGAGTGACTTGTGTTAGTTAAGTTTTAAGATTCACTAAAGTACAAGTACACACAGTAGAACTTTATCTGAGACTGAAAATTTGGCTATAGTTTCATCACTTTTTGAGCCCTCTGTTTTGGAGATGGAAAAATACTTTTTTGAGTGAAAATGACCTGCCTGGAAGAAAGCTAGTGGGTAAGGAAAAACTAACCAAAAAATTGGATTCTAGAGATGGCATCTTTATACTCTTATTAGGTCTGTGAGTTCAGCCATTTATTATATTCACTCCTAAAACAGGTTTATTGTAGATTCCACTGTGGAAGTGAATTTTATGTGATACTTTTAACACAGTTCGATGTAGTTGAATTTGTTTGAAGGGATTCTTTTTCAATGTGTTTTTATTGAGTAATCAAAAATTATTCAAAATTAAGTTAAATGCAGTTTAATGTAAAAAAGATTGTCTTGCTAGCGTGCATGCATGTATTCTTCCAGTCTTTTGTGCTATATATGGATAGTCTTTGGTCTACAAACCAAAGCTGACCCCTACACGCTTTGAGTTTACTCTCTGGTAAAGATTAGTGTTGACAGCTATTAAAGAATTATTTGAATAATTATAAATGTAATGGAAGTGAAGATTTCTTGAAAGAAATATCATTTGAAAGGAGGTGTGAAAGGTTCAGTGGACTAAACCTGGGATAAATTTGAGTGGGAGGAAGCATTCCTTGAGGTAGCAAAGGAAAGTCCTTAAAACTGAAACAAAAAGAGAGAAAGAAAGAGAAAAGTTAAGATTGGTGGGTCAGGCAAGGTGAAAATATGCAGCTACATAGAAAGTGTTATTGGATTCTGACTTTTTAAGCTTAGTCTAGCAGCAGTGTGGTTGGTTGGGGAAGAGCTATTTAAAATCATTTCAAGCAACAGATAATGGATTAGGATTGATGGCAGGGCAATGGAGAAAAGGTAGAATATAGGAGAGAAATTGATTTAAGGGGTTGGATAGGAGTAGAGAGGGGCGGGCGTGAAAGGAAGACAGGAAATAGAAAGGGTAACTACCTGGATTCTTGCATAGATACCTTTCGCTGAGATAGGGATCTTTATAGAAGCATGGGGTTTTAGTTCGGTAGGTGGCAAAAAGAATATTTGTCCATTTTGATTTTGAAATACATGTACCTGTGCATTTTGATTTTGGAATAGGTGTCTGTACGGTTTGGAGCTCTGGAGAAGTCTAGTTTTAAAAACTTGAGCCATTCTGTGCAGATGGGTTTACTTTTTATACTTTTATTAAATCTAGGTTTAAATGGTCTAAACTTGGGACAGCAGGCAACCTGTTGAAATAACAAATTCAATGCCATAGATAATGGACAAATAGCAAAGGAGTCGGATAACTTCTCAATAATTAGGAGTTGATTCTCATACCAGCATTATTTATACTGTGATTTTTATTTGCTGGAGGTATTCATGAATGCCCTGTTTTATGAATTCTATAATTAGAGTAGTAATTCTGTTTCATCTACACATACAAGTTTCTATACTTAACCTGGAGAGAGAAGACAGAACTACAATATTGTGGAGCTCTTAAAAGTAATCATACAGTGATTTCATAGTGACATGAAAAAGTCTTTGTGTTAATTAATATTAGAATGTAAAATACATTATGATTACTACTATATGAAAATTTTGTGTGCTTCTGTATAAAATACAGGAAAATGCTGGAATGGAGTAACAGATTGTTCTTATAAATTTGATTATGCTATAAGTAGCAGGCTTAATTATTTTTAAATTATTCATTTTGAAATAATTTCAAACTTACAGGATAGTAGTTCAAAAAAACCATATTCCTCTCAGATACTCAGTTTTAGCAGCTAATCACATTGACTCCATCTTTCCCTTTTCATACACCTGCACAATTCATAACCACTGTAGTAGATTCAAATTAAAATTTCCCCAGCTTTCCCAAAGTGGTTTTTTTTTTTTCTTTTTCTTTTCTGAGTCAAGGTTCCATATAGGAATGAACCTCCTATATTTACTTATTAGGTCTTGTCAGTCTCTGGAAAAATTTCTCACTCTTTTCATGCCCTCAGAAATATGCAAGATACAGATTGTACCTTCTGTAGAATGATTTAACTTAGGTCTTTGTGACCTCTCAACAGGAACGTAGTTGGGCCATACAGTCTTGTCAGGAATGCCACAGAAATGATCCTGTGTTCAATTCTGTATCAGAGGACACTTTAAGTAGATCCATCCCAGCACTATTGATTCTGAACTCCATTGCCTAGTCATTTTGCTATCTCCCAGTCTTCTCCACTGTAAAGTCACAACGGTCCCCTTGTATTCATAGTATTTTGAGAGGAAGTATTATATTGTTAAGAATCTTTTGGGGGCTTCCCTGTGGCGCTGGGGTTGGAGATACAGCTGTCAAGCTGCTGCTGGCCACTGCAGGAAGAATTCCATCCCCAGCTCTGCCAGGGAGCTGGCACACATGGTGAGCGGACCTCTCCAGTCTAACCCATTACATCCCTCAGCAGTATATTTCAGTGGATCTGCTTGTTTTGCTTTCCACTCTGTCTCTGGTGGGTCCTCTCACGCTCCCCTGCCCCCGTACCTCTGGCCTACACCCCAATTCTTATATGCATTAGTAAATAAATGTAAAAGAAAATCATTTTCCTGCCTGAATGCACTACCTCTGAAAGTTACCAAAGATTTTGTCTCCATCATTCCTTCTATACTCCTTAGTTGGCATTCTCTGTGGAGTACTTTTCCTTCTCTCCTTGTGGATTTGTTTGCTCCTTTATATTAACGTGGACTATGGATTCTTAGTTTACTGATGTATTGTGTTCTATTTTTTCTGTTTTTGTATTTATACTGTCACAGATGAGGCTTGTGGAGACTTCTCAAAATAACTTCTATACTTTTTCTTTAGATATATGCCCCTGGTATTCTTCAGGCTCTACCTGTTCTGGCATATGATCACCCAGGCTTATCTTCTATAATTTGTGCTTCAAGTTAGAACCACTCTATTTCCAAGGTACCCTGGTTCCTTTTAGTAAGGACCAAGACCTGAGTATTCCTTGTGCCTATTACTCCTGTATTTTCTCACAATAGGCAGTATGTGTGTAAGAGAATCTTGGTTATCATTATCCTTAATACATTTATTTATTTGCTCAGTATAACCAATCTTGGAATCTCATTGGCTGCATGCACCACTTAAAACCCTCATGCCCCATATTCTTGGATGCTGGTGGGCACTCTTTTGAGGGCTTATGTGGCTGCTGCTCTCACTACTACCTCCACCCACCACATGTACTCACTACCTCTCTTATCCCATCTTCTTGGGAGCCATTTGGCATACTACCAGGTCACTCTTGTACTTGATCTCTCCCCAGTTCACTGTCCTGCTATGAGTCACCACTTCATGTTTTATAAGGTATAAAAAAATATGTAGGAGAATATGAAATAACATTAAGTACATAAGAATTTTATATTGTTAAAGTTATTGTAATTTCACTAGAACAGTGGTATTGTTACAGGGTAGCCCATAGTGAACTTGAGCTGCCTGTCTGTGGGTCCTCACCAGCACACTTAAAATTTAATTTTCTGGGTTTATTTAATAAAGGGGGGGGGGGAGGAAAAGGAACAACCTAGGGAAAGAGAGAGGGATACAAAGTAGCTGGAATATGTTACCAGCTCCATTAACTTGGAGCTCTAGTCACAGACTAAAACTCTTAGCCCTGAGTCACCTGGTCTGAGAGCAGTTGCTCCAGAAAGAGAGAACTGTAACCTCCCCAGAGCCACAGTTGCCAAAACCGCTATTTATCCCCCAAAGTCCCAGAATGCCTGCTTAGCTCCGCCCTTGGGTCCTCACAGTTCTCTTCTTCGTACTGCTGGGAGTTGTAGTTTCCAATCACTGGAGTAGAGAATGGAGTCCAGAAAGCTGGAGTAGGGGGTGGAGTCCACAAAACTCTGCAGAGTTCCTTTAGGACACCCTTCCCCTTATTAGCTGTACTGCAGATGGCCTTATTAATGGCAGTTATGATGAAGTTTATTGCAGTTGAATATGCCAGCAGAAAGATAGTAATAAGTATACCTTTTTTAAAAAGTGATCTCCTATGTTTATTTTAGTTACTTAATTTCTAATGTTAGTACATAAAGAAAAAGTTTAGAAGTAGGAATGTTAAGAAAAGTTCAGCTATTCATTGTTTTTTATAAGTCATAGAGATTGCACTGTTTTGTTTTGATTTATGTTTCAATGTGATTAAATATTTCAGTAAGAACTTTATTGTATATTAGTCTCCAAAACAGTCTTTGCTTGGCTCATGAATATCAGCAAATAATAGATTACTTGTATATAAACAGACTAGGGTCTGCATATAGATTTCTAGATGTGTAAAATAAGTTTTTCCACTTTTATCCTCACTTTTTTTTTTTTTTTAAAGATTTATTTATTTGTGCATACAGAACTAGGGTACAGGCCAGAGGCTCAGGGGCGGCGAGAGGCTTCACCAGAGACAGAGTGGGGAGCAGAACAGGCAGATCGATGAAGTACACTGCTGAGAGGAGCAGTGGGCGGGTCAGGAGAGGTCTGCCACGCCATGTGGTCACCTCCAGGGCAGGCGGGAATCGAACTCATGCGGAAGCGGCTTTAGATTCTCAGTGCTGTGCTTTAACCCGCTGCGCCACCAGGGAGGGCTCCTATCCTCACTTTTTACAGCAAATTTAGAGAACATGTCACTGTTTATGTTGTAAGAATTGGATTCTACCCCCAATATCCAGAACTATCACTTAATTGTTAGAAGTTACAATTATAAAAGCTTGCCTTGTGTTATGTATAAAATACTTTATAGTATATGCTGTCAATCCTGATAAAAACCCCATGAGATGTATTATTATCTCTTTAGTGCAGGTGAAGAAAGTGAATAAGCAAATTGCTTTTCAGTTCTTTAAATTTTTGTATGAGTCTATGTTGCCTTGAACTTGTTTTTCCTGTAAACATATAGTTTAATTATTTTTTTTTTCAAGACTGACTGTTTCATTTGCTTCACAGAGATCGAAAACTATGCAATTTGGGCTTAAAAGGCTATTATGTCAAAGGAAACAACATCACAGGTAATTCTGTGTAAAATAATTCTTTTTTGCTAAAGTTAACTATTACTGTATTAATTTGTTAGGATAAAATAATAAGATTTTTTTTTTAATTATTTATTTGTGCATACAGAACTGGGGTACAAGCCAGAGGTGTAAGGGCCGTGAGAGGCTTCACCAGAGACAGAGTGGGGAGCAGGACAGGTTAACGAAGTATACACTGCAGAGGGGAGCAGTGGGCGGGTCAGGAGAGATCTGCCACGTCATGTGGGTCACCTCCGGGACTGGGGATTGAACTCACACTGAAGTGACTGCAGCCAACTTGCAGTGCTGTGACCTAACCTGTTGTGCCACCAGGAAGGGCCCAGGATAAAATATTATAAATGGAAAATAATCCTGTAATCATACAGTCCTTATTTTTTTATGATAGCGCATTTCTATCAAAGCCAAGCTTGTTTTCCTGTAGCTCCTATGTGGATTTTTACTTCTTTGTCCTGTGTAATATTCCCATTGAATAAGTGTAACCTGAGGTGTAAAATTTTGAAAAGTAAAGATCATACAGGGTTTTGTGTTGTTTTTTGTTTGTTTGTTTGGTAATTTATTATCTTAAAAGTTAAGCTTAGGCATATAAATATTTTTTAAGAGTTTATCTGCACATACAACTTACATCATAAAGTACCAAATCAAAGGTGGTTAAGGAATGTTCCATTGACAGAAACTAAGGAAAAACCTTTTTACAAAGAAAATGTACAAGCAAAACATGGAAATTATTTGATTTGCCATAGTTTAAGTAGTTGCTTTCTTTGGGAAAGTCTAGTTGGCTGTTTTTAAATTTTCATTTTCTCAGATTCAATTCACTGACTCAGAGTTGAGTTTTGGCTTGCTGATTAGGCTGTCAAAGCATTAGAGTCATTTCTTAATGGCCTCCTTATTTAACTACTTTAATGATTGTTTTGAAAATAATTCAGTATAAACTTTTAAGTGAACATCACTATCTACTGTGTGAAGTAAAGAGGTTGCAATGTAGGTGATTTTTCCAAGAAACAGACACAATTTTCTGTACTTTAAGTTTCACCTATCTACCTGAAAGCCATTTTAATGTCACTCAGGCCTCAGACCCAGTATTTCTTTTCCACACAGATATTTTATGTTTTTCTAGCCATGTGAAAAACAGCAGCATAAGTTATAGTTTATTACCCAGCATGAGTGAAGAATATCAAACCTTTGAAAACCTTTTTAACTGTAACATTGATGGAATAAATCACCGTTTTTTCAGTTGAGCACTGGACAAAATGTGCTTGTAATTCAATATTATGTTGTACAAAAGATTTATTTGGATACTAGGCTCTCACCAAACACAAGAAAATATTCCTCTCATGAAAGAGGAATATAAAATTTAACTGATTTATTTTCCTTGATTTGCTCTCCTGAGCTGTAAAAGTTAATTGACTAGAAAGATTAATTGAATCCCCTTTATTATTTAGATAAATACCTAATTTCCCTCTTAGTATAATGTGTACAGTTAAGATTTGTCTTTCGATCATTATATTTACTGTTTTCACTGCTCTGTTGCAAGATCATTTAGGTGCTGTACAGCTCAATCCTAATTGAGAATCCTAATAGAGAAAATTGAGGTTTTTAAACAGTTAATAAAGCATTTAAATGACATGTCTCCAGTTAGTGGAATGAGCTGCCTTTAAATAAACATGTTGAGAATAAAATAAAACTTGTTATACGAAAACAGGTTTTCTGTAAGACCTAGATTCAGGGACCTTAAAAGGATCTTCCATCTTGGTGGATTTCAAACTTTTAATAGCAGAGCCCTTGAATTAATTCAGTCTTCCCACAGAGCCCAGAGTATAAATCCCACTTGTTGTTAAGATGCCTGTGAAAGGCTGAAGATGTACTTCTCATTTCTGTTATTAACAATTGCTATGGTAACACTGCAGATCAGCATTTTTACAGCCATCTATCTAGTTCAGTAATTTTGCAGCTAACAAATGTAAAGATTTTAAGCATTTTCCTGTGATAATTCTGCCATGTTCCCTCTTGTGTCCTCACTGTTTTGTCCGGTGCTCAGCACAGAGAAGACAACCGGTAAACATAAATTGAATGGAAGCTAGATGGATAGTGGCAGGCAGAGCCTGGCTAGAAGTTGTCTCTTGAATTTTATTGGCTATTCTTTTACTATTTCATGTTTCCATCCATTTCCATTTGTCCTATTTTTATTCGTCCCCTCAAAAACTGTAACCTTTGCATATCTTCCCTTTGAACAAGTCGGAATTACTCTCGGTCTGAGGTTCTTTAAAATGAATGCTAAAACCTGTGTCTAAATATCCCCTGAAACTAAACTAAATAAACATTACCTGTAGGAGACCAAGCTACAGATGAGGAGGATGACAGTCCTTCCACTAACACTGTAGAATCATATAACAGCAAGGACCTCAATCAAGATGAAAATGAACTTGATTCTGAGGCTGAACTCATGAGAAGTATGGGACTGCCCCTTCAGTTTGGTGGAACATCTGCCCATAAGAATTTTGAGGTAAGAATTTTATTATTTCTGTGTCTTAGTTTTTGTTTTATTTTTTTTTTTTTTCATAAAATACCACACTGAAATTTTTCTTACCTCAATCTAATGCATTCATGAATTAGAGCATATGATCTCTTTAAATATATGTATTTATAAATTAACCAAAACTAAGCTGTGATGTGTTCATATGTAAATTTTCTTTTCCTCTTGGAAACTTCGTAAGATTTGTATAAAGGCTCAGGGTGTATGAGTTTTTGTTGAATGTCAAAATAGATTGTTTTCTCTAATTGCTTATGAAGTACATTTTACATTCAAGTTATTTATCTTATTTAGGTGTCTATGAATACTAGAAATAAAGTTAAAAATAAAAAGAAAAAGAAAAAACATCAGAAAAAGTACTTGGATGAAATTATAAGGGAATCTTGGAGGCAGGACTATGAAGATGATGATGTTTTGGCTTCAGATGATCCATCTTCATATAAGCAATGTGAGAACAACAGCAAACACAAACTTCAAACTAAAAAAGATAATGAAATTGAAAAGCTTCCTGTTGAAACTGCATTATCTCCAAAACTAGAGATTACAGAGAAATGGGAAAAGTATTGGAATGAATATGGTGGAGGACTATTGTGGCAAAGCTGGCAAGAAAAACATTCAGATCAAACACAGTGCTCGGAACCATGGAACATACCTGAAACAAAGGAAGAGTGGGAGCAACATTACAGTCAACTGTACTGGTATTATTTGGAGCAATTTCATTATTGGGAAGCTCAGGGATGGACATTTGATGCCTCACAGAGTTGTGACACAGATTCTCTTGGGTCTAAGGCAGAAGCTGACAATGAGAAAGATGAAAGTTGCATGAAAGCAGACTTAAATTCTTTTCCATCTGTTACAGTTGATAGCGAAAGCTCTAATTCAAGTGACAAAGATCACAGTGAAATACTTGGTAGGATGAATAATATAAATCTAAATTCAGAGGAAGTAGAACAGAGCCAATTGGATTCCTCTGTAAGTTGTGATGGACATCAGTGTTTATGTGAAGTTAACAGCAGAAGAGAATGCCCTGCTTCTGGCCAAAGTGAGCCATGTAATGGAGGAACCAAGGAAAACAGCTTGTCCAGGAATAAAAGCACAAACCAATCTTCTCAAGGTAAGATTGGCCAAGATTTATCCTACTAAATAAAAATTGTTAACAAAGTGAGTCTATTTAGCAAAATAATACCATTCTTTATGGTAGAATTAAGTCATACCAACTACATTTTACTGTACAATTGAAGAATTAATTTACCCACCTCATTTTTTGTATTATAAGTTCTTCATTACCCTTCTACATAAATGGGGGGAAAATTGCATAAGTTATCAAAAGTATCATTTCTTCCAGTTGTACCTTGGTGGCCAATGAATTTAAACTTTAAAGTCCCTTAAATCTAATTTAAAATTACATTGAGCTTGAAATACCCAACTTTTTTCCAGAGCACCTGAGTTAAGAACACATGTTAGGGAGTGATTAGAAGCACACATTTGACATCTTGCAGATCTGATTTTGATTCACATGGCATTCATTTGGGACAAGTGAAATCTTGCTTTATTGAAAATCTCAAAAGAACCTGAAAATTTGTAACTGGAAGGATTGATTCTGTATTCTCATAAAATATCCACGGTAGTATGGCCCTCCCTTGTGGCGCAGCGGGTTAAAGCACTGCACTAAGAATGTTAAGCCGCTTCCGCATGAGTTCAATCCCTGCCTGCCCGGGAGGAGATCCACATGGCGAGGCAGACCTTTCCTGACCGCCCGCTGCTCCCCTCCGCAGTGTACTTCGTCGATCTGCCTGTTCTGCTCCCCACTCTGTCCCTGGTGAATCCTCTCACCCTCCGCATCTCTGGCCTGTACCCCAGTTCTATATGAATAAATAAATAAATCTTTAAAAAAAAAAATATCCAAGGTAGGAACTTTGTTGACTCCTGCCTAAGCGGATTTAAAAACAAAACAGCCTCATCATGCAGACTGATACCACTTCCAGAAATAAAGAAAGCCAGTAAAGAGGTATTTGGGGGAAGTTAGAGTAAGGTGAATAGAAGAATGTTCTTATTACAAAGGAGGGTACTACCAACTGATAACTCCAGCAGAGTGGCACAGGAGGGAAATTTCATAACATTTTAATTTCCTGAAATCCAAATGTTTCATTTAGCAAAATGGAAAAAGGTTTTTTGCCCAGAAATCAAAATTAAGCTTCTAATAAATAGTATTTTGATAATTTGAAAATGCATCGTGGCTAAGTTTTTAGTGAAAATCTGTTTCTTTTAGAAAAACAAAAATGGACTTTTGCACTGAAATAAAAATTATACTTCTATCAAAAAAAAAGATGTATCTTAACAATTTTGATATTTAGTTTTAGAAAAGTCAGGTTGATCAGAACTACTTCTTAGCCTTATTCCTATATGAAGCAGAAAGTGTTGGCCTTTTACTAAACAATTAGATTTGCTCTGCTTTCTCAGATTAATAATCTTACTTGATGTAGTTCAGTTTCCTTTAAAGCGTTCTTAAAGAACTCCATCTGCTTTTTTATTTGTGTTTTCTCTGTACTCTAATAATGGCACTTAATGTAGTATGCTGTTATCATTCTTTCATGAGTGGTGTTATTTTTATCCTTTAATGTGATTATTTTAAATTAGCCCTGATAATTCTCTTGGTTATTTTTTGTACTTTTTTTTTTTTTAAAGAGTTATTTATTTGTGCATACAGAACTGGGGTGCAGGGGCAGTGAGAGTGGGAAGCAGAACAGGCCAATCAATGAAGTACACTGCTGAGGGGAGCAGTGGGCGGGTCAGGAGAGGTCTGCCGCACCATGTGGGTCACCTCCAGGGCTGGGGATTGAACTCGCTTCAGCTTCTTAGTGCTGTGCCTTAACCTGCTGTGCCACCAGGGAGGACCCTATTTTTTGTACTTGTTGACCACTAAACTTGAAGTATGTATATTGGTCATTGTGTTTGTTAGCCCTTAGCTACTGCTTCATGTTTTTCTTTGATTTTCCTCCCTTCTACTTTTTTCTTATGTCAATGTAAATTTTACTATCTATGCTTTTTATTGCTTGGTTCCTACATTATATAGGGAGATTAACCTTTTCTGTTGCTTATTCTTAGCTGTGTATTTAATTGACCATTTTCTAACTAGCTCCAGTGTGTCTGCCATTGGGATCAATTTGAGAATTGTAGGTTTTGATCACTTTTAGGTCAAACACAGAGTACATACTGCATTTGTACCTTCTGCTTCTACTGTTTGTGGTTGGGCATTCTATTGAAATTGTCTGTGCCCACATAATCAGCTTCCCCCTTGTCAACCTGTAACACACACTGCTGTACTCCAGCCTCATCCACACGCTTTTTTGCAATCTGAAAATAAGAATAAAGACTCAAGCTTCATATGGAGCCATGACAAATAAAAAATAATCTTTTCAAGTGCTGATACTTACTTTCTGGTATTTCCATTATTTGTTTAAGAGTTGTGGTAGAAACAAATGTTTCTTATTCTATGCAATCATGCTATTGTTAGTCGTTTAAATTAAAATTTTGATAAAATATAATAACTAATGACTATCACAAAGGTTAAATTGTAGACTGATTTGTGTCAATCTGGATATCTCTAAGGAAAGCATTTTACTTTTTAAATATTTAGAACTGGAAACTGACTTTAATAGAAATACCTACAATTTTTTTATAAGTTTTTATTGGTATTTTAATAAAATACAGAAATTGTGCTTCTTTGCAACTCTACCCAACCCTTTGGATTGTTGAAGCCATAAGTTATGTATGTACAATGTATATGCCCAGTATACAAACCAGTATTTAATTTCATTAGTCTCTGAAATTATATAAAAAATAAAATATGAAGTTAAAATCAGTCATAATAATATTAAATTTTAGACTAATAATTTTTAAATATATTTTACTTTCTTAAATCACATAGAAAACAAAAAGTGGTGTTACAAACTGTTGTTGCAGTAATACTGCCTTTAACGATCCTGTTTCTTCGCATGGTCTAGGTGTTGGTGTGCCTTCTTTTCACCATGCCAGATTCCCTTTCGTGCAGAGCAGGTTTAGTGGTAACAAACTCCTCAACTTTTGTTTGTCTAAGAAAATCTCAGTTTGTTCCTCAAATTTGAAACTGGTTTGCTGATGATATAGCATTCTTGATTATGTGACATACTACTTTACTAAACTGGTTTATTGTTTTAATTAGTTTTTCCATGGATTTTTTTTTAGGGTCCTCTCTAAATACTATTATATCTCCTGCAAATAATATATTGAAAAGCATTGATGAGAGTAGACATTCTGTCATGCTCCAGACCTTAGTGGGAAGACTTTTGGTTTCTCACCATTGAGAATGATGTTTGCTGTAGGTTTGTTATATGTGACTTTTATTATGCTCAGCTATGTTCCCTTTATCATTAGTTTTCCTAAGAATTTCTTCACAAATAGATATTGAACTTTATCAAATGCTTTTTCAGCATCTGTTAATAGAATATATGGTTTTCCTTTTTGTTGATGTGCTGTATCACATTAATTCATTTTGGGATGTCAAACCATCTTTGTGCTTCTGTAATAATAAACTCCATCTGGTCATGGTGTATAATTTTTTTGATGGATTTTGTGTTAGTTTGCTAAGACTTTATTGAGGATTTTAGATCTATGTTCATTAGAGAGATTGTGTTTTCTTTGTATGTGTTGTCTTTGGTTTTGGTATTAGTGTAATGGCTTCATAAAATGCATTTGATAATATTCCTTCTTCACTTTTTTGAGCATTTTTGTAGAGGAGGCATTAGTTCATTGCTATACATTTGGTAGAACTTGCTAGAGAAACTATCTGGTAATGGGCTTTTGATTTGGGGGAAGGTTTCTTCTTTCTGCAGCTTGGGGTGATTATGTAATTCCAAGAATTTGCTTGTTTGCATATAAATGTTCATCGTAATCTCTGATTATCCTCTGGATTTCCACTGTGTCTATTCTAATTTCTCCCTTTTTTTCTTTTATTACTCTGTTTGAGTTTTCTCTCTTTTTTTCCTTGTGAGTCTAGATAAGAGGATATTTTCATTAACCTTCTTGTTTCATTCATCTTTGGGCCTGACTTTTTAATTTCTATTTCATTTATTTCTGCTTTAATTTTTATTATTTCCTTTCTTTTGGTTTGGATTTTTTTTTGTTGTTCTTTGAGTTTCTTGTGATGGGACATTAAGTTATTTCTTTGGATTCTTTATTATTTTTCTTGATGTGAGCCTTATTGCTATGTACCTTTCTCTTAGAAATGCTTTTGCTATGTCCCACACATTCTGGAAGGTGTGTCCTCATTGTCATTCATCTCATATTTATTTTTCTCATTAATCCAGTAGTCTTTCATTAACATATTGTTCAGTCTCCATGTAGTAGGGCACTGCCTAGCCTTTTATTCATAGCTGATTTCTAGTTTAATTCCTTTTTGGTCAAAGAAGAAACTTAGTATTATTTCAGTCTGCATACTACTCATTTGTCTTGTGGCCCAGTATGTGGTAAGTTCTGGAGAATGATCTATGTGCACTTGACAAAAACGTATATTTGGATTTTGGGAAGTGCCTTGTGACATCTGTCTGTTAGGCCCATGTGTTCTAGATCCCTACTTAGGGCCATTGTGTCCTTGTTTATTTGTGTGTCCTGTTGATCTCTCTGTTGATGAGAATGGGGTGTTGAAGTCTCCTATTATATATGTATTTTTCCATTGTCTTGTTTTCAGAGATTATGGCAATTGTCTAATGTTCATTGAGGTTCTTTCACTTGTTGAGTATATATTTATGAGTAGTATGTCTTCCTGGATTTATGAGTAGTATGCCTTCCTGGAGTGTTATTGTCTTGATCATTATATAGTGACCATCTACGTCTTGTTACTTTTTTAGTTTGAAGTCCATTTTACCCAAATATGGCTGTTCCTGTCTTCTTTTAGGGGCCATTTGCTTATAGAATTGTTTTCTAATCCTTTACTTTGAATCTAAGCTCATCTTTGGAACCTAGTTGTATTTCCTGGAGGCAGCAGAAGGTTGGATTTTGTTTTCTAACCCAACATGTTACTCTAAATCTGTTGACCAGTGAGTTCAGTCCCTTAACATTGGGGGTGATTATTGATAGGTGGAAGTCTGTTATTGCTATTTTGTTGTTTCAGTACCTTGTTCAGTTCCCATTGCTCTTCTAATATATCTTGGAGTTGAGGGTTAGTAGTAGTAAATTTCTGAGAAGGTCCTTAATTTCTCTTCATAGGGGAAGGAGAACTTTGAAAGATAAAGCATGCTTGTCTGCAGTGTTTTGAACATTGCTACATTTATTTTATTCTTCATCTGTGCAGGTGGGTAATTAATAGGTAGATGTGGTTTGACACTTTGACATACCACATACAGTTCACTGCAGGAAAAGCACTGAAATATTTTGATTGCCTATGCAAATGGCAGAAGAGTTGCCAAACCAAAGGGAGAAATCTACTACAGTACCTCTGCCTCTTTAGATTTGCAGGAAACTTCAAAAGCAAATACAATCAAAGAAAAAACACACTCCAGCAGTGTTGATGGAGATGAGAGTGAAGAAGATCCACCTGAACATAAGCCCAGTAAACTCAAAAGAAGGCAAGTTGCATGTTACCTCTCTCTCCAGAATGAATTAGCATAAGCCGATGTGTCTGTGAGTATTTAGAAAGTACTTGTTAAATTAAAATATTGCTAATCTTGTGAGAGAGAGAGAGAGAGAGAGAGAGGACATACTGGGAAGACTGCACTTTGGAACATGATCACTCCTAATTGTACCTCTTATTCTGCCACAATTGCTCATCTATAAGATAGAATTGATGCCCTTTTTGTGTGAGATCATTGGGAAGACTGGAACTTAGAGCTATCAATAGATGATAAGTTTTAATTAATACTGTTTAATAAATAGGTATTTCATGAAAACTCTAATTTTTTCAAAAGTTTTGATTAATCACAGAATTTCACTTCTAATAATCTCATTCTATAGATAGAAATACTAATTTAAAAAAAAATGGTTAAGTGCCTTACCAAGAGTTACAAGCCTTAGACCAGACTTTGGAAGACAGTGTTCTTTCTAGTATTGATACATATGGAGCAGCAAATAGAGAATAATGTAAGGTACAATATGTTCACATGCTCACGCTGTAAAATAGAAGATGGGGATCGACATTAAAGAATTTAGACATTAGGGAAATGTTTTATTTCTCTGACAGAATACAAAGTGCTTCTATAAGACTTTCATTTCCTATAGCTTCCCAAAACTGTGAGCAAGATTTGGAAGTGTAGTAACATAATATTTAAAAGCACATCTATACTATGTTCCTTCTACATGGTAGACATTGCTTGTAAACTCTTCCCTTAGTTCCTAAGGCAGAGACTATGTATGTACATATATCCCTGGGACCTTTGTAGATACTCCATAAATGTTTAGAGCATTTAGCTTAATTCATAAAAGCTATTTTTCACCGTTTTTGTTTATTTGGTGCTGTCGCCCAGATAGTTTAGAGACAACTAGACAGCATCCCAATAGATAGATGATCCCATGTTATTTAATATCACTTGTTTTACAACCTTATTCTTCCTTACAGTATTTTTCCTTCTGTAATTTTTTTGATCGAGTTGATAACTTCTTGAATGTTTCCTTACTTGATTTTAAGGAAAACTTCTAGCTATGTCAGTCTAGGCAGTTAGTTTAAGGATAGAACTTTTTTTTTTTTTTAAGATTTATTTATTTATTCATACAGAACTGGGGTACAGGCCAGAGATACGGAGGGTGAGAGGATTCACCAGAGACAGAGTGGGGAGCAGAACAGGCAGATTGACAAAGTACACTGCTGAGGGGAGCAGCGGGCAGGTCAGGAGAGGTCTGCCTCGCCATGTGGATCTCCTCCAGGGCAGGCGGGAATCGAACTCATGTGGAAGTGGCTTAAGCTTCTTAGTGCAGTGCTTTAACCCCCTGCGCCACCAGGGAGGGCCTAAGGATACAACTTTTAATGGTTTTGTTTTTCCAAAGGAAAATGGAGAATATTTGTACCATGTTCAGTAGCTTAAGATATGACATGGCTTGTTACTGTTTTCTAAATACTAGATACTATATGCAGTTTGGAAAATACCATTTCAGGGACTCTCACTTGCCTTTCTGGATTTGACTTATCATTAGTTGTGATAAGTTATTCACATGACCATAGGTACCTTTTGATATTTGCCTGAACTGACCATATGGGTATTAGCTTACCACCATTTACCTTTTGTTTCTTTGTTTAGCCATGAACTGGACATCGATGAAAACCCAGATTCAGACTTGGAGAATGATGGTTCCCTTCTAGGATTCAAGCATGGCTCAGGACAAAAGTGATTATACATAAATTCTGTTATCTTCTGGAAATCTTGATCTATCTTAAATCTCTCTAATATTCGGATAGCTAAGAATGTTTAATGATTAAAACACTACCTCATTTAATAAGGACTATAGGACAATCATTATACATTATGACATATTCACAAGTTTAAGTTGCACTTTATAATAATTCCAATGTTGTTATTCAATTTCATAGTTATAGCAACTGTAACTCACAGAACTTTTGAACTGGACAGATAACTATTTCAGCATAACTGTTGAGACTTAAAAGCATGGTTCACTTTTCACCTAGAGTCTTAACATGTCTACCCCTGTACATATCTGAAACATGCATAAAAAGTTCACAGCTGGAGTATTTTTTTCTTTTTTATTGTGAAAGTAGCAAAACAAAAATGCCAAGTACGTAGTAAAAATCTTTTCAAGTCATTCCTAAGATGTAGACAATATTTGGCACATATCCATCCTAATGTAACGTGTGTGTTTTATAATTATATATGTATATACATGAAAATCTCTTTTTATAAAACAAAAAAGCATTGTATAAAACACAGATACAGGTATTCTGGAACTTGCCCTTTCCCCTCAACAATGTGCAGTGAACACCCTGCACTGTAAATACACCTGGATTTACTGATCTTTCAGTGGGGCTGTTTTTCATGCACCATCCTGTATCCACATCTAGGTTGCTTTTAAGATCTAAACATACACCCTTGCATTGTACCGGTACATTCCTCCTTGCTACTGAGTAGTATTTCATTGTATGGATGTACCATTTGTCCGACTATTAATTTGTTTAAGGAAACTTTAATCATGTGTAATATTTGGCAGTTAAGTAAAGCTGCTGTGAACATTTAGATCCATATGTAAGTTTTCTCTGCAATTAAATGCTCAATTATTAAATATAAGGAAACCGAAGGATTTATTGCATACAATACAAAGATTAAAACTGAATGAAGTTACACAAAGGACCTGCTGTCTCAAGAGCTAAATGTAAATCCTCCAATTTGCACCAGTGATTTAAGTTGAGATTAAGGTATTTGATATTTCTAAGGGTTTAGATTTATTTTCGTTAGCTCTAAAATTTTATTAGATACCTACACATTATGATGTCAGTAAGAAAACAACATGGTTCTTAAGGTTGACCCATAAGTTGAATTCATAGTAGTTCAGAAATGAGCATTCATAACTATAGTACCATAATATTGTTATTTAAAGATTCACTTATCATTTCCTTATAGTACTTAAGTAGTTTATATAGTTATCTAAAACTAAAGATCAGAAAGATTAAGTAATACAAAAGTTTTCTTGATATTGCCATGTTTAAATTGCTAGCAGAATTTTTTTTTTTTTTGAGACATACTTAGCTAACTGTTGGCTAGTATTCTTAACTGTCCTGTTCCTACTTAGAACACCCTACATTCATTTTTATAAAGAAGTTTATGGCTAGAAGGTAAATGTTTTTGAAAATGAAAATTCCTTTTGAAATTTGAACTTTCTTAAATTGTTGTTAATTTTTGGACAGTGTTTGATTTCTCCCATCCAGTGTAGTCCCTGTAGCTCTCGCTCTACCATCATACCCATGGTCCATCACCACAGTCCCTCCTGCTCTTCCTACCCTGTTTATTACCCTTCTCCCCTCCTGCTATCTGCCTCAGGTCTATGATCAGCTTGTAACTTTTGTCTTTTACCTGACCCTTTTTGCTTTCTCCCTGTTCCACACGTAAGTGAAACCATCAGTTACTTATCTTTTTTCTTCAGGCTTATTTCACATAGCATAACCCCTTCTAATATGAATCTTCTAATTCCATCCCTATCACCACAAATGGCATGAATTTCTTTTTTGATCACTGAGGAGTACTCCATTGTGTATACAAACCACATCTAGGTCCTTTCATTGTTTTGGAGCATTTTGGTATTTTCTATGTCTTGGCTATTGTAAATAGTATTGCAATGAGCTTTGGAGTACAGATTGCCTTTTAGAGCAGTATTTTTGTGTCCTTTGCAACACCTGGCATTTAAAATCAAATTACTCAGGAATGTACACATGCTAAATTGTATGTTGTAATCTCAGTCCCAAATTGTGTGTAGGAGACCCCGTTAAAGGAGGCTTGATATAGTCAAAGAAGGCTTTAAGGTGGACATACATTTTAGCACTGTAAACTTCATATGGTTAAATCAACATACATTCTCTAATCATTTTGATAATAGTGATTTTCTTCTTTGCTAAGCATGAACTGAGTTAGGTTATGAGTTCAGGGACCACTTTTAAGATAATTCAAACTTATCCAGATATTTGGCAACACTTCACTATGAGAAAAATATATATACTTCCTATATGCTATGGGGTCATATTTTTCTGCTGTTTATTACATTTTACTGTGTACTCTCAGCTTGGATGTGTTGATATTTCCATCCTCAGTGTTTCATATTTAGTTGACAATTAACATACAGACCAGACCTCAAATTTCCCTGCATTTTAAACTTTATTTCATAGTTTTCTTCACTTAGAAAAATAAAATGAAAATGGTGACTATTAACAGAAAATAGTGAAAAGTGTTAGTTTTATTCTCTTTTCATGTAGGGAAACAAGCCCATAGAACTTATGTTTGAGTCCAGTTCTTTTGTTTGGTCACAGATATGGTGAGATTTCAAATTTCAGTCATCGGAGGGTCAGGTATCTACAGAAGAACATAAAGTATAAATCAAAGTTCCTAGATATGCGAAGACAGATAAATATGAAAAATAAACACATCTTTTTCACTGAAGAGGCAGAAAAACCACTTTTGAAGAAAAGCAAAGCTTTGAGTAAGGTATGTGTAAATTTTGTTTTATACTTACCGATAGCATTTCATTTTGTGAGCAAGGCTCTTAAGACTGTTTTCAAATGGGAACTCTTTCTACCTGTTATAAGGATATCTAACTAGCATTTGTTGTAGGAACTAAATTTAAAAACCTAAGTTGGGGGGAATATGAAACGGAGATGTGTCAAAACTACAAAGTAGTAGTGTCTAGGAAAATAAATAGGTAAAATTACCCTGTGTAAATAGTAAGACAGTAGGATTTCTCATTTCACTCAGGTAAGCAGGATCCTTGGTAGTCCTTTTCCTAACACACCTTTTAAGCCTGAGTTTTTGGGTCATCAAGAAGTGATAGATCCAACTTTGTACTAATAAGTTCACCTTAATGGCATGAGACTCAAGGTTAATTTAGTGATTCACAAGAAGAATCACTGTACTGTTCTCGTCCCCCTCTCTTGGACTTTGCTATACTTGCTATCCAAGGACCTGGAAAACAAGCATCTTGAATTATTTTTGCTTGATTGATGAGTTATCCTTCATATAGAAAAAAAAGACACCTTCATGTGAGCAGAACGTTAGTAACAAAATCTTAGAACCATGATGAGTTTTAACTTACGATATATGGTTCTCCCTAACTTCAACATTTCTAAAACATGCTACAAATTTATAACTCCTTTTATTTTTATATTTTAATGGGATTTTTACTGGTGATATATTTTAATATTGCAGTGACTGTGTTTCTCTCTGAAGCTGTTATCCCAGTATCAGTCCAGTCAATCCTATAGGACTTTTTATGATGTATTGGATGTGATGATCCCATCATTTAATTGTAGCTAAGAACAGAAACATAACTGCTAAGGTCTGGCGAGGAAAAATAAATGTGATTGTTGTGTCCTTAGATACCACATTGTTGTGTAGGTGCAGTACCTTCCAAGGAAGGTTCTGGGCTGTTGTTCATTTTCAATTTATGTCTTCAATCCTTCTGATTTACTAACTCAAGAAGGACATGAAGATCTGTTATGAAGAATATTCACGTTATGAAAATGCAAGGAAATATTTATCATCTGCCTTGGAGCCTTGTTAACATTTCAGAGAACAAATCCTACTTTTGGGGAATCATCTTGCTGACTCAGCTGCTTTCTTTCTAATATAACACTGCTTTTATTCTCATAGATTGTCACTGTCCTTTTTTGAGTTTACTTTTGATGTTGAATACCACAGATTGTGACATGAACCATTGCAGAAAGCTCTATATAATTTGAAAAACCAAAATTAATATATTGCTCAATAATAAGTGTATTTGTGGTGGTGATAGCACACGGTACAGTTATTTTTTGGAAAAGCTTTATCCTTTTGGTGTTAATTGATAATAGGGTGGCCATAGTCTTAATATTTAATCTAATATTTTTTCCCTTTTAACAAAATCTTTAATAAGGTTATGGTATATCCAGACAGCAAAGAGCAGGTATTTAGAATTATTTATTCACAATAGCATGTATATCATACTTACAGAGCTAATAAGTATGACACAGATGTCATTCAAGTGATAACTGGTAAAACAGTGGGAATATTCTGTGTTATTTGAGATTAACTCATATTTGCTGATATCATATACTCTTAGGTTGAAAAATTTCTAAAATGGGTCAATGAGGAAACATCGCCAGAGTCACCTTCTCACAATAATGTGCTAGACACTTGTACAAGCAGTGATTCAGAGGACCAAGAAATTTCTGTTAAAAAGGGTGATGACCTGCTCGAGATTAGCAGTCCACAACCTGAAAAGTGTCATGCCGTATCTTCATCTGGTGAACCTGGAACAGGAAAAAATGAAAAGGATAGCTCAGTAGCAGCTCTTCTACATAAACAGGATTGTGTTACTCAAGATGTACCAGACTCTCTTCAGGGAGAAACTGAAGGTAAAACTAAATCCACTTCACCTTGCTAGTGGGTTTAGACAAATTCATGTTTAAATAATTGTCTTTCCTTAGTTTTCATTTATGAATCATCTGTATCTAAATTTTCACACCTGCTATTTATTTTTTAAGTTGAGAGCATATTAAAGTGAAATGTTCTAATGGTTATGGCTTAGCACCCAGGGCATACTTTACTATTAGCAGAGCAAGTGCATTAAAATAAAAGGTAAAAGCACTTGGGAAAACTGAGCACCTCTGCCTCTTCCAGAAAGATTGGTCTCTACCACCATGGTCAGTTCCATGAGCTAATAGTGGCCAATTTCCTTTATTTTTAATTTTTGTTTTTTGTTTATTTGTAGTGATTATTTGTTGGTGATAGTTTGTGGGGTTTTTTTGACACATGTGTAAGAAGTATTTACAGTACAAGGCTATAATAACATGTTTACTTATGCCGTTTTGTACTATTTGAATATTTTTATAGCAAATGTTCTTTTATTATTAAAAAAATAATAATCATTACATTCAGTTTAACATGAAAGCTTTTATAAGGTAGAAATTTTCATTTAACGTTCAGTTGTATTGAATTTTTCAGATATACCCTAAATGGAGCCAGTAAGAATTGTTGAAGTCCTTCATAGTTTTAATATACTATTGAGGAGAATGTTTTGCTTAAATCTCCCCCCTGCCCCAGCCCTGTGTATTTTTGTGTTGACCACTGATCTTTGTATATGTATTTGCCCTTTCTAAACAATGTTCTTAATGTAATTTTAATTTTTTATTACCATCATACAACTAATGTTCATTGGTACTTGAACATTCTGAATGTTTTAACATGTTTTATTCTTATTTAATCTGTAAAGTAACCCAATAAGGTGAGTAGAATTACCCTTATTCAATAAATATAGAAAATAAAGCTTCAAAGAAATTAAGAAATTTGCCCAGGGTCATTTGGGAAGTGAATAGTACCTTTGACTCACTACCAGTGAACGGATTCCTAAATCTCATTTTTCCTACCCTACTTTTCTGCTACCACCACTCAAGTATTTGGAAGATAGTGGTTGTGAGAAGGACTTCAGAAATACTAGCATTTAGTAGTCTAGATTACAATGTGATTTTGCACAACAAAAATTGTTCACTCAAAAAATCAGTATCCCCTCTCAAGGAACTCTTCACTGGATTTTGCTGTTGCAATCCATGTTAAGACATGGTCCTTTCCTTGAGGACTATTTTAAGTATAGTAGAGTTTTATGTGCCTGTATTAGTTCTTTTCATTAAATTTAGTTAACATAGCACATTCATCATTCTAAGTTACTGCTTCTGATCTGCTCAAAACTGAAACCATATAATCAAACTACTAAAAATTGGAAGTTTAAAAAAAAATCAGTCTCTGAGTGAATGAAACAGAGATAGTGACTCCTATTTTACACCTTCTAGTTGATGGCTAGGTTCTGAGAACTGATGTGACTAAGAACAAGAGCTTTATCAGTCCTTAAGAACTTTTATTTTAAAGAAGGTAAGGAAAATATTTAAATTTTTATAAGTCAACAACTAAATAGTGTCTTGTCTACAGGAATATCTTTTATAGATATGATAGTATTTTTGCTTTTCTCCTAACATCCCTATGAAAAAAGTAGGTTAAGTAATACTCAGTCATTCACTCCTGATGATGAGGAATTAAAAATAAGAGCTGAGAGGCCCTCCCTGGTGGCACAATGTGTTAGGACACAGCACTGCAAGCTGGCTGCAGCCACTTCAGTGTGAGTTCGATCCTCAGCCCCAGAAGTGACCTATATGGTGCAGACCTCTCCTGTCTTGCCCACTGCTCCCCTCAGCAGTGTACTTCGTTGATCTGCCTGTTCTATCCACTCAGTCTCTGGTGTATCCTTTCACCACCCCTGCACATCTGGCCTTTACCCCAGCTCTGTATGCATAAATAAATCAGTCTTTTAAATAAAGAGAGAGAGAAAGCTTAGAGAACCCAAGTTTCTTTATAAGCCCAGGGAGCCAGTAAATAGCAAAATGGCGACTGTAATATAGTCAGTGCTGTTTCCATTGTGCCTTCTGCTTCTCCATACATGTTCTAGAGCACAGTCCCAAATGCAATCAGTTGATAAGGCTGTACTTTTAGATCAATTCACTGTGATTCTCTTATTTTAGAATGAGCTCTCTGTTTTTTATATTCTTTTATTGTAGCTGAAAGTAAAAAGAAAAATAAGAAGAAAAGCAAGAACAAAAAGGTAAATGGTCTGCCTCCTGAGATAGCTGCTGTTCCTGAACTCGCAAAATACTGGGCCCAGAGATACAGGCTTTTCTCCCGATTTGATGATGGGATTAAGTTGGATAGAGGTGAAGTATATGTATTTTCTGGCTTTATTTCGAAATGATTTCAAATATACAGAGAAATTGCAAGCACTGTACAGAAAACTTTCTTTTTGTTCATATCCCCTTTATCCATTTTCAACTATTAATATTTGGCACATGTGCTTTTTTATTCTCTCTAGGTGTGTGCGTAGTTTTTCTTGTTTGTATTGCTAATTCAGTTGTTCCTACCCCTTAATACTTCAGTGTGTATTTTCTTAAACCAGGATGTTTTTATATAACAATAGTAAAATTATAAATTTAACATTGCTACATTATCATAATCTACACTGCTTCATCCTAGTTTCACCAGTTATCCTAGTAATGTCCCTTATAGTATTATTTTGGAGTTAGGGTATGGAGTTAGGGTTCTGCCCTTCCTGCTATACTTCTTTAGCTATCAGCTTCTTGCTTTTCTTGACACTTGGGTAATGTGAGAACTTTTCCAAAATCCAGTACAAATGTGGTTCATTGCTTCCTTATTAGAAATAAAAGAATTGAGGAACTGAGTGAAGTTTGGAGAGTTGGCAGATTAGAATGGGTAACTTTCCATTTTCCCTAGTCAGTAATTAATGCCTGAAGCAGAGAAATTGGAATTGTGTTCATTTATAGACATAATTCATTTATGGAATCATAGACAAGAATGGGAATGATTGTTTCTCTGGAAATTGGAAAGAGTGGTTTATTTTTATAAAGCTTTATAGAACTTTTCTCTAAAACTAGGTAATTCGCACTTTTTGAAAGGGATAATGAGTTTTTAAGTATATAACGTAGTAATGTTTGTTATGTTTGTTTTTCTTGGCTTCTTGAAATTTGAACATTTTATTTTAAGAGAAATAATTTTTCTTTCACAGAGGGCTGGTTTTCAGTTACACCTGAGAAGATTGCTGAGCACATTGCTGGCCGGGTCAGTCAGACCTTCAAATGTGACATTGTAGTGGATGCATTTTGTGGAGTTGGAGGGAATACCATTCAATTTGCCTTGACAGGAAAGAGAGGTAATTAGCTTTCAATGGAAGAGATTGTTATTTTCAATTTATTCAGTAAATGTTTCCTTTTGCATTAGCCTATCTTTGCTCAACTTTAATATATAATTCATAGTTTAGTACCAAATATTTTAAAATAACAGTGTATATATTAAAAAATACATTATATCACATACTAAGGTATGTACCTAATAATGTATGTATTCATTCAGTCAGCAGTCTTGCAAAATGTCTTTTACTATGTTTCATAGATTAACTGAGAAATAAACTGATGAAGTAATTTATCCAAGAATAGACAGGCACAGCTTGGTGGAATCAAGACTATAACATATAAAACTAAAAATATTAAAATGGGAGACTATTCTTTAGAAGAAAGGGACCATAGCAGTGCACAGAGTTCTAGGCTTACCATTCAATAGCTTTCTGACTTTGGACATCATTTCTCCTTAATTTAAAGGGCACAGTATATTGAGATAATCTTTGTAATATCTTTCAGCGTTTACATTTCTAAAATTCAAAAAATCTGGAAGTATAAGTCATCTTTGTGGTTGTTGGACTTTGGAATCACAAGAATGAAAACTTCTTATCACTATATAGCTACCAAGAACTATGTTGAGTAGGTTGTGTATATGTTCTTTTGCAGGGCAAACAAAGCTTTAGTAAATTGTTCAAATTAATATAACTGAATCATAAAGCCAGAATGTTTGCTCACTCTTTTGGAACTAGTACCCTGTTCTTTATAATTCCTTCTTAAATATAACATGGTTGGATATTTTAGAGATAATCAGTCATTAAGTCATACTGTGAAGATGCCCTTTAATGTCTTTATATTATGCATATCAATAATAGTTTCACTTTGAACAGACCTCAACCAAATCACATTTGTTTATGTAAAGTTCTTAATATTAACTGGGAAAACATGTGACTTTGAAAAGCTAGAAGCCACAGAAGCTGGAAAGTGATTAATTCTAATATTGATTATTTTTTTAAGCCAGTGCTTTTTTTTTTTTTTTTTTTTAAGCCAATGCTGATGTATTGCACCCTTATTCAGTCACTCTAGGGTTTAAAGCCTGACATTTACTAACTTTATTATGGTATCCTAGTACCCTACTTAGATTAAAACTATTTTCACATGTACCAGAATAGTAATTATAGTCTTGTGTTTCAAAGCCTTCACTCTTTCTTTTTTTTTTTTAAGATGTATTTATTTATGCATAATAAGAACTAGGGTAAAGGGCAGAGGTGGGGGTGAGAGGATTCACCAGAGACAGAGTGGGGAGCATAAAAGATGGATTGACTGAAATACATTGCTGAGGGGAGCAGTTGGTGAGACAGTAGAGAGGTCTGCTATGCCATGTGGGTCACCTCCCTTGCTGGAGAGCGAACTTGTGCTGCAGTGACTGCAGATAGTGCCATAGTGTTGCGCTTTAACCCCTTTTGCCACCAGGGTGACCCTTCACTCTGTACTTAAGGCTCTCTGCCTTTGCCCATCTTGTAAACTCAAATTAGTGTTTACTGCCCAAAAAAAAGGGTTTTGCTCAAAGTTATAAAAATTGTCTTTATTTTAAATTGTATCACAACATGACAGTAAAAATATCTTCTCTCTGATAAAGCAGCAAATCTGGAAAGTTCCTCAAAACATTATAGAAACAATTCATGTAGTAGATTTATATTTCTACAAATACACCTCTATTGCCAATGTTTTCTGGAGCTTCCTACACATCTGGTAAAAAAAATGCTTAATGTTCGTCCCAAGCTAAAAGGAGATTACTTCTACCATGTTCTTATAGCTTTTTAGCTTCTTTTTATCACTTCAAACTTACAGACGGTCAGCCTAGCCTCTGGGAAGAAAGAGTCTCACAGCAAACACTCTCTCAGTACCGTGGTGATCGGGCATCTGTCTTTGCAGTATGTGGAAGTGGAAGCTTCAGAGCCTTCAAGCATGTTCACTATAGTGGTGTCTGCTTCCCACAGGCAGAATAACTCATTGGTACTTTAATATTAGTCATGTATGTTGCCCTAGTATGCTTGGACTTACCACATTGAAAACAAAGTATAATTGATTGTGTGTGAATGTGTTTGCATGTTTATATATTCATTTGCATATGCAAACACTTATTCACCTGTGTGGTATGTACACACATATTTACACTACCATTAGAGAAAATGGTGTTCTGTATAATTGACATGTTCCCTTTTTCCATGACTACCATTCTGTACATTTTGTTAAAAAGTTTTTTTCCTCCTTGTATGTGTGTCAATAGTGCAATATCAATGCTGCTAAATAGAATTTCTTGTGATGATGAAAATAATGTCTGCCTATCCAGTGTGATAGCCACTCAGTGGGCTGTTGAACACCTGCAATATGGCATTGGAATATCCTCTTAGTAATTTAATCAATTTAAAGATAGTCACCACTAATAGCTACCATTACTGGACAATGCAACTTTTTATGTCACCCAACACTTGGTAGCATTTCATGAATGTAATATATTGCTTATATTCTTTTAGGCCTAACCTAAAAACAAATTTGACCTCCAGCGGAAGGTGAAGATATGAGAATTTTGAACAGAAAAGATGGCATTATAAATGCATGATTTTGCAACATATAATTTGTTCTTATATTCTTGATTCACATGATTTATTTAGTACAGTATTTTCAAAAACATTAACAAATACTGAAACCAGCATTTTTTAGAAAATAACTGTTTCCATGACTACCATTCTGTATGCATCAGGGTTCCACTTAGCCCTTCCAGACATATTTCCATTAATATTCTGGTGCACATACAAGTACACTTGATAACTTACTACATGACATGAGTGAGCTAAAATTAACTTATGTTTGCACTGCAAATTATAAAATTACAGTAAGTTAAATGAAAGCTCAATGAAAATAATGTTATATCCATCCCCTCTACGTAAATGGTTTCATTAAATATCATTAGCAAATGTTTTTACGTTTCTTTATAAGTTGGTTATATAGGTTTCTAAAAAATGTGTTTTAGTTTTTTGTAGAAGTTATCAAATTTGTCTTCCATTTGAGAGGTTGCTTCTGTTTGAGAATGAACTTTTCTGATACCATTATAGGCTTTCCATGTAGTTGGTGACCTCTTCAAGAACTTCTGCTAAGACTGTTCATAGAGCACAGTGTGCCAAACACAAATTTGACTCCCTAGGTGGGAACTTTCACTACTTCCTTTGGTAAGGCTGGCTGAGTAAGATAACTTTGACAGCTAGGTCCTTCATTCATACTTCCTTGGTACAAGAAAAATGGATCTTTAAATTAAAAAAATGTAACTAGTCTTGATATACCAATACCTCCCTTAGTCTGTACTTTTTTTAACAGAAGATAAGCAGATCGCTCAGAAGATGAACTATTCTGTATCACCAATAATCACTGTTAATTTGATTTATTTTTGCTTTCCCCTTTTTAGTGATTGCCATCGATATTGATCCAGTTAAGATTGATCTTGCTCGCAATAATGCAGAAGTTTATGGGATAGCAGACAAGATAGAGTTCATCTGTGGAGACTTCTTGTTGCTGGCTTCTCATTTAAAGGCCGATGTTGTATTTCTCAGCCCTCCATGGGGTGGGCCAGATTATGCTACTGCAGACACCTTTGATATTAGAACAATGATGTCTCCGGATGGATATCCTTTGAAATTTGAAAAGTTTACTCAAAGAATGATAATGGAGGAAAAGGGGAAAGAAAAAAAAAGTTTAAGAGAGAAAGTCTTGGGAGGGAGGGGGAGGGTGTTAATTAATAGCACTTGTTTGTGTCCAGGTTTTTTGCATCTAAAGCAGATTGTGTGTAAAACTAAGTGGTGATTGATACCCAAAAGGAATAGCAGGTGTGAAGCGATGTTTCCTTTGGTTCCTGTCCAGTTTTCCCATTGCAAAATGAGAACTAGAATGCACTAATTTTTGGCATTGTGTGGAAATAGGGAATTTGTTCAACACCCATCTCTACACTACATCATCCCTTACTTAACCTTTATTTAACTCATACTAACTTTTGCTAATTCTCTTTGTACCTTCAAATTTTCCCTATTACTCTTCCAAGATACTCAAACAAACCCTGATTTCATAAATAATAGCACAAATAAATTTAGAATGTAGACTAAAGTGTTTCTGACTCTTAGCTGCCAACACTAGGATTATTTAATAAATACGTTTTAACTTCTAACCTCTGATCTGTCAGGGGCAGTATGTTGCTGAGTTACAAAATCTGCTATGTATTTCTCTTCTGGGTTCATTTAAAGATTTTAGATTTGTTCTTACTGCTACATACCAACATGTGTTTGAGTTATAATAAGCAAAGAGCAGATGTCTGACAAAAAATTAACTGTTTTTTTGTTACTTTTTCTTAACTGCTCCGCACCTTTGAAATTTTCAGACTTTCCAAGAAGATCACTAATAATATTGTTTATTTTCTGCCAAGAAACGCTGATGTTGATCAGGTAAGCTATTACTTAAGAACTTGTAGAAGCCTCTGGCATCACTGTTATAAAGATTGGGCAGGAAAAAGACACAATAATAATTAGATAAAATTTAGAATGTTTTATTATGAGAAGTCCTTGGATTTTTGGCCACTAGGAAACTAGAGCTGCTTGGTACTTACTCTATCCCTACTTCATTGTCTTCATCTCCACAGTTCTTGGCAGACATGAATATTTGAATAGAGCACTTTAATATTTTATTACATGTATTGAAGGAATGGTTGAATATGTTTCAAATGTTCCACACTTAAACTAGTCAAGATTTGTCCTTAAAACCTACCTTGAGAATAGAGGTTTTCGATGTTATTGAAAATAACAAAGTATACAGACAGAAAAAAACCTTAATTTGTCTCAAGAACAATTGTAACTATAGTCTTAGGATATAGAACATTTAACTAACAGTAACTGCCTCCTAAGATTTGATGCCTTTATTTCATGCTTTTGTTGATTTTTCTATAAGCATTTTATGTTTTTCTGTTTTATTATTTATAATACAGTTCATTTTTCTTCCATGACACATTCATGATTGTTACTTAGCTTGCCTTACTGGTTATTGGCTATCACCTAGTAATGGAAAAGAGGAAAAGCATGACACATTCATGATTGTCACTTAGCTTGCCTTACTGGTTATTGGCTATCACCAAGTAATGGAAAAGAGGAAAAGCTAGGCCAGAATCCATTATCAACCCCAGTTTCATTTTAGAATCACTAAGGACGTGTAAAAACAGACTGTCCAAGCTCCACTCCAGAAATTGACCTAACTGGTTTTTCAGAACTCTGAGTCAACTTACAATGTAACCTGTGTTAGCATCAGGGATATACTCCAGCAGTTAGAAAGTGGGTATGATTTTGGGTAGCAAACCCGGTTATCACAGAATACCGCCTCAGGACATAAGCTTCCTTTTGGGGAGGAGCTGGATAAAAGCAGTTTCTGAAGACTACTCTTTAATCTTAAGGTCTAAGTTCTCCATTCTGGGGGTTTGGAGAGGGAGGAATAAGAAAGCAGCTACAAAGGTAGTTTCTACCTGTTTCTCTTAGCTTCTCACAGCAGTATTACTTTCTGTGTTACTGTAACCTTAAATGTACACCAAATAGAAATAAAACTGTATCTTGTTGCCTGTCACCTATTTATGAACCATTTTATCTAACATTAGCCCTTCCAAATCAAAGTCACTGTCTCCTTGATGCATGCAATTTTTATGTCAAATATGCTATTAAGCCTAATTGTTGTGCATGTGACTAAGAGCTGCATCCTAGACTCCCAAATCAAGCCAGTTCATTCACATTTTTTACCTCTAGAGGGAGCAATGACACTAGAGAATAATAAAAGTCAAAAAGGAAGAGATTTCAAGTGCATTGTGTTGGTTGATACTGAATTTGGATCAAATTATAATCAAATTATTTTAAAAATAACAGAAGAGATAGTTCTGTAAGATTGAAAGAGAGCTAAGTTACAGAAAGTCACTTTTTTGTTGAGGACTGTTTATTTATAATGTTACAACAACCTGAACTTACTACACTTAGGTTGACTTCTCAAAAGTGTGTGAGTCAGATATTTTAAATTCAGACTGAATTTTCCCATGGAACTGTCTCTTTAAAAAAACTTGTTTCCTGTCAGGAAAAAATTGGTACTGTGGATAACATTTATATGCAGGGAAGCTAAACTGAATATGGACTAAATACCAATACAACTTTTCTTGCAAGTTTGCCATTCCGGAGATGAGGATGATTGTTTTCTGGTCTAGTAAATTGTTTTTCTAGGACTCTGTTACTTTACTCTTACTTCCTGTTTTGTGTTTGAAGTTACTCCACAACATGAATCCCTTTCTATCTGATTCTTACTATGAAACTCAAGAACTGAGTAATTTGGAAAGTCTTTTCATAATTAGCTCTTTGAAAAGAAGGTATATCTCACTCTCACATATCACTTGAAACTTGGAAACAGATTAGATTCAATTGATGGTCTCCAGATTTTATCTGCTTGACACCTATATCTTCCTGTTTTTCCTTTATTTCTATGTTTTGATAACCATAGAACTGTAGCCAATATTGGCTTTGCAGCTACCATGTTTTTCAAAGATGAAAAACTTTTAAAAAGCGGTCTCTGAGCAGAGAAAAATGGTTAGTTTCCCCAAAGGCACTATACCACAGTGATTTTCAAACTGTAGTATAAATCCCTGGGGTAGGATCTTAACTAGATGAGTCCTGTCTCCTGACCGGATGCAGGAACGTTGAAGGATTGGCTACTGGGTGGCGTATCTTTGCTCAGTTCTATCTCTTAAAATAGCTAACTTGGGGAAAGTGATAATAGTATTTATACTTTTCAGCATGAACTAAGTTGTTTTTTTTTCTTTATAATCTGTTCATAGCAATATAGAAAACAGGAATATCTTGAAAAACATCCCCTAAGATTGAAATAATCAATTAGGAAGTCCAGTATCTTTTAATTTCTGGTACTTGTTTGTAAACGTACTCCACCCTTCCATGACTTCCCCCCAGACTGACATCCTGAGAACAATTAGGCCAAACCCTGCCTGTTTTACTTCCTGATAATGTAAGAGAATATTTACCAAGTAACCTGATACCATAGGTAAAACTTACCTGTAATTGTTTAGGTTGTGTCTTTAAGTATAGAAATTGATGTTAGTTTTAATCAAAGTATCTTTCTAGTTGACTGGGTTTGTGAGGCATCCATTGACCCCTTACAGTTTGTTCCATCAGGAAGGAAGGGGAAAGTTTCTAACTGTAGAAGTCATTACACTTTTCACTTTTTATTTTATTCAGTAGGTCTATCCATCTAATAGGTAAGAGAAGGAAGGGAAAACTTATCAGCAAGATTTTAACATTTCTAAGACTTACCATGTAGAAAATAGAGGCTTTTGACTAATTAAAAAACTATTGATAATAGAGAAACAATTTGGGAAGTTTTTCAGAAAATAATTTGGATATAACTAAATTGATTTTTTTTGTTTGTTTTTGAATGAATGCCCCAGAAGTCTGCAAATACAGTTTTATTTACAAGTATTTTGTTTTTTAGCTATCATATCTGTGTATTTATTATAAAGAAGATTGGGGCTTACTAGCTTCAAAATTTTTAAATTGATAAAAGATTTACTGTTCTAAATGAAATTTCCATAATTGAAATCTGGTCATAGAGCATCACTTTCATAGTCAAAGCCATGACCATCAGTAAATACTGTAGTCATTCCAGCAGTTCTAGGAACCAGCAGCAGGAGAGTAAAAGAGGGCTGAGAAACTATATTGGACTTACGGTACATGATACTTAATAATAAACTCTTAATCTGAAAATACTCAGTCTATAAAAACTTGGAGTTCTCAGAAGTACATTCTGCTGCTAAAGGAACATTGCCCTGCATTTATATACAACATGGGAACTTAATAAATGTGTCTTGTCTAAATAACATAGAATTTGTATGTTTCCCTGACTTGGATCATTACAGCAAGTTTGGAGTAAGCAAATCAGATTATCAGTATGATCATATTGACATGTGAACTAGAGCAGCTTAGTGATTTGCCTGCTGGGTCTACCTCACAATGAGAGTTGGGGCCTTGCTATCTGCTAACAAGGTACTCATTACCAAAAAGGAACAGACTCACCTCTTATCACAGAGTTTGCAGACTATGAGATTGGAAGTAGTGAATAGAAATTGAGGTGGCTAGTGAAGCAACGGAAAATACAACGAATTCTGCTAAGTCAGTTCTGTTCTGATCCTGATTGGTAAGAAAGACAGAAGGCTAAAAGTTGACCAGAAGGGAAAGAGTCACTAGCTGCTGAGCTTTATTTTTGCCACAGGTATTCTCTTATCTCTCGTAGCAACCCAGGTTTCTAGACCAACTCTAATCTGTTCTTTGTGAATTCTGCTAATTAATCATACATTGCTAATTAAGGATACAAATTTGATTGACTTTTAATCTTATTAGCCAGCTTTCTCTTGGCAGGTTTGCCCCTGAACAGTTGGAGTAGTATCATATTATTGGTTCTTGTACTCCATATATTTTTCTCCAGAGGAGCTATAAAAATGGCTTCATTAGTCAAATTAGGAAAGCACATATGCTTCTGAATACAAGCTTTAAGAACAATCTTCACATTCCCACTATTCTAATAACAGGTTAAATACAAACATTAGTGATGTATCTGGATATAGGAAGTGGTCACTACTTCCTAAAACACTTTGTGCTTTTAAACATCACTTGAACTTTGATCAAGTAAATGTTTGAAAAAAACAATATCTGAGAGCTGAGGTAGCATTCAAGGTATCTGAAAGGCCATCTGCAAAAATATATATATTTATTTATACACTTAAACATTGAAATATTGCTTAATTTAAAGAAGTAGTAAGGAACCAAATAACTTTTGTCAAAAGTAAAGACAGCTGGAAATCGATAGCGTTCAGTTTACTTGAAGCAAAGTATTACCAGCTTAATGTCTATAAACTTTAGTCTAAGTCCAGAATTCTATATATGTATCTACTTTAAGATACATATATAGTTGTAAAATGTAAAAAAGGCTAAAGCTAGAAACTTTCTAATTAGAAACCTGGAAATTTTTTAATTTCTTTTTAAACACTATATTTTCTCATATTTTGCCATACTAACCTTCCAGTTTTGTCCATCGTCTGACTCTAACAAAAATGTAAGATTCATAGACCCAGAGAAGTTTTTGTCTGCTGCATTCCACTGGCCAGAGCAAAACCCAGTGGCTTTGGTAAACAAAAAAAAAAATCTCTGTTCAGTGAATAGTTATGGAATAAAATGATTTGATTGTTTTGTAATTGACTTCAAAAACTTCCATGTAATGATGTTTTCTTTGCTTTTTGTCTTAATAAAGACAATCATCTAGAAAGTGGGGGAAAGAGTAAAAAACTATACGACCTTTACAGAGATGTTTTTCAGTGTAAGTCTATATGCCACTTAAAAAAAAAACAATAACTATCTATTTTATATTGCTTTCAATTTTTTCCAAGTAAATTTTAGAAAATTTTTTCTTCAGAAATGCCCTTTGATAGGGAGATAGTGGTATTCCTGTTCTTCAGATCTTGAAAGTCAATGCCAACCTTAAAGGCTTTTTTTAATTAACAGGAAATTAGTAGTAGTACTGGTAATAAAATTGACCTCTGGCTGTTTGTTTCTGCTACCACTAATCCAGCAGGGTTTTCACTGTTGTTTGACCTCTGACTCCATTCTCTTAACCTCTTATCTCTCTACTTTGCCTCCCTTCCCCCCCATTCCCTTATCCCCCAACCCCAAAGAAAATGTCAGCTTGCCAGTCTCACTCTACTTAAACATGTCATTTGTTTAAAAGAACAAGAGGAATACTTCATTTAATACCTTACCTCATGCAGAATTTATTGTGAAAAATTAGATCTGTTAGTCACAATGCCCAAGTATTTATTCCTTTAGCTCATTATCCAATATGAGTATGCGTAGGCTTCCCCCACTGACAAGCAATTCTAATACACCAGCAGGGTATTAGAGAACTCAGTTCTGACACAGTCTATCCCAAGATAGTCTCAGATTTCACAGATTAAAGGCCCAGTCTCCCAAGACCACACTCTACTTCAGAAGCCAATCATAAGATTAGGCTGTCACCTGTTTTCTCACCAACCAACTTTAGATCAAAGATCCCCAAGATACCTTTCTCAGTTTCAATTAATTTGCTAGAATGACTCAGAATTCAAGAAACCAATTTAATCACCAGTTTATTGCAAAGGATATTCAGGAACAGTCAGTGGAAGAGATGCATAACGTGGTGTATGGGGAGAGGGGTAAAAAGCTTAAAAGCCTTCTTGAAGCCATGCCTCTAACCCAGATTTCCATGTGTTAACCCAGAAACTACCTAAGGAGTTTCTTTTGGGAATTTTTGGGAGGTTTCATTATGTAGGCATGATTGATTAACTCATTAGTCATTGGCAGTTGATTCTGCCTTCAGCTCCTTTCCCATACCAGAGGCAAAAGAGTGGACAAAATTCTAACCAAGCCATGATCCTTAGGTGATCCTAAAATGTCACCTCAACACTCAGAAAATTACAAGGAGTATGGGGCTGTGAGCCAGGAGCTGTAGATAAAGAACAAATATGTATGAGAACTACACTTTGGCCATCCAGAGAACCAAATATATTCCTTATAAATTACAATATCAAAGCCTTTTTATTGGTTAAATTCAAAAACTTCATTTTGTTTTTCAGACTGATATAAACATACCAAAATAGACAATAAAACTATTATACCTAATAATTGCCACTCTGAGACTACATGGCTATTTTAATTTCTAGTGTTCTTAAATTATTATTTTGTTATTAGCAAATAGTAGGGTATATGTGCTTGTCATTATTTTAACAACTAGATCTGACCTGTATTGTCATCTAATTGCTATTCATTTAAAACAACCTGTTCTTTTGTGTCTCTTTGCTGGCAGAGATTAATGTTGATATTTTTACCTACCTGGTGGACAGGTTTTTTTTTAGTATCTGACTTTTTTCCCTAAGAGGAAGTTGAGATACTTGAAAATACATGTACATTGATGAGGCATATAAACCTTACCTTTTGCCAGTGCTGCTATAATATGTGTAATTTCAGTGAGATACTCTCAGTCTCCAAACCAAACTAGACTGAAATACAGAATTAATTGTAGTTTTACTAATAACAATTACAGAATTAATTTCAGAAATGCATGTCTCCTATTGTTTGAACCTGTCCCTGCTACTTAACAGTCATGGCAGTGTGATTCCCAGGGTTTTCTACTGCATTCCCCTTTCCCTTATTTGTGCATCCAGAACAGGGGGTAAAGCCAGAGGTGCAGGGGTGGCGAGAGGATTCACCAGAGAGCAGGTGTGGAGCAGAACAGGCAGATCATTGAAGTACACTGCTGAGGGGAGCAGTGGGTGGGTCAGGAGAGGTCTGCAGTGCCATGTGGATCACCTCCAGGGCAGGCGGGGATCAAACTCAGGAAGAAGTGACTTTAGCTTCTTAGTGCTGTGCTTTAACCTTCTGCACCACCAGGGAGGGCCCCTTTCCCTTAATTCTTACTGCCACTCTAATGAACTGATTTTTGCAGATGTGGTCATGGGTGCAAGGTAATATATTTGCCAGTTAATAAATCTGGGAAGTTAGATGAAAAGATGTTGGCCCCAGACAAGCTTTATCTATATAAAAACTTACAGTAAAGCATTGCTAGCTTGATGTGTTACAAAGTCAAATACAAACATTGTCATGGAGCCAAAAAAAAATCCTGAGCAGTTCTCAATCCCTGTTACAGGTCATTTGATTAGCAACCTTTTGATATGAACTCTGGACATGGGGTAGGGAATAGTGCTTTTAACTTCCTAAAAAGAGTTGGTCATTGTATTCTAGCAGACCTCAAAGAATAATATGTTTTACATAAAACAATGAAAAGGGAGATTTAAAACACTAAAAAACAGCAGGTAGATGGGGTAGTACAAGTTGGAAGAATAATCTTAAGTAGAAAAAAATAGATGCTGTAAACTAGAACTCTCATGAGAGTGGGGTCACACCTGTCTAGTGCTCTGATGTACTTCTAGTAGTATCATGTAGCAGGTACTTAAATAGTGTTGAAGGAAGGACAGTGGATAGAGATGTTAAGAACAGGACAGAAGCTTTCAGGAAAAGGAATTGGTCTTTGAATTCCTATCTTAGTAAGTAAACCTTATATTTGGGAAAGAAAGGTTCATTTTTCTCTTCCCAAGTTTTTTTAGTTTCTGGAATTGAAGAAATGAGCTCCTATACAATAACATAGCACCATGTTCTCACCTATAGTAATAAAAAGTGTCTGAAACAAGAAGTATTTCTGCCACTAAATTTGTCTGATACTTACATGGAAAATAAAAGTTAATACTTGAGATGCCTTATTACTTGAAGGACTTTAAGAATTAGTCTTCTTCGTAAAGAATATTTTAAAAAGCATATGAAAGAGATTCTTTTTGAAATCAATCAGCCAATGTGTGTGAATTTCTTTTGTTCCTTTTTTTAGGTGGCATCCTTAGCTGGACCTGGAGGACAAGTGGAAATAGAACAAAACTTTCTTAATAATAAGTTAAAGACAATCACTGCTTATTTTGGTGACCTAATTAGAAGATCAGCCACTGAAACATAACTGTGAGATTGTAGCAATAAATATCAATGAAGTTTTTGAGATCTTTGTCTATAGTAACAGTGTATATTTTATATAGTAATTTTTGACATGGAGAAAGTAGATGTTCCACCATGCTAAATGTCAGTTGGGTATGTATAATGCATGCGATTGTGTTGTAATTTCTTTTTTTTTTTTAGTTTCTATGTTTTGCTTTCATTGTATTTGTATGTAAAAAAAAAAGTTATCATGCTTTTTTTAATATAAATACCAAGTAAACAAAGACTTGAGTTAGTCTGTTTATTTAAGGCTAAGTGCATAAACATACAATGGTAAAAACAGAATAGTAAGTCTTTACCCCCTCCCCCTATCTTTTATTCATCTAACAATAAATACAGCTTTGGAGGACAGAAAGCAATTGCACTATAGCCTGATAATAGTTTTTCTCCCTGGTTGATGCATTGTTCAATACACCTTCCTTTTTTAACTTATTGTATCCTTTTTTTAAAGCATGTACTTTTTTACTCAGACCTTTTATGTCAGCATACACAGACCTACTTTGTTTTGCTTACAGTCCCATTTTATTCCACCTGAGTATGCCAAAATTTAATCAGTTCCCCACTGACTTTTTGGACTGAGGTTTTTGTTTTTTTTTTTGGCACTTTTCAGTTATTCTGTGCTGTGTGACTAGTATTAGTATGAATATTTCTCTTCATCCTAACCCCCCAAGTTCTGGATATCTCAAGCATTTTAATTTTTAGTATCTCACATCAGAAAAAGTTACCTATTTGCATGTTTTCTTAGTTTTGAATGTGACTTAAGCGTATTTGCATGTGTTTGATCTTTTCTAAATAATGTTTCTCCTTTAAACTTTTTTTATTTTTCATTTGGATTGTCTTTTTCTTATTAATATGTGTAAATTCTGTGTAAATAAAGAGCCTTTAATCTTTAGCCTTTAATCATATTTACATTTTTTCCAGTTTATTTGTTCATCTTAGACTTATTTTGTGATTTTTTAGTATTTTTTACCATACATAAATTTTACATTTTTATAGGATTTAGCTCCTTTTGAAAATTCTTCTATTCTTAGATATAAGTACATTTAACCAAACTTTTTTAGTTCTTGTTTTCATGTCTGACTCCATGTGGAACTTGATTTTAACATCCTTTTGTTCATATAAAGCTATTTCTTGAATTTCCATTGCAACAACAATATGAAATGTATTTTGTAATACAAGATTTTATAATCTTTCTATTAAAATGCTAATGAAAAGAAAAAGTATGTATCACTTAATCATTTATCTAAAAGTTTTATTCAGTCATTTTTACAAGGTAAAAAAGACAAGGATGTAGAACTCTGGCCATAGGGATCTGGGCCTTTATTTTGTAATAACCTTAGCATAGTAAACATTAAGCAAAGTAAGATTTGGACTGGGATGGAACAAAGATAATTGAAGTAAATTGGGGGAATTTCCAGTAATACTGGAAAAAAATCGCCTTTAAATAAAAAAACATTTTGTTGGACTGTGCAGAAGCAATGCTGACTTCTGTCAAATTTTATATAAATTTGCAATATCAAAATCTCACTGTTCTCAAGTTTTATACTTTCCTCCTCATGTACCATGAGCATATGTGTCACCATTTTTTAAAGTAATGGGAGCATTGGTTGTAAATAGTCTTGTGTTTGGACCCTAGAACTGGAGTATGGCTTTTTATACCTACTGGTGGATGGGAGGTGGGATGATAAGAGAAACCAATTACTTTTTAGTTTTTGTCATTTAACCTTTTATGCATACTTTTTTCCACACTACATTTTCATGCTTATATATTGGTACTATATGAATATATTTGTCTTCCTGAACTTTAAATGACTAGAACAGGAAACCTGAGGTTAAAATATTCCTGCCTGTTCATCACACATGACACAATTGATTTATGGACTCACTTATAAATTGTGTTCAAAAAGAACTTTAGAAATGTGCTAGTCTTTTATGCTACTCTTGTGTTGAAATAAATTCTTAGAAAAATCCAAATATGTAAAATGGATAAAAAGTAAAGGCCCTTGTAATTACTTAGAATAGAACAGAAGTGAGGAAGCAAGCAGCCCTGTTGTAGTGAACCTTTTTTCCTTCTTAAGTGGAAAATCTTTTTAAAAGACTTTCTTAATACAAATGAACCTTCATTCAAAATTTAAATATAAATTGAGTAACTAAAAAAAGTCACAGCTCACCATTACCTCATCCCCTGCCTTGAGCCCTTTCCCCCTCCACCTCCCACATTTCCATACCCCTTCCCAAGGACAACAGCTGTGTACACTTTGATATGTTCATACAAGGCAGATCCCTGAGCAATAAAGCTGTGCATACAAATAGGGTAGGACAGAAATATATTTTGACATTTGATTTTGTTTTTTACTTCAATATGTCTTACAAGTTTTTTTCATATAAATACATATACATACACATAACACTTAAAACATCATACAACTGTACAAGAATTTCTTTAACATTACTTAATGATAAACATTAAATTACTCCCAATTTATGCAATTGTAATTAGTACTGCAATGTAATAAATAGGGTAGATTCCAAGAAGTGAAATTTTTAGGTCAAAAGTCATGCTTTTTTTTGGCTTATGTCAAGTATACCCCTCCCCCCCAACTATTTCTTCACTTCAAAAACTGTCTGCTGAAAAAAAATTATTTTTAATTTCATGTCTTGTTTACTAGTGAAATATGAGTGATTTTTCATACACTTGCTACTCAAATGTATGTTAAGCATTAATTTTTTTCATTGAATGACAAACTAATTGCTCTATCATTTCCTATTTTTAAAAAATAACTTCTCCATTGATTTGAAATCTCATCTTTGTGTTTGTATATATAACTGTTTCTGGAATTTTTTTGTTCCACTAATTTCTTGTCCATTCCTGTGCCCTGCTTTTTAATTACTGTAGTTTCCACTATATGTGTTGATAGCTTCATGTTCCCTCAGGATAGTCTCTCAAGTTTCTTGACCCTTACTAAGCATCTTTTTTTTTTTAGATGAGCTTGAGTTTATCAAGTTGTATTTTACAAACTGTCTTGGAATTTTAAACTTGCAGTTTAAGGAGAGTAATCTATTTACATCAGTGAGTCTATCCAAAGACTTGATGTGTCTCCCATTCTGAACTTTTATGCCTTTCAGTGAAACTTCATCTTACTAATATTACATACTTTTTACTGAGTTTATTGCTTGGTATTTTGCACTTTTTGTTTAATGTCGAATAAGATCTTTTCATTAAATTTTCTAATAGGAATATTGTCTGTATGTAACAATGCTTTTTTGTCTTATATCCAGTCACCTGTTAAACTTTATAGTAGTTTCTTTAATAGGTCTTAAAACAGCTTTTCAGTTGTTTACCTTTTAAATAGTAGTCATGATACTCACAGCCTTTTTTCCCTTTACCAATATGTATGCCTCTTAATCTTTATTATTTTACTATTGATTGGTTAGGCCTGCCAGGAATGTCATGATAGTGGCAATTATTCTTTTTATTTTATAATAAAAATTAGAAGCATTTCTATGAAATGTTATCATAGCTTGCATTAAAATTAAAAACACTACTTGTCTAGTTTCTTGTTCTTAGTTAATCTAATTAAATGCTAAATTACTTTCAGACTAATCAACTTAGACTTTCAAACTAATCAACATTATATGAATTCTTATCATTACATCCTGTTTTATTATAATGTATTATACATATATATAATGTATTATCTTAATTCATTGTTTATATAATGAATTATCTTAATTCATTGTTGGATTTCACTAGGTAATTTCACTAGGATTTCACTTAACTAATTTTGGTATCTATAAAACTGTACTGACAAAATACTTTAGAAAGTATTCAATTTGTTTTCTGTGTCCTAAATAACAGTTACAATATCTATTCAATGAACCTTTGATAGACCTCCAGGAAAATTGACCTGAAAACTTTTTAGCAAGACATTTTGACTAGCATTTTTCAAATGATCATTTTATTCAGGCTTTTTAAAAAAAAGATTGATTTATTTATGCATACAGAACTGGAGTACAGGCCAGAGGTGCAGGGGCAGTGAGAGGATTCACAAGAGACAGAGTGGGGAGCAGAACAGGCAGAACTGGCGAAGAATACTGCTGAGGGGAGCATTGGGTGGGTCAGGAGAGGTCTGCCCATGGCTTTAACTTCTTAGTGCTGTGCTTTAACCAGGGAGGGCCTATTCCAGGCTTTTTAATAATGCCTTCATTTTTCTTTTAGTAATTTATAACTTCTTGGAAAAAAATCTCCATTTATATTTTGGTTTATTGAAAGAAAATTAGTACATTATCAACATTTGCTTCCATCCTTTGACTGACTTTTTCAAAAAGTTGAAAAGCTAACAGAATTTGCATACAGTTGATTCATCTCTCCAGATGTTCCTAACCTACCTCAAACTACTCAGAAATAGACCCAACACAATTCTAGTGATAATAGCAGAGGGATGTAAGAGTCCACATGGAATTTATTCCAGATTCTTACCTGCAAGGGTCAAAGCCTAAGCAGACAGTGGCAGGTCTTCAGCCAGCCAAGTGCTTCCCCAGCTTGAGGCATTTTTCTGCTACAATCATAACACCTTTATCAGTATGTACTGACAGTTACTTAATTGTTTAACTCAGTTAATTTTTTTAAAGACTTAAAATTTATTTGGAAAGGGACCTCCCTGGTGGTGCAGCAGGGGGGGGGAAATTTAAATACTATAAATGCCATAAGTGAAAAAAATAACTCTTTCACATGTGTATATTAATATTAAAAATGTCCTTGCACTGAAATGGCTGCTGCTTGCAGTGCTGTGCTTTGCTTTAACCAGCTGCACACCACGGAGTGCCCTGGTTAATCATCTTACTCTTGATTATCCCTGATGCTGCCCCAGTTTAGGTTACCTCATCTGTAGCATCAGATGCTGCAACTGGCCTCCTTAGTTATTCGTAACTCCAGAGCTATTCCCCATCAATTTATCTCCCAACTCCACAGTCATACAAAAGCACTGATTCTAAATCTGATTTCTCCAACATAAAAGTCCTCAGTGGTCTGAATAAAAGTGTGAGCCCTACTCCTGAATTCTCCCTCACATCACCCTCATGATCTCTAGCCCACATGTGTTCCACTACCCTACAAGGCCAACACAAATCTGATATACTAGCATACCATTCACCCTCCACTCCACATCCTATAATCTAACCCTGATGCTATTGCTCTCAATTCTGGCTTCTTTTTTTTTTTTTTTTTTTTTGCATAGGCTGTTCTCTCAACTGAAATGTTCCCCCAGCACACTACTTAACCTTACACCAATCATCATGAGGCATCCCTTTTTAGGAGGCCTTTGTCACGCCTTGCCTCTTCCAACCCTCCCCTAAACTCCTGTGACTTCCTCCCTTACCTACACACCCTTCTGAATGAACTGTGACAGGACCATTCTTTGAGTAGAAGCATAAAGCAGAAAACCTCTACTACAATTGAAACCCTTTATTAGTCACAGCCTTTCATATCATCAGCTAAAATATTTATGTCTTCATTGTGCTTTATACTTTTCTGGAAAGGTGTAAGAATGCTTACAAATTACTCCATTTTAAACAAAGCAAGCATTTGTAAAGTTATATAATGTTTCAGTTTAGGGAACAGGTTAACCCACAGTCACATGATTATTTAGTTTCAAAATCAAGAACAACACACAATTCTCAAATCTCTGCCTTCTGCCCTGAGCACTTAGCACTTCCTCTCTCTACTCCTGCTCATTTATCCATTGAATTCTCCTTTTTGCTTATGAGAAATGTCGGGGACCGAGACCAGGACTTTGCCTCCTATGCACAAAACAACACTTGAGCGGAACATAGGGTAAACATCCCGGTTGAGAATGCAGCACACCCAAATCCCTTCTCCCACTCCATTCTCCCTCAGAACTCAGCAAGTTCCTGCGCCTGAAAAAGGTTTTATCTCTGGCTCCCATAAGTGTCCACTCCCTTAAGACGATTACGGATCCCTCCCCTCAAACCCATTGGCCTTTAAGACATTAAACCATCAAGACCACCCCCCACCGGCACTAACTGCACCGCCCTCTTTGTATACATATATATATAGCTGTAGACACAATAAAGCGCTCTCTCTCTCCTTTCTCCTCTCTCCTCTCTCTCTCCTCTCTCTGCTGCACAATCGATCGACTCTCTGCTTCTCCTTTCGTCGACCCTGGGACCCCAATCGGCCTTGCTGGTCAAGGCCCCTTACAGAGAAAGACAATATCCACCCAGCTAAATACTTATGCCCCAAATGCCCTTTGACTAGCAAGTTTCTACATAAGTATTTATGTAGAAAAATGCACACCCTAATAGGACTCTTAAATGTAATTTACTTTCCCTGTTCTGTTGATGAAAGCTATAATTTAAAAAGTGAGATTTCTGGGCCCTCCTTGGTGGCACAGTGGGTTAAAGCACAGCACTAAGAAGCTAAAGCCAATTCAGCACAATTTTGATTCCCTCCCCCAGCCCCACCCCGGAGGTGATCCATATGGCGCAGCAGCCCACTGCTCCCCTGACCAGCCTACTGCTCCCCTCAGATTCAGTTGGCCTGTTCTGCTCCCCACTCTGTCTCTGGTGAATCCTCTCCCCTCCCCTGCACCTCTGGCCTGTACCGCAGTGCTATATGCAGAAATAAATCTTTTTTTAAAAAAAAGTATTTCCCATCACTATGTGATCAATATTAAGTGACAGTTATAAGCTCACTTGTAGACATTTTCTCCCAGATTATTTTGCTGTTTATATATGAGAGAATTTTAAAGATCAAAATTTTCTAATTACTGCTTTTCAAGTGACTGAAATTTACTTAGACTTTTAAATTTTAATTAAGTCTTTTGTTAAGTTCACTTGGTTTATATCATTATTTGTATTGTGGAGGTATAGGATCTCCCCTTTGGGTACTTTTACTACACATCCACCACCAAAGCACCCACACTCCATCCCCATACTCTTCTGTGCTCCCTCTCCACTTTATTTCTGCCATTTCCCCAGTGCCATCCTCTCTGGTAGTCACAGTTCTGTAATCAACTTTCTAGGTTTGATTTAACATAACTTTATCTAATCCCTTGGTATTTCTATATTCCACACATAAGTAACCCATCCAGTATTTACCTTTCTCTTTCTGACTTATTTCACTTAGCATAATCCCTTCCAGTCCCATCCACATTGCTACAATGGCAAACAACTTTTTGATTACTGAGTAGTATTCCATCATGTATGTATACCACATTCTGACCCACTCAACTGTATTTGGGCACTTAGATGGTTTCCATAGTTTAGCTATTGTAAATAGTGCTGTAATGAATGTAGAAGTATATGTTTCCCTTTGAATGAATGTTTTTGTATTCTTCAGGTAGATACCTAGGAGTGGAATTGCTGGGTTGTATGGCAGATCCAACTTTGTTAAGTACTATATTATATGACTACAATGAGATAAGCTTTTAAAATTTTTCTTTAATATACTTTTTCTTTAATATACTCTAATTTTCTTTAATATACTCTTTAATATACTTCTTTAATATACTCTTAATATACTCTACTAGAAAGTGACCTCCATTGAAGAAATGAACCAGAAGTCATTGAATAAAATCTATAGTCAAAACTAAATGTTTGGCCACTTGGGCAGGGGGGATGGAAATAGCCTGTAAAGCTATCTACATCATCCCAGAGACTATAGCAGCAACAGTATGTTATAGCAATTAATCACTATTTGGTGCTTCCATGATTCAGCATGGACTTTCACATAGCTAGCTATTTCAGGTGATCTGTCCAGTGACTCTAGGAGGATGCATGGAAGCTCTCATCATCCTTTCCACATGAGCAGGCTAAGAGAGTTGTAATGAATCCATGGTCAGACCTGCCCCTACCATTCAAAAGATCCAGGCCAAAAGCACCAGTGAGACCTACATACTGTGTCCTTTTCAGTGTTTTAGTTTTGTTGAAATGCAGTGCCCTCTAGAACATATGGTGGATTGGGGGCTGCAGGGTGGTTCTAACACAGTTACTGGAGCAGAGTCTTCAGGCAATAGTAGGCTGGAGGCAAGGCTTTCAATCAAGTTGGCCCTTGAATGAAGTCAATGGATGAAAAGGGCAAGTTGGACATGGGGGATTTGAATTTTGCTCTGATTTGCTATTCCCTTAATGGCCCTGTGTATTGTACATTAACACAATATACAAGATTTTGTGTTATTTTTCCATGCACTGTGAAAGAGGATATTATTAGTTTTTGCCTGCCAAACAATCATCCCTAAAGGCATTGAATTTTTTTGCCATAGGATTTCGGTAGATGGACCCCAGTGTCTGCTAAGAGTGAGCTCTGAGAAGCCAAGGCCAATTCTATCTGTGTTATCAAAAGGACTAGATCAGAAATACGTACCCAATCTGAGTGACTGCAGTCAGGAAGAAGGTAGAACTTACTGTATATAATTGAAAAGAAACAGACAAAAATCTATAGCACTGGGGTAGACCAGTCATCTTATTGCCACAAATCCCCAGGTTCAGTCATACCTGAAACCAAACTGCTGATAAATTTAACATTAGTAATGCATTCCTCTCAATATCAAAGCCAGTGGGGCCAGACTTTCTGTTTGTTTGTGTTTTTTGAACCTGAAGACAGCCTAACTAAAACAAGTTAAATTCATAGTGTAACCATCAAATCCCTCTCCATAGCTTGTGCCTGTCAACATTAAAAACAGCCATCAGGAGTGGCTTCAATTGCTTCTACTATCATATGAAAAGAATCCAGAAGAAAATTGAGAAAGAATATATTATGTGCTTGATGGAAACTAGAATTCCAGAGGTAATAAAAGTTTATATGCCTGAAATCTATTACAATGTTATAAACCAATAGCACTTCAGTTTTTAAAAATACCCAGAGAGGAAAAAAGAAATGTGTGAGAAAATGAAATGGCCCAGCAAGGCAGAAGGGATTTCTATCTCCGTTTTACTACTATTTTTTTAAACAAGGATGAATTTTCTCTCTTAATGACTTTACATTATTCCTTTCTTAAGTGGTTTATCTTTTTCCTTTGCCATTATTTCCCTGCCCAAAGCCTATACACCTTTCCCACCAGACTCTGGGGGCCTTTTTTCCACATGGAAAAACAAAGATAGTTGGTTTATTTTTAAAAAGAAGAAGGAGAAAAGGGAGTAAGGAAAAAAAATAAAAAGAGTAGAGCGTAAGTAACTCAGTAGAGCATTCTAACTCAGGTACACAATTCTTGGTGCTCAATTTATATGTCTAAATATAAAATATCAAATGATTGCACTCATGTAAGTACCTAAAAGTGTTATATATGTCTTACATGTGGTTAAGAACTAGCTAGTATTAGTCAGTTATTCTTAAACAGAAATGAAACAGTAAAGATCATTATGTGATAAAAGGTCTCAATAAACCAAATACAGAAGGAATGAAACTAAACTTAGTTAACTTTATACGTTACAACCTCACAGTTAACACAATACTCAATGGTGAAAAATTGAAAGCTTTCCCATTAAGGTCAAGAATAAGGCTAGGAGGCTCACTCTCACCACATCTGTTCTACACTGTAATGAAAATCCTAGCAAGAGGAAAGGCAAGAAGAAGAAATAAAAGACATCCAATCAGAAAAGAAAAAGTGAAGGCCTCCCTCGTGGTCTCAACACTATATCTATAAGCAGCCACTAACGCACAAGTTTGAGCCCCAGCCAGAAGGGTGACTCACATGACCCTGCAGACCTCTCCTGTCTCTCCCACTGCCCCTCAGCAGTGGATTTCAGTCAATATGCCTGTTTTGCTCCCCCTCTGTCTCATGAATCCTCTCATCCCCACCTGTACCTCTGGCCTACACCCCAACTCTTATATGCATAAAAAAATAAATCTTTAAAAAAGAAAAAATGAATTGACTATTTGCAAAGATTTGATATTATGTATAGAAAACTCTAGAGACTTCACAAACACAGAACTAGTACATATATTCATTAAAGTTGTAGGATAAAAAATCAGGTGCATTTGTATACACTAATAATAAACTATGAGAAAGACAAATCGACATGACTGAGGCACTTAGACACTTCAGTAGCATAACATGTCTCAGCTGGATGCAGGGTCTGGCTCTAGGCCATAGTGTTCTTTCTCCATGCTGTGCCCACATCCCTCCCAGAGTAACTACCAGTTGTTTTGGGTAGTACTCAGTTTCTCTTCTCTCCACAACTAAGTTGTTCATTTTGTTTTGTTTTACTTTTTATGTACCAGTAAATTTTTCTCCTAACAGAATAAGGCATTTTTCAAAACTTCCTGTAAATAAATCATGAAAAATAAAATAAATCAAGAAAACAACTCCACTAAAATAGCTATCAAAAGATTAAAACACCTAGCAAAAAATATAATTGAGAATGTAAATGACATACACATTGAAATCTATAAGACATCGATGAAAGAAGTAAGATACACAAATAAATGGAAATATATTCCATACCCATAGACTGAAAGAATTATTATTGAAAAATTTCCAGACTACCCAAAGCAACCTAAAACTTTTGATGGTGATGCAATCACCATCAAAATTCAAAATACATTTTTCACAGAAACAGGATAATTCCAACATTTATATAAAACTATAAGAGATTGCAAATAACCAAAGCCATCCTGAAAAAGAAGTACAAAACTGGAGGCATCACACTTCCTGGTTTCATACTATATTTACAGAGCTATAGCAATTAAAACAATATGGTACTGGCATAAAAGTAGTTCAATGGAATAAAATAAGGAGTAAACCCATGCACATATGGTCAATTAATTCATGACAAAAGAACTGGGAATATATAATGGGGAAAGAATAGCCACTTCAATAAACAGTGTTGAAAAAACAACAGCCATATGAAAAAATTAAACTGGATCATTATCTTATACACAAAAGTCAACTAAAAATGGATTAAAGATTTGAACATAAAACGATATGAGATTTGATGATGAATTTGCTACCAAAAGCTTTCTGCACAGCAAAAGAAGGCAATCTATGAAAGTATTTCTAAACCTGATGTCTCATAAACAGTTAATGTCAAATTAGATAAAGAACTCAAATCACTCAATTTAAAACAAACAATATGATTTAAAAATGGGCTAAGGTGAGAAGTGAACTAACCTAAGCGTCCAATGATGGATGATTGGATAAAGAAAATGTGTTACATAAACATAAAGAATTACTACTCAGCAAAAAAAAAAAAAAAAAAAAAACATTTAGGATTCTGCCATTGAGTTTCATATTAAGTGAAATAAATAAGTCAGATGAAGAAGAGAAACATATGATTTCACTTATACATGAAAGGAAAAGAAACAAACTCAGTGAGCAAACAAAACAGAACAGAAACAAACTCTCAAAAGAAGAGAATGGTGGGATAGTGTGGGTAAATTTGGTAAAAGGAAGCAGTTATATGATAAAAGATGGAAACCAAACTTTGGTGGCAAGCATAATGTGGTATGAACAGGTGTTGATTTTTATTATTCTGTGCAACAGAAACCTGTTCATAGTTTATAAACCAATGTTATTTCAATTAATAAGTGTTTTTAAATGGGCAAAGGATCTGAATAGAATTATTTCCAAACAAGATCCAAATGAACATCAGGTACATGAAAGTGTGATCAATGTCACTAATCACCAGGGAAATGTAAATCAAAACCACAATAGATATTACTTATATCTACTAGAACGGCTTATATCAAAAAGTGAAGAAATAACATGTGCTGGTAAAGATGTAGAAAACAGGGCCCTCCCTGGTGGCGCAGCGGGTTAAAGCACAGCACTGAGAATCTAAAGCCGCTTCCGCATGAGTTCGATTCCCGCCTGCCCCGGAGGTGACCACATGGCGTGGCAGACCTCTCCTGACCTGCCCGCTGCTCCCCTCAGCAGTGTACTTCGTCAATCTGCCTGTTCTGCTCCCCGCTCTGTCTCTGGTGAAGCCTCTCGCAGCCCCTGAGCTTCTGGCCTGTACCCCAGTTCTGTATGCACAAATAAATAAATCTTAAAAAAAAAAAAAAAGATGTAGAAAACAGAACCCTTTCTCACTGTTGTTGGAATGTGAATTGGTACAGCCACCATGGCAAGCAATATGTAGTTTTCTCAAAAATTAAAAATAGAACTGTCCAATGATCTAGTAATTCCATTTCTGCATATCACAAATGATATCACAATCTCAAAAAGATAATATGTACCACATATTCATTGTAGCATTATTTATAATAGCTAGGAGGATATGGAAACAACCTAGGTACATATCAATGGATGGACGGATAAAGAAAATATGGTAAATATATACAATGGGATATTATTCAATCATGACAAATAAGGAAATCCTGCTGTTGACAAAAATATGGATGGATCTTGGGAACATTATGCTAAATGAGATAAGACAGACAGATAAGGCAGAGAAAAATACAAGTACTATATGATCTCATTTATATGTAAGATGTAAGAAAACCAAACTCAGATGCAGAGAATATACTGGCAGATGCTAGAGTTGGTGGCAAAATGAGTAAAGGTGAGCAAAATGTGCAAGCTTCCAATTATAAAATAAATAAACCTGAGATATAATCTGTAGCATGTTGATGATGATTCTTAAATACTACATTGCTTATTTGAAAGTTACTAAGACAGTCTAATCTTAAATTTTCTCACAAGAAAAAAACATTTGCATCTATGTGTATAAATTTGTATCACTGTGATGGAACTTATTGTGGTGATCATTTCCTAGTATATACTATATAAAATTATTATTCTTTATACCTAACAGAATGTTATATGTCAATTAAACCTCATTAAAAGAAAAAATGTTTCTCAGTGTGTTAATGAGAAAGAAATCTGCTGGTTTTATTACATAAAACTTAACTTTTTGAGATTTTGTGTAATTTCTTATTTTTGCAAATGAGTAAAAGTCGAATGATGAATATTAGAATTACTATGTCTTGTTGGTTTTAAAGCTAAAATCCTCACCTTCCTGATTACATGACTTCAATCATAAAGAGGTGTCACTATTGACCTTGAAGTCATAAAACAGTAATCTGATCCACTTGGGACAAGTCATCCAGAGTCTCTGACACAATGCTCATTAAAATGGAAATAGCTGGGCCCTCCCAGGTGGCACAGCAGGTTAAAGCACAGTACTAAGACGCTAAAGCCACTTCAGCATGAATTCAAACCCGCATCTGAGGTGACCCAACATGGAGCAGCAGACCTCCCCTGACCAGACTGCTGTTCCCCTCAGCAGTGTACTTCCTCGATCTGCCTGTTCTGCTCCCCATTCTGTGTGTCTGGTGAATCCTCTCACCTCAACTGCACCTCTAGCCTGTACCCCAGTTCTGTATTCATAAATAAATAAATCTTTTTTAAAAAGTATAATAATAACAAAAATAAAATAGCCATTCCAACTTCACATAGTAACTGGGAGGATAAATTAAGAGACAGAGTAGTATAGTGGATCAAGTTCCTCCTATAGTCATTCATACTTATGTTTACAGACCATGTGTAATGCAAGCCTCCTTTGCTTTAACTATAAAATAGAGGTGAGTAGGTCTCACAGGGATGTTGAACTTCAGTCACTTAGTACTGTTCCAGACACTGTTTTACCTCAAAACATTAGATATATTTGAGGTTATAGTTGGTGATGCAGCTGTAGTGTTGTAAAAGTGCTTAAAAAAAAGAAGAAGAAGAAGAAGAAGAAAATTATTGACATTGCTTCTAAATAAATCTCTGCAATTAGGGTCAGAGTCCCATTTGAAAAACTAGGGTTCAACATTAAAAATGGTAAAATGTGCACTCCATGAAATAGCTTCTCCTCTTGGAAACCACTGGCTTCTACTTTCTATAATTAAGCCTGAAGAGTTCCCAGCTATGGTCACCCTGCAGCATGAGCAAGAGCAAATGTGGAAACAGATTTATCTGAATGTGCTTTTTTAGTTTCACTACCAGAAAAGCCTGTTTGGATAGAAAGGGCTCATTTGCTATGCTTTCTGCCTTTGAGTCTGGTTAGCATTGTAAGCAGGTGTTTTTTCATTCAAAACAAGTTGTGTCCTTGTTGAAAACCATCGTGCAACAGACATCCAGTGCAACGGGGGGGGGGCACCAGCTGTCCCAGACTTACTTTGGCCACAATTAGTTCTAGAAATAGTTAAAGTGAGAAAACTACGCCCTGGCTTTTTTATGTGATCTCACTTATCTTGTACCAAAAACCTTTCAGGTTCCTGTAACTAACCAAAGGATGGATAGGGGTCATTACTTGAAATTACTGTTTTTCTAGGCTAGGAATCAATTAATTACAGTCCACAGGTTAAATTTGCCCCACCACCCCTTTCAGATTTAAATGGTTTTCTTATTTATAAATCCAATTTAAAAGCAAAAAGTTATTTTATCTCATGACTCACAAAAGTGAATATTAGAATTTCCATGTCTGTAAATAAAGTTTCATGGATGACAGCCCATTCATTTCTATATTATCTATGGCCATTTCTCAGGTTTCTCATTAGTTGGGAAATCCATTATAATGCAGTTAAACAAAAATAACTGAAATCCTTCACTTTTGTGTAATAAATTCTGATAATTTAATAAATTCTGATTTTTCAGTGATGTTATAAGTCAAAAACAAATTTCTGAATTTATGATATAAATATTTAGAATCTGGACCAAAGGAGAAAACCATAAGGAAAATTAGTGTGTTTAATCTCTGTCCTGTAAACCAAGTGACTAAGTACTCCTTAATCATGACTGCCTGGGAAATAGTATTTCAAAAAGAAAAGAAATAATTGCTCTAGAGTAAACATCAATATCTCACCCCAAATAATATGCAGCTTTAATGCATGCTCCATCAAAACCTTCATGGCATTCCTCAAATAAATGGAACAAACACTAAAATTTGTATGGAACCACAAAAGATGTTGAACATTCAGTATAATCCTGAGAAATAAGAAGAGTGGGGGTGTCATATGCCTCAACTGCAAATTATGTTGCTCATTCCCAATACCACAGAATGTGACTCTATGTGGAGACTGGAACCTTATAGAGGTAAATAAATTAAATGAGGTGACTAGACTGTGCCCTAATCCTTCCTGACCAGTGGGCTTATAAAAAAAAAGATTAGGATGGGTCTATACAGTTACTTAAAGACACAGGGAGAAAATATCCCCTACAAGCCAAGAGGCTATACCTTGGACTTCTAGTCCAACTATGAGAAAATTTTATTTTTGTTTTTGTTTAAAAGTCACCCAGTCTCAGGCCGGCCCTCCCTGGTGGCGCAGCAAATTAAAGCACAGCACTAAGTTTGATCCCTGCCCGGGGTGTGACCCACATGGTGTAGCAGACCTCCCCTGACCTACCTTCAGCAATGTACTTCGTTGATCTGCTTGTTCTGCTTCTCACTCTGTCTCTGGTGAACCCTCTCACACTTTCGCCTCTGGCCTATACCCCAGTTCTGTATGCATAAATAAATAAATCTTAAAAAAAAAAAAAAAAAAAAAAAGGTCACCCAGTCTGTGGTTAATTTTTTTGACAGTCCTAACAAATTAATACAGTAGTAAGTTAATCATGCCATAGGGAGAGAATTCTGTACCAATGTTCCTTTACAATCTGACTTACCATTTAAAAGCTTCTAATGTGCTGCTTTTTCCAACTAGATGTTAGATTCTTTAGGGCATTTTAACTCAAGCTTATTTGAACTATTCAACTCAGTGTCTTTGTAGAACTCATGGGTGTTTAGTGACAATCTAATAACAAAATGTGACTTGATTCTATGAAAAAGAAGAAGTGAGAAAAGAGAGGGGAAAGTTAGTTTGGGGTCCCCACTGACATCTCTATATGAGCGAGTGATTCATTGAGTTAGTAGTTAACCAAAGATTGAAACAGTTCTTTAAGATTATACAAAGTAATTTTCTTGGACCTAATCTCATGTAGTCTTCAGCCAGGGTTGGTGGCGAGAGAAGGGCGCTGTTGGCTACAGTGGGCAGCTGAACTCAGAGCTGCCACCTAACTAAGCTGGCCCCACACAGGCAGAGGAGGACACTGGGACCCCAATCCTCTCCTGGGCATCCACTAAACTCATCTGTGCCCTCCCTGAAGACCAAACTGAAGAGGACCTACACATCTTACATTTCTCAACAAAGGCTTTTGTAAGATTCAGAACCACAGCTGACAGAAGAGTGTGATCACTACAGTGAAAAAGAAAAGGGTATGAATGCTTGTTTTAACCCAGGTAAGGAAATCAAGCTCATATACTAACATTGTGCACTTACTGCAGGTTCCCAAAGGGCTTTTCAGGGCAGTTTTTTCTTTTTCCATTGGTGGTTTCCGGCCACGGTCAAGGTGGCTGTGTACCCAGTTACACTGCTGAAACATTCTCACTTCTCCATTCCCTGGGCTTCCTCCTGGGTCGCCAGCTGGCGGCCAGCTGGCCTCCTCTCTGTAGACCTGGTAAGATGCTCCAGCCTGATGGAGCTGGAGCCAGCTATGGTGTTCTATCTTTGGGGGAGATGAAGGCCCAGGGCCAGGTTCTTCTGGGCCCCTCTATGCAGCCTTTCTTTGAGACTGCAAGTCCTCTTTCCTCTCAGTTACAGATTGGCAGTAGATTGAGAATACATGGAGCAAGAAAAGATATATATGCTAATGGTGGGGATTTCTTTTCTCCCATTAACTATTTGGGCCAAATGAATTAAACTTTGATCTCTGCTGTAGGTTCTGGGTTGGGACCAGAACTCCAGGATCTGCTATCAGGTAACTTGCAAGTATCATAAAACTTCTTCAACTTCTAGCTAAATGCCTCCACAGTTCATGTTTACCATTATTTTTCTAACCTAATCATTCACTACAATATGTTGATCACCTACTAGGTGTATCTGTAATCTGTAAACTAAACTATTTTTAGTTTATCTGAAGTGCACATTTAACCTTTTAATTCATCGGGATCTTACAGTTCCTTGGACATGGTGGTCCTTGGGCACTGGTGAAGGTTGCTGAAGGCACACTCAGGAGCTCTCCAAGCAAGATGCCCATGTGAAGTGTGTGGCTGCCACAGAATACTACACCTTTCCCAACCAGCCCTGCCTCCACGTCTGCATGGATGCAGAACAGTCTATATACAGAAAAGTGGAAAATAGTGTATAATTCGAGTCAATTCTGCTTGCACATATATCTGAAATGTACAGAAATGTACTTTGAAGAAGGGGTGATTGCTCAGTGCATTCTTAGTCTCAAGACCTCAAATGAGTCTAGAGGAATCCAGGGCAGAGCTGGAGAGATAATAAGAGGGGAGATAGTGGCTCCAACTGCCGCTCAGACTCCCTTGCTCAGACTCCCTTCTCGGGAGAAGTCTTTGATGGCTTCAAGGGAGGGGTTGGCGTCAAAGATAAGGGAAGGTTCCAAACATTTCTGAGGCATCTTCCTGCTCCCAGCGAGCTCTTGATTCCTGTTTTCCATCTCAAATTGGAAAACGCTTTCAAAGGGAAACCCCAACTGAGTATCACGGTATCCCGGTCATCCCGACAAGCATCCCATTGTTACTTGCTGAACAAGGCTCTGTTGTCCCCTGTGAATGTGAGTCCTGGAGAGGAGAAAAACCCCTGCAAGCGGCGGGTGGGCGGGGAGCGCCCAGGGAGAGGGGCGGGGCTTGGCCGTGGCTACAAGCCCTGGAGCTGGGGTGCAGGTCCAGGGTGGAGAGGTGGCCACCCCACAGTTTTCCATTTGCAGACTCACAGCCAAGGGCTCTTTGCTGGATTGGAAGGTTTCAGCTTGTTACCACAGTTCTAAATGGATGGTTCTAATGAGGGATCTGATCCCCAGAAGTACTTTTAAAGAACTGTTTACACAGTTCAGTTCGGTTTTTGTTTTTTGTTTTTTGTTTTTCAGACGTCTGGCCTGCAAGGACGACAAAAAAAGATTTTCTTTCTTAAGAGGACTCTATTTTGTCATTGTTTTGTTTTTATGTGTTAAATAACCCAGATCTATTATTAACGGCCGGAGGAATGGCAAAACCATCACCGGTCAGCGTAATGCTTCCTGTATGACGAGTGATGATACTGCAGCGTGTTCATTTCTGAACCATGCTGACGGGCCTTGAAGGCCTCGGCTGCTCCCATCTGCCCGGGCCTGGCAGGGGGTTCTGTCCTAATTGCTATATTGATCTACTCTTCTTTCCAAAGCTTTGCAAACCTTTATTGTGCCATGTGGGGGTGGCAGTCTTGACACGTGGCCTGTGTGTGCATGTGTGTTACAGACAACAGCCTGATATTTCTGATATGGTCTGTGTGTTATCACTTATTTCAGTCCGCCTCCCTCCATCTTCATCTGTTTCCAGGCCCTCTTATCTGAACCTCGGAAAGGCCACCTGCTAGGTTGCTTCACTGACCACAGCCACGGAAACTCTGGAAAAGCTGCCAGGAGATGAGTCAGATAGGGCTGGCCCCTCCTCTTGGTTCCTCTCTGTGATTCTCTCTTCATGCTTAGTGGCTGTCTGCAGGCCGAAGCCTCAAATTATTCTATATTTGCCTTGAACGTTCAAACAAATGAACTTTGGGATTCTACTAGCATAATGCAATAACCTGTCATTTATAAACCCACAGGAAGTGTGATCAAGAAGGAACGACTTAAATAATAACTGTAATCTTAGATACCTACCACAGAGTCTGATGGTGCTAAACTTGTGCTGATGGGCTCAGGTTTTCAGGATCAGTGGGCAACTTGCAATCTGCAGGGCTTCAGAGTCACACTGTCACAGCCCCCACATGTGGACTAGCAGCTTGAAGGACTAGAAATGAACTCGCACCCGATTTCCAAGTCTTAAATCTTCACGTTAATTGTAATGTCTAGTGATCATATGTTGGACATCTGGGGATCACCCAAATACATGATTAAGATTAATTTCATCTTTTTACTTTCTTTAATGTGGCTATTGGAACATGGTGATGTTTTATGCGATTAGCATTATATTTGCATTGGACTTTGCTGCTCAAAGTATGGTCTTATCTTCCTCCTTGCAGGGTCCTTCTCCAGGGGATATGCCTAATTCCTTGCAACCGTCCAGGAAGAAAGTTCTCTGTGTCGGCCACCTCCCCTTGCGCTCCCACTCAAATTTACTCTCCAGACTGAAGCACTCACTTCATTCACAATCAGATACATGGTTGAAATCAGCTCCTTCAGATAGGGATCTCTTCACATTGGAAGAATGGCCTTGTTCCTTGCAGGTCAATTTTATTATTCAATAACCCTTAGCCTCTGTCACCCTATAAACTCTCCCACCCCGACCATAACCCCACATCCTTCTCAGGTCGATTCCACAGAAAATACAGTGTATGGGGCCCTCCCTGGTGGCACAGCAGGTTGGAGCACAGCACTGCGAAACTGGTCATGGCTGCTTCAGTGCGAATTCGATGCTCAGCACTGGAAGTGACCCACATGGCACAGCAGACCTCTCCTGCCTCACCTGCTGCTCTCCTCAGCAGTATAATATTAAAAGAAAGAAAAAAAGAAAGAAAATGCAGTGTATGGGTTGAGTGTTTGTTGTTAAACATTAAAAACCCAATTCTACTGAACGTCTCTGCATCTGCCTCTGCCTGCAAGACAGTCATGGTCGCATGGACAGCCTTCTCTGTCAACAGATGGAGGTGGTGCTTGCCCAACACCATGGGGCTGAGTGGAGGTGAATGCTACTCCCTAGAAGCAGGCATCTCCACTGTCATGTCTAGATTTCTATCTAAGAATTCACATTCCTTTTGTAACAGGGTAGTCCCCAAGAAAAGGGGAAGTTCCAGGTTCCCTGCCCCACCCAGAAGAAGGGTGGAGCTGAGCAGAGAAGGAATCTGAAGAAGAAGGAAGCAGGATGGTGAGCCAGAAGGAGACCTGAGGAAGCCACATGGAGCAGAGACATGTGAAGAAACTGTGCTTGTCTCTTGGACCTGGACTGATTGAAACAGATGTGCGTGAGAGACCCATGGGGAGGTTGACAATGGCAGTGTTGATTTTGATTTTGCTCTTTTCCTCCCAAACTTGTCTGGCCATTTCTGACCCTTTTCTATGGATCCCGGCCAGAAGGTGCTTTAGTCTCATGGCAGGCTTTCAGGCCTTGCTTTGGACCAATCCCTTTTGGGTAGACTTTTACCCAAGAGGGGATGGGTAACTTCAGGCATTTGATTTAGAAATTATATTCTTTGTCTTTCCTGTATTGTATACTCATTGTATTAAAATTCCTTTCCATTAAAACTCTTATGTCTTGTCTTGATGAAGCAGATGGCAGAACCTATTTAGAGCAGGTAGGTTTGGGGGTTCAGGGGTGCTCCTCTCCCTACCCTGTAACATTTTGATGCATGCAGAAGAGGAAATTAACTTTATATTCTTTCAGTGTCTATAAAGAGTAATTGTTTTACTATGACTTGTCCATGACATAAGACTCTTCTTGCCTTGAAGGGGTTTTAGACTTGGTAATTGATGAGAGACAGAGAAATGACGAGATGTTAGAATTTGGCTACCCAATGCTGACTAGCTTCCTTCACTCCAATCTGAAAAACAGATGAAGTGCTGTAACTTTTTATTTCATCTTAGTGGGCTGGTATAAAGACAATCATGGATTTATAAACATGGTTTAGTTATCAGAAAAGGCTGAGGATACTAGATTTCTACTACCCACTGATAGAGCAGTGTGATCAGGGGCATTCCTATGGCAGAAGCACGAGGAAACAGGCAGCAACGCCCAAATACAGATGGCTGCTGATAATTGATGATCTCTTTTCTCAGTGGCCCGAAGTGTTATTTCCGGAACACAGAGCAGAGCAAACCATCTGCTGAGGTTCTGGGAAAGGCTTCAGTTAGTCAGACATGGAATGCACAGCAGATTAGCTAAACTACAGCAAGGCAGTAGAACTTGCCAGAGGCCACCACACACTTCATGCTGATAGCAAGGGAGGGTCAGAACTCTGGGGGGATCATGGAAACTTCTGCGGGACCCTGAGGTGACAGATGTCTACTGGATCTCAGCCAGGCCTCTGCTATCCCTGTGTCTTGGGAACTGGTGTTTTGCCTTGCTGTTTTCAGTCACCAGAGTGCTATAGCTTTTTTCTGAAAAAAAAAAAAAAAAAAAAGTGTTTCAAGGAATAGTCTCTAACAGTAACAGTATACCAGCATGCATGCTCAGTGAAGTTTGGGGGGAGGTATTGGTCAAGGAAAACTGGAAAAGGACATAATACAAAGAAAGTGAACTTATTAATTTTCCAGAGGTTTGAAGAAAGTATGACTTCTCAAACCCTTCACCCAAATGTGAAGTTTTGCTTTACCTTGCTTGAAAGGCCAGGTATCTTGGTAAATCTAACCTGTGCCTTGATGGTGGGCCTGATGGATCTCTGACTCCCCCCCCCACCCCACCCAATACCCCAGCCCTGTCACTGTCCCCATTAAGGGCTCTGAGAGTCATCTCCTGTTTCCACTGTGTCCCTCACACACCAAAAACTTTAGCTCGCACTTCACATGTCCTGCAGAACAAAAGTGATAGATACTTAAGTTTTTACAAACATGTTTATATGCATGTTGAAACAAAATAGCTTCAGTTTAGATTTTACTTTTTTAAAGATTTATTTATTTATGCATACAGAGCTGGGGTACAGGTCAGAGGTGCAGGGGCGGTGAAAGGACTCACCAGAGACAGGCAGACTGATGAAGTACACTGCTGAGGGGAACAGTGCGTGGGTCAGGAGAGGTCTGCCGCGCCATGTGGTGATCTCCGGGGCAGGGGTTGAACTAGCACTAAAATGGCTGGGGCTAGCTTATAGTGCTGAGTCCTAATCCATTGCACTACCAGGGAGAGCCCTGGGGTCATTTTTCTATCTCTTTCTCTCTGCTCCTCCCTTCTATTCTCCTTTCTCCCTCCCTCCCTTCCTTCCTTCCTTTCTCTCTCCCTTCTTTCTTTCCTTATTTTGCTAGTGCCCTTTGCACTTGAATAGTCTGTCTAGTAAATAATCCAACTTTGGTAGCAGCTTCATATAATCATGCGCCTTAAAAAATCGGCCCTCCCTAAAAGACCTCTACAAAGAAAATTACAAAACACTGTTAAAAGAAATACAAGAAGACACCATGAAATGGAAAGACATCCCCTGCTCATGGATCGGGAGA
>NW_004567110.1:56470034-56472117 GCF_000260355.1 Condylura cristata | reverse complement strand
CCCACTGCTCCCCTCAGCAGTGTACTTCGTCGATCTGCCTGTTCTGCTCCCCACTCTGTCTCTGGTGAAGCCTCTCGCCACCCCCGACCTCTGGCCTATACCCAGTTCTGTATGCACAAATAAATAAATCTTTTTAAAAAAATCTTTAACTTCCTGATTTTCACTCTGGCTCTACCTTCTGTGAGTGTATCTACAATGAGAAAATCATCTCTTCACACCCCTCACTGCATATATAAGGATATTATTGTCATTGCTTCTGTCTTCCTGGCATCTATAGGGTGCTCTCGGGTCCCTTATTAGTGCTGGTGTCCTACAGTTAAAGTCCCAGCACACTATCACCTTGGAGCAGCAATAAAGCAGGGAGTGGAACCCAAGTAGGTGTCTCCACCACCCCTAGGCCTCCTTTCTCTGGGTAGCATCTTAGGGTGTCTGTTCCTCCTCTCCCTTATCCCATGGCCAACCACAGGACCATCAGAGGCAGACGAGTGGGAAGAGAAGATGGACCCACCCCTCCTGGCCTCCGTGTCAGCTAACATATCCCAGCAGCTCTTACCTCTTGTCCCCTCTCCACAGTGGCTGTTCAATAACTCATGGCAGAACACTTACTTTCTCTAAATATAGTGACCATATTTTTCAGAAAGTGCTAATTAAAGGTTTTTCTGTTTGCCAGACCCTTCCACTTGAGAACATATGGCCACTTATCCAATACAGACAATTTGCACCAGTAAAGATAATTCTGATTATTTTAGAGGGTCTAAGTCGATGGTGAGCAGCAAAAGGAGGAGGTAGGAGTAAAAACATTGAAGGGCTTTGATGTAGATTTGACTTCTTGTGCTTCCTAGAGAAACTTGAAGATGTAGTAGACTTTGATTTAGGAGAGAACACAACTTGGAAAGCAAACTGACATCCACAGAAATGGAGAGGACAGAAACTTTCATCAGACTCATCAGAAGAGGTGACCACCCAGAGGGAATCAACGAGACCTTTTTGTTTCACTCATTAATATGTTTTTTTCTGTTGTTCAATACATGCTAAAGCCCAGAATGTTCTGGAAACTTTGGGAATACAAAGTGAAGAAGACACCTCCTTTACCCTCCAGAGGTTCAAAGTAGTGGTGACTACATTTGTAAATCATTTTCTTATTTCTTAATTTCAGGATAATCTTAAACTTACAGAAATGCAGTAAGTGTGATACAAAAACATTTTCCTTCAGTTTACGCTAAGTTGCTGATGTGTTTTCTGCATGTATAAACTATGTCTTTTATTTGCTCTGCCCTGATGCTTTGACATTTGGGGTCTTGCTGACCTAGGAGGGGTTACCCTCTTAGGGTAACCAAGTCCTAAAGAGAATAAACTCAACAGTGAGTAGGTTTTTGTGCAAACCCACCAGTCCAGATTCTGCACCCTGGCTCTCACACGCTGGACCACTTTCAACCTGCCCTCATCACCCCAGAACCAGGAGCCAGACAACCAGTGGCAACCAGTCTGCCCAAGCTCACAGAAAGCTTCAAACTAGCCCATCTTAAACCCACTTAGCCCACCTTGCCTGTTCCTTCCTGTGGAAACTACAATAGAGGCTCTTGTCCCTGTTTTCTCTCTTTTCCCTCTGCAACCTGACAGAAACCTGTGCTTCTCTGTGAAGCCTTTGTGGCAGGAGTGACAAATCCCCTTCTCTTGGGAACTGTGTAACAAATTCTTTTCCATGGCACTTATCCCTTGATCTGTTAGCATTATCATATCTAACTAATACTAAAACCTACATTCTGAGTACTTCATGTACAATGCTTAGATAATCACAAAATGACAAGATTTTTTTTAAAGATTTATTTATTTATGCATACAGAGCTGGGGTACAGGCCAGATGTGCAAGGGTGGAGAGAGGACTCACCACAGACAGAGTGGGGGGCAGAACAGGCAGATCGAGGAAGTACACTGCTGAGGGGAGCAGCAGGAGGGTCAGGAGAGGTCTGCAGCACCATGTGGTCACCTCTGGGGCGGGGATCAAACTCATGCTGAAGTGGCTTTAGCTTCTTAGTGCTGTGCTTTAACCTGCTGTGCCACAGGGAGGGCCCTAAAAAGACAA
>NW_004567110.1:56461660-56469934 GCF_000260355.1 Condylura cristata | reverse complement strand
GGGCGGGGATCAAACTCATGCTGAAGTGGCTTTAGCTTCTTAGTGCTGTGCTTTAACCTGCTGTGCCACAGGGAGGGCCCTAAAAAGACAAGTTTATTAAAACTTAATAAGTCTACCAATTAACATCGATGCACTCCTACCCTCCGATCTTCAGATCCCACTTGAGGGTTTCCTGTTGTCAAAATAGTATCCTTTAGAGTAAACACCCAAGATCAGCACCACATACCACATAGGATTATCAGGCCTTTTTAGTGTCACTGACTTTTGCAGTTCCCCAGTTTTCCCTGAACTTCGTGACCTAAACCCTGTTGAAGATTATAATCCAGTGATTTTAGAAAGTGCCTCAAACTGTGCCTGCTTCTTTTCATTATTAAGCTCACGTTCTGTTCCTTTGCTGGAATATTGTGGAAACATTGCTACATCCTTCTCAGAGCATGCTAGCAGGTTATGTTGACATGAGTACATCTCGTCATCTTGTTACCTTAATCCATTGATGAAGCTGGTGTCTGCCAGACTTTTCACTGAGCAGTCACTTTTCTTCATATATGTCCTATAATTAAAAAGAATTTTGCAGGGAGAAACTTTGAAACTATGTAAATAATCTACTCCTCATCAAACTTTCAATATCCACATCCACATAAACTCATTGTTTCCACTGAATTTCATAAATTGTCATGCTACCTATAATCCTGTTAATTTAAATGATTCTTGTTATTTATTTAATATTCAAATTGGTCCAAATTTAGTAAATGGAAGCTCTTTTAAAGTGACTTCAGTGTCCTTTGACATGTCATTTATGTATGTATATATGTATGTATGTATGAATTTAGTGAGTGCCTCTTGCTTTTTGTCTCATCAGGATGTTCCAACCTCATCTAGTACTTTCCTCCCCACAGCCCTGGGATTAGCCATTTCACCAAGGAATGCTGTATTTTTTATAGGAAAATGGAATTTTGAAGTCAAGATTTGGGCACTGGGTGTGTTCATTTTTATGGGGTATTGTTGTTCTCAGTTCCCTTATATAAGCAGAACAAGGGAATATCAGCACGTACTTTATATATATATATATTTTTTTATTACAAAAGTTTATTTTTACATCATTTTGTACATTTTTTTTTCCATCTTGATTGTAATCCCTGCGGGTTTCCCATCACCAAATCACTCGTGTGCCATCACCATAGTCCCGTGCATTTCTCCCCCCACGTTTTTGATCCCATTCCCCACTCCACCCCCACAAAATGTCTCTGGTATATGGTTGTTCAATATTTTTGTTATTTTCTCGCCTGGTCCATTATACTCCTGCTATGAGTGAAACCATCCGGTATTTTTCTTTCTCTTTCTGGCTTATCTCACTAAGCATGATCTTTTCCAGCTCCATCCAAGTTGCTGCAAAAGACATGTGTTTCTCTTTTTTGGTTGCTGAGTAATATTCCATCGTATATATGTACCACATCTTTCTAATCCAGTCATCTACTTTTGGGCATTTGGGCTGCTTCCATGTTTTTCCAATTGTAAATAAAGCATCAGCACGTACTTTTTAAAAAAAAGATTAATTTTTATTTATGCACATAAAAACTGGGGTGTAGGCCAGAGTTTGAGGGTGTGAGGATCTACCAGAGCCAGAGTGGAGAGCAGAACAGGCAGATCCACTGAAATACACTGCTGAGGGGAGCAGCAATAGAGACAGGAGAGGTATGCTGTGCTATGTGGATTAGCTCCCTAGCTGGGGATCAAACTCATGCTGCAGTGGCTGACAACAGCTTTATAGCGCTGACTTTAATCCCTGCACCACCAGGGAGGCCCTCAGCACATATTTGCATGAATGTGCATGCCTGCACAAATAGGCCCAAGGTGTTTCTACTTAACACTGTCTATAGCTCCCTAACATGATTCTATCTTTGGAGGAAATGATGGGGAGATGCTATATTTGGGGTGCTAAGAATTTGATTCTTTCCTGGGTTTTGTTTATTGGTGCCTGACTTATTGGTCTGCTAGTATTACCATAACAACAGGTTGGGTGGCTTGAACAACAGAAGTAAATATTCCTATCACTGTAGAGGTCAGACACCTGAGATCAAGGTTTGGTGCATTGGTTTCTCCTGAGACCTTTCTCTTTGGAGAAAGGTGTAGCTTTCTCCCTCAGTCCTCAACAATTATCCTCGGTCTCTGTGCTGGATCCTAATCTCTTCCTCCAATGATCCAAGTGGTATCCAATTAGAAACTTTTCATTTGAATTAAAAAGTCTCTTAAAGGTCCTATCTCCAAGTACAGTCACATTCTGAGGTACTGGGAGTGAAGAATTCAAATAAGTAATTTGTGGGAAAAGAGCTACGATTTAACTACACAGTTGATCTCCCAGAAATAACAGCAGATAGGCCCTCCCTGGAGGCACATGGGATTAAGTCTCAACACTATTAAGCTATTGGCAGCCACTGCAGCTCGAGTTTAATCCCCAGCCAAGGAGGTGACCCACATGGGGCAGCAGACCTCCCCTGTCTCACCAGCTACTCCCCTCAGTAGTGTAGTTCAGTGGATCTGCCTGTTCTGCTCCCCACTCTGTCTCTGGTGAATCCTCTCACCTGCTGCCTGCTTCTGGCCTACACCCCAGCATCTGGTATGCACCCCAGCTCTTGTATCTTTTTTAAAAAGATTTATTTATTTATGCATACAGAACTGGGGTACAGGCCAGAGGTGCCAGAGCAGTGAGAGGATTCACCAGAGACAGAGTTGGGAGAAGAACAGGCGACTGACAAGGTTCTCTGCTGAGGGGAGCAGCAGGTGGGTCAGGAGAGGTCTGCCGCACCATGTGGGTCACCTCCAGGGCTAGGGATAGAACTCATGCTTTAGCTTCGTAGTGCTTGCTTGCTGTGCTTTAACCCGCTGCACCACAAGGGAGGGCCCATAAATCTTTTTTTTTTTTTTTAAAGAAATATCAGCAGGCAATTTAGCAAAGGTTTATATGTTGTAAACAGAAAGAAAAAAACAAAAGTAAAGATTTATCAGCAATCAAAAAGTGTAAACTCATGACCTTCGCAGTAACATGGGTGGAGCTAGGAGAATCATGCTCAGCGAAATAAGCCAGAAAGAAAAAGAAAAATATCCAGTAGTCTCACTTATAGGAGGAATGTAGGGGAAAAAAAAGGAATTGGGAAAAAAGTAACTATAATAACGTAAAAATCAAAGTCATCAGGCAACAATAGATCAGAGATATTCTGTAGGGGAGGAGGAGGGAGGAGGACCAAGACAGGGATGGGAAGAGACAAGGGACTGTGATAATGGTGCAGTGGGGAATTGGTGGGTGGGAATTTCACAGGGAAACCATACATTGTACAAAAATGAAGGATGATGTAATGAATATGTTAAAAATAAAAAATATATAATGAAAAAAATATTTTAAAGAAACAAACAAAATCTTAATTCTCCCCTTCGGCAGAGAAGTCCACTCCACACTGTGTGGTCCTAACTGCTCTCAGTCCATAAAACCACCTTGTCTTCCCAGCCTGCAGGGGTCTTGTTCCTCCTTATAGTACTTATAGTGCAGTCGCATCCTATTTATTCAACTGTTAATGTCATGAAAAATGTGCTTTTAGAATATATCAATTTATTAAAAATTAATTAGTAAGATTAACCCTCCTACTAAATAAAACAATATTGAAAATTTTCCATTTCTCAAAAATCTTTGTTTCTCAGTTTTGCCAGTTCCACATTTAATCAAAAGTTTTACTTTATTTCTTAATATCTTCACTGGATGAAATCAGAGACAATGTTCTATCTCATGACTTTATTATTAGTTAGTATTATTTGTTAGTATTATTATTAGTTAGACTGAAATGCCAGCAATCTCAAATTCTACCAGAAAGTTGTTTTGAGGGGAAAAAAATAATTTCATCTTATAATGAATTTGAAACTTGATTTTATATCTAACCAGATATTTTGCTCCTTTTATTTATTTTCTTTCTTTTTTTCCTTGGGATAGCACAATGCTGGGAAAAGACCAGATATGCTCCCCATAACCCCCACCCCACTTCTGATTCACTGTTCAAATGGCAACATTTGGAGTAGAGAGACTTCTTATCTTGAGATGCAATATGTTCAGTTGCATTTTATGCTGATAACACATGGGTTATTTGATCTTCCTCTGATTGAGAGAAGTGATGTTTGTCATGAGGGATTTCCACAAGCTTCTCTGCATCAGACAACTGAACAAACTGGGAGCTTGTAGCATAGGGTCTCCCAGTGTGAGGCAGGGTTTTACCACCTTCCAGCTGGGCCATCTCAGGGCAAAACTTGGTCACACTGAGATTCACTTCCCTCTGGCATAAATTAAGTATAATCGCCTGGATACCTGACAGCAAATATTTCACAAGAGTGAAGACATGAGACATGCAGAAGACATGAGAATAAAAAAGAGATAATGTAAGCAAACATTACAGCAAAATATCTGAAGAATGTAAAAACTTCTGCAACAATACAAATTATTCCAGGAGGAGAATCAAGGAAAAAGGCAGTAGAAAAAGAGAAAGAGATGGCAAGTTTTATTATCCCAATTTATAGCTACATGGACTAATGGATTAAGTACTTGGTGTAAGAAAATCAGTTAACAATTAGAGGAAGTGTAGCCCATTTCCTCTGGACAAGAGATCCCACATCTGTCTATTGATGACAGATTACACAAACCTCATTCTTTCCTTTTATTTCATCTAGCACACTAAACTGGCATCAGTCTTGAAACCTAGCATTTTGTCCGGGAGATACATTTACAATTCCTTGCAAGTCTCAGTATGCCATCCTTCTTCTTCCAACACATTAACAAGAAACAAATGGGGTGCTGTGATGGGAGGAAGGCAATTGCCCACAATGGCCAGTATGCGCTTCCCCTGTAAGTGAAATTACTCTCTCCCTTTCACCAGCCCCTCAAACCTGAGTTTTGCTGAAAGCTATATTCCTTGAAGTCTGAAGGCATTCAGCCTTGGGTTCTGAATTAGACATAGTAGAAATAGTTTAAAAGGTCAAACACAGATGAGTTCCTCTTTCTTGACCAATTCCTTGCATTTCCTTCTATTTTCTTGTTCCTCTTCTACCTCTCCTTCTCCTTTGCTAGTATCTACATAAAAATTTCCCATGACCAAGCTATGCTAAATCTTTTAGAGAGGAGGCTCATTTAATCCTGACACCAGCAGAACGATGTTTTATTCTTTCCATTTGAAAAATCAGAAATTGAGGTATAATGAGTTTAGCAACTTTTCCAAGCTTGAGATCTGGCCAAAGGATAACTGGGCAAGCCTATTTCCCTCAGATGTGGCCTCTCAGATGCTGATAGTCAGCCTCCACACGTCCTTCACCCCAGCATTCCCAGCCCCAACCCCACCATGAAATTCCAGCAACACAACCACAGCAACTTTATGTTCCCTCTTGGCCCTGCTCATGACAGTCAGTGACGTCACTTCATTAAATGAAGTCACAACTGCACAAGCTGGCTTCATGCACGCTGTCTTCTATTGTTTTTTTTTTTAACTTCTCTCAACCTCTCTTCATGTCTGACCCATTTTCCAAAACTTTTCCCCTAGACGTTACACTCTTCACACACACACCCGCACACACACACATATGCCTACATATTGACGTGTCTACATGCACACAACCTGTGCATACCATACACCACACACATCCTGGCTACTCACACTCCTGCGCAAACACACAAAAACATCCATGTGCATGGTATACCCCTACATATATGTCCATTCTCACAAACAACCCTGAGCACAGACACACATTGCATACACAAGTGTCTTGTCACATATACCCTGCACACACACATTTGTATACATACTCCCATACACATGCATTCCCCTGCTTATATATTCCTCTATATGTAAAAATATCATTCCTACTGACGCCCGTAAATATTGATAATACCCTATACATACAAACATACCTGCACAAACATGCATACCCTAAACACACACACAAATATTCAGTACCTGATATACAGATGGAAAGCAGGAGAAACGAAGGCTCCATTTTGTCACTTAACAATTCCTATGAATTCTTTCTTTGTTAAATTTTTGTTTATGATGAATGTGACTTGGTAATAGATATACTGTACTCGGAGGAGAAAGATCTTTTGAGATCATTAATTTTTGTGCAGAGGAGACATTTTAAACAACCTAAATAAGATAGTATAAATGACTGCTATGTAAAAGAGAAAAGAAATACTTCACTTTGTGTGTCCATATTTTGTTTTTCTTTTCAAAGGATTATGGTATGAAAGCAGGACTTCCTTTTACTTCCTCTTAGCACAGAAGTGTTGTTTCTATTTGTGTAAGTATGATCTCTTTGTCCTTTCTCTTTTTCATCGGCATTATCATATTATTATTAATTATTATCATCGTCGTCATTACCAATATTGATCACTGTTGAGTTTGTGCAAGTAAAAGCATCACTTTTGTATGATTCAAAGTCTAAAGAGGATTTTTTTTTTAGCTGATCAGATGCTACCCTAACTTTGTAAAACACAGAGATTCAATCAAGGGATTTCTTCCTCCTACATTTATTATCAACAACTTAAGGGGAATTGCTAGAGCTTCAGAGAGTTCAGATCAAATGTGCAACTTGATACTTCTGTGCATTCTGAGTTACTATCATTTACGTGCTTAAAACTTATTTCATTTCAAAAAGGATTATGATAGCTACCTTTTTGTTGGGACAAATATAGCTTGTTATCTATGTGTTTAATATTTATGAGGAAAAAAGAACTATGCACAATAAAACCATTTCCGATGTGTCAAGTTTTATAGTGAGTCATGGGTCTGTCTAAGCAGATAAATGTAACAGGACATCCTGTAGTCACTGTGCAGTTTTTCCAGTGCTTCTAATTTTTTCTCTTGGCTTTGCATAAGATCTAAAGGCCACCAACTTTTAACCAAATACTAAAACATGCCATTGCAATTTTATACAAAAGGAAAGAGAATTTTAAAGACTCTGTTGGAAGACTACTGTATCTAATAACATCCTTGCAAAACAGATATTTATTTTAAGCACAAATCCCCTTTCTGTTACTTTTATCCTTCTGTATTCACCACTAACCTCACTTCTACTCTTGCCATGTACTTGGCTTTTGTGTGTTGCCCTTACTGAAAAATAAGCAACATCTCTGAGAGGCTAAAAAATATGTCATTTTGTTTTGGTAACAAACTATCTTAAACAGAATTCCCACTCCTGCTTTGTAATAATTTTATATTTCTTTCCAGTATGTTTGTGAAAGACTCATCAAATCAAGGAGGTACTATCTTACTAAGCCACCAGTTAAAATAAATAAGGATTCTGGAGCCAACCTGGTGGTGCAAGGGCTTAAGTCTCAGCACTATGAAGCTATCTGCAGCCATTGCCAGTGATTCACCACATGGCACAGCAGACCTCTCCTCTCTGGCCCGCTGCTCCCCTCAGCAGTGTATTTCAGTACATCTGTCTGTTCTGCTCCCTGCTGTGTCTGGTGAATCCTCTCACCCTTCCTTCTTCCCCCATCATACCTCTAGCCTATACATCAGCTTTTGTATGGATAAATAAATAAAATAAATTTTTTGAAAAATGAAATAATTGAATACTCACAAGAATAAGACAAAAGTCAGTGAATAAATACATGGGTAGGTAGGTAAAAAGATGAGCAATTACAAATTACGTTTTACTTATTAAAAAATCATGGTTTCCTTAGCTAATAATGATGACAATGACCCTCAGTAAACATTAGCAAATTAAGTGGCATTTGGTCTTCCCAGATATCCTCAAATTTCTTATGCTTTGTATTTCATACCAAGAAATGACAATACACCTCAGGTGGTAACTGAAGTCACCTTATAACACAAAAGGGCAAACATGTAATTAGTTGGAATTGATCAAACATTTAACCATAAATCAGTCTATTTAAACAAAGGTTATGTGAATTTAATAATTATTGTTTCCTGCCATTTATTGGGTGTGTGGGCAAGTTACTTGGCCTCTTTGAGTCTTAATTTCCTCAGCTGCGACCTAGGGATTAACAATACCGAACAAATCACTGACAAGTAAATAAGTCAAAATACAGTGAACATCCTACTTAACACGACAGGAAATGAAGCAAGGCCAGGTGGTGCAAGGACTACATGCTCTGGAGTCAGAAGGCCTGTGTGCCATCCTGGAGCCACTAACTGATCAGATTGGCGAGCTTAATTTCAGCCAAGGCTTCTCTCTTCTTCACCCTTTCCTTTCCCTCTGGTGAGATGAAGCAAACACGAGCAC
>NW_004567110.1:56451400-56461165 GCF_000260355.1 Condylura cristata | reverse complement strand
GACTTCCCATCACCAAATCACCCCTGTGCTATCACCTTAGTCCCGTGCACTCTCTCCCTCCCCCCAATTTTTGATCTCATTCCCCACTTCACCCCACAAAATGTCTCTGGTATATAGTTGTTCATTATTATTATTTTCCCACCCTGGTCGTTTATGCTCCTGATATGAGTGAAACCATCTGGTATTTTTCTTTTTCTTTCTGGTTTATTTCACTAAGCATGATCCCTTCCAGCTCCATTCATGTTGCTGCAAAAGGCATGAGTTTATCTTTCTTGATTACTGAGTAATATTCCACTGTGTATATGTACCACATCTTTTTTAAACCAGTCATCTACTTTTGGGCGTTTGGGTTGATTCCATGTCTTTCCTATTGTAAATAAAGCAGCAATAAACATGGGGGTGCAGGTGTCTTTTTGAATCAGTGTTTTTGTGTCTTTTTGAATCAGTGTTTTTGTGGGATTGCTGGGTCATATGGAAGCTCCATTTTTAGCAGTTTGAGAAACCTTCAAACACAGAACTTTATGAACTTTTATTGGGGAGAGAAAACAAATAATGTTATTATCAGATATAGATGATTTCAGTGTGTAAGAAGAATGGCAGTATACTTTGAGATAGTCGTGAGCCCTTTAACAAGTTTATTAACCAGTTCAACTCACTCATGTTAGCTAGGTTACTGCTTCTTGATTGGTACAAAGCTTAGTATGCAAGGTGTACAAATTAATGGAAAAATTGGAAATAGAATGCAGTTTTCAGAAGGCTCATCAAGTCTTGGAACACCCTGCCCCCACTCTCAAGAAAGAACTTCTACCAGAACTTCTGTTCTGATCTTGAAATCTGCTGCTCAGCAAATGCAGCCTGAATTCTCTGCCTGCTTCCAAAGGAAGCTTCCCAGGAATCCCCAATTTCTTATTCCAGTTTCCAGACTTGTGTCATGCATGTATCATAACACATGCCATAACACATGTACATGCACACCCATGTCCTCACACCTGTATATATCCATACAATCATGACCTCTTTACCTTCATTTAATAATTGTCCTAAAATGGAGATTCTTATTTTCAATCTATCATTAGCTTAAGATATTTCTTGTTATAACTCAATTAATTCTCAATCACTTCCTGAACCTCCTTCTTTGGGGTAACTTTCTCTTAAGATGGAAACAGGGCGGGGGGGTTCTCCCTGGTGGCATAGTTTTGCACTGCAAAACTAAGCCAAGCCATTGCAGCTTCAGTGCGAATTCGATCCCCACCCAGGAGGTGATCCACATAGTGCAACAGACCTTTCCTGTCTCACCCACTGTTCCCCTCAGCAGTGTGTTTTAGACCATCTGCCTGTTCTGCTGCCTACTCTGTCTTTGGTGAATCCTCTCTCCTCCCCTGCACCTCTGGTATTTATCCCATTTCTGTATGCGTAAATAAATAAAAAATCTTAAAAAATAAAATTAAAAAAAAGATGGAAACTGGGTCCTGCCAAAAAATAAGTGAAAACTGAGAAATGACCTCCCGTATAACATGTATTCTCTTAAGAATGTGCCTTATCCTTTTTGTATTATACACTAGGATGTGGGAACTTTCAGTTTCAAATCACAAAATGTTCAAAGCTAAAGGAACATTAGAAGATTTAGGGTTGGATTTCTGGTCACTTTCTTTTCCTGTAGTAGAAGCATCTAGTTTGACTGGTCTATAAGGGTTCCTGGTGATTTCTGAGAGTTTGTGTTCTTAATACAGATGATCTTCTTACCACTTCTTTTGTATGCAGATGCCCTCAAAGATTTTCTTTACTGAAATAAAAAGCTGCTTCTCACTGGCCTAAGTGAAAGTCTTGCTTTTTCCTACTCAATAAATTGTTCCAGCTACCATGATTTATTTTCTTAGGTAAAACTTCGTAAACTGGAAATGAAAGTTCTCACAGGAAGTTTTCTTGTCAGAAGCACATTCTGTTACATGGGAGTTACTGTAGGTGCCTTGTGAACCTATCTCTAAGTTTAGAAGTGATGAAACCAATGTTTCAGAGTTAATGGTAGTACTGAGACTGAATTGAGATCTTATAATTGCTCTACAATGCCCTTTCTATCCAAGAAAGCTTATTTTCATTGCCAGTCAACATTCCAGGGAACTTAGTCTTTATTGATGTGCAGACACCTACATTTACTTTGTTTATAAGATTAATTTTTAATGCACTGAAAAGTGGATCCATCTAACATTCATGTGCGAGGCACAGGAATATAAAGGTGATGAGACTATCCTTCAACAAACTACTAGCAATGAGAACCCAACTCAACATACATTAAAAGGAAAATACACCAAGACTAGGCAGGATTTGTTCCAGGGATGTTTATAATATATGCAAATCAAATCATGTAACTACATCAACAAAAGGAAGGGGGAATATCATATAATCATATCAGTAGATGTGAAGAAAGCATTTGCCAAGATGTGTCACCCACTTGTGAATGAAAATAAACCAAAAATGGGTGTAAAAGAATCATAAGTCAATATGATAAAAGACATTGACTTCAAACTCACAACTTACATCATACCCAACAGTAAAAAATTAAAAGCTTTCCCTTTACATTAAGGAAAAAGGCAACTTTTCCCACTTTTCCCACTTTTAATTTAGGGTTAGAATTCTTAGAGCAATTAGACAAGAAGAAGTGCAAGAAATCTATTTTGGAAAAGAAGTGAAATCATCTTTATTTACATGTATGGTAATTTATTAAAAGTCTTAATGACCCACCAAAAACTGTTGAAACAAAAACAGCAAATTAGTGAACTGGCAGGCTGCAAAATTAATACACAAAAATCTATTGCATGGAAACCCAGAGGGTGCACCTGGAGGTGTCTAAGACGGGAGCTGAGCCTCAGCTCCCCAACTCATTAGTTCTGTACCTTGAGCAAGCTTCCTAATTTCTCTGTGTCACACTTTCCTCATTTCTAGAGTGAGGGTTGGAGACATGTCAGTGTGGGTTTGAAGACTGTGTGATATATATAATTACCTTGCACAATGCCTAGCACTCAATTATTGTTCATTTCTTCTCTATTGTTGAAAAGCAGGGTAGGAAATCATATTTATTCTCTCTACTTTGAGGACTTCTTATAGAGACTGCATGGAATAATACATTTTAAAATAATTTGTAAAATATCATTACATTTCTTTTACCCAACATTATCACAGCTACCATCCTTGTTTCTTTTTAGTGTAGGTATTTAAAATGCTTAAACAAAATCCACTTATATAACCTCGACTACCTTCCAAATACACACACAAATAACAGAATAAGAAAGGAGAGGAAGTTTTATTAAGGAAAGAATTATTTTCCTGTGTCTAACCCCATGTCTATTGGTTTAAACTTAATTTTTCATTCTCTCAATTCCAGGAAAGTTTAGGTGGTAAATCTTCCCCATGTCCCATCTTTAGCTATGTTAAGATTTTAACTTGTGTTTGTTTTATTTCTCATGGAGTTTACTGAAAGACTGGCTTACGTTTGTAATAAAGGTACTTTTAGTTTAAGGACAATACTTTTGTAGTATGCTGAACCTATAACTTGCCAATCATTTTTGATTGGTAAATAGCAATTTTATGTAGACAAACTTAATAGTTTAATCAAGAGCAGTGGTTGTGAGAATATTAGAAAGACTCTCACAAGATAGATACTTAGCTGCAAGCCAGTTTCATAGCGCAGACCCAAGCACAGACTCTTATCATTTCCCCCAAACCTTTGACTTGTGATGTAATTAAGGATAGCCTAGAGCAGCATTGAATGGAATAATAAGGACCATAAGGATTGGGGCTTAGCAGATGTAGCCTGCCCTGTGCTGAATGAACTGTAACCTGAGCTCATCACTGAAGTTCTCTGAATCTCAGTCCTTAGCCCAGCAGAAGTCAGTAGTACATGATATCACCCCATTCCTTGGAGCCTGGCAAGAAGACGTCCACCTTACTCTCCATAAGGTAAAGTATCACACTAGCTATGATAAGTTGGGATAAAAGAAATGCAATTGTATTTTCATATTATTTTATGCAGTCTCTATAAGAAGTCTTTGAGGTAGAGAAAACAAATATTTCCACCCCTGCATTTCACCTGCTGTGCTCTGCCCTTCCAGAGAGAAGTCTGTGAGTTTGTGCCCTTCTAGAACCTGTGCCCCTTACAGACCATGCTCCAGCTACCGTAAATCTCAAGTCTCTGCCCAGGAATTCCTAGAACAGAGGCTCAGATCTCTCTCTCTCTCCCTTCTTCCCCCCAGGAGAAGATAGCATAGCAGAAAGTGTCCCCTACGATGCAGATGGCCTTTGGGTTAGGAAGGCCACAGGCATGCCTGCAAGGCAGCCTCAGAGAGAGGGGCAGAGGGAGTGAGAAGAGAAGGGGGTGTGTGGAATGCACAGGCAGGCCCTTCAGCTAGCCCTCTGAGTGTTACCACTCTGATACACAACTTCAGAGAGTCTGAGAATTCTAACTTCCAAGCTCTTTTGAAGGTTATGATGGTGAGTTCTGCATGCTAACCTGGCTGTGCCATGGTACCTAGAAACTGAGCAAACACCAGTGTACATATTGCTGTGAAGATGTATTTTTTTTTTATAAAGATGAGGTTAGTATTTCAATCAGTAGACTTAAGTCAATTGGGTTAACTCTTCCAACATAATGTGGGTGAGTATTATCTAGCCAGCTGAAGACTATGAACAAAGACTAAGTTTCTTTGAGGAAGGAGAAATCCTGCCCCCAAACTTCCTTTGGGTAGGAGTTGCAATATCAGCATTTCCCTATGTCTATAGCTTGCTGGTCAGCTCTGAAAATCTTGGACTTGCCAGCCTCCATAACTACATGAACTAATTTCTTTAGATCTCTACCTCCATACATATATACCTACATGAATACACACACACACACACACACATTTATGCAGCATATACCCACATATACTCATATTCAAGAGCAGTAGTTATCGGAATATATGTGTCTTGCTCTCTTACCAGTCTCCCAAGAACAAGGCATAGCCATGAACTCTAGGCCTCTGCTGGAGTGAAGGTTGAGATGCAGAGAACGCCAGTGGCAGGTCTCAGGGACTTAGTGCATTCGATGTAGGGCAGGTACCACCTGCTACCACTAATCCCCACCAGTACAACCTCCATTATTCCACTTTTCTGACATCTTGGTCTTTATAATCCAGCAATTAAGTCTCAATATCATGTTAGTTCTTTCAAAACTCTCCCACTCAGTGACAAAGTAAATAAATAATCTTAAATTCTAATTATGTTAATGCAACTTTTTTGTTATAACTTTGAGCCCTACCTACAATCAGATCTAACAGACCCCTCTGTCAGAACCAAATATAATGCTTGATAGGACAGTCATTTTTCTGGAATAGGAGTATTCTCAGAACTTAACAATAACAAATAAAAATAAACAGGACTTCCAAGGAACAGACACACATAAACAATTTAGGTCAACAAAATGACACACCCAAAGTCAGAGAAAACCAAAAACCCACCCTGGAGTGAACACTACCCTTAGAGGGAGCTTGACATTTTAACCAGCAAATGTTTAATATTCAGCATTCACTGAACTTCTCTGGAAGTGAAGGTAAGAGTAGAAAACCACCACAATGAAGCTGTAGAGGTCTCCCTTAACACTTTAGCTGGGCACAAGAAATCACCAGCTGGTTGATCTGACACATTTAGTGAGGACAAACCAATGGGTCCACCTTAATAGGTCAACACCGATTCTCACACAATTAGAACCTATATGTTCCCATGAAATATATCCCATCTTACAGCCATTGTGGCCATGTATGTCCAAAAAGTGGTTATAATAACCAAATCATAATATCATGCTGGTTGTCCAGAGAGTTGATGATTCTATTGATGCTACCAACCAGTTCAAAAACCAGAGTCTCATCTGAGGCTAAATTCATTCAAAGGCAGCCTAGACTGAGAAATAGCATCCAAGATGATGTCCCAACTGATAAAAATATATGATACAATATTGGTCAATGAAGATAAAGAACATAAAATTATTATCAACTTTACATAAACATCTCCAACTGGCTATGCCTTCACCTTTCACTACTGGTACTTGGCACTGGTAGAAGCTAGAGGCTGAAAGTGAATTAATCACACAAAACTTGTGAGCAAAAACATGTGCTGACTTATGATAGGGTCAATCAGAGGAGCAAGGAGAGCTGACAGCATTATACAGATCCCAGTGGTCCCCTGACCATTCATCATGGAGCATGAAGATCAACAATTTCATCAATACAGAGTGACCTAGAACCTAGAAAGCAAAATTCTGCTTTCTTTTTTTATTTATACATATACAAATTTTATGAAAATTATTAATATTTTTCTGTAGCCTAAAGGATTTTAATGATTTTAATGCTTTTGTATTAATTCCTTGGTATCTATACCCATTTATATTAAAGTCAGCCATGTTCACTGATCGCACAGATTTGATATTTGAAATTCTTATCCTGTTATTACACATACTCGGAAATCTTTTAAAGGCAGAAGTCTTGTGTGGGCCCCTAGATGACACTGTCACTGGGCTTCCATATCAGGGGGATGGCAGACCCCACTCTGAGAGTAGAGGTGAACTTAGGTCTAGTGCAGTAAACAAGCAGTAGGGAGAATAGATGGAATAGAGACTGTCCTTTCTCTAGTAAAGCGCTGGGAAGGGGATAAACCTCCTATCAGTTAGGTTCTAGGCCATAACCCTGAAAAGGCAAGGCTGAGACTTCCACCAACAGCTCTGGCACCAAAATCCTGTCCTTTTCCCAGACACACTCATATACTGCCTTGGTATCAGATTGACTTAGGTGGCTCTTTTTTTTTTTTTTTCGTAGAAAATAAGTAAGACAAGAGCATAAAAAACAAACAAACAAACAAAAAAAACATTGAAACATAATGGAAGAGTCTGGAAACCCCGGAGCTGCATAACTGCTGCACACTTCATCTCTGTCCACGGTTCAACCCACTGAAGCAGGAAACCAACCCAGTTTCTGCTCACTGAGACTGCCACCTGCTTTGCTGAGTGACATTCAATGCTGTGAACATTAAAGGTGATTAGCAGAGCTGCATCTTCTACAGGAATGAAGTTATACAGCCAAATTTCGGGATCAATATCTACACAATGCCCCCGGCTCTCCTCAAGGAGAAGCAAGCAACACATGTGTCCCATGGAAGAAGACTCTTTCTGCAGCCCTTCCCCACCCAGAGCCTCCCTCAGGCTCTAGCCGCTGCCTCTAGAGTAAACTCACTTATTTCTCCTAATGTCCACATTCCTTCATGATGTCCTAGGCGTTACATGGCTTCTTGCTCATCTTCTTTCATCCAAACTGCCAAAGTCGTAATGCCAATAGACCTTAATGAAGCTCTCAATTAAACCACACATGAAACTGCTCTAAAACTTAAGTCATTTTTATGCCCTTCCTCTAGATTCTTGCTACCTGTTTTCCCAAATTTCATCTACCTCCTTTGATTAACGTAATCTAAGTCCAGAAAGCTTTTTGTTACATATCATAGGATATGTCATTTAGCAACAATTACAGTAATCCCTGATTCAATGAAGAATCACCAGTAGATACTGACACTTGGGACTTGATAAAGAACAGGAAATTTATAGTATTAAAGTATCTCTCCACAAGAAAATGACTATTTTCCAAAGAAAAAAATGTTTTCAGAGTTGAGAAACTAGGCAGACACCATTTTACCCAACCGATCAACATGAACTTCACCTGCACTGGGATGTGGACACTCTGGTCTGTACCAAGAACATAGCAGTGTTTCCTTCAGACAGTATTCATTCCCAGAGTGCATAGCTTGAGTCAATTTGCATAAACCTAAATTGAGGAAATTCTATAAAATCAGGCTTGTAGACTAAAAATATTAAAATTATGAGACACACAAAAGTGGATATGTTCTAAATTAAAGGGAGAAGAAGAAGACGTGAAAGCCAAATGCAAAGCATGATCTGGGATTTTCTTTTGCTATGAGGCATAATTTTGGGTCAATTGCAAGATGTGAATGTGATCTGTATAGTTATAGTGTTGTTTCAGTGTTTGTTTCTTGGTAAGATTGTGTCTATTTTCTTCTTGGTGATGGGGATCTTTGTTTCTTTCCATAACACTGGGATGTACCTCATCCAGATGCCTTACATTATTCTGATGGTTCTGTAAATGCCACCAAAGCATTTCCATACTCTATTCCCCAAATAATACCCCCAATGGGTCACCAAATGTTGTGGGGAAGACTGGGATGTAGGCTGGAGATACAGGGGTGAAAGAATTCACCAGAGACAGAGTGAAGGATAGAACAGGCAGATTTATTGAAATCCACTGCTAAGAGATACAGCGGGTGAGACAGGAAAGGTCTGTTGTGTTGTGCCTATTTTCCTTTTTTTTTTTTAAGATTAATTTTTATTTATGCATACAAGAACAGGAGTGGAGGCCAGAGGTATGGGGGGTGAGAGAATTCACCAGAGACAGAGTGGGGACCAGAACAGGCAGATTTACTGAAAGACACTGCTGAGGAGAGCAGTGGGTGAGACAGGAGAGGTCTTCTGGGCCATGTGGGTCACCTTCCTGGCCATGGATTGAACTCATACTGCACTGGCTGCCCATAGCTTGATAGTGCTGAGACTTAACCCCTGTAGCACTGGGAAGGACCCCCCTTTTTTTCAAGAAGATATACACTCAAGTAGGGGTGAAGGGATATCATAACTGCAACTTATTTTTAAACAACTGAAAAATTTATAGATTGATAGAGTGTAACTATGGTTAAATGTTAATTTAACACTTGAAGAATATGGCTAAATGATATATAGTGATTCTTTGGGCTATTTTTGAAACTTTAAGTCTGAAATTATAAATGCTAAAGCATGAATTCCTAGATATCATAGAAGGACAAGGCACATACTTAGGTCATGAAACCAGCTGGATTTGAGGAACCAGCTGTGCTTACTGAAGAACAGAAGGTAGGGAAGATGGGGGGAGGCATCTGGACCCTACTCCCTCAGAGAGAAACAGATAAACTCATAAGCAATTTTTCTCTCACCTCTGGACATTTCTCAGCAGACTCAGAAGTTCCTTGTCTGACTATATAAGATGATTTTTTATGCATTGTTATTTTGGTCTAGTTACCATGTAGTAAAATCTTGTGTATCACTGAGTGACAAATTAATGCTGAAAATTTGATAATTCTAATACTAACTATGCTTTTGGTGTTATCGCCATTGCAATTTGCCTAGGTTTCAATACCTTTTACTTGAGGTAGTTTGCTTGTTCCTTTATAATATAAAGCATTGAAAAGAACATGTTCAAGATTTAGCCTTGCTTACACTGTGCTGTTTCTATGTATCTCAGGCTAAGGTTGAAATTTATAGAAAACTTTGCAACCTCAGAGTACAAACTTGGCTTTGGTGCTGATCAAACAGCATGGGAAAGGCAGAGGCAGGGTGAGTGGTTCAAAATAGGAGAGGGCAGAGCACAAAAGGATTGTGGTGGTGGTCACTGGTGATGTGGGTAGGTGAATAGAAAAGTGGGGTCTGGGCATGTCATTCTCATGTTGCAGCCAAGACTGAGATGAGCGGGTTTTTTTTTTTTTTTTTTTTTTTTTAAGACTTATTTATTTAGGCCCTCCCTGGTGGCGCAGCGGGTTAAAAGCACAGCACAAAGAAGCTTAAACCACTTCCGCAAGATCCCCGCCTGCCCCGGAGGTGACCACATGGTGCGGCAGACCTCTCCTGACCCGCCTGCTGCTCCCCTCAGCAGT
>NW_004567110.1:56449951-56451300 GCF_000260355.1 Condylura cristata | reverse complement strand
ATCTGCCTGTTCTGCACCCCACTCTGTCTCTGGTGAATCCTCTCACCCTCCGCATCTCTGGCCTGTACCCCAGTTCTGTACGAATAAATAAATAAATATTTTTAAAAAAAGATTTATTTATACATACAAAACTGGGGTACAGGCCAGAGGTGTGGTGAGTGAGCGGATTCACCAGAGACAGAGTGGGGAGCAGAACAGGCAGATTGCCTGAAACATACTGCTGAGGGGAGCAGCGGGCACATCAGGAGAGGTCTGCTGAGCCACGTGGGTCACCTTCCTGGCTGGGGATCAAACTCGTGCTGCAGTGGCTGCGATAGCTTCATAATGTTGTGCTCTAACCCACTGAACCATCAGGGAGGGCCCTAGTTTTAGAGTAATGTCCACATGTCACAAATATATTTTAGCAAGAAGGTTATTTTGCAAAAACTCTGAAAAAATGAGGATAGTTGCCTCATTTTTACTCTTCCTCTGCCCGTTTTTCTCAGCCATACCCTCTTTAGAGGCTTGCTTACCCTGTCATGGGTGTCTTTATTAATTTGCCACCTGCTTCTGATTGTTCCATTCTGTGCTCAGTGGAGAACTGAGACAAGTCAGTCTATCTATCAATGAAACAATCAATCAATATGAATGAAGATTTTTTTTAAATTCTCAATTTCGTTTTTTCCAAAGATTTTTATTTATGCATACAGAAAGGGGGTACAAACCAGAGGTGCAGAGGCGGTGAGAAGATTCACCAGAGATAGACTGGGGAGCAGAACAGGCAGATTGATGAAGTACCCTGCTGACAGGAGAAGCGGGATGGTCAGCAGAGGTCTGCCTCGCCCCCATGTGGATCTCCTGCAGGGCCAGGGATTGAACTGGCAGTGAAGCAGCTGCAGCTAGCTTGTAGTGCTGTGTCCTTACCAATTGTGCAACCAGAGAGGGCCCACGAATGAAGAATTTTAAAACACCTAACAGAAATTGTGAAATGTAGAGTGGTACAGTGGAAAAGAGAAAGTTCAGGAGCAGTGCTTTTTGAGCAATGCTTTCTAAAGAGGGTTGTACTATTTACTATCAGTCAAGGACAGAAACTTAACAAGTAAAACAAATGATACTGAAAAGTACCGAAGTCTAGCTTAAAATGAATGCTGTGCCCTGTAGCCACTGAAGAGGCTACCTGTAAGGCAATTATAATTAAATACAATTTTTTCAAAGCATGAACTTTTTTAAAAAAAGATTTATTTATTTATGCATACAGAACTGAGGTACAGGCCAGAGATGCGGAGGGTGAGAGGCTTCACCAGAGACAGAATGGGGAGCAGAACAGGCAGATAGACGAAGTACACTGCTGAGGGGAGCAGCGGGCGGGT
>NW_004567110.1:56411908-56448965 GCF_000260355.1 Condylura cristata | reverse complement strand
AGGCAGGAATCGAACTCATGCGGAAGTGGCTTTAGCTTCTTAGTGCTGTGCTTTAACCCACTGTGCCACCAGGGAGGGCCAATTTTTTTTTTGAAGATTTATTTATGCATACAAAAGGTGGGGCGTAGGCCAGAGGTGTTGGGGGTGGTGAGAGGATTCATCAGAGACAGACTGGGGAACAGAACAAGTGGATCTACTGAAACACACTGCTGAGGGGAGCAGCCGACAAGAAAGGAGAGGTCTGCTGCGCCATGTGGGTCAACTCCCTGGCCGGGGATAAAACACCTGCTGCAGTGGCTGCCCATAGCTTGCTTGATAATGTTGAGATTTAACCTCTTGCACCACCAGGTAGGCCCATTTTACCAGAAAACACTGACAAGACATCCCAGATGGTTCATCAACATCAAACATTTTAGATCTTGTTCTTATTTGCTACAAATCTTTAGCCAAGGGTCTCAAAAACTCAGTGGTATAATGGGTATTTTTAATTTAGGGTCATCTAACTATGACCCTTTGGTGGGAATCAGCCAACTACATACTATTTATAGAAAACATTACAGGTATAAAGAACCTTACTTTTTTTTTTTTTTTTAAAGAGAATAGCTGGCAGATTTTAGAGCTATTATTAGTACCAATGATCATTCTATCAGACTGTGGTACAGGTGACTGGCTTGACCTCTGGACTATGGCTGCAGTGTCTTTTGGTTTGGCAGCCTCCTTTGGTTCAGACAGCCTCTTAAGTACACTATTAATAAAAGATAATCCAAACATGGAGTGCTGTGCCTGGCACCTTAAAGGCCCTTTGTGTTTGCTATTATTAACAGAAAGACCAAACCTATAGTGGTTTTTTATTTTCTTGAAAATTCTACAGTGTGGTGCAATGCTGGGATCTCAGGAGCAGACACATGCTAGAACAAGTGGGCATCCATGGTCACTGGGACTAATACATTCCGGTTTTGTAAGTGACACAAAGTTAGAGCACACATTTGAAGACCCAATCATTCTTTCAACACACCCTGGTTAGGCACCTGCTATGTTCCAAGCAACTGTGCTTCACTCCCCCCCCCCCCCCCAGAGACTATAGGAATGACAGAGCGACGTGTCCATTCCAGGTGCCAGGGATCCCTTTACAGAAGGCATTTTATTCTCCCCAGAACCCTGCCAGATACACATCCTCGGCTTCGTTTTTTTCAGGGAGAATACTGAAGTTTTGAGCAGCAAGACATTTACCTCCACAGCTCCTGGTCTGTAGGGAATACTCCTGAACATTCCATAAGCCTTTAACTTTCTCTGCGCTGACCAAGAACTAGAAGAGATACTGGACGTCAACGAGGCATACCTCATCCTCTCTTTAGGGAACCCCAAATGTTGGACGGTTCTTAGCGTGCCCGCTCCGCTGCTAGGGGCACCCCCTTCCTAATACGTTGGGGAGTCATTTGGAAGCAGACGCCAGAGGTTACTGCCCGCGACGCCAAGACTCCAGAGGGTTTCCCGAGAAGATCCTCCAGTCTGTCTCTGCAGGAGAGTGTTGGTCCCGGGCGGCTCCCCTTTCCCAGACTGCACACTGGGGCGCCAGGTTTTCTTTCCCTTCAAAGCTCTACGAGGCTGCGATTAAAGACCCAAACCTTGGGCAGGGGCCAAACGGTCACTTCCCCGCCCTCGGGGTGCATATGCAAATCCGAGCACCAGGAAGTAGCTGGGTCCTCTCGGCAGAGCCCAGCAGCAGCCAGTTCCTCTCCTGCCTAGCCTGGCCGCCCGCCGCTCGCTCGCGGGTCTTGGCGCCTCCGGGCCTGACGCGCTGCAGCCGCCTGTCCGCGGCGGGCGGGGAGGCCCCGCGCCACCCCAAGTTCGGAACCCGCAGCCCCTCGCTGCACGCCCTCGGTTCCCCGCCCGACAGCTTTCCCTGCGCGGGCCGCGTTGGGCCGCCCCGTCGCGCCCTCAGCTCTGAGCTCAAGTCACCGAGGAGCGCGGACGCCGCGCCCCGCAACTTCCCACCGCACACTGGTGAGTTCTCAGCGCCGGAGCGGGACTGGGGGGCTGGCACGGGGCGCACCGGGTTGGGGACCGCGCCCGAGCCACCGCCGGAGACCCGGCTCTGGTTGTCCTTGCGGGCCGTGGGAATGGGGGACACCCGTAGTTTCCTGGACACACCGGCAGCTGAGCTCGGGGTGGGAACCCCCAGATGTCCTCAGGCTGTGGGTGGCCGGCCCCAGGAAGCGAGGAAGCGGGCGGCGAGCGTCTCCGCAGGTGTGCTGCCCGCTGAGCCGCACAGGGGCGTGGTGAGATGTGCGGGGGCGGGTGCACCTCGGGTGCCCCGGCGCCAGCCCTCAGTGGGGTGCGTCTCCTCCGGCCACTCGGTGCAGAGAGAACCGAGAGAACCTTCGCTGGGCAGAGAGCACACCCCGCGGGGATCCTGGAGGGGACTCATCGGGTTGCACAATCTGGTGTCCCAGCTGGGCCCTGAGTCCTCAGAGTTGAGGGGCGAGGTTCAGCCTAGGTCCTCCCAGGCCCATGGGCAGCTACCCCTCTCGATGGCTGCGGCAGGGGTGGGGGCTTGCCGTCGAGGGGCTGGTGGGTACATTCCTCGTGAGCAAGGCGCCTCTGTCTCTCTTGCACTGGAGCACTACAGTGGCTCCGCCAGCAGAGAGGAAGCCAGAGTTATTTTAAGAATTCAGGGTTGCCCTTCCTTGGCCTTGGGGGAAGGGTCTAAGTTAGTTCTCACCATCCTGTGTTGTCTTGGCTGAATGTGACATCTCTGGAAGCTGTGCATTTGTATTAACCAGCGTGGTCGCGCAGATATGTCTCCCTTTGTGTGAGTTTGGTGGTTGTGTGTCTTAGTTTCCCCAAATCACTCAATTTCTTTGCCATCTCAGATCTCAGAAACCTGAGTTGAGTCCTGGATCCAGATTGTGCAGTTTCCTAGTGGTGTGTGGACTTAGACCTATTATTGAAATTCCCTGTTTAGGTTTTCTCATCTTTGAGAGAACAGATCTACCTCCTGAGTTATTTATTGCCTGCAAAGGCCCATGAACATTCCAGGCATTCCATAAATGGCACTCTTATTATTTTTTATGGCAAATGGTTTTGTCTGAAAAAAAAAAAAACACACATACACACAACAAAAAATCGAAGCTCTCTGGTTCTTTGCTGTGTGATTATCTTAAACTTAAGACTACAGAGCTTAGTTACCTGACCTAACTAGTATCATTTAAGAAAAGAAAGAAAAAAATAAGGGATTTGCTGTTCCAAAGTAGGGTCCCAGAATCTGACTAATCTTAAGAACTAACTAATGATGTGTTGGTGATCCCAAATTGTCCACATACGTTTAGTCTGTACTCTGTACACAAAGCACACCCACCACGAAACAGATTTATCTTGTCTAAAACACTAGCTTTGGTGCCTGTCACATAATCAAAATGGCTTGGGAGAAGGAATGAAAATATGCTCTGATCTTGGCCCAGTGGGAGGCCCAGGAGAAAGGGACATGAAGACACAGGGCTAGTTTCCAAGGCATTTAAAGCACACTGACCTCTCTTTTCTGATTTCTAAATGGGGATTTGAGGAACTCAAGCATCAGCTTCTCTGGGCAGTGGTGTTCCACCTGGGAATCCCCACTTCTCACTGCTTACTCTGCTGTATCTCTGGGACAGAACAGGCTTCCTCAGAAGTGTAAGTGGAGTCTGTAAAAGTAGCTTGCCAGATAAAATAACCCAATTTATCTTGGAATTATTGGCATTGTAAAGATGTGTGGAGATTTGTAATATCCCCTCTCCACGGCCATTATTTTAAAGACGAACAACCTCACAGTTTTGTGAACCTTGCAGTATTGTGAATTAACTTTCAAAGCCTTTTAGTTCCTTTATATTTGTTTGCAAACATTACTGAAACATCTGAGATTCCACTTGTTCAAATGAATATATGGGGTTGTAATTTAACAAAATTAAATCTTAGTTCCAATGAAGAAATACATACTAATTAAAAATCTATGTAAATAAGAATACAGTGTTTAGAAAGAAGTCCACAGCCTGGGACATTGTTACAGCTCCAACTGTTAATCTGAGTGACTTCTTTGTCCTGGGGCATGGGTATTAGTAGCCCATGCTACTCATTAGAGCAAAATTGACCTGACACTTGGCAACAGACGCATCCTCATGTCTCTTGGACTCTCACTCCCTGGCAGTGAGAATCTGAATGCTGATTTCCTTGGGGCTCTCATGGCCTCTTGGGCTGGGCAGGGAAAGGTGTAAAAAAGATTTGGTGGCATGGTCCTGATTAAGTGCCACTGTTGAGAAGTAGGTATGTTTTATTGCTCCAGCCTTAGAGAGTTCCTCATTTTTCTGTTTGTGGAACTGTAGAAGATAGCCAGTTACTTAAACTGAAAAAGTTAATAGCTCTCACTGCAAATTTTTGTCTAAGTGACTAACTGCCCAGGACAAATGAGTAGATGTACCACCAAGCAGGGAGCTTAAGTTGTGTTGGGGCGATGAACTTCTGTGCATTTCAGTGCTGCTCTGTGTTTGGGGGAAGGGAACTCTGAAAGCAATTGAGTTGCATCTCTCCTGGCAAGCGTTAGAGCTGCCCCAGCGGAGACTTTTCATTATCAGGTTATTGGTTAATACAGAAGTGCCCAAGAATACTTTGCAAATGGATCCCCTCAACCTCTGCTAGAAGTGCCTCCCCACACATCTTTTTTTGTGGTTATTAGAGCCACATAGAGCAGCATTGTTTGAGATGAAAATAAAAAGTGAGGACACCCACACATAAAATGCACATTAAAATGTGCACCCCATTTCCTGACCAACTGCTATGATTAGGGCACCCTGCTGAGCCCACACTCTTACTATAGATCCATGTTGGTTCCCACCTTTTAACATTGGTAATAAAAGAAAAGGACAAGGAAGAGGAAGTTTTGTTTTTTTTTTTTTCTGTCAGAAATACTGAAAGATTTCTTACAGCTGCCTCGTTTCCTGATACTTAAATTGTGAAACATTGACTTCACTTTATCGTTTCTAAAATTTATTTTGAGTAAGTTCCCATTTGGCGGTGAAGTCCAACTGCGAGAGACCTGCCAATTGAGGAATCAGAATTTTTGAAACAGGCCAGTTTAGATAGGACCTTCTCTTCAGATATCTTTGGCTTCAGTTTGCTAGAAGAGTCTCTTGTAATTTAGACTAGCAAGTACAAATACTTCAGATGCTGAGTCTCAAAGACTCATCTGACATGTTGCAGGGGCATATTGTAGCCTTTGTTATTCATTCTTGGACTTTTTCAGATCTTGTTCTGTACTTCACTTTTCCTTAGTCCTGAATAAGTTGTCAACATTCTTTGGGCCACTAAGCTATTTCTTAAAAGTCATATACACAATATAGTTTTCATTTGTACAGAACTATTCCAAGTGTTGATTGTTTAACTCTCAACATATTTCCAGTCTCCCTTCTCTAGCTCCTGTCTTCACCATCTTACAAAATCTTATAACCATGAGTTAATGAAAAGAGCTAACCATGATAGGGAGACAGTATTTATTAGTCTCACTATACTAAGAGGTGTAAATAATGCTTCATAAATTACATGAACAGGAATGAATTTCTGGAATCCATTCAAGTGGGTCTTCTAAAAATTTATTTATTTATGCATACAGAACTGGGGTATAGGCCAGAGATGCAGAGGATTTACCAAAGATAGAGTGGGGAGCAGAACAGGCAGATTGACTAAGTACAATGCTGAGGGGAGCAGTGGGAAAAACAGGAGAGGTCTGTTGAGCCATGTGTATCACCTCCGGGGTGAGGTTCAAACTCACACTGAGGTGGCTGTGGCTGACTTGCAGTGCTGTGCTTTAACCCTCTGTGCCACCAGCGAGGGCCAGAGTGGGTATTTCTTAATGGACTCAGCTCTGCTCTTGTTGAGTAACAGGACAATGACAAGAAGGTCTCATCTGTGTAACTCAGAAGACCTCCTAGTCTGTCTCATTTCCGTTTTATAGTTCACGTTCCAGACAAGTCACATATTGCTGGGCCTGCCTGCACTTCCATCTTTTTGTCAGTGTTTAACATCACTCTCACTACTCTATATTAACCCCAAATCAGGCTGATTGGAAGCCTGTAGTCGGCATCTTTCTCCAGCCCCCTTCTCTTGGTTGCTTCTCTCGGCAGGCTGGGAGCTCCGGTGACTTCTCTGAGCCCTTTTTAAGAAACTGGTGACAGTGCACATTGAGACTGGAGAGATGGGTGTGGACCCATTCTGCCTCCAGTATTAGTGTCATGGTATTTGGGCTCTCTGATTGTCGCCCCCTTCCTGTAAATGTTAACCCTCTTGGGAGTTTGGGGAATGGAGAAGCTTGTCTCAGAGACGCCTTCTGGAAAGGGAAGACCACTTCTGCTTTCCACAGGGAAGCTATGTCACAGAGACAGAGCAGAACTGTAGTGAGAGGTCTGAGGGAGGAGGCCTGGAGGAAGTGATACTTCCTCCTACTTGAAGGCCCAGGCCCAATCATTTGCTTACAACCCCACCTTCTTTACCACCCAAGATTGCTTTTTTTCCCCTCAGGGTTCTTTTTGCCACCTTCTGTTCCCATCATTTTCAGTTTGCTTTTGGAGGTGAGTGGGGAGAAGCTCATACTTGATATGAGCTTCAACAACAGAAATATGTACACTTTGACATTTACTATTTTAGAAACCACCATGAAATTCTAAGTAGATGTTTGAAATCTTTTAATGCTTAGGCAACATAATAATTTCTTAATCCCAACTAATAGTTCAGTGCTATTTTTTAAAAGTACCTAAGCTATATAGCCTTTTGTTAAATTCTTGGGATAGAGTTGTGTCTTTTAAACTTTTTGGACTATGACTATTTCTAGAAATACATTTTATCTTGTGTCTGAATATATAGCTAGATTTCAACATTTCAAAAGAAAGAAAGAAAATTTGCTCAAAGGCTCTTATCCTCACTAGTTAGAGGATTGTGACCCAGATCAATCCTCTTGAGTTCAGCTTGGTAAGATCCAGCAGAAGAATTCAAGACTCAGAAATTCACATAAGCTCCTATTCAATATGGAGGTTCATTAAACACAGAATGAAGGTATGCCCATACAATGGAATGACTTGCTGATAGTCTTTTTAAAATGATATTAAATAACATTTATTAATATGAAAGATGCTTTTAAAAATCTGAACATAAACCAGTAAAACAAATATGATATTGTTTCTGAAATAAAGTATTTCTAGCAATTTATAAGCTATACATGTATAAAAATAATTGAATACTACAGGATTACTAGTGATTATTTCTGGAGATGGGTAAACACTGATTTTTTTCTTTTGCACTTTTTTAAAGGAATATTTAAAATATTTTGAAACTGTAGCATAACGAGCAATGAAATGAAACCAGTGTGGCTATTAAAGGAAGGTAGAAGCAACTAGTAAACTTTGGGGCAAAAGTGGCCATTATGATGGTTGTGTGGCCATAATTATAAGCAGACCTGCCCCTGGAGGAACTGGTGAGCTGGGCTGTTAGGGAGACAGCAATTTCTTGAAGGCACATCCACTTTGTATATTAGTGTTGGCCACTCTTAAGGACCTATTGCCAGTCCGCTGCAGAGTCAGGAACTGGGGCACAAATATGCTGACCGACCTGGGAGGGGGTGACCTTGGGGACAGAAGAAGGAGCCACCAAGAAGGGACAGGTCAGGTTGGGCAAGGATGGATCACTTCACTGTCCAAGAACATGTCCTAGGGAGCTGGGGGTAAGTTGCCACAGCACATAAGGAGGATCCTGTCCAGAATGTTGAATTTCATTGTGTAAAAAAAGGAGTCACTGCAACCTCTCAGTGGGAAGTTTCCCCCCACTCAGCTTCTTGATTTTCATGAGGTAGTCACGATGTTGCCAAGTGAACTTTCATTTACTGCTTTGACTAGATGAGTGGTTACCAGGGACTTCCAAAGTGATTGATTTAGGGCTAGAAAAATGACATTTATTGCTTCTTTATATGGCATCAGAAGGCTTAACCTTGTAGTCACTAGCTCCTGAGAACTTGATAATAGTCCCAAAGGGTGATGCTTTTGTCCAAACATTTATCTAAATCATCATCGTGATGACAAAGCTATTGAAGAAATAAGCAATTTGAAATTGATGGATATTTTCTGTGGGGTTATCAGTATTACCCATTTAATTTAACAGGGGAATATTTGTAATGTAGTAGCTTCGTGTTGGATTGTTCTTATGATATGTTTGTTTATTAAAACATTAACATAATCGGAATGGCAACATTTGGTGAAAAATGGCATAAATTAGCAATTATGTCAGTAACTACCTTGCTTAATCAGCTAGAACCTTTTTCTTACTCTGTTGAACCATAGGATTATCATTTGAGGGAAGATAAGGTAACACGGTAGGAAAAAAAATGGGCCTCTAAGTTAGATCTAAATTCTATACAGATTCCAAAGCTTGTGACTTTAAGCAAGTTGCTTAATCCATATCTTATAAATAAAAAGATGAGAGTTAAAATCTACTTCTCAGGTTTGTCGTGGTAATTAACAGCACTAGTTTTAAATTGCTTAACATTCAACACAACATATAATAAATAGTAAATGCTTTCTCCTCTCAGAGAGGAGGATCCCAGTCATTTCTCTAATTAGCAAACATGTGCTGAGTAAAAAGTCAATATACCATGGTAGTAGCCCAGGGAAAGTTCTGTGGTCTCTGGGAATCACTCATAAACCATCCTAGCTGGGGCCATATTTGTCAGGTACTGGAAACTCAGGTGTTTGGTGATTTGAGCTTCTGATCTGGCCGCAAAATGCCATAAGCCAGAGGCTACAGGAATGAGCAGGATAATCTCTGCACTTGAAGATGCTTAAGTTATGGGGACACCACGGTAAGCCGTGTGCTTTCACTTTGGTGAATGATTCTCCAGTGTTACATTCGCTGTAGTTGTAAATCTCCAGAGAAGGCAGTACTATAAATCCAACGTAGCAAATGACTCACTTCCTCTGGTTTCATGTCAGCTGCTTGATATCACCTGTCTACTTTCGGATCCAACATTAGAATCACAGAGACTTATAGGAGGAAGAAATTTTGGTGGGTGTCTTACGCATAGATTTCAGTGTGTAGTCTTGTGCCTTTGAATACAGGGTCCGCACCAGTGCACCAGTGATTCTTTTTTGGTTAAAGATTTACTTATTTATGCATACAAGGACTGGGGCATAGGCCAGAGGTATGGGGGATTTGGGGATTCACCAGAGAAGAGGGAGCAGAACAGGCAGATCAACTGGAATACACTGATGGGGACAGTGGGCGGGTCAGAAGAGGTCTGTTGCATCGTGTGGGTCACCTTTCGGGCCGGAGATCGAACTCAAGCTGTAGTGGCTGTGGATAGCTTCATATGCTGTGCTTTAACCCCTTATACCACCAGGGAGGCCCCTGCACCAGTGATTCTAATACAGGGATTTGAATTCCAAAATGGCCTATTTAATTTTGATAGCTGAGGCTATTAGATAACCTTGTCTCTGACACTCTAATCTTCCATTTCCACAGTTTTTGCCTTTTGGGTCAAGTTCTGCCCTTTGGCACTGTTTTCACACACTTGAAGTGGTCACTGTTGGCTTGATTAACTAATTATTCACTATAGTATCTAGGACTCCAGGGACGCTGGAGTACTTACCCCAGATTATTTTAGGATCCATCTTCTCCATTAAGTTTTAGCATAATTTCTCCTCATAAGACCACCCTCTACAGGATGATCCTGACCAGAGTCTCCTAATCTAGTCCAAGGGTTGGTTCATGAATTGTGATACATTAAACTGACAGTCATCAGGAAAGCAAAGTAATGTCCTATAGATGGTATGAAAATATAAACCATAAAGGAGTCAGGGAAGGAGGAGAGAAGGAAAGTGAGAGGTAGATGAAGGATAAACAAACACCTTTGTATAAGAACCAAGACACTAGAAGGAAAATACTGTAAGTTATCTTTGTTACTGGTTTGTAACTACCAGTGTATGATTATTCACTCTGTATTCTTCTAGTCAGACAGACTGGTGTGGGATTAATGCTAATTAATTGTGTATAGGGCAGGGGGAAAGCTACCTTGGGACCCCCAAGCCCACCCACTCTAAATGGGTTTTACTATTTGCCAAGAGAAAACATACTCTACTGCATAACACCTTAAGCAAAAGAGAAAAGATATATTTTCCAAATTAAGTACCCAAAATTACCCATCCCCTCATGGGTAAATGCCCAGCCAAACAGGGTTGGTCCAAAGTGGGACTGCTGATGCCCAAAAATCATGCCACAATTCTAAGGCACCTTCTGGCGCGACAGGAGCAAAATCAGAATACACATCAAGGTAAAGGTCACCATTGTCAACTTCCCCACAGGTTTCTCACCCATGTCTGTTTCAAGTTTTCCTTCCGTTTCCCCCATGCTCCTGTTGCAAGTCGAAGGCTAAGAGAGGACAGCTTCTTCTCATGTCTATCTGTTCCATGTGCCTCCTCCAGGTCCTCTTTCTTGATCCCCTTCCTTCCTTTTTCCTGTCTTCTCTCACTTCTCCCTGCTAAGTCCACCCTTCCTTAGGTGGGGCAGGGAACATGGAACCTCCCTTTTCCCTGGGGATTACCCTGTTACAGTTGGGCATCTGTAGCTACAATTCGTTAAAAAAAAAATCTATTTATTGAATACTCAGTATTAGGTATTTTAGTGGGCATTGGAGGGCAGACTAGTTCTCTCTAGTCAATGCAGAAGAATGACGAACTTGCTATGACTGTGGGACAGAAACTCTCAGAGCACCTGACTTCCCTCCTATAAAAAAGATGGGTTGGGGGCCCTCCCTGGTGGCGCAGTGGGTTAAAGCACTGCACTAAGAAGCTTAAGCCACTTTCGCATGAGTTCTATCCCCACCTGCCCCGGAGGTGACCACATGGCGCGGCAGACCTCTCCTGACCCGCCTGCTGCTCCCCTCAGCAGTGTACTTCGTAGATCTGCCTGTTCTGCTCCCCACACTGTCTCTGGTGAAGCCTCTCACCCACCTCATCTCTGGCCTGTTCCCCAGTTCTGTACGAATAAATAAATCTTTTTGAAAAAAATTAAAAAAAAAAAGATGGGTTGGAGCACAGTGCAGAATTCGCATTTGGGTTCAGATTTCAGGTGTGTCCCTACTTAGCCATGGGACTGTTGGCAAGATGTTGTCCTTGTTAGTGTCAACATCCTCACTTAAACCTCAGATTTGTTGTAAGGATTCCAACATGTAAAAGATTCAAAATAAGCCACAGGTAAGGTGCACAGCAAATGGTGGTTGCAAGAAAGTGCTTAGAACAGCTACTATAAAAAGAGAGAGAGAGAGAGAGAGAAAAGAAGGGTTGGCCAGAATGTGGAGATATTGGAGCTCTTGTGTACTGCTGATGGGAATGTAAAATGGTAGTTATGGAAAGCAGGATGGTATTTCCTTTAAAAAAAATTAAACAAAAGATAACCATACAAAGTGGCCATTCCATCTCTGGGTATATACCCATAATAACTGAAATCAGGATCTTGAAGAGATTTGTACAACTGTGTTCATATGGCAGCCTTATTCACAATAGCCAAGGGGTAGAACAACTCAAATGTCCACCAGTGGATGACTGGCTAAACAAAATGGTGCATCTACATACAATGTAATATTATTTTAAAAAGAAGGAAATATGGATGCATACTAAAACATGGAAGATGGGGGCCTCCCTGGTGGCGCAAGGGGTTAAGTTTAGCACTAAGAAGCTATCTGAAGCCAGTGCAGACAGTTCAATCCCTGGCCAGGGAGCTGCCCGCATGGCGCAGCAGACTTCTGTCTCGCTCCCTGCTCCTCTCAGCAGTGTATTTCAGTAGATTGTCCTGTTCTGCTCCCCATTCTGCCTCTAGTGAATTCGCTCACCCCCCCCTTACCCCCTCTCCCGCCCAGTACTCTGGCTTACAACGCACTTCTTGTATGCATAAATAAATAAATCTTAAAAAAAAAAATAAAACAAGCCATGGATGAAACTTGAGGGCACTATGTTAACATAAATAAACCTGCCACAAAACAGATACTATCTAATCCCACTTACATGAGGTACTTAGAGATGTTAGCTTCATAGAGACAGAAAGTAGAATGGTGGTTGTCAGAGGCTAGGTGGAAAGGGAAATGGGAGTAGAGAATTTAATGAATCTAGAGTTTCAGTTTCACCAAATCAAAAGATTTCTGGGATGGAGGGTTGTGGTGATGGTTCCATAAGAATATGAATGTTTTTAAAGCCACTGAAATGCACATTTAAAAATGGTTAAATTGTAATTTTTGTTAGATGTGCTTTATTACAATTTGTTAAATGATTTGAAAAGTTGCTGATAAGCAGAAATGTGCAGATAAATGAGGGTGGTCTAGAAGATAAATTGCCCTTATTCTTCCTTGGAATTTGCCCACTAACTTGGCTGAGGTTCACTTTTTCTATTTTTAGGATGCTTAAAAAAAATTTTTTTTTTACATCCTTCTTCAGTTTGCATGTTTTCATCTCAATTGTAACCCCTATGGGTGGGTTCACTTCTTCAAGAGGGAGGGGACAGGGTCTTGAACTCTGTATCATTTACTACCAGGTCTTGTGGGCTGATGACTCAAAATATTGAAATGACTGTTGTATGGGGAAAATGAGCTTTCTAACAATCAATGGTACCTGCATTGTAAAGTGCATCATTAGATGGTTTGTAAGCACTGGTGAAGTAACTCTTACAGGACCTTTTACAAAAAATTGAAGTCATGCTCAAAAGCAAACGTTCATGTACCTTGGCCTAGATCAAAACCAGAATCAGGCTCACAACCAACATTTCCCTGATCAGCCCCAATCTTCCCTTCTCAAAGGCATCCACCATCCTGCTTCTAGTTGTTGTTTTATTATTTTTTTTTTTAGCAGTAGAATATAAGAAATTGAAAAGCAGTAACAAAACCATTTGATTTTCAGATAAACAGTTTTTTTAAGCCTTGACTTTGCTACTGGCCTCTCTCTGTGTTGAATTATTGCAGTTTAAGTTCTTGACCTGTTTTATACCCTGACTATTCATTTGCTAAACTTCTTACATGTGAGTTTGATCAGTGCCTTATTTAAATATCTTTTATTTCAACTCTTAGTAAAATCATTTGGCACTGGCCATATATAGCTTGTTTTTTGATCCATTGCTGCATAGCTAAGTAAATTTATAAATGCAAATGTGTGGGTGTGATAGGGAAGTTTCCAGTGACCCACATATGATCAAACATCCTGCAGTATGACACTGAGCCAGGCTGTGCATTTGAAAACACTCACTGGTTTCTGAATTCAGTTATGATATTCTTCAGGAAAATAGCACTCCTAATGTGAAGGAACAGAGTACCCTTATTACTGATTAATTTGTTTTTTTTTTCATGTCATTTTGACATTTATTTTTATCGGGGGTGAGCAAAAGAGTCTTGATTTGACCTGTGAAATATATTAATCCTCAAAGTGATTTTTCATCATTCATCATTTATTCATCATTCAGAAAAATATTTCTTGGAAATTCACCACTCATGAATAGGCAGGCTTATAACTAGAGACATTGGCTTTAAATCGCAGAATTGTTCCATATAACTGAAGTTAAATTACTTTAAAAAGTGGACGAGAAGTATAAATTTATCTCTTCTATGAACTGTGAATAACACACATAGACAGAAGTAGTGAGTTGCCTGTCTACTATGGTCTGGCCCATTTTGGGAATACCCCACACTCCAATAGGATATGCTAAACCCCTGGCTTGACAGTTTGCAGTCCCCTACCTCCAGTTTAATTATTCCCATGGCAGAGAGACTTGGCAACTTTGTATTTTCACAGCTACCTCTGTTGGCAGCCAAATATTGTTCCAGAAAATTTGGGCAAAGAGTGAACCCTGCGACTGGAGGGGAGGGTAGTGTTAAACCATGGAGATTGACCAGAGTAGTTTTTAAATGACGTATACTCCACAGATGAGGGTAAAAAAAGAAAAGATGGGGAAATGACTGAGCTGGATTCTTCACTTATCTTGCTGAAAAGGATAGGGTGTATATACATAACGATAATTAAAAAACTTGTGAGAAAAGTTTGGCTACAGTGTGAACGTTGGGGTGCCTGAAGAAACTTGAGATATCACATTTATAAACCCAAGATTCAGGAATTGGTTTTGAATCCACCTCCAGTCTCAGGGCACTAGGTGAAGTTCCAGAATCTATCTATTCAGATCACATTTTTCATAGGCTACCAGATGGTAATGGCTTCTTATCTCCATCTTACCCACTTGTTGCAAGGATTAAGGGGGTGTGTGTGTGTGTGTGTGTTGGGGGTAATATGGTTCCTGGAGAAATCTAACTCTACACTTTGGACCTTTGTTTTGACCTAAAATACACAATCTTTAGCCTTTTCTTGATTTTGGAGTCTGGTTAGCTGTTTATTTAGGGGCCTCTAGCCTGTTTTCACCAGTCCTGGGTGAAACTGAGGTTTGGTATACACAACTAGATGCAAATTCACTCTTCTTAAAATGTTCAGAAACAGGGAAAACATTTTCTTTTATTAGTAGGCTGACTTAAGCATGAGAAACAAAGCAGTTAAAAAAGAGAGAAAAGAAAACTAGTTTATAATTGAAGAAACAGGGAATAAAAATTGCCTGATTTGGTAAATTTGCGTAGCCGGGCCCCATACCTCCACTTGGTAGGCTCCACTTGTGGTGAAAGAGCTGCCATCCACTGGGCTGGAGGGAGAACCTTCCCATACACCAAGCAGCCTCTCCAAATAGCATAAACTCTAATTGACTTCAGGGTAATCTTTGTCTGTTTTCTCTTAACAAAGAGCAAAAATTGGTGCTTTGGAGTTTTGATTCATGTCACTCTTATCATGGCTGGTAAATGAAGATTCAGGTTTTAGATTAAGTGGAGTTTTCTCAGTGGATCTTACTGGGCAACTCATGACAAATAACATGCAGTTTTCAGTCTCACTGCATTAACATACCTTGAGGTCTGGAGCTGGCTTCTCAGATGCTGGATAGACTTCTGACCTCACCTGTGGTGACAAGGGGCTGGGCTGCCCAGGATCCTGATAGCCCTCTGTCTTACTCTTAAATTTGTCTTTCTGATCTTGGTTTCTTCCCCTCGTTTAATGGAAAACCTACTACTTAGTATTAACTCTGGAATATCTCCAAATGGCTTTAGTAATGTGAGCTAACACTCTTAAGTCATCAGAGTAACTTTTAAGATTAGTGACCATTTTTAATTTTGAAAAATATAACAAAAATTAAGATGAAACTAGACCTTATTTAAAGAATCAGCTGGGTTTGTTTTGCTTTTTTATTGATTTTTACAAATTTTACTATACAATTCTGTTAATATTTATTAATTACATGAATAGATTCACTTAACTGCCATCATAATAGGGATGCAAAACATATCTGTCACCCTCCTCCCCAAAACACCTTTCCCTTGTGCTACTCCCACCCCTAATTCCTGCCAACTGCTCTTCCCTGTCAATATAGGTTTACTTTTCCAGAAACTACTATGGGAACTTTTATTTTTTTAGCAATAGTGGCTTTATTGAAATGTAATTCACAGACCATATAATTTACCCATTTAAAGTACATAACTATGGTTTTTAGAATGTTCACAGAGTTGTACAAATATCACTGCAACCAATTTGAGAACATTTTAACCCCAACAAAAGAAATCCCATTCACATTAACAGTCATTCCCATTCGCTGGATCCTTTCCACCCTTGTGTCACTAATCTGTGTTCTGTCTCTGTAGATTCCAGACAACTGTCTTTAATATTTTGTGCATGCCTTTTGATACATCTAATAATAAAAGGTTTCCACTTTTATTTTATTTATGAAAGATTTATTTATTCATGCGTACAGAACTGGCGTACAGGATACAGGCCTGAGGTGCAGGGGTGGTGAGAAGATTCACCAGAGACAAAGTGGGGAGCAGAAAAGGCAGATTGATGAAGTACACTGCTGAGGGGAGCAACCCACGAGACAGGTTCAGTCATGTGGGTCCACCTCCCTGGCTGGGGAGCTGCAGTGGCTGCCAGTAGCTTGATAGAGCTAAGATTTAACCCCATGTGCCTCCAGGGAGGGCCTACCTGCTGTTATTTCTGGGAAATCAACTGTATAGTTAAATTGTAGCTCTTCTCCCACAAATTACTTGTTTGAAGTCTTCACCCCCAGCACCTCAGAATGTGAGTTCCTATCTCAGGTTTCCTTTGGGGAATGGTTTCTGTGAGCAAGAATGGACAAGAGTCATAGCTGCATGAGCTCTCACAAGCAGCAAGTGATATATGTTCATGTTAGCTATTTTAATCATTTTTTTTTTTGTGAGAGGTAATATGAGGTAGGGAAAATGGACAGAGGGCCTGGTGGCATAACGTGGCTATGAATTTGGAGCTAAAATTCTTACTGTTGGAGCCATACGCTTGCACGAGTCACTTAACTTTTAATCATTTTGTGGCTATTTGTTGTGCTAAGCTCAAAAGGGGATGGTCTTTGAGGTTTGTGGTTATTTATGTAGATGTTACTCAAAACATAATAGAGGCTTATAAAACATTTAATGTTTATTTTTCTTTAATGTAATGTTTCTTTTGGCTGAAGTAATCAGTCTTTAGTGAGCTTATCCTGCACAACTCTATTGTTGAAATTACTGGAAAAATGTTGCTAAGGCGATGGCAGACACTCACTTGCAGTGAGCCAGCATGACGTTTTGAAGTGTTTCTTAAATCTTAGAGGCAAATTTTGTTGCTAAATTGGAAGTAATGTTTGGATAAATAAAGACGGATAAAGGAGAAAGCTAGCGCAGGTTGATTAAATTTTCTGTGCATTGCGGGGAGCTAGAGGAAACTGCTTACTCGTAGACAAGCTTACTTACTGAACACCAGTTAATGATGAGATGCAGTATTCAACCTCAAATTTAGATGATGTGTGAGATCTACAAAGAAAAAGAAGTTGGGGATAAGTAGTTGGCACATATGGGAAATCAAATTTTCTTATTTGGAAGCTCTTTCTTTCTTGCTTACTTCCTTGCTTGCTTTCTCTCTCTCTTTCTTTCTCTTTTGCTCTCTTTCTCTCTCTCTTCCTCTCTTTCTTTTTAAATTTAGAAGCATTTTCTACTGGATCCAGCACAGTTATTGCTTGTTTTACTTTTGTGTCAGGCAACCATTACCTTTCACAAAAAAAATAAAAATAAAAATAGCAATCACTTATTGAAGATGTGTCCTGTTAAGTGATGAATTCCTTGTGTTGTGTGTTATTATATTCTAATTATTGATAAGGAAGACAAGACTCAATATAATATGCTCTTTTAGCTACAAAGTACATAGAGCCTGTCACCACCTGATTTCCAAGATATGTTATCTAACTTTGAACTTAAATTTTTTTTTTTAAAAAAAACATGATTATAATATTTGGAAGGCAATGTCCTTGCCTTTAGTTTATCAAGTTGACTTTATACATTAACTTAAATGTAAACACAGGACTACAGTTGCTTCTGAGAGAATATTAACAAATATAATGCTGCGAGTATTTATTGGACAATGTGCCATTCATTATTTTAAATACTTGTCACAATTTTGTTCACTTAATTCTCATATTATTTCTTTACAGCCTTATGAAATTGTACAGTTACCATCCCCTATTTGCAGATAAGTGAAATTTAACTAGCATCACTCTGAGGTGAAGCTGTGTCTTGAACCCAAGTGCTGTAACTCTCAGACCCAGTGATGCACATGGGTCTAATATGTGTCCTCTTTTACTTGGGGAGTCAAAAGCCCAGTCTCTAAAAACAAGTCAGGGTAGCCAAAGCATGAACAAGTCCCTGATTCTGCCAGTGAGCATTTTTAGTATGATCACAGCTTGAAGAGAGAGAGAAAACGTATTGAAATTGCACTGAGAATTTAAACATTAAATCTAGAGTTTAAAGATCAACTAGGATTAAGCCAGTTGAATTTATCTGCACTGATGTTAGCTGGAAACTCAGTTTAAATATATAATAGTTGCCACTCTGTGTTGGGCAAAATTATTTTTCTCCCTGGTAAGATGAAGTGAAGGAAATAATGTGTTTTAAAAACTAAGACTGAATTATGGCTGGATTAAGAATTTTCTTCAGGATGTACTTTGTATTTTTCTTTTGCTATCTATTTACCTAGCTTGTGTTTTTCTTTATATTTTATATTCTTATAATGCTTTACTATCTATTTACCTAGCTTGTGTTTTTCTTTACCTTCGTAAATTGGGTTAATTATATCTGGCCAGGGCTTTTGTTTAGCTCTTGTGCACCCCAAGGCCGAATGACTGAAAAGATTAAAAGACTTCAGCTTTCCCTTTAAAAGAAAAAGTCTATTAGGATTCTCCTACTTCATTTCATTATTGAGCTATCAGATGACTCTAAAAGTAAAACTTCAGTTTTCTTCTGCCTTGAGGGTCAGTGTGAGAAATATCTTGACATTGACTAACATACAACTTCTCAATCTCAGTCTCTGTCTTTGTGCTCATTCTTCGGTTGACAGGAGATCCTTTTTGGGTATCTCTTGTGGTTTAACTGGACCCACTTATATTTGAACCCCAAATATGGTGGCTTAAAGCTTGACACCTGAAAGAGAGAGAGAGAGAGAGAGAGAGAGGTGGTTCATCACTCCTTTTTCTTTGAAGATGCAGTGGAACTTTTTTTTTCCCCAATATTTTTCTTGGTGATTCAAAAGGAATATGGGGAATACACTTATATAAACTCTGTTGACTGACAGTTGGATTAGTTGCTGGGTCTCTAAGAATCTTTAAGCCATGGGACTATCCATTCCAGACCCCACACTGATCTTTCTGAGGCAACAGTGAAGAGAAGGCTCCTGGCTGAACAATTATCTAGTTGCAATACTTGCTCATCTAAAGATAAAGAGAACCTAAGCTAAAGGGACATTAGGATTGTGATTTGTGTTAACGTACACAGCCTCAGGGTGATTGTGGACCCATTGATGGATGCATACAAGAAAAAATCTGGGGCCAGGAAAACCAAAAGTCAGTGGTGATATGTCATCATTAAAAAAAAAATCTCATATGGGTCCTGCCTGGTGGCACAACAGCTTAAAGTGCAGCACTATGAAGTTATCTGCAGCCACTGCAGCATGAGTTCAATTCCTGGCAAGGGAGGTGACCCGCATGGCACAGCAGACCTCTCCGGACCTGCCTCCTGCTCCCCTCAGCAGTGTATTTCAGTACATCTGCCTGTTCTGCTCCCCCATCTTTGTCTCTTGTGAATCCTCTAACCCCCTGTACCTCTGGCCTATAACCCAGTTCTTGCATGCATAAATGAATAAATCTTTTTTTAAAAATCTCATTGTAGTTATGAGAATGTAGGTGTCTTCATGGCAGAGCATAATAGAGCAGTTGAGCTATTCTTTGAACTATTTATTAAGTCTCCAAAAGAACAAAGTGCCTAAAGTTAGGCATACAGAACAATTCCATTGTTATGATTTCATTTCTGATGTGGAGGGACAATGGAAATTAAGGTGTATGTGTGTACAAAACCTAAGGTATAGAGTTGAAAAAAAAAATGAAATAGACCTCTACAAAAGAAGACTAAGGAGAATTATTTTAATGTTTTTGACTATCAGTGCTTCGGAAATGAGCAGGTTGAAAATTTGCTGCTTTTTAGGATTAACCTTTAATATCATGGATAAGACTATACTGTACATTTATTTTATATCTATGTTGGAAGTCTAATCTGAATAAATTGAGTTTTATTGCAACCTTCCCATCTGACGTGATTTACCATCCTGACTATGGTTTGTTTATGTGCAGTTTAAGATGCTATGTTCTTTATATTTATCTTCCAGTTTGAAACTTGAACTAGCATATTTCATCAATTATAAAATGCTTATTATCTGTGAGTTGATTATAAACAATGAGGTAGTCTCATTCATACAGTAAAGGAAAATGAGAGCAATATTTTTATAATAGAAACATCTGATATAAGTAAATTATGTTCTACATACAGTATATCCAGAAGCTAATACTTTGTAAATACCACTATTTTCTTAATGGTTATATAATGTCTAGAAATCAGGACTAGATAATTATCCATTTGTGGTTGCCAGATTTATAGAAGGAAACTAGAGTCCACAGAAGCACATCATATCATATGACATGCAATGCCTTTGTGTTTAGTAATGGTACCCTATATATACCCCAGAATGCCTGGTTAACTCCGCCCTTGGGTCCTCACAGTTCTCTCCTTGGTATTGCTGGGAGTTGAAGTTTCTGATTACTGGAGTAGGAGGTGGAGTCCACAAAACTGAGGTAGGGGGTGGAGTCCAGAAAACTCTGCAGAGTTCCTTTAGGACATCCTTTCCCCCTAACACTATTAATATCTGGCACATTCTCACAGGCATGTGAAATGTCCTGGAGTGCTGAGGTGTGCCCAGATGGACTATTTCCTTAGAAAAGTCACTTGGAGATTTCCCTTTAGGAAAGGCATGCTGGGTACCAGTTAGGGCCTGGATAACTTTCTAGGATAGAAAATTTGCTGTACTCAGCCTCCCTATACACCTGAGAAGCATCTGGAGCAGAGCAGGAACACAGCACCTACGTACACAGCCTTGTTAGAACAGCAATGTCTTGCCTATTTAAAAATCATGTGAGGGCTCACAGAGCTCTCTTTTAAATGGGGACTAGTTCTCTCCTTTCTCTGGCCCCCCTTCACACCCTCCCCTTTCCCCTTCCCCAACTCCCCCCCCCACGCCCCCTGCACAGGCTTCTGCACTTCTAAGAGTGGGCTTCTCCTTTATTTTGACTTCTGAAAAGTGAAGCTCTGCCAAGGCCATTTAGGAATGAGAATATGGTATGTAGTGGGAAACCACAAAGTAACCCAATCCCATCATACCACATAGCTCAGTAGGCTTTTGTGTGTGTGTGTGTGTGTGTGTGTGTGTGTGTGTCAATTGAGATGCCCAGAAGTGGGGCACTTCTTTAATCAGAGGTGTGGGATGGTGAGGCCTGCTGTGAGTACTCTTGGCAGATTACCCAAAGACTGTGGAAGTGCTTTTAGAAAAGAAAATAAATTAAATGAACTTCATTTAAACTCCATCTGAGCTAGGGGGTCAGCCCTTCTCCCTGAGGGAGGAGGGCCCTCCCTCTCCCAAACAGTGTTGAAGGGTTGCTTTCCTCTTTCTGCCTCACTCATGATGGTCCAGTGAGATCACTGTGTCTTAAAAGACTGATGATTTCAGTGCTGGTGAGGATGTGGGGAGACTAAAGTCTAAAACACTCCAGGAAATCCTTTGACAGTTTCTTGTCAAATTCCACATACCTCTCTCTCACAGCCAAGCAGTCCCTCCATACACAAGAGAAAAGGCAACATGTTCATAAAAGGCTGTGTACAATGATGCCATAGTGACTTTTTTTATACTATATTTTATTTTATTTTTAAGATTTATTTATTTATTCATACAGAACTGGGGTAAAAGCCAGAGATGCGGAGGGTGAGAGGATTCACCAAAGACAGAGTGGGGTACAGAACAGGTAGATCGACAAAGTACACTGCTGAGGGGAGCAGCGGGCAGGTCAGAAGAGGTCTGCCACGCCATGTGGTCACCTCTGGGGCAGGCGGGGATCGAACTCATGCGGAAGTGGCTTTAGCTTCTTAGTGCTGTGCCTTAACCCGCTGCACCACCAGGGAGGGCCCATACTATATTTTATAAAACAAAGTTATTGGGAATGTCTCTAATGTCCATTTCTAGAAGAGTGACTCAATACTGTTGGATGATAGAGTCACAAATTAGGACAGTGCTCAGAACAAAAAAAGGACACAGATACATGCAAAAACTGGCTGACTCAAAAAATCATAGTAAGTAAACTAAGACAGAAGAAAACACATGCTGTGTGATTCCATTTGTGTGAAGTTCAACAACAGTGACAACAGGCAGGGTGACTTGGAAAGGGAAGTGGGGCCCTTGGAGGTGGGAGCAATGCTGTGTCTTGCTCTGGATTGTGGTGTGTGGCTGCAGTTGTATATCAAAACTGATTAAGTACAGCTGTAACAATCTGTGCATTTCATAGTAGATATATTTTGGGGGGGTGACAAAACAAAATTTATTTTGCATTTTGCCAAGTTGCAGTAAACTCACCCATTTTAGAGTGTCTGGTGACATGAAGGACCTCTACATTGCTCTGCAGCCATCACCTCCATCCGTCTCTAGAGCACCATGGAGACATTTCGCTTCCATAAGAAAAAAACAAACAAACAAACAAAAAACCTAAAAATAACGTCATGTGGGAGGTCTGATTAATCTCCAACTGAGGTGTTTGTCTTGTCAATGTGAAGCCCCCTGACATGCAGGAGCTTGTGTTTTCTCCATGGCCCCCAAAGCATGTGGAACAGATGTCTGTTATGGCTCCTGTTGGTCTCATCGGCATCAAGCTTGATTCCTCTCTTGCTTCCTCTGGTCTTTGAACCCGAGTGCAGAAACATCTAGCTCTCCTGTCACCCCCCATCCCCCACCCACCCCCACGTTCACGGAAGGAAGGTTTTCATGAAGGTGTGTTGCTGAACCCAAAATGGTCCTGACATAAGTACTTAACCCTGGTTTCCAGGGTTTCCTTCCTTCCTTTCTGTAAAATGGTTCAAGAGACTGTGTAAGTGTTTAGAACCTGCAGTGGGTAGTATTTAGTGTGACTTCCTGGAACTGTTCGCTCCTATTTAATGTGTGTGTGTTGTCTCTTCCCTCTTGCCGGACTCCTACCCCCACTCTGTGAGTTTGGCACTTCCCTGTCCCCAGTGCCTTGTGGTTTCCGGTCTGCCTTAAAATTGTCTATCTAAATAACACACAAGGGCCTGGACAACCACTGCTAACATTTCATTCTTTCAGCAGCTCATCAGCTTTGAAACTAAAACTTCAGGTTTTTCTTCTTCAGAAGCTAACAATTGCCAGGAATAAGGAGGATGGCAAAATCACAAGAGGCTGCTGTTTCAGCTGTGCCTTAGACAGGCCACAGACTGACCTGAAAGCCAGAAATATGTGATAAGAGCTTCCATTCCCCAACAGTTAAACAATTTGAACCATTTCTAAATTGCTGCTTACACAAAATTTTCAGTCATATTCAGCATGTCATACTATTCTCTTTTAATTTTATTATATTTTCTTCATAGTAAATCTACCTGTTTACATCAAAAAAGAGTATCTTACTGAAGGCTAAGGAGGCCTAACTTTCACCCTGTTGTAGTTGAATTAGGTTTATGGCATCTTGTTTTTTCATGTCAACACTGTGGCCTTTCATCTTTCTACTAAATTTTTTAAATTACAAGTTAAAATACAATGAAACACTAAGTAACTGCACCAACTGTCATCTTGTATGCACTAAGATCTGCTTGGACCTAGAGAGGCAGCCGTAACACTAGCACTGGGCTTGAGGTGCATCTGCTGCTTAGTGGGCAAAATCAGAATTTGGTGCAGCAAAAGTTGGCTAAGATTGTCAAGTTCATATTACAAAGCGAACATACAAAAACTGAAGACTGGGGCCCTCCCTGGTAGAGCAGCGGGTTAAAGCACAGCAAGCACTAAGAAGCTAAAACCACTTCAGCATGAGTTTGATCCCCACCTGCCCAGCGGTGACCCACATGGTGTGGCAGACCTCTCCTGACCCGCCCGCTGCTCCCCTCAGCAGTGTACCTCATCAATCTGCCTGTTCTGCTCCCCACTCTGTCTCTGGTGAATCCTCTCACTGCCCTTGCACCTCTGGCCTGTACCCCAGCTCTGTATACATAAATAAATAAATCTTAAAAAAAACAACAACTGAGGACTGCTAAGAATTTAAGGAAATTTCATTTTATACATGGAAGCTCATTCATTCATCAACAATAGATATTTAATGACTTTTAAATGCTGGGTTCACTTCTAGATGCTGTAGAGATGGTGACCAAGAAAACCTGGTTTATTCACATTAAGATACAGAATTAATAAAGTTTACCATATTGATCTCTTTAAGGTACATATAGTAGAGACAAAGTATCCCTTGAATCAAATTACCTATATTGTCCGTAATTGTAAACATCACCTATATTGTTGCTACAAATGCTTCCAACCCCTGCATGGACTCTAATGCAGAGGTTTGCCTGATGTAGAACCCAAGATTCTGTATTTTTAACAATTACCCCAGTCATTCTGATAAACTGGCATGTTTGGAAAACACTGACTTGAGTGTGAAAGGATTCAAGTTGTCATTTGAATCCCAGCCATATTAAAGGTGTGAAGGAAGGAAGCTTTTGAGATGCTGGCAATAATTACTGCACATAAATTATTTCATTGATTAAATCATTCCACTAGGTTTGTTGAATGACCTCTAACGGGCGTGGCATTGTCCTGGCATGGGTATAGGGGAAAGCCGTGAAACCAGCCTTGTACTGAAATAGAGAGGCAGGAGGCTGTGCTCCTCTGCCAGGAGAAACAGTGCCTTTCCACAGAGGACATGGTATTTGAATGGAGGAATTTGATGATAGCATGGGATATTCCAGAAAGGAAGCAGGTAGGAAGTTACCAAGCAGGTGTGGCAAGCTATTGGATATTGGGTTTCCATGCATTCAAGTATAGGATGGGTTGAAAAGAGAGGAGCGACTTATAAAAGAGCAAAGGAAATGGTTGGGAAGGGTGTTACTTGCCAGGCACCCTTCAAGGAAGGAGGACAAGGAACAAGGAAACAGGATTGTGGTTGCTTTTAGAACTGCAGTGCGCAGTGTGGAAAATGAGTGGTGGAGGTGAGGTCTAGTGATTTCCTGAGTAAGCTGGTAGGTGGCCAAGATGATTGGGACCCACACACTGATTCTGAGGGAAATGAGGAGACACTGAGAGTGTCCTCAAGAAGTCAGCCTGTCTCTCCCTGTAAGCACTTTAGACAGTTAATATGACACATACCAGGACAACCTCATGTAAAATACTGATGCCCCCTCCAAGTGAGAGTGCAGGAAGAGAGAGAAGTTTCTGACTTCCTACTGCATTATGTCCTGGGTTTCCATGGAGCTCCTCATGGAGAGGCTTCACAGGTGGAACAGCTTCAGCTGCCTGCCCTGACCCTGGTTCCACTGTGTCCCCTCCGGCCATCTGCATGTGCTCCAGTGACTTGCCGCCATTCTGGGACATTTCTCTGAGGTGCCCTCTGTTCCTTACACCCCTCCCTGCCTTCCTCTGCTCTATCCTTACTCTCCCTTCCAGCTGTGAGAAAACACTGCTTCAGAATAAAGTCAAGTTGATTTTCATACCTGGTAAAAGGAGAAAGCTCAAGAATGTTGCCATTCTTTTAACCCCATGTGCCTGTTCTTTTTGTCTGTAAAAACAGGAGCTAAGTTTCAAACAAGATGTAGAAAAGGTGAGCAATGCTAATGGATTTATTTCCAGGTGATTCAGGTCGAGAGAAACTTGAAATTGTCCCTTATTCATCTGTTTGCCTGAGTTTTCACCTGTTTTGAATTAGGGTCATTTAGTGATATCCTATCAGAATGGGTGAGTACAAGTGGGTTTGCTAATTAGAAGAGGAAGTTAACATTTATAAAACCACACTAACCATGGATGACTGAGAGAGGCACACTGTGTTAAAACCATGTCTTATACTTGTGCTTCCTTTCGAAACAGTGTGTTATTTCTGTTTCCATCACACTGTGCTGTAGCTGGCCAGTGTTTGGCATTTTCACGCTGCCTGCTTTCCACATTACGATTCTCATTGTTCTTTGCCTGATCTTTCGTGAACTTATGTCCCACAGTTCCGGATATCCTCCATTCTCTTGATAGTCAGCTTTAAATATATTCACAATGGTTTGTTTAAATATATTTCATTAAATTCTTTGAAAATTGATACTCTGTGAAATTAGGACCAGATTATCAAGGATTTCCTGTTCTGAACTAAAATTCTGAAGACGGAGATTGTGTTGTTTTCACGTTGTCTTGTCCCTGCTGTTAGACCTTGGACATCACTGTTTTGACTGTAAAATAAGGAGGTTGGGCTAGTTAACTAGTAACTCTGGAACTTACAGAAGCATCTCCTAGAGGTTGTCTAAAATCCAGATACTGGATCTACTCCTAGTTCTTACTGAGCTGGTCCAGCTGGGGCTTGAGGATTTGCATTTTAAAATGTTACCAGGAGTTGCCGAGGTTGCTAGTTGAGGTGACCTTAGTCTTCTCTAGCTCAAAAATTTAGCTTCTCTGGTCTGCTGCAAAGTATCACGAGGAGTCTTGAAATCTTTCTCTTACAGATATTTGTATCTGCGCATTTTGCGATCAACTTTCACAGGTCAGTTACTCTAAATACCTCTCCTCTTGGGGACTCTGCCAGTCTCACCCCTGTGGTCTGTTAACGCCACCCACTTAAGAAACCCTCTCCCCAAAGGCTCAAAAGGAGCCGCGCAGTGTGGCGCTATTCCAGGGTGGTCAGCTGTGGACCGCCATCCTCGCGTTGCAGGCTGACGTCTTGACGTTCGTTACTTGGCTCCTCCCGGTGAGGAGCAAACAGTTTTGAGTGACAGCCTGAGTCAGAAATCTAGCTCTGTTGCTTTCTGCCTCCGCCATCTTGGGAGAGTTACTTTACTTCTCTAAGCCTCATGTTCCTGTTCGGTAAAAGACACGATGATTGTATTTGGAGAGTTGTTATAAAGTGGAATGAAACAATGAGTGTAAATTTTGATACCATAGTAGGTGCCAAATAGATGGTAGCTTTTGATCAGCTACTGCTAGGGCAATGTTTGAATTGGAAAACAAGTTCAGCATAGATGTGAGGTGAAAAGATAGTCCTATGTCTTACTCAAGCCCATTGAAACTTTCTTTAATAACTAGACTCTTCCTACTTAAAAAGATACATACCATACATATCTTAGTATACCAAGATACAAAGACACTTAAGGATAAAAGTAGAATATAGATTATGATCTCTAGAATGAATAATGAATATTCAATAAGCATGTCCTTACTGCCCTTCACAGGCTCTGAGACATCACAGTTAATGGAACCTTAATATTTTAAAGGGTGCTGTTCTTTTTCTTTTCTTTTCTTTTAAGATTTAAAAAATGTATGCATAGGGCCCTCCCTGGTGGCGCAGTGGGTTGAAGTACAGCACTGAGAATCTAAAGCCACTTCTGCAAGAGTTCGATTCCCGCCTGCCCCTGAGGTGACCACATGGCGTGCCAGACCTCTCCTGACCAGCCCGCTGTTCCCCTCAGCAGTGTACTACGTTGATCTGCCTGTTCTGTTCCCCACTCTGTGTCTGGTGAAGCCTCTCACTGCCCCTGAGCCTCTGGCCTGCGCCCCTGTTCTGTATACACAAATAAATCTTTAAAAAAAAAATGTATGCATACAGAACTGGGGTAAGGGCCAGAGGTGTGGGGGTGAAAGGATTCACCAGAGACAGAGTGGGAAGCAGAACAGGCAGATCAGTGACATACACTGCTGAGGCTGCTATGCCATGTGGGTCACTTCCCTGGCGTGGATGGAGCTCCTGCTGAAGCAGCTATGGCTAGCTTCCTAGTGCTGTGCTTTAAAGGTCCCGTCTTCTTTCTTTTTAAAGGTACATGAAAGAATGGCATAAAGTCAGTGGTATTATAGATTCCGGAAAATACAGAACTTTGTATATGTCAATTTGATATTTCCATTCTATGGCAAGTTATTTCTTGTGATAGTCCCACTTGTCTTCAGAAAAGAAAAAAAAAATTACCAAGTTGATCATTGGCTAAAGAAGCACTGACATTAAATAAACACATTTTACTGAGGATTTTTTTTTTAATGAAGAACTTTTTTCTTACATTGTTGTTAATTTTTGGGCAATACATGATTTCTCCCCTGGGGCATGGTCACCATAGTTTCCCCATCACCGAAGTAGCCATAGTCCATCACCAGAGTCCCTTGTGCTCTTCCTTTCCCTGCACCCCATTTTCAGGAGAAGGGAGAATAATGAAGAGAAATGCTGGATGTGTTCAACATGAATGTGCTTTTAATGTCAGTAAACTTGAATTGGGTACAGCTGAATTTCCCTTGATGCTGTTAAACAGCCCTGTTTTCTTATTTAAAAATAGTGTTTCTAAAGCCCAACTTTCTACTTTTCCTGGGCTTTATCAAAATACTTTGAGTGAGCTGGAAATAGTTACGCCTGTTTCCAAACTGTTACTCTGGAAGGGTGTGTGCAATATGTAGATAGATCACAGAGCAGTGGAGACATGTATTTACATCTGAGGACAGCCGGGGTAGACTGTGACCCTGGGACAATTGTTCTAGATGGGTATCCTGTCTTTGATGATGATTCCTGAGCACCAGATGTTAAGGAAGATATAAATCCCTCCTCATGTAGTGAATTTCACAACACCCTTTCTCTCCCCTCTCCCAGAGAAGAACACACACTGACTTCTATCTAGTTCTATCCTAGCATTGTCTCAGTAATATTGTGCTCTGTGTGTGTGTGTGTGTGTGTGTGTGGTGTGTGTAGGTTTCTATTAATTTGGAGTTAATATTTGAGGTCACAGGGAACTTGTATTTTGAAATTGTTCTTTAAATGACTTTGTAGACTGGATACTTTAATAATATTTGATCAAACTTGTGTACTTGAGGGAGTGGGGAGAGGGAGCCTGTACTAATTAGCTAGTGACATCAACTAGGGAAAAATTTCCCTGAAAATGTGTATGCTAGGAAATGTGAAAACTTAATATACTCAGGTCCTTGAGGGCAGGGCCATGTCTTTTAGGTATTTACACCTTCAGGGTCTCCTTTTTATAATATGTTCAACAAGTAAAGATGTTCCCAGGTTCATAGATGTATAGAATTTGAGCTGGAAGAGATAGAGATTTTTGTTTGATGAGTGAGGAAAGGAAGCAGGCCCAGAAAAAATGAAGGAATATGTGTGGGATACTCATTGTGGCTATAATAGTTCTCCAAATGTCCATGATCATCAAATATGAGCACATAAATTAGACTAATTTAAATTAAATAACCTGTTATATTGGCAGTTCTTTGGGTTTCCATAGAAACCTCTTCTGGTTAGCTTAAAACATAATGGGGAATCGTTGGAAGGAAGCAGAGTTATTGCGTAAAATTGCACAAAGTTGAAGGGAGAACTTAGCAAACAAACTGCAGTGAGAAAGAACCAGGGTGGCCTGGGAATAGCAGAAACTCTGGGATTGAGTCTCCTGCCACTGATGCCATGTCATCGCCATCTACTCTGAGCCCAAAGCGAGGGATTCTTCCAGGGATGCTTCCTCACCTTAAGCAGGATCTGCTCACACAAACCTGCAGACCAACCATCCTAACCCTCTCTCTGTTACCCTGTTTTATATTTTCTTCATTGCACTTGCACCATCTAAAAGCTTTAGTTACTTGTCACTAGTGCAGATTAAAAAGACTGAGACCCAGGCCCAAACACAGAGATTCTGATGTCACTGGAGCACATGTATCTTCTTTGAAATTGTTTCGGTATGCAACCTAGATTAAGAATTATGGCTTTATACATTGATAGAGCAAATACATAATGTACTATTATAGCTGTGCTGCTGAAAATGTGTTTAAATGAATTAAGGATGACACACCAAGAGAAAGGACTATTGAGGAATAATAAGGCACTTTTAGGTGACCATATATAAGTGACAGTGATAAGAATCATCTTGGGTTGAGGCACCCTGGGCAATTTATGTGCTCAGTTAATCCTAGGTGGACAGGTTGTGGTAGGTAGGTGATAATATGTTCATTTTCCAAATGAGTCAACTGAGGCTGAGAAATTATGTGATCACACTAGAGTGACAAGCCTATATCTATCTTTTTGACAAACACAGCCAGTGGTCCAGTGCACCAAGATCCTTTTTGTCTTTTGTAATTAAATTTATTTGGCTTATATCATTATTCATTTTTGGACAGTGTTTGATTTCTTCCCTCAGGCGTAGTTCCCATAGACCTCCCACCACAGTCCCTTGGAACCCCCCCAATCTTTTCAGGCCTATGGTCAGCATTCAAGTTTTTCTTTTTTCTGACTTTTATTCGGTTTCTCTATATTCCACATATAAGTGAAACCATTCAGAATTTAGCTTTTTCCTTCTGACTTATTTTCCTTAGCATAATCACTTCTGGCTCCATCCATGTTGCCACAAATGCCATGCATTTATCTTTTTTGATCACTGGGTGGTATTCCAATGTGTATATATACTACATCTTCTGATGCACTTATCTGTTTGGGGGCATTTAGGTTTTTTCCATATCTTGGCTATTGTAAATTGTGCTGCTATAAATATAGGAGTGCAGTTTTCCTTTCCAATTAGTGCACACACCTTTCCAGCTCCCCATGAGGGCCCTAGGAACTGCGGTAACACTTCTCTACCTGGACTTCAACATCTCTGCAGATCAGAACCAGGGCTGGTGACTTTAAGGAAAAGATGACATTAGAAAGATGTCTTGAAGAAAGACTGTTGAATGTTGGGACCTGTTGCTAGGGAGAACACATTTTCAGCAAAAAATGATAGCAAGAAAAAGGATCTCAATTATCTCAATAAAAGGAGAACTTGATGGACTTTAAGGCTAGTGAACAGCAGTATGAAGAATGGAAGTGTGTGAAAATTTGAACTAAAAACAGTTTAGTTAAAAGAAGGAGCAATAGAAGTAGGGGAAATTTTGATTTTCTTTTTAGAAAGTCGATACATAATTTAGTATTTGTACTTACAACTTTGGTGAGAAGACTGGGAAATACACACATACATACATATATATATATACATACATACATACATACTGTCAATATAGTACTACTGTTCATAGTAGTGACTAGGCCTCATTGAGGACTCTTGACAGCCTCTCAGTCAGGGTGATTTGGAAAAGGGCTGATTTAACAGGGATGGACAACTGGCCCCTGCGGGTTCTTGAAGAAAAAAATCTCTAATCCTTTTGGGTTTAACCATTAGGCAAATTTCGCTTCCTGGTTTCAGAAAGAGAAAACGCACCCACAAAAAGAAAAAACTCAGGCCGTGGGAACAAATAACTTCCTCCTCCTGGGGCTGCTTGAAAACCCTAATGCCCGCCAGGAGTCCCTTTCCTGCTCAGCATGAAGCCGAGAAGCTGGGGAAGCATCCAAGAGGCTAAGGGGCAAGACAGAAGGGAGGGTAGGTGGCAGGGAGAATTCACTATTTTGGTTAAATCACTAAATACCAGTTGGCTGAGGTGTGAGTCTTCAACACAGCTACTCAGGCAAAAAAAAAAAAAACTGCTTAGAGGCAACTTTAGAATTCTGGGTACACCTGGTTGAAGGCAGAATTGAGGGACAGTCTTGTGCCCCCTTCTTTGTTCCTTTGTCTCCTTTGTCTTCATATTAATGTGCCTTGAGGTATAAAAAAAATGAGTTCTTCATTGGTCAATTCTTTCACATGTGACAATATCATAAAAACATCAAAGCCATTGAAAAGAAAGATCTACAAATACAGAATATATTTTTTTCTGTCACATATGTAGGACTGTGGGTTGTAAATATAGTAAAACTATTTTATTAATTGAGGAAAACCTAGAGTGAATTGGGGAAAGTTCTGAAACCTGGACCACTTAAATTTCAGTCAAGTGAGTGAGGGCTGGAACAGTGGTAGAGGCGAGGAGCAGGGTTCAGTAGAAATTACCAGGGGCGCTGTAGTGTTTAGCCTTAACACTCATAAAGGCTCTTAGAAATATTTACTTAATACTTTTGTTTGTGCAAGAGGTCACATGAGTCTTTCTTCATCTAGGTACAATAATGTCACTATAATCTGGCTTTCTTTGTTTGTGGGTCAGGCAGGGAAAATGGGAAGTAACACATTGTTCATTTGCCTTGGGGGAAACATTTAACAGATGCTATTTCACTTAATCCACCCTTGAAGGAGGAGTATTATCTACATTTTAAAGATCAGTAAAACAAAATTTAATTAACTATCTGAGGTGTAGGTGCTATTTATAAATACAGGAACTAGTTTGGACTCAAATTTCCTTACCCCAAGTCCTATGCTTTCTTATTTCGGGAAAATTATTTCTCTTAATTATTTTCAGCCCAAATTCCTTGAATGATTACAGAGTCTCAGTTAATGGGATCATTTTAGTGATTGTTATGGTCTAAGTATGTCTGAAATGAAAACAATTTTGCACCTAACATTTCATTTGTGGTTGTTAAAGATAATGGGGCATTTTTGTAACATTAGTCCATGGGATTTCTAAATTCAACTTTCACTCAACAATTGGTGTTTTGTTGCTAAACTTGGTAACCACGTGTGTATTGATGGGGTAAGCAGAGTAGTTAACATCTGCCCCTCAGGACCCTACATTGTGGTTGAGGAGAGAATCAGGCCCCTTAAAAGGTAGACAATTCGGCTCTCCCTGGTGGTGCAACAAGTTTTAGCACTGCATTATGAAGCTCGTCAAAGCCACCACAGCACGAGTTCAATCCCCGGCCCGGGAGCTGACCTACATGGTGTGGCAGACCTGTCCTGTCCTGCCCGCTGCTCCCCCTCAGCAGTGTACTTTGTCAGTCTGCCTGTCCTGTTCCCCACTCTGTGTCTGGTGAATCCTCTCACCCACCACACCTCTGGCCTGTACCCAAGTTTTGTAAGCATAAATAAATAAGATCTTTAAAAAAAAAAAAAAAAAAGAGGTAGACAACAGATACCCAACAGCATGACATAGCACTATCTGCTGTTCTGTGGCTTGTGACAAAGTTCCAAGCTCTTTGTAGACAGAAGAACTCAGAGGGAAAGAAATATGTAAGCAGCAAGGGACCTGGCAAAACTGGACATGAACATGGCCTTGGAGGTTAGGTCAGATTTGCTTTAGTGGGTAAGAGCCAAGATTTGAAGACTTGATGATGCCACCACACCAATTAATACAAGTGTGCCAGGAGGCTTCAGTTTGGAGTGACAGTGGTGAGGGAGTTTGGGGTCAGGCTGTGAGGGGCTGTGAGTGGCAAATGGAGTTTTTGAGTCTAATTTGACTTGCAATTGTAGTGGTGGTAATGATAGCAATACTAGGAATGATGGTTTAAAAGTAACAATAATAGCTTATATTTATGAAGCATTTATTCTATTGGGTTCTCTTGATATGACAAATAAATATGCACTGACAATACAGCAGGGTACAGAGCAGGGGTTTTTTTGTTTGTTTGTTTGTTTTTTGTGCTGTGCTCGAGGTGCTTCCATGCACCTGAGTAGAAATGGGGCCAGATGATAAAGTAGATACATTCTGGTAATCACACTGTGGAGAAGCACAGAGAAGAGGGCAGTGAGATGATGAATCAGGTTCTGTTTTGTATTGATTTGTATTGATTGACTCGTTTAACCAGGTAAATGATAGTAGGCAGTTTTTGAAGAATTTGAACATAAGTTAAAATGAGGAAAATTTAATTCATAAATATGAGTGAAGAGAGGCATAACAGATGGTGGGGCCTACCTGGAATAGTTTTGTCAAATTTTTTTTAAAAGATTTATTTATTTATGCATATAGAACTGGGGTACAAGCCAGAGGCGCAGGGGTGGTGAGAAGATTCACCAGAGACAGAGTGGGGAGCAGAACAGGCAGAACTGATGAAGAACACTGCTGAGGGAGCTGTGGGTGGGTCAGGAGAGGTCTGCTGTACCATGTGGATCACCTCCCAGGTGGGGCTCGAACTCGGCACTGAAGTATTTGAAGCTTGCTTGCAGTGCTGCCCTTTAGCCCATTGCGCCACCAGGGAGGGCTCACCAAGTGGATTTTTAAATAATTGCTATTATATAGGATTTAGTAGAGAAAAAACATGAATGTGGGGGCAGGGAACTATCAAAATCCAGTGTTTATTTGGTGTAGTTCTTCCTTAGCCTAGGAACCAAGCATGATTAGATTGCAAAATTGACAGGGTTTGATGCAGAGTTGAGAATAAAGAATAAAGTGTGACACAGTGGTCATGAAGATGACAGAGGTTTTGAGCCTGGAGGACTAGGCTAGTTAAAAATAAGAATTTTTTACTAAGATAAGTGAAAATTAAACAGATTACCTATCGTGTTACTAAAGTCATTTAAACTTTCTGAAGCTAATTGCAGACATTCTCTACAGTAGTAATCATACTTCCAAGAACCAACTCCATCCAGCAGTGCAGGCAACACAAATGGTAGATGTGGTTTCTTCCCTGTGCTGGACCAGACCGGGCCTCCCCTTTGGGAACTGACCTGCCAGGTGACCCCACTCTCTTCCTAACTCACTGCTCAGGCTGGTGGCACTCACCTGCCCGGTACTAACTGGCTATCTTATTACCCACCTTGCACAATTTCAGGCTCATGGGTTCCCAAACATGCTTGGCTCATAGAGGCACCCAAGGTGTCTCAGTAATTTTTTGTGTCAACCCAAGAGCAGAAGAAAACTCACAAGTTCCCTTGACTAAGTAATTAATGCCAGACCACTTCACACAGATTCCTTACAACTACCAGTATGTCTGTTATTCTTAAGTGACAATGAGTATACTAACGGATGGTGTTCCTGTGTCACACAACTCCTCAGACCCTGCAATCATGGGGATGTTCGAAGACTGCAAATGCCACCATCTTTACCTTCTGTTCCATGTTTGTTCTCTAGTATTGCTCTTGCCTTTTCTCTTGAACATTGACTATCCCAAGGCACCCTTGTGAGTTCACTGGATGCCCTGGAGTGCCATGCACACAGTTTGGGAACCATGGCCCAGGCCTCTGATGGTTTCTTTTTTCAATTTTTTTTTTAAGATTTATTTATTTATTCACACAGAACTGGGGTACAGGCCAGAGATGTGGAGGGTGAGAGGATCCACCAGGGACAGAGTGGGGAGCAGAACAGGCAGATCGATGAAGTACACTGCTGAGGGGAGCAGCAGGCAGGCCAGGAGAGGTCTGCCGCGCCATGTGGATCCCCTCGGGGCAGGCGGGAATCGAACTCATGCGGAAGCGGCTTTAGATTCTCAGTGCTGTGCTTTAACCCGCTGCGCCACCAGGGAGGGCCTGACCATACCAATTTTAAGAGTAACCATAGGCTCAGCAGTGGCTCCCTGTATTCTGTTTCACCTTTAAAGTCCTGGAGTGCATTTAAAGTGATTCTAGTTCACTTGTATCTTATGCTATAATTGGTAAGTCATTGATCTTATCTCCACGCTTCTTATCTTCACCCTTATTTTAAAGAACTTTCAGGTTCCCATTCTAGCTTATTTTTGGTGTGTGTTTAAAATGTTCACCCACTGGCTTCTGCTTAGACTCACTGCCCTGCTGTTCACCGTCATACTTGACTGCAAGCTCAGGTGGATGCCAGGCTGTGGCATCTTTATCTCCCTAGAATATATTTAAAGTCTTCTGTAATGTAGGCCAGTGGTCTAATTGCTCTCATCACCCCGTCCTATCTGAGGAAACTGAGGCTAGCTATATCACAGCAATCGAGGAAGGACATAAACTTCATCTCTAGCTCATTCTTATCTCCCAGGTAATGGCAAAGTCGAAGAGGCCTCTCCGGGTGTGGCCCTGGATCACTGATTGGTTGGTTTTAAATTTTATAACTATATATTTATAAAAGTAAACTATTACATTATAACTTATTTTATAAAAGATTTTTTATTTATTTATGCATGTAAGAACTGGGGTGTAGGCCAAAGTGCAGGTGGTAAAAGGATTCACCAGAGATAGTGAACAGCAGATTAGGTGGATTTAGTGAAATACGCGACTGAGGGGAGCAGCAGGTGAGACAGGAGAGGTCTGCTGCGCCATATGGTTCAGCTCTCAGGGTGGGGATCAAACTCAGGTTGCAGAGGCTGGCCATAGCTTGATATGCTGAGACTTTAACCCCTGTGCCACCAGGGAAACCCAAGTATTGTAGCTTATTATAGACACTTTGGCAGTGGATGTAAAGAAAAGAAAACTGACTCACATTAGAAATATGAGTCTTAAAATTTTAATTTTGATTTAATTTGCTTTTAATATTCTTTCCCCAACTTTTCTCTACTTATGTAATCATAATGTATATACAGTTTTTAGCTTGCTTTTAAAAATTACATTGTAAGCATTTTTAATTTAGTTATACTGGTTTGTCGGCCACCCTTAATAGTGAATTCTCATTACTTTCAAGATGATACTTGCATACAATTAAAAATCCAAAACAACTTAAAAAAATCTTAACATAAAGTAACAACTCCTGTCCCACCATCCTAAACCCCCCTATTCACTACTACACAATAGTTCCAGTCACTTTCTTAAAGTTCTCAAGCAGCTCTGCAGTAGTTTCTTGTATTGCACATTATGCTTTAAGTGCCTTTCACAAGCCTGTTTTCACTTAATAGTCTCATTGAACTATTGATTGAAAATGGTGGTTCCATAAGGTTACTAACTACTGATAAGATTCTATTTTCCATTCAAATGTATGTGCAAACTCAGGGTTACATTATCAGATGTACTTTGCTTTGTGGTTTTTATAAGCCCAATGTAATGGTGTCTTTCATTTATCATATATGGCTACAGGCATATTGTTAGGAATAATGATTTCATTATTAAACCTTAATAGATTACCCAGCTCTTGCTAGTTATTTTCCCAAGTTGAAATTGTAGAAATGTTGGTATTCAGCCAACAAGGTTTAATGAAATTCTATTGTATTTTACATCATAATTATTAAGGCAGAGTCAGTAACATACTCCCCTTGATAATTATAAAATATATTGGGTGTTAAGAAGGAGAACATTATATAGATATTTCTCAGCAGAAATATTTTAAGGCAATAATAGTCTTCAAAATTGGGCTTTCATTTGAAATACTGACTCAAAATTATATGGATAAATGCCTATTCTGTTACAATGTACATTAAAAAATTAATAAACTTTATTTCTTTAGAGCTTGTTTTAATATTACATAAAAATGGAGTGGAAAGTACAGAGTTTCCCATATAGCACTCACCACTCCCTTCAGTTTCCCCTAATTCTTAGTGTCTTGCATTAGTGGTCCATTTCTTACATTGAGTGAGTTAATATTAATACATTATTATTAGTGAAAGTTCACATTTTTCATTAGTATTCACTCTTGGAGTTGTATATACTGTGGGTTTTGACACACACACACACACACACACA
>NW_004567110.1:56402628-56411713 GCF_000260355.1 Condylura cristata | reverse complement strand
TCATTTTTGGAATTATACAGGAGGTAGCTTTTTCAGACTGACTTCTTTTACATTTCACAGTATACATTTAAATTCTTCCTTTGTGTGTGTGTGCGATTTAACAGCACATTTCTTTTCATCAATTAATAATATTCCATTGTCTGGATGTACCATTCATCTACTGAAGGACATCTTGATTTTTTTCCAAGTTTTGGTAATTATGATTAAAGCTGCCATAAACATCTATATAAAGGTTTTTGTATCAGCTTATGTTTTCAATTCATTTGGGTAAATACCAAGAGATACAACTGCTGAGTCATAGGTTAAGAGTACATTTAGGGCCCTCTTTGGTAGCACAATGGGTTGGAGCACAGCTCTATGAAGTTAGCCACAGCTGCTTCAGTGCTAGTTCGATCCCTGCCAGGGAGGTGACCCACATGGCACAGCAGACCTCTCCTGTCTCTCCTGCTGCTCCCCTCTGCAGTGTACTTCGTCCATCTGCCTGTTCTGCTTCCCACTGTGTGGTGAATCCTCTCACCACTGCTGCTCCTCTGGTCTGTACCCCCATCTGTATACATAAAAAAAATAAATATTTTTTAAAAGAAGTATATTTAATTGCATAAGAAACTGCCAAGTTGACCTCCAGAGTGGCTGACTGTACCATGTCCCATTCCCATCAGTGATGCAGGACTATTTCTGTTGTTCCATCTCTTCACAGGCATTTGCGCTTTCATTGTTTGGGATTTTTTGCCATTTTTATAAGTGTGTAATTGTTTCATTGCTGTACTAATTTGCAGTTTCCCCATGACTTTTGATGTTTAGCAGCTTATTTGATATTAGTATAGATTCCCGACGAGGTGTCTATTCTGAACTTTTAATAGTTTAGATTTAAGCATTGAGTTAGGTAATTAATTGTCTCAAAATACTGCTGAGGCTATACCAAGTCTCTCTCTGTGTGTTTGTGAAATTGTGTGTGTGTGTGTGTGTGTGTTCCAGAAAGTGTGATAGACATCTACTGAACAAGACTTTTGGCTACCCCTCTTAAATTTTATGATGCTATATAAACTCTCTCTGGTGACTAACAAAGCATATGGTTCTGCCTCAGTCTCTAACAGAATATATCAATACTTAAGGTATTTACTAGTGATAACATCAGATTTTCTACCATGTAACTTTCATCAAAGGATATTTGTCAGTCTAGAGCTATTTTTAGTTGGCATGATAGATGATGAGGAGGGGTAGAGGGGTATTATTGGCAACTAGTATGTAGAGACCACAACAAAAAATTTTGGGCTTAAAATGGCGTTAGTCCCAAGGTGGTAAAGCCCTGTTTTAGAACAGATTTATTTTCCCTTATGCTTTAGTCTTGTGATAACCTAGACTTTTGTAGATTTGAAATCTACATCTAACTGCTCTGCAGCAACTTGTGGTGTGGTAAAACATTCAGCTTTTAGCTGTCTGAGGCTTATTTCCCCTTTTCCTGATTTCATAATAGTTTCCAATATTCTACATAATAGAACAGAGTTACATAAAACTGACTTAAAAGTCTTAATGTGAATACATAGTTATGTATATATTATTACTGCATATATAGATGGCTCAATTGCTTATCATAAAAATCTGATGTTTAATTGGTTAATTGTACTTATGTAAGTTAGATTCTGCTTTTAATTTCCTCTTCTGGTACTTTAAATGACACATTTCCTTATGATACCTAAGTTTCCATGAGCTCATCTTGTTTTCATAGTGTTCCCTATTATTGTCAAGAGAAACAAAACCCAAAAACCCCACTTGTTTCATCAATCCCCTGTTGTCTTCTTCCTCTGAGTGAAATTGCTCAACTAAGAGTTATGCAAATGGGGATCAGTCATGTGAGAGAGAGAGGCTTCTTACTCACATCAATCCAGGGGAATATTACCCATATCTCTGGTGTATTTCTGTGAGCTGCATGCTTGGAATAAGAGGCTCAGGACCCTGGTCATCACTCTTGTTATTCAGCCTCTTGCTCCCTTCATGCAGCCCAATCTACCTACCCATCGGCTACCCATCAGCGCCTACCTCCTTTCAGTCATGGGACCGTTCCACTCGTCTGCCTTCTGCCGCCAGCTCTCTTCCTTTCCACCTTCCAACTGGCTGGGAGTCAAGAGAGGGGACTACAAGGTATCAGTTATTGGCTAGCAGTCAAGAGAGGGGACTTTAAGCTTTCAATTAAGTCCCTGCTCACTTGGGCCTGAGTGGTTGAGCCCCTGGGCAAGCACTTGCTGGCCACCAGAGTACACCCAGGTGCATCTCCTGCTCATTAAACAGAGCAGTGTTTTTTCCTGTCTGGTAAAAGCTCAAAATTGGCATTTCATGTCCTTTCAAATTCTTAGCAATTTAAGCGGCATCCTCACTAAATTCTTTACTCCCTCAGAAGGTCAAGTTTGGAGATCCTTAGGCTCGGATTCTCTCTTTTTTTTTTTTTTTGTTTAAAAATTTTCCAAAAATGTTTTTGTTTTAGTACAAGTTTATACATGCGTGTTACAATCATGTATTTGTATGATAAAATACATCAAATCTTACATATATAAATCTCCAATAAATGATCATGTTTCTCCAAATGTCTCATAACTTTTAAAATAATGAAGCTATTAACTACTGTTCACTAAATTTAATATAATTCTAAGAAAACCCAATAATCCTTAATTTTAAAACACTGAACATACCTTAAATACCATCATAATTTTTGCAAAATGGAACACCATTTTGAAAAGTCTAGAACAAGATATTAAAAAATATAACCTAAGATTCTTCAAACTCATATGCATACATGTCTATCAACATGTGATAGAAAATATCCTATGATGTATATATAAGGAATTTTTTTTAATTTGGCAAGTTAAAACCTGAAATACTTACAGTTACATCACTGGGGTCATTGTGATATTTTAGAAAATTTCTTCCTAGATAATTTTTCTATCCATTTATATCTACCCCCCTCAAAAATGCTATCATGCTGTATTTATTTTCACCTAAATATATTATGAATATCTTATTATGCTAACATAAGGTATATATTATCATATATGAGATATAAGCATACTTTATATAGAGTACATTATTATACAGAATGTTAAGACCACATTCTATTCTTTTGATAGACTGTGTTCTAGATCAATATTCCAAGTCACTTGCTAAAGCAATTTGATGACTTTATCAAACATTTTAATTTACCAGAAGACTTATTTCTTTTGCCTACTTAAATATCATTTCCACTTTAAAATAACAGCATTTTAATGCTTTCCTGCTAGTCTTCAAATAACATATCAATCTTAATGTTTCTGTAATTAAATATGAAAATTTTAATCATATTTAAAATTAAATTTAGAAACATCGGAAAGAAATTGGAAGTGACTCAAATTCTCAATATATGCAACATGAGAAAATTGTAGTTTCTTTTATTTTTTTTTAAACTGAAGTTACATTGATTCACAATACTGTGTGTTTCAGAAGTATAGATCTACCTCTTCAGATACATTGCTACACTTTACCCCCCAATAATTGACCAGTAATGTTCTGTAGTCCACTCTAGTCCTTTGGGCCTCCTCCACATCCTGCTCTAAGGTATCCCCTCCCCCCCGCCTTTAGTAGCCTGAATTAAAACTCTAATTTCTTTTTTTTTTTTAAGATTCATTTATTTATGCATGCAGTACTGGGGTACAGGCCAGAGGTGCAGGGGCGTGAGAGGATTCACCAGAGACAGAGAGGGGAGCAGAACAGGCAGATCGATGAAGTACACTGCTAAGGGGAGCCGTGGGCCAGTCGGGAGAGGTCTGCCGCGTCACGTGGGTCACCTCCCCAGCAGGGATTGAACTCGTGCGTAAGTGGCTTTAGCTTTTTAGTGCTGTGCTTTAACCAGCTACACCACCAGGGAGGGCCCATAAAACTGTAATTTCTAGGAAGAAATTAGGATGTGTTGATCTGGGACCTGTTGTAGATTCATTTGACATGAGAAGGTAGAACTATGTTGAGATGTGAGAAAGAAGTGAGGATGTGTAGAGAAATCTCTGTAAAGAAGCAGAAAATGAGCTCCAACTATAATAATATGGCATACAAATTTAACTTCTAGAAGTCAGTTTTGTTCTTTTTTAACATCATTCAACATTTTGTGCATTTTTTCATCTCAGTTGTAATCCCTGTGGACTTCCCACCACCAATTCACCCCTGTGCTACCCTCAAAGTCCTGTGTGCTCTTCCTACCCCAGTTTTGATCCTGTTTTCCTATCCACCCCAACAGTGTTTTAAATCATAAAAACATAATGTAAAAACTTGGAAAATAAGAATAACCATACCTTATATTACACTTGCATTACTAGTTACTATTATTTAATTTATATCCATAGATATTTTAGTTTTAATCACTAAAAGATAGAAACTCGTGTTTTAAACAGAAATATAGTACTATTTAAAAAATTAAGAACTATTAGTCCTTGACAACATCAATTATCCAATTAATGGTCGTATTTTTCAAGTGTCTCATAAGTTTAAAGATAATTAAACTACTAAGTATTGTTTACTAAATATAATAAAATCCTAACAAAAGTTAGGAACCCTTAGTTTTAAAGTATAAAACAATCCTTAAAAGGCAACATAGAAATCTTTAAAAGCTATTCAAGCAATATGTTTGGTAAGAGTTGTAATTCTCTTAAGCTTATTAAAATCACTCCAGCTAATACAAATTTTTGTAAACTTTAACTGCTACTAGAGTATAAACTAAATAAATCTCACAAATACTTCTAAGACACTACTTTTTGTATAGTGATCTTGTAAATTGAAAAACCTCAGAGCACTGACTTTGGGTGAAATGAGTTTTGAATGTATTTTTTCAGTGACCTATTGTTTGACAAACAAGTATATTTCTAATGATATGTGTCATAAACAGGCTGGCGATAAATTTCATATTCTATAGAGTTTTACATAGCTGATCTGTTATTTTCTTTGAAATAATTTATTGCTAGAAGTGGCAGTGTTGTGCATACATTTTAAAGGACTTTGAGCTCAGGATGGTACCATTTATCTTTCATGCCAAACCCAGAGTTTCACTTTATGGTGAGGAATTAAGAGTCCACAGGAGATACTGATTTTTGTTCGTAATTATAGAGCCATGAGGTCTGGACCCAGGAGGCTTCCCGATTCTAACTTCCCTGCTTTCTCATTAGCCTTGTTGCTCTTTTTGCTCAAAGTCAAATTATTCTTTAACTTCTCTGCTCACATTTTCATGGGTTTGAAGCTTCATATACTTCCTTGTTGTATTGTATTTCTTTTCAGGGCTCACTTTAAATAGATGCAGTGATGAAAACTTTTATCTTTTTAAAGGCTCTAGAAAACACAGTCATTTTCTCTATTTATGCATCATTTCTGACTATTTCAGTATCAAGCTGATTTTATATTTTTATACAACACATTCACCTTTTAGCTAACTACACAATTCCTGGGTCTTCCTGCTGCTATGCTTATGATTACAGCATGTAATAAAGAAATAGTTTCAAACCAGTTAAAGGTACCAGCAGACATAAGGTAAATTAAAATGTATTAGATTTTGATCACCAAGGTATAAGGAAAAGTCAGCTAAGAGGAAACCTACCACCTTGCAGTATATTTCCCTTTGGGGGAAGTATTATTTTTTATTGATGTAATTCACAATCCTTAAATTCACCCTTTTAAAGCGTACAGTTCAGTGATTTTAGCATTGTCACAGATTTTTAAATGTATGTTTACAAAGCTTACAAACTGCAGTTCAGCTATGCAAAAAAGAAAAGAAAAGAAAGCATTCACATTCACTAGCGAGTCTCTTCAGCAGTAGGTAGGACAATAGTCTTAAGTTTGCTAACAAGGTTCCAATCTCTTCCATCATGGCTCCCTCTCTTTAAGGTAAATGTTTAGTCCCTTAAGCTTCTTCTCTTGCTGCCTTCCAAGATAGTGTCTGGGTAAATAAGGACATTTCTGTTGTACTATTTGGGGAACAAGAAGCCACACATTCCCTCCATGCCCTCGGTATGCCTGCTGATGGCTGACTGGGCATTGCTGACTTGGGGTAATGTTATCCTGACTCACCCCAAGAATGAATGGACCACATAAGACACTTCTGCATTCTCTTAAAGGTAGGCTGAGTGAGGGGAACCTTAAGACAGCTTCTGCTGGTTTTGTTTGTTTGTTTTCTTTTTGACAGTTGCCTCCCTGCATGCTCCCCTGTGTGGGAAGACAAGCAAAAAAGGAAGGTGACTTTCCCCCAGCTGGCACTTAGTGGTAGATAAGAGGTGGCAGGTCCCTGTCTAGCCCTATCTTACTCTTTCTATTACACTTTCAGTCTCCTCTTTCTCATTTCTTGTAAATCAAAAAGTATTTCGTTTAAATCACATCCCCTTCTCTCTAGGGGGAGCCTAGTTCTCAGCCATAGTCACAGACTGGAGACATATTCATCCCATAGCAGCTCTGTGATCCTGGTCATCAAGGACTTGCTCTTGATAATGGAACCCAGAGGGAAACTAGGAGTTAAGGATTACCAAATACCCAAACAATATTGACTCAAGACCTGGTTCCTGTTACCTGTGGTATTTAAATGTTAGAGAGACCCTTTCATTTGAGACTGGTGAAGAAAACCAAGATCCAAAGCCCAGTGGATCTGGATTACCAGCCTGTCAACAATGGCTTTTGGGGAGATTTTGTAACAGGGTGGTTCCCAGGAAAAGGGGAGGTTCCAAATTCCCTGCCCCACCCAGAAGGAGGGTGGAGCTGAGGAAAGAGAAGAATCTGGAGAAGAGACTGAAGAGAATGGAAGCAGGATGGAGAGCCAGAGGTGACGTGAGGGGACCACATGGAGCAGAGAGACCTGTGAAGAAGCCGCTCTTGTTTCTTGGCCGTGGACTGGTTGAAACATGTGGCTGAGAGACCCATGGGGAGGTTCACTATGGAAGTGGTTATCTTGATTTGATTTTGCTCTTTTCCTCCCAAACTTGTCTGGCCATTTCTGACCCTTTTTCATGGGTCCCCTGCTGAAGGTACTTTACACCTGTGGGCCAACTCCTTTTGAGTGGACTTTTACCCATAAGGGGATGGGTAACTTTGGGTGTTTGATTTAGAAACTATGTTCTTTGTCTTTTCTGTATTGCACATTAAATTTCCTTTCCATTAAAGGTCTTATATGTTTTGTCTTGATGCAGCAATGGCAGAACCTATTTAGAGTGAGCAGGTTTGGGGGGTCAGAGGTGCCCCTCTCCTTGCCTTGTAACAATTTTACAGAGAGAAACTAGGAAAGTGATCAACATGGTGTATGATGAGAAAAATCTTGGTTGCTTAAGAGAGGTGTACTCTACCCTTTTCAATATCTTTCAAAGGGGAACTTTGGAAAATTGCAAAAGCAAGACAGGTAGTTACAGCAGGGCTGCTGGGGTTGGCTGTGAGGTTAGTTCTGGCACTCTCTCTCCATGTGCTTCTCCCAGACTTTTCTGACCCCCTCACACTTTGATAGGTAGTTTACACTGCCCTTTCTCTGTAGACTTTGAAAACACTGCCCTTTCTCTGTAGACTTTGCTTCTTTAAAAAAAGTTTCTGGGCCCTCCCTGGTGGCGCAGCGGGTTAAAGCACAGCACTGAGAAGCTAAAGCCACTTTCTCATGAGTTCGATTCCCGCCTGCCCCGGAGGTGACCACATGGCGTGGCAGACCTCTCCTGGCCCGCCCGCTGCTCCCCTCAGCAGTGTACTTCGTAGATCTGCCTGTTCTGCTTCCCCACTCTGTCTCTGGTGAAGCCTCTCACTGCCCCTGAGCCTCTGGCCTGTACCCCAGTTCTGTATGAATAAATAAATCTTTTAAAAAAAAAGTTTCTGAAGTCCTTCCTGTTCCTGAAGTAAAGTAAGGGGAAAAGCAATCAAAGGATGGCTAATAGGTTTTTGTTTGGCCAGACAAAGTAAATCTCTTGAGTTAACCACTGGTCTTGGGAGGCGAATAGGAAACTGGAGAACATTATTTCAAGCTTGAATTCCAATTAATGACCCTGAACCAAATGCAACCCGTATTTGAATTTGGGATTCAAGCTGCCTACCTTTTTGTCCTTGGGGACTCCTTTCTCTTCCTTTTGTTTGTCTAAGCTCCCTTATTCAGAAAATTCTGGGAGATGCAGCTCACTAGGGGAGCGCAGAAGGCAGTAGGCTTTGGAGAGGAAAGAAGTGCAGATTTGATGCTGATACACCCAAGTTCCAGTTTTACAAAGACCTTTGATTTCCTGGCACAAGCTCACCTCTGGGTTTTGCAATGCCACGCAAGTAGCCAATCACATGTTATTCCCTTTTCTCCCAACCTCTTTCCTCCCCTTTCTCCTGCCCTCAGAGATATTCCTCTGCACTCCAGAAAACTACTTACTGAAAGGCAGGCAGGAGAGGGTCATTAAGAGGAGGAAGACTTCAGAGCTACCACTGAGTACTTGGATGAGTAATTCCTTGGTTGCTTAGTGCCATTAAAACATTCATTTTGGGAAGTTGTGGTGGAATGAAAAATTGTTTTAGTTTCTTCTTGGCAGCTGCTGCATTAAAGGCAGACAATGTATGTCATGATAAAAACATAACATGGTACCAATACAGATTTTACCAACAAAGCACTTAGTAAAGGCAAGATATACATGCTACCAATACAGATTTTACCAACACAGCACTTGGTAAAGGCAAGATATTTAGATTCCGAGTGGTTCAATTTTAGTAACTTTGTTTTTAAAGTTTAGACCTAGGCTTGTGTAAAGTAGTTTAAATGGATGCAGATTTCATAGGAAGTAGCATTTGACTTCCTATTTTTGATTTTTTAAAAACTGTTAATATAAGAAAGTAGTGATTTAAAAATCTTAATTTTTTAATTTTCTTTTCTTAAAAATATTTTATTAAATTTATGTTTCACATCATTCTTCATTTTTTCATCTTGGTTGTAATTTAAAAATCTTTATGTAGCTGATTGGAGGTGAATTTGTATAGATTTCCTATTGAAGTATAGTATATAAGGTTGATACTTTTAAATTTATAAAACCTATGATGAAAAACAAAATATTACCCCAACATCTATGTTTTTTTTTAATCTTTTTTTTTT
>NW_004567110.1:56331213-56402011 GCF_000260355.1 Condylura cristata | reverse complement strand
TTTTTCTCCACATCCTCGCCAACATTTGTTGTTGCTAGTTGTTTGAAGACCAACATCTATGTTTTATAAAAAATCAGGGACCTCTTTCATTGCACATTTTTCTCCCACTTCTTAGCTACAGAGTTATATACATTTACATTCAGGTCATCTAGCTTTTACTCCTCTTTCTGGGATAGGTGAGTTTCTTTGTGCTTCCCATAATTCAATTATTTTTCCTCTGATATTAAAAGACAAACTGATATTTGGACAGCATTTTCTTGGTATTTAACAAATATATAGATAGTGATATCTCCTTATCCGAGGTTTTGCTTTCCATGGTCAACAGCAATCCCAAAATATTACACACAATAAAATACTTTGAGAAACATAGAGAAAGTAAGACAGAGGGAAAAGAGAAAGGGAAAGAAGACCACATTTACATAAATTTTATTATATAATATATTGTTATGAATTTTCTATTTTATTATTATTGTTAATCTCTTAGTGTGTCTAATTTACCAATTATGTAAGTATATATAGGAAAAAACCTTAATGTATATAGGATTCAGTGTTACCTAAGGATTAGGCTTGTACTGTGGTCTGAGAAGTTATACTGGTAGATGAGGGGGAATACTGTCTAACTCTTCGTAGTGTTCTTGTAAGTACCACTTTACAAATATTAACTAATTTAATGTATAACAACGTAATGGGCCTTAAAAAGTTATTTCTGTGTTTACACAAGGAAATGGAGGCCTACGACGTTACACGATTTGTTCAAGATTACACAGTAATTGAACCCAGGATCTTAGTTCAATAATCCAATGCTACAGTCCTGACTCCAAAATATTTTGCAAGTTATAATGTCTGTCTTCCTTAGGGATTTTCCAGAGAAAATTTTATATCTATATCTCTCTATCTCTATCTCTATCTCTGTCTATGTCTATATCTATACCTTTAGAATCTAACCAACAGGGGTGATGGGTATCCTTTCCAGCTTTTTTCTGTGCACATTAAATATATTTGTGTGCATGTATAATTTTTAAATCAATAATGATGAATGGTGAAGAATGTCCAAATTATAGTAAATCTATTTTTAATCACTTTGACCCAATTTAGTAAATTATACCCTGTTGATGTACATTTAGACATTCTGTCTACAATACAAATAATGCTAGTATGTACATTCCTGTGCCCTTCTGCAAGTGTGAACAATCCCCTAAAATTTTTCACCATAAAAACAACCATCCAAAATAAATAAATAAATAAACTTCGATAACTATATGAAATTATTAATGTGTTAACTAGCCTTGTTGTGATCATTTCACAATATATTTACAAATCAGATTATTATTATATCTCTTAAACTTACACCATGGTATGGGTCAGTTATATCTGAATAAAATGGAGCAGAAAATTGCTCCTGAGCCCAGGAGCTCAGTGCTGAGGGACTGTCAGGGGCACTGAAAGTTGCTTGCATGTCTGGACTATTGCAAATAGTGCCACAATGAGTATATGGATGCATATATCATGTATCTTTTCAAATTAGTGCTTTCACATTCTCCAGGTAGACTGTTGGAAGTGGAATTGCTGAATCTTGTGGTAGATTTATTTTCAATTTTTTTGAGGAGACTCCATCCTGTTTTTCAAAGTAGCTGCATCAATTTATGTTCTCATTGATAGTGACTGAGGTCCCTTTTCTTCACATCATCACCAACACTTGTTGTTTCTTGTCTTTTTGATGATAGCCATTCTCACAGGTGTGCTTTTGCTTTGTATATCCTTAATAATAAAAGAGGAAAAATGTCTTGTCACATGCTGACCACTTGAATATCTTCCTTGGAGAGGTATCCATACAGATACTTTGCCCATTTGCTGATAAGATTACTTTCTGTTATTGAATAGATTCCCCAGTTCCCACACCACTGCCTGCCTATAAAACCTAGTCACTTCCTAATATGTTGTGCAAATATATTTAGGTTTCCCCAATGACCCCACTTATATGTCCTCATCAAACTCCTCTCACTTTGCTCCCCCCGCCCTCCAACCTTTCCATCCAGGGTAAGTCTTTTAATATGGTCTCAATTTCCAGTCCTCCCCAGCCCCCCACTCCACTGCCCTCACCCCCTGATCTTGAAATATCCAGGCTAATTGTCTTTAATGAAGTTATGGATTCATCTGATCATTTTGTTTCTCGAGTCTCTGCATTTTCTAGAAGTTTTTCTGTAGGTCTCTCTGTGTCTTTTAAAATAGTCACTGAAATGGCTTTCACCCCTTTGCTCATTGTTATCAAGATGGGCCCTTGCTACAGCCAGAGCTGTGTGGTCCATTCATTTTTTTAGTAAATACTCTGAGAGCACCTACTTGACCAGGCACTCTTTGGGGAGCTGGGAATACTGTTGTGAAGATCCAGGCTGGAAGGCGGCACCCATGAGATGATGCTGTTGGGGAGCTGTGTACAGAGATCAATGTAGGTGTAATGAGAGCAGTAAGAGCATGGAGCTGAGAAGTGGGCAGAGAGGTGGATTTTTCAGAAGGGTGATTAGTGAAGACCTGTTTGGGGAGGGAGGGAGGGCAGAGAAGGAAGAGGGAGAAAGATCCAGGCCCACTGGTCTGGACCTGACCAACTTGGTTTCCCAAGTTGGGGGGTGGGGTGGGGTGGGGAGAGGTGGTGTTGGCTGAACCTTCCAGCCTCCTCCCTTGTTTTGGGATCCTCCTCACTGGGTGGTCTTTTCCCTCATCCCTCCTTTCTAAAGTACCTTTTTTTTTTTTTTTTAATTTTGTGTGTGTGGAAAAATTGGGGTATAGCCAGAGGAGCAGGGAGAGGATTCACCAGAGACAGTGTGGGGAGCAGAAGGCAGGACAGGAGAGGTCTGCTGCATCTTACGTGGGTTATTAGCACCCTAGACCCTAAACAGGGGAATGGAACGCAGACTGAGGAGGTGACTGTGCTGAGACTTAACCCCTAGGCCACCAGGGAGGCCCCTAAAGCACCTTTGTAAAGACTGATCCAGTTAAAACCAGCTTTTGGGGGGTGGGGTTGAGAAGTGGATGGGACCGATGATAAAAGCACCTGTTTGTTTACAGATCAACTCTAAAACTTTCTTATTTGAGGATCAACTTTAATCCATCTCCATCACAGAAACTTTAGCTTATAAAAAAAAAAGTGCTGTTTTGAATCAAGAAGTACATGCTTCCCCTTTATTTTGGGAACTACAGCTCACTAGTTTCAGAAGAAGTGTGATTGTCCTTTAGAAGCATCATACTTCAACTAATGAGGTGATAAACAAGTTGAAACTTGCAGAACTACTGGAAATGCAGGACACCACATAGAAATGAGCTATGGCAACAGAGTCCTGGGTTAGCAGAGAGAAGGCTGCTTGAGATTTCCCATAATTCCCCCCGAGGCATTGCCTACTCCCCTCCCAGCTATGCTGTCTGCCCACCCTCTCGCAAGTTCTAGCAGAGGTCCCCAAATGGCAGTGCTTCAGAATTAAAGATAACCTGGACAGAGCCAGCTCCCAAAATCTTCTAGATTGTGTCCAGGGCATCTGTTCTGTTGAATCTGAATGAATCTGGTATTTGTTCAGGGCTGGGAATTCTGAGTACTAGTGTTAAGGGGCAGGGAGAAGGGCACCCCAGGACCCCCAAACCTGTCTACTCTAATTAGGTTCTGCTATCTGCCACATCAAGAGAAAACATAGAGACCTTTAACTGTAATACAATTAATGCATAATACAGAAAAAACAAAGAATATAGTTTTCAAATCAAGCACCCAAAGTTACCCATTCCCTGTGGATAAAAGCCCGCCCGAGCAGGACCGGCCCAAAGAAAGGCCCAAAAGTCCACCACAAGTCTCAAACACCTTCCTGCAGGTACACATAGAAAAAGATCAAAAATAGCCAGACAAGTCTGGAAGAAAAAGAACAAAATCAAAACCAAGATAACAGCTGTCATTGTTGACCTTCCCACGGGCCTTTCACCCACATCTGTTTCAACCTGTCTAGACCAAAAGGCAAACACAGCTTCTTCACATGTCTCTCTGCCCCCTCGTCCCTCCTCCAGGTGTCCTTCTGGCTCTCCATTCCTGCTTCCTTCCCACTCCAGTTCTTCTCCAGCATCTTTTCCTCCCTGCTCAGCTCCACCCTCCCTTGGGTAGGGCGGGAAACTTGGAATCTCCCCATTCCCTGGGGACCATCCTCTTACACTAGGGCAACTAGGGGTGAGTTGGCAGCTTCAGGGACAGTGCAGGCAGGGACTTCGGGAGGGTTAAAGAGGCACCTGTGGTAAGAGCAGAGAAACCCAGGAGATCTAATGAGAACAGTAAATTGTAAAGCTAGTAAATAATAAGGACAGTAAATTTTTTTAAATATTTATTTATGCATACAAGAACTGGGATGTAGGCCACAGGTGCAGGAGGTGAGAGGGTTCACCAAAGACAGAGTGGGGAGCAGAACAGGCAGATCTGCTGAAATACACTGCTGAGGGGAGCAGCATATGAGACTGGAGAGGTGCACCATGTGGGCATGTCGCTAGCAGGGAATCTAACTCTTGCTGCAGTGGCTAAAGATAGTGCTTCACTTTAATTCGTTGTGCCACCAGGGAGGCCCAAGGACAGTACATTTTAAGCGACTTTTGACAACAGCAGTGATAAGAGCTATAAAGCTGGATACAGCTGTCTGGGGAAGTTCAGCCATAAGAGAGCCAGTCCAAAGAGGGTGACAAGATTTTAGACTAGAGAGAAAAGGTAAATATCCCCTAGACACTGGCCCATGTGGCATCTTTGCCCCACCCCTGGCATCTCTACCTTGGAGTTTTCATTTTTCCTTTTTCCTTACTCTCTAAATAAATATTTGCTTCCTCTGTTTATTTTGAGGGGTTGGGCCCTCCCTGGGTTAATGTGTAGTGGATTAAAGCATAACACTATGAAGCTATCCACAGCCACTGCAGCACAAGTTCGATCCCAGCCCAGGGAGATGACCTACATGGCGCAGCAGACCTCTCCTGTCTTGCCCACTGCTCCCCTCAGCAGTGTATTTCAGCTAATCAGCCTGTTCTGCTTTCCGCTCTGTTTCTAGTGAATCCTCTCACCCCCACATCTCTGCCCTTTACTGCAGTTCCTGTATACATAAATAAATAAATCTTTAAAAAGTATATTTATGAGGGTTTGTCTACAAATTCTCTTTCGTGGCTTCATACGATGAGAACCCATAGAGGTTCAAGGGTTACCAGGGTGAAAAGCAGCAGCAGCAGCTATAACATGGTAACAGCGCACACCGGCTTCAATGCTTCTTCCACCAGAGCATGTAGTGGATTTTGTTTTGTTTTTAACTTGTATTTTGGACTGTAGGGCTATACACAAGGACAACCCCGATATGAAATGGGTTGGCCTGACAGTGGGTCCTCACCCGCACTCCTAAAAGAAGACGCAACTGCAGGCACACACAAAAAGGTTAATAAAGGGTTTATTTACAAAAGTAAAGGGAAAGGAAGAAATGAATAACCAATGGAGAAAGAGAGGGAGATAAATTGGTGAATGTGTCCTATCAGTTCTGCTGAGCTGAAACCCCAATAGCATGCGAAAGCTAGAAAAATACAAGAGCTCTCCCAAGGCCCAATGTCTGGTTTTATATCAAACCTGGCTGCTTAACTCCACCCTCAGGTCCCAGCATCCTGCCTCCAATGACACTGTCCTTAGGAGATTTCTGTTTCTTGGTGGCTTGGGTCTCTCTGGTCTGGGTTGGGGGTGGCGTCCTTAAAATATGTTTGTGGAGTTTATTGAGGACATATTTTCCCCCTAAAAATTCCACTTACTATAATCATCTTTTCAGTTCCCATCATGTTTTACGTGCTTTACACACCGTAGTATTAGTTGAATAAAGCACTGAAAGAGTTTAGCCTTCAGGAGTAATTCACAAATGTGGACATCTAATTTGACTTTAAACAATTCGTGAATTTCATCTTGGTACTGTAAGATGCTACAGAAATGAAGGGTGGGACAAGGGTGTTAGCAAAAGCAGATTATTTTCGTAATGCCACCTTCCCCCAAGGAAAGACAGGGGGAGACTCTCTGGGCTAATCACTAGGAATTATCCCTGGGCTTAACACTAGTGCTGTTGGGAAAGCTCCAGAATGATTGGGAGAGACAAAAAAACAATAATAGGAAGTAAGTCTGGGTGAGACCAGGCGTGAAGGACTCTATTTGGGGCCTGTTTTCTTTACTTTTTAACAGTAGCACAGTCGTGTCATTCTGCCCTGGTCAAGCCCAGACCCCCTTCTCACCATAGTTCTCCCTCTGAAGAGGAGCCCTCCCCTCCAGTCATGACTGCCGGTGCCATCACCTCTAGCCCTGCCTTCTCTCTGGGGTCCACACTCAGCTCATTGGGAAGCCCATTGCTTTTGATCATATATAGACTTTCCTACACTCATGTGATGTCATTGGGTCACTTCCCTCAACCTACCTCATCTTATTTCAGACTTGGGGAAGGACTACCATTTCCTCAGGCCCGAAGCCACATTCATTGGCACCAGTTCTGAACATTATAGCTCCTAATCTTGCTGGCCTTTCATGCCCCAGGCTCCCTCATTTCACTCTGCACATTGTGTTGTCTTCAAGTTTACAAGCATGAACTCCTCAGCACGTGCCAAGGTGTTCCTCCCTCACCAATTGAACACCTCACCATCCCTTTCTTGGCTTTTAAAAGGCTTAGTTAGCCCTCTAGGACTAGTTACTTGAAGGGATTACCTTAAGCTACTTTCCTGAAGGAAATTAGTAGTTGTTGAATGGATGTGAGCAAAGGCATCAACAAGCAAACCAATTTGTGAACAGTATCCACATTTGAGATTGTTAAACTATGAAAAATCGAAATATGCTCTTTTTAATCTCCTTTCAAGGAGAGACTTTGGTGTCTTGAATCAGTTCCAGAATGGTAAAACAATGTCATTGCTTTTATATTTCAACAGGAAATATGGGATGTATAAAATCAAAAAGCAAAGACAATCTGAATGACGATGGAATAGATTTGAAGACTCAACCAGTACGTAATACTGACCGAACTATTTATGTGAGAGATCCAACGTCCAATAAACAGCAAAGGCCAGTAAGTAGATAGTCTCAGGAGAGAATTCCCACAGCAGGATCAAAGCATGGCTGCATAATTTAAATACCAAATCTATAACATATGCATGCAAAAAAATATGATGTCAATTTTGTGAGCCTTAAATTTTTTTGATACGCTTTATACTGAATCATTTAAGTAGCATTAAGCATTTTAGGCATAAGCAGACACAACTTCATAATCAGTGGGCCTTTGGTCACTCTTTTATGTATAGAAAATAAATCATTTTTCATATCACTGGTCCAAAGACCTAGTCTCTGCATAAGATAGAAGGAGAAAAGCACACACACACACACACACACATATTTAAATTTGTATGACTTAGGATAGGTAGTGAGATAAGTAAAGTGGCCTCTTGGGAGAAGCCCTGGTATGTTATATCATACTATACCATAGTGCATCTTGTCACTCATCAATAAGTTAAAATAGCAAAGATTCTGCTGTCATGACTTATTATAGAGAATTAAAAGAAAAAGAATGCAGCTAATTTTGTCCTATACCCTTAGACGAACAAATATCTATACTAGACATTTCATATGGATGATGAAAAATTTGGTGCTTTTGAGAAGTGCTTGGCAAAGGAAGAATTAATATTACATTTCATGGAAGAGAGGAGCAGAACTTTTAGATAATTACAACCTTAAATGTACTTTATTTCTGATCTTACATTCTTCTCATCTATTCCCTTCCTGCATACTTGTATATCTTCCCATAGTCTGGTACTAAGGGATATCAGCATTTGAACTGGAAGCAGTTTATTCCAAGGGCCCCTAAAACCTCTTATTTAGTTTTCATGGTTTCTCTAGTCTGCAGTATTTTTAATGTCATGGCATTTTGAAGTACAGTGTTGTCATCAACCCTCCTGCCTGCACTCTCCACACGTGCCCTGTTTTCCTGTGGGCGTGACAGATGGAGTTGCATGTCATTGTTGAGACTGATTAGTCACTGTTAGCCTTTCTTTTAAAGTTATACTTTTAATAACTTTATTTTCAATTGATAGAACTGAAAGTGACATCAGTTGCTCTTGGCAAATATAAGTTTGCAAATCATTTTTTGATCATTTTTAACTGAAGTAGCACTGCATTATAATATTTAATGAATTTAAGATGTGCATCATCATTAAAATCAATGGGTTTCTGTATTACATTGTCCACCACTGAAAGTTGAATTCTGTCCTTAAAGTGTGAATATATTATGCTATTAATTATACCTAATTTTTTTTTCAGAATAAATACTATTAAACCATTTATTCAGCAAGTTATTAAATAACTCAAAATGTGTAGATTTATGATCCTGTAATTTAGTGATAATACATATAAATACAGTATTTTAAAACCCTACATAAACATTTATAGATATAGAACTATATGTAATATAATTGTGATTAACAGAAAATAAAACAGCACAAGGAATGACAGTAACAGTAGATTTCTTATAGGCTTCAAAGATCTCATAAAAAGGATCTAAGTTTTTCTGTTAATCATGTGGTATGAATTTTACATATTTTAAAACCCGAGTTGTTTTTTTTTGTGGGTTTAAAAAAATATGAATGAACACCTCCTTTATTCAGAAAAACAAAGAAAACAGTCCAAATATACATGCCATGTTTTTCCTTTATTAAGAATAAAGGAGGTTAAAATTTAGTTTAGAAAGCAGAAGTAAGAACATAGCTGCAAGTTTTCAATTCCTTTGTGTAGACTGAAGTGTCTCAGTGCAAGCCTTGGTCACAGTAACCTCCTTTGATGAGCTGCTTTGTTCTGTTTTAGTGCATGGCCATAGCTAACAATTTCCACTCTGGCCAAATGTGCACCAAACATGGCCACTCTAGATTGATTATAGGAGGAGCTGAGAAGATCGTGAGGCTGAATTGATGCAAAAACACACTCAGGAAAGAACATTTTAGAATAATAGTGAAGGTAGATGAGTTGTGTATATATATTTATAAAAAGCCTATTAAAACATTTATAATGAAGAACGCTTTGCTATTTGAGATCAGCTTGCTGTTTTTAGAATGATTTACTCTGTCATACTCTAATTATTTCCTCTAAATCATTTGAAATTGATCATACCGATCATACTGATGATGCAAGTCTGAACGGTTTTTAAAAATCAGCATAAAGTTTCTTGCATGAATAGTGAAGGATAATTTGAACCTATGATTTTTGGATACCAGAAAATGTCATAACTTCCTCACACTCACTGAACTAGAGATATTTTGGACTGACTTTCATCAGAAATTTAAATTCCAGTACAAACTGTTTTGGTCCCATTACATAAGTTACTTTTATTAAAGAAAGCTAGAAAGGTGACATGACTGTGGTATAAACTCCCAATAGTACCGCCCTTAATAGAGGCCTTACCCATCCTCCCTAAGGTCAGTGATGGCCTTTTGTGCCTCCAAGATCTCCTGATAAATCGCCTTCCAACTTAAATAACAGGAAATGAATTCTGTCCTATGACAGGGGCAGGTTAAGCCACAGAAAACTCAGGACCTTCAATATGAATAACAACCCTCACTACAATTTTTGAAACTAGTTTGACAAACGCAGAGACCAGTAGCAATTTCACTGTCACCTGGGCCCCATCTCTTGCTGCTGCTAGTATCTGTTGCCACACCAGCTGCAACTGCAGCCTCTCTTGGTTCCTGGACAGCAAGGAGAGAGCAAGAAAAAAGGCGAGCCACGTCAAGCCCCACAAAACTGCTTGTTTGTTGGATACAGTCCTTCTTTACAGCTGCATTAGGGACCAGAGACTTTGGGAGCATCGTCATTTAGGCGAGTAACAGAATCCAGAAGTCATTAGGATTCTGAAACCAGGTGAGAGGTAGGATTATGATAAGCGAAACATCTAACAGCCTCTGTTCAGAGCCTGCTCATTCCCCACCACCTCAGGCCAACAAGGAACCTTTTCACTAGTTGTGACAGAGCTTCTACAGGCTCTTCTCTGTACTCCACTTATTTCCAGCTTACTGATAAGCAAATCTAAACCTCATGTGCTACTGCTAGAAAAACAGTACAATGCAAGCAGAATGTAAGAAAAACTAAACAAAAATTTTGTTCTAACAAATATTCTCTCCTAGGTTTCAGAATCTCAACTTCTACCAGGACAGAGGTTTCAAACTAAAGGTATGTTTTCATAGCAACATAGTGATTTCTTTCCTTTACAAATAGAATTTCTTTTCTTTTCTTTTTTAAGATTTTATTTACTCATGCACACAGAACTGGGGTACAGGTCAGAGGTGTGGGGGTGGTAAGAGGATTCACCTGAGACAGAGTGGGGGACAGAGCAGACTGACTGACCAAGTACACTGCTGAGGGGAGCAGCAGGCAGGTCAGGAGAGATCTGCTGCACCAATTGGGTCACCTCTGGGGCCAGGGATTGAACTCATGCTGAAGTGGCTTTAGCTTCTTAGTGCTGTGCTTTAACCTGCTGTGCCACTCGGGAGGGCCCACAAATAGAATTTCTATAGAGTAGTTTACCTGGATGCCTTTTCTTTAATTTAGAAAAAGATATGTAACATAAAATATACCATTTTCACTATTTTTTAAGAGTTCAGTTCAGTGGCATTAAGTATACGATTACCCCCACCCATTTCAAGAAATTCTCAGCATTCCAGACTGAAACCCTATCCCCATTAAATTCTCCCCACCTCTCCTCCTCCTAGTCACTCTAGTTTCCATCTCTGTGAGTTAGATTACTCCAGGAATCTCATATAAGTGGAATCAATCAATATCTGTTCAATTATGCAATACCTATCCAGCTCAATTCACTTGCATAATACCCTCAGAGGTCATCCATGTATTAGAATTTCATTCATTTTTAAGGCCAAATAATATTCCATTGTATGCACACACCATATTATTTACCCACCTGTTGGCCAGATATTTAGATATTTAGAGTCTGTCTACCTTTTCACTTTTGCGAACAGCACTGCTGTGAACTCAGATGTATCATTTCCTGAATACAGAACTGGAATTAATTATAGCCGTAGCTCTCTGTGAGCTGAAGTATCACGTTCCACATAGTATGTGACTGTAGTGCTGACGATAGACCTGTGGTCCTGAGTCTCAGCACAGAGCCAAAGTGTCATTCCAGTTGTCCCTCTCTTCAGAACATCATTTCATCCTTTGTACCTGATGAGGATTTGTTGAACTTGCTGATGGACTCTAAAGTTTTTTGTTGATGGTCTTCATTTACAGATCCAGAGGAGCAAGGAGACATTGTCATCGCCTTGTACCCCTATGATGGCCTCCACCCAGATGACTTGTCTTTCAAGAAGGGAGAGAAGATGAAAGTCTTGGAGGAGTAAGTGTACCTTCACAGTCTGTGCCTGCTGCTCTTTCCTTGACTTCTGGGTCTTGCAAACTCTCCCTGTTGTATTGCTTAGGGCAACACAGCATTGTGAGCTGTGTTCTTGGTGAGCTGGGCTTCCCAGGCTTCTTGTCACAGGAATGCTTTAGGAGTGGACGGAAGAGAGACAAAGTCTCTTTTTAAGTTGGGCTGTGACACTCCCCAAGAGGTTTCCCTCCAAAGGCAAATCCTGGTACTTTCATCTGTGCCCAAGTGCAATTTGCATATTATTTTAAATGCCACTTGTATTTAGTTAGTATACTCAAATTTGTCTGTTTTCTAGGCCCAATCTGGTTTGATTTTTGAGGGCACTATACTGAAACAGTGGTCATCTTGGAAATGCCCTCATTGAGCAGCAGTTGCGGTTCCATGAAGGCACTTACATGTCATCATTTCCTTTAATCTTCTGTGTCATGCAGACCCATGACTCAAACCACAGGGCTTTGAACAGTAATGAAAGAAGGAATTCCCACTATTGGCACTCTAGCTTGTTTTTCCTATTAATCATGTGTACACTGACTTGTCATCCTGAATTAGAAGGATGCCCCTTATAAGAGACCTCTTATTGATTATAAGGTACTAGTTAGTGGCTGGGAACAGTTGTTGATGACTGATTGACCTTGAACTTGAGCCTAATTCTGGCCCTGCCACATGATGACTATGTTGCCTTGACAAGACACTTCAGCTCTACCTCAGTTTCTTTTTATAAAGTGGGAATGACAGGGCTCTTCCTGGTGGCACAACAAGTTAAAGAGCACCACTGCGAAGCTAGCCACAGCAACTTCAGCTGCGTTTGCTCTCCGACCTGGGGAGGTGACCCATATGGCGTGGCAGACCTCTCCTGTCCTGCCTACTACTCCCCTCAGTAATGTACTTTGTCTATCTGCCTGTTCTGCTCCCCACTGTCTCTGGTGAATCCTCTCACTGCCCCTGCACCTCTGGCCTGTACTCCAGTTCTTCTATGCATAAATAAATAAGTCTTTAAAAAAATAAAATGGGAATGACATACATGCATGGTGGGGTTGATGTGAGGTTTAAGTGTGTATGTAAGCACACGTAAATAAATGTAACTCAACCATATGGGCAATAAGAGATTAATTTGAGTTGTAGTTGTCCTTTCTGTCTCATACACAAGGATCCTATGTCTGTGTAGGAACTTGAAGGGAGACATCTTTGTGTCTCACCAGAATCCATTCATTCCTGCCTCCTTCACTGACTGCAGATTTCTCCCAGTTTCCTTAGTGAGTGAAATCTACCTACTTGGAATTATTTTATGATTTAAAAAAATATTTTTTATAGCCTCTGTCTATGGAGAGCTATATGTTGTAACAAAGGAATTTATAACATGAACTGTAGTCAGTTATTTCCTCGAGTCCATTTCCGGTAAGATCCAAAAGCTTTTCTTAGGTATCCTGGAGGAAATGACAAATGTTTGCTTCTTCAAGATAGGAGCCATTTTCACCAACTCTAGTTTATGCAGTGCTGAGCACAGTGACCCATACTTCAGTTGTAAGACCATGGTCCTTTGCTTCAATCTCTAAATATTTTTATTTCAACAAGGAGTGAATTTTCCCACCAGATTCTAGGATCCCAGGGATCTCTCTTCCCAAATAAACACCTTAAGACAACTGCTATTGTAGTGTCGCCAATCACTGAATACAAACCCTTTTTGATGTGTTTCTATTCCAGGCATGGGGAATGGTGGAAAGCAAAATCCCTTTCAACAAAGCGAGAAGGTTTTATCCCCAGCAACTACGTAGCCAAAGTCAACACCTTGGAAACGGAAGAGTGAGTCCTTATGTGTTGTTTCCTTTGATGGCTTTGCTTGCTGCCATAGATTTCTTGTTTGTTTTGATCTTTTTCTCCCCTTGACCATAATACCCACGAATGGTTAAAATGTCTTCTCAGGTGGTTTTTCAAGGATATAACCAGGAAAGATGCAGAAAGACAACTTCTGGCACCAGGGAACAGTGCTGGAGCCTTTCTGATCAGAGAAAGTGAAACTTTAAAAGGTAGGAAGTGACTTGCGGCCTCATAAAGCACTATTTAGGAAGTTACTCTTAGAAGCTATTCTAGATTTCTGAAAGGAAAAAAAGATATATGCTCTGGTGGTGAAAGATTTATAGTTCTATAACAAATAACAGAGTCAAGTGATTAGTTTGGTGCTAAACTTAACATAGAAAGCAGACACTATTATGGCCATTTCTTACTCCGCTATATGTTTGTTGAGTCTTTTGTCTTTATTATTTAGAGTAAGTCTTGAAATTTTAAGAGAACAGAATGAAAATATTTTTTCAATGGAATGAAATAATAAAAAGTAACTATCATGGAGAAGGAAAATATCTTGTTGGCAAACTTCATAGCAAATAAATTGTTAACTTCATGGGCCTGGTAAACATTTCATAGGCATTTAAAGATTGTGTACAATATACAGAATGTACATTTTACATATTTTCATGGCCAAATGAATACCATCATATTGTATAATGCCGATCTTATTTGTGAAATAAAAACATAAATTTTATTTGTGTTTTTTCCCCTTCAGGAAGTTTCTCTCTGTCTGTCAGAGACTATGACCCTGTGCATGGTGATGTTATTAAGCACTACAAAATCAGAAGTCTGGACAATGGGGGTTATTACATCTCTCCACGAATCACTTTTCCTTGTATCAGTGAGATGATTAAACATTACCAAAGTAAGTTGAAACTGACGTTGAATAAAACAAAATGTTTGTTGTGAGAAATATTTTATATAAAGCATTCTTCAGATTTACATTTTTACCCATTTTTTTTCTTTTGATAAAGTTGGAGGATCCTTTTCTATATTTAATTCTAAATTATCCATAATTAAATGCACATTCAAAGTCAGGTTCAAACTTTATGAATAATTACCACTGTCCCTTCCATCTAAATCATGCGAGTTAACAGTTCCAAAATTACCATGTGAGAAGTGAATACCAATTTCACATTGTGAGGACATTTAAAATGCATCTTTCAATATCTGGAATAGAAATACAGAGCTGCAGATCTACAGTTTTGTAAGTATTTCTGTTTGTGTGCGTGACAGTATTATATACATTTGATAACAGAAAATAGAAATAACAACAGCAGTGAAACACTGACAAGTGACCATTCTCCGTCCTCTGTTTCCAGTGCTGCTCTCCAAGCCTGTGGTGGTGCCCATGTCCAGCCCTTGGGTCCATTCCCTGTGTCTGGAGTCAGCTGTACTGGACAGCTCTTGCTATCATTTAGGCCCACAACCTGCCCTCAGGGAATGCACACTGTAGGTTTGCTTAGGCTTCAAAAGGTAGCGAGAGCAGGGGACCCCACCTTTGTGGAATCCCCCCTCTCTCTCCACAGTCCCCATTCACTGCCTCTGTGCTGGGTACTTCCTGTGCTCTGGTCCCCTGGTGATGGGACAGTGTCCCCACTGTCATGCCTTGAGGAGCTCCCGTGGAATCCATGATCTGAAATCATATTTTGTGATCTGAAATTACATTTTATAAAGAGTGACAGTCTGTCTTTGTTTATCCATTTTGTAGTTTTTGCTTAAATAGATTAGCAGCAGTAATAAATAAAATCGAGTTTTTCATGTTAGAATTTCAAAAGTCATGACTATACCAAAGACAACCCCATTAGCACTTCAGGATCATAGATGAAAGCAAGCTGGAGAGGATAAGACTTTCTTATAGATATTGGCAAAAAACAAAGTATAATGTTTTAAACTTGATTTTCTTTTGACTTAGAGCAGCCAGATGGTTTGTGCAGAAGACTGGAGAAAGCATGTATTAGCCCCAAGCCACAAAAGCCTTGGGATAAAGATGCCTGGGAGATCCCACGGGAGTCCATTAAGTTGGTGAAAAGACTTGGTGCCGGACAGTTTGGGGAAGTCTGGATGGGTGAGTGAGTGGCTCTGGGGCCAGAGTCCTGTTTGGAGGTGACAACAGGAGAAATAAAGCCTCAGGCCAATTTCTATCCTTTTTCTTGCCGAACACTAAGCTGCATCAGAAACACCACTTTTGTTTTTCTCTGTCTGCTTGGCACCAAGAGCTGGCCAGCAAAATCTGTTTCATTAGGCTCTTCCTCTTCCTTGTGACTTAGTAATTCTCTCTTAGAATTGCACTCACAAGGAAGAGGGCAGTGGGTCTTGATCCTCATTGTTCTGTCTACTCTTTCATGATTCTCTCATCATAGGACTCTCCGGACACACATTTAAACTGCAGGAAATTGCATCCTTCTCAGGGTTAGGGATACTTGCGCTTAAGACCATCCTCACCGATGAATTTAATAAGAAACCCTACATTGATGCCAATTTCTCTCCAAGAAAGTTTCTAAATGATTTGAGTTCCCCAGCTGATGAATCATTCCTCTCCATTGAGTCCTGCCTCTTCAGACTGGCAAGAAGCAACCCTGAATTATAGCAGTGGCTTTCTCTGGGTGATTTTTTTTTTTAAGATTTATTTATTTGTGCATACAGAACTGGGGTACAAACCAGAGGTGCAGGGGCGGTGAGAGGATTCACCAGAGACAGAGTGGGGAGCAGAACAGGCAGATCATCAAAGTACACTGCTGAGGGGAGCAGCGGGTGGGTCAGGAGAGGTCTGCCACACTATGTGGGATCACCTCTGGGGCAGGCGGGGATTGAACTCATGCGGAAGTGGCTTTAGCTTTTCAGTGCTGTGCTTTAACCCGCTGCGCCACCAGGGAGGGCCTATTTTTTGCCTGTTTTTTCTAAAATTGTTATACTCTTCACAGTACTAATGAAAATGCATTTACTTCTGGCAAGGATAACATGTTAGGTCTTACACATCTTTCTGGATCTCTTTTCCGTGCCAATTTGTATAAGTGAGAGCAAACATAATTTCTAAAGAGAAGGAGGAACAGAGGGCTTTTAAAAACTGTCTAAACCTAGTTGAGCAGAAACTAAAGACTCTTCTAGATTCATCATTTTACTTCCCCACTGGGAGTCCATGAGAGAGAGGCTTGTCCTCCAAAATCTTGGCCCATGGGACCTAAGCTCTTTCCCCTTCCTCCTGCAGTCCCTACAATAGGCTAGTATCTTTTAAATCTGGCATATATTAACCTATCATGTAATTAATTCTCACTACACTGTAAGTCTTTGTGAACATATTTAGAAAATTCAGGTCCATTATAATTGCAGCCCCATAACATCCTTCTTTTTGGTGGCGTATTTCCAGACTAGTCGGCGGGCATTTCAAGCTGTTTCCATCCAGTCCACAGGCTTGCAGACCTGGGTGCTGGTTCTAGATGTGGTCTCCTACTATCCACATTCTGTTGCTTTAGTCATGATAACATCCTCCTCCTTTTGCTATCTTTTTTTATGAGGTAAAATTCATGTTACAAAATCAGTTACTTAAAGTAAATAATTTAGTGACTATCTTCACACTGGAGTGTAACTACCACCTCTATCTAGATGCAAAAGGAAAAACTAAACACACTTAAAGTCACTCCTATTCCCCTCTCCTTCTCTCTCTCTCTTAGCAACTTTCTGTCCTCCCATGTGCCTCATCTAAGTAGTATTGTATAGTGTTTCCCCTTTTGTGTCTCTTATTTAATTTAGCATAATAGCCTCAAGTTTTATCTATATTATCACATGCGTGAGAATTGCATTCTTTTTATTGGCTGAGTAATATTTGCCAGCATGTATAAACCACAGATTATTCATTTATCCACTGATGGATAGTTGGGTTGTTTGCACCTTTTGGTTATTGTGAATAATGCTGCCTTAAGCATTTTATATAGAAATTATCATGTGGACAAGGGTTTTAACTTTTTTCAGGTAAATATATTCTCCTAGGGATAAAATTGTTGGATCATGTTATGAGTCTATGTTTAACTTTTTGAGAAATTGTCAAATTACTATCTGAACATTTAAAAAATTGTTACCTTCTTTTATTTCCCATAGCTGTACATATTTATTTATTAATCTGTATTTTTTCAACTCTACAAAATAGTGACAGAAATAGTATAATAAATATTGCCTACCCTTAGATACCAGATAATATTTTGTTATTTTTATTTTATATACATATTTTAAGTTTTCTTTTATTATTTTAGCTTTTTTATACATACACATTGCATTCACCCCTGTCCCTCTGAATACTTCCTAAAAATGGAAGGCTGTCTACTCCAGCCTCATCCCTCTAGCAGTTTATTTCAGTAACTGGGGTCCTGCCATCTCTCCTTAGCACCTCCCTTTTTAGCCTTGAGGCTTCACTAAAACAAAGAAGGAAAATATAGGATGGTGATCACATGTGATTGTGCTTACGTTGTTGAGTCCATCTGCCTGCCCTCTCTACTTTCTGTTGCTCTAAAAGTGTCTACTCTAGATAACTCAGGCAAGTGGAATCATACAGTATTTCTCCTTTTGGCTTTTTTGCCATAGTTTTCTTTCAATTAACATAATGTTCTCAGGGTTCACCCATGTTGTAACATGTGTGAGAATTACCTTTGATTTTATATCATTGCTCATTTCTTTTTAAAGATTTATTTACTTATGCATAGAAGAACTGGGGTACAGGCCAGAGGTGCAGGGGCAGTGAGAGGATTCACCAGAGACAGAGTGGGGAGCAGAACAGGCAGATCGACGAAGTACGCTGCTGAGGGGAGCAGCAGGTGGGGCAGGAGAGGTCTGCCACACCATGTGGTCACCTTCAAGGCCGGGATCGAACCGCACTGAAGCAGCCACTATGCCACCAGGGAGGGCCTACCTTTGATTTTAAAGCTAAGTAATATTCCATTGTATTTGTGTACCATGATAGGTTACCCTTCATCCATCAGTGGACACAGGTTTACTTTCATCGTTGGCAATTGTCAATAATGCAACTATGAACATAGATGGGAAAATATCATTGAAATCTTGCTTTAATTCTTTTGGGCATGTACATGGAAATAACATTACTGTATGATATGGCAATTCTATGTACTTTTTGAGGAACTGCAATGCTTTTTCCATAGCAGCTTGGCCACTTTACATTCCCACCAGTGCACAAGAGTTCTAGTTTCTTCACATCCTCACTAACATTTGTTATTTGTGATGGGCTTTGTTTTGTTTCTCATGCTAACTATCATAAAAGGTATGTGGTCTTGTGTCAGTGTCATTTTGATTTGCATTTTCCTAATTAATAATGTTGTTGAACCTCTTTTGAAGTTGTTAGCTATTTGCATATCTTCTTTAGAGAAATGTCTGTTCAAATCCTTTGCCAGTTTTTCAGGTTTTTTGTTTGTTTGTTTGTTTAATTTGTTTAATAATGTTTTAGAAGTGCTAAGCAGTAAAGCCCCAGGAGAAATGGGTATTTTAATAGAAACTAGCTCATAAAGATGTTTTAAGGATTGCAGAGATAATGCTGGTAAGCATCAAAGAATTATTGTTATTATTAAATAATTGCTTATATTATAAAGCAATTATGGTAACATCAGAGCAAAGACTATGAAAGGAGAAGTAAACTAACATTTTCCACTCAACACGGTTGATTTTTATATTTTGAGATAATTCAAGATTCACAAGAAATTGTAAGAAATAATACTGACACAAAAACATATGTCCACATACATGTATGTTCATGAGGACACTAGTCAGAATAACCAAACAGTGAAAACAATCAGTGTCCTTCCATTGATGAATGGTTAAACAATATGGGGTATAGCTACACATTAGCTCTTTAGCAATAAAAAGAAATAATTTACTGACACATGCTATAATGGGGATAGTCCCTGATGTCAATATGTTAGATGAAGAAGAGTAAATATAAAGAATCACATATATGACTCCATTTGTTAAGAATACTTATTTATTATGCATACAGAACTGGGGTACAGGCCAGAGGTACAGGGATGATGAGAGGATTCACCAGAGACAGAGTGGGGTGCAGAACAGGCCGACTGATGAAATACGCTGCTGAGGGGATAGCAGGCAGGTCAGGAGAGGAATGCCACACCATGTAGGTCAGCTCCCTGGCCGGGGATCGAACTCATGAAGTGGCTGCGTGTAGTATCATAGTGCTGTGCTTTTACCCGTTGCACTACCAGGGAGGGCCCATGATTCCATTTTTATGAAATGCTCAGAATAGACATAGTTATAGAGACAAAGTAAATGAGCTGCCTCAAGTGAGGGGATGGGAGGCTAGGGGAAGCCACTGCCAACAGGTATGGGCTTTCTTTGGGGATGATGAAAATGTCCCAATAATTGATTATGGTGGTGATCACACAACTTTGAATATACCAAAAAAAAAAAAAAATCATGTACTGAAAATGGGGGAAATGGAATAGAATCAGAATCGCCAGTCAACAAAGCTTTTATATATTTAACAGAGATAATACAAAGAAAGCCCATGTAAGCTTTACCCAGTTTCCCTAAAAAGTAACATCTTGCAAATCGATAGTAGTATCAATGCCAGGATGTTGTGACAGTTGTTTGTTTTTTAATAGTGCTTTGTCCTTCTAGTCTTATATTAAAGAAAAGAACAAGGAAAGAGGGCGAGAGGGGAGATAAAGGGACAGATAGAGAAATAGAGGGAGGGAAGAAAGGAAGATGAGCAGGAGGAAGGCTAGAAGAGAAAGAAAAGAAATAGAACATTTAACCTTGATCTTCTGCAGATATGGCTGTGCGAATTTGGCTGCTGTCAGTTCCTTCCTAGCTATTGAAATAGTGTTACGATGTTGAATGTACTTAGCAGAGGAATACTGGGAATGGATCCAAAAGAATAGTGATGGATGGGTGGTGTTAAAGTACCAGCAGAGTAAAAAAGGATGTCCCCTCTTTCACTGTGGGTGTGAGTCTCATGTTGACTGTTCCCTGTCCTGTGGCAGGGGCGAAGTAAAGCTGCCAGAATTGTTTTTATTTCCTAAGGGCTAAGCAGACTAGCTCTCCTCATTGATCAAAAAATGAACCACCAGTTAAAAATTGTATTTGTATTGACTAAGTATGTTAATATTTTTGTGAAGCATGGTTTACAGATTAGCAATCATATTTTGTGGTCTGACTTTCTGGGGTCTGTAATATAGGGAATAAATATGAGGAAGTGACCTGCTCTTCTAGAGGGAAGGGGGGAGCCAGTGGGAGAAAAGCAAGAGGAGTTTCTCCCTCAAGCTGTTTCCTCTTTCTGGTGTGATTCTCTTGACATCTGGCTTGGTGACATGTTTTCCTCTGTGGATCACTGGATTCCAAGGGAACTGACTGATCAGTGAAGCTAACTAAGGATGAAGCTTCCTGTACCACTAAGTCTCTACAGAAACTGTCAAAGAAAGAAAACTTATTTTGAATAGAAATTTGCTAGATATGCTAGATATATATTTTCTTTTGAGCCATTCATTTGAAATGAATCCCTAGTCATCTTCCAAAACTAACTACTTGCATCCTGTTTCAACTTTGCAGTGTTTAGTGTTTTTTAGCAAGTTAGTCATTTCTGGAAGTGAAGCTCTCTCAAATGATCATGTCAGCTCTTTAACAGTGGCAAAATGGCTCTCCATAAGAAATAGTTTCCTACTGTTTCAATATTTTTTAAAAATCATTTCCCACCTGTTAATGCCCATGCAGTCAGCATTGACAATACTGGGGTATAGCTGGGCAAAGTACAATTTGCCCCTTAGTGCTGAATAAGTACTGAATAAGTGCTGAATTACGCCTGCAGTGTAATACGAAAGCCTGCCCTATTGTTTAAATGTCACAGCCCTCAGAGAATACTTAGAGGAAACTGCATCCATTCTCAAGCTATACTGGACACAGCTGTTATACTCACTGTTCATCTCAGATTCTCAGACTCCTTATCAGTGGTTTAAATATCTTCAGCAGCTGCAGTATTTCCTGAAAACTTTTCCCCCTATGCTTGGGAAATACTTTTTCTTTATCCTTTAGACATCATTTTGTATTATGGAAAAGTCTTGATAAGTTCTTTAACTTATATTTATCATTTATTTAAGATAAGAAACAAGAAAAAAGGTTTTATTTTTGCTTTATTGGTACTTAAAATAGCAATCAGACTGAAAAGTGCATACAAAAATATATTTAATATCACAAATAATTACAGAATGAAGCCCATATGGCAAGTATGACCACACGGATAATCGCCAGCCCCCAGAAGCCCTCTCCTATCCCTTTCAGTCACAACCTGTGCACCAAAGATGATGGCCATTCTGACTTTTGTAATTTCCTGGCTTTTTGTCATAGTTTTTCTATTTTTGTATGTGGAAATGCAACACAGTTTAGTTTTGCTCTTTCGGAACTTAACACAAATGTACACTTTAGTCTTGTCTTTCTTCCCTCACATTTGTTGTTGAGATTCAGCCACTGTTTGGGTTGTAGTTCCCTTTCATTCATCTTTATTGATGCACAGAATGGTGAAATATAATAATGTATCTATGGATTTCACTATTTACTGACAAAATTGGCTTTGTTCCCAGACCTTGACACTCTGCTGCTGTGAACATTTTTGTGCTAGTACAAGCCAGCGTAGTTCTTTGTTGGTTGAATATTATTTGCATGTTTTGCTTTGACATGGATATATTCATGTGGCTGAGGATCTATTTTTAAACTTTTCACCAAATTTATAATGAATTTTTCATGATTCAATATAATAATCAAGGACTTTAGTTGGTGGCATTTACTTTAAGTTTACTTTTAAGAGCCATGGGAAATGTCACATTGTCTGTAATTATGCTTTTAAACGGCAAATCAACTTAATATATTTAGGATCCCATTATTTTGTGTAGGCCAGTATTTTGTCAGCTTTCCATTGATATCTTCTCCATATATTATAAGGCATTTTATTTTGTGTATTGTGCCTTTAAGTTTTCTGTTGGGCACTGCAATTTTTGCCTATTTGGAAATGTGCAAAATAGAAACTATTCTTTTCTTAGAAAATGCATTGCGTGGCCTTCCCTGGTGGCGCAGCGGGTTAAAGCACTGCACTAAGAAGCTAACGCCACTTCCGCATGAGTTCAAATCCCGCCTGCCCCAGAGGAGACCACATGGCGTGGCAGACCTCTCCTGACCCGCCCGCTGCTCCCCTCAGCAGTACCTGCTAGATCTGCCTGTTCTGCTCCCCACTCTGTCTCTGGTGAAGCCTCTCGCAGCCCCTGAGCCTCTGGCCTGTACCCCAGTTCTGTATGTACAAATAAATAAATCTTTAAAAAAAAATGCATTGCGTAAGAAAAATAACATTCTTCACAAATTAAATCAAAATAGAAAATAACAAATTTTACCCCCCAGAGATGTTTTACTGTTGATGAAACAGCTCTTGTATAGAATTATTCAAATAATTCTATACATTAAACTGGGACCAAACACTTTCACATCACCATTTCTAGAGGTGTATTTTTCTTTTTATAGATTTATTTTTATTTATTTATGCATATAGAACTGGAGTGTAGGCCAGAGATGCAGGAGGTGAGAGTATTCACCTGAGGCAGAGTGTGGAGCAGAACAGATGGCTCTACTGAAATACACTGCTGAGGGGGGCAGCAGGTGTGTCAGGAGAGGTCTGCAGTGCCATGTGGGTCAGCTGGCCACAGATCAAACTCACACTTCAGTAGCTGGTGGTAGCGTGATAGCTCTGAGACTTAATGCCTGCAACACCAGGGAGGCACTTAGAGGTGTATTTTTCTTAGGCAGGTACAGTTAAATACCACACATCAAGTTGATGTCACCTACAGAGAGGTAGGTTCATGGTGGTAACAATGGCCCTTCATACCTTGCCTAGTTTTTGGTATTTCCAAGAGAAGTATAGAAACAGAGAGAAAAGGAATGGTGACATGGTTATCTCTATTTATTTCTGCATTGCAAACCACTGAGAGAAGGTTCTCCCAGGAGAAAATCAGGCTCAAATTAAGCATATCATTGAGAGAGGTCCCACAAGAGTGAAGAGTGGTAAAGCTAGATTAAGGAGTCAGTCTTTCCCAAAGTATGTCCTGTGAGCACCATAAAGAAAGTGTGCTGCAGTCAAGGGAAATGGCCAGCATAATAGATTGGACAGATTTCCCGAACTGGGGGGCCTCCCTTGCTTCAGGGTAGCCTTTGGTATGGGATGTGGGGAAGGCAGTGGGGAGAGCAGTTCCCAGAAGCTTCCGCACAGACCATTTTCTTTCCATGGAGAATAGCACAACTACAATCTTGGAAAATCTTGGAAAATACTTACATGACTGTAATATAGTCTGTGTATTTAAGTAATTTTTAAATTGCAAACCTTTTTTTTCTAGTTATAAAAGTTATGTTTATTATAGAAAGTTTGCTAAATAGTTAAAAGTATGGTGAGCAATACTTTTGAACCATACCAATAATTGCAGTACTGAAAATAACCAATATTTGGTGCATTTTCTTTCAGACTGTTGTCTGAATCTGTGCGTGACTGTGCACAATATAACTCTATTTTTAAAAATGAAGATTGCAATGTGTATGTGCATTTGTTTATATGTTCTGTGTGTATATAATATAGAGAGCATTAGTATGGGATATTTTTGTGTGTTTTAAATAACAGCATTTTGTTTTATTTCTTTATTACTGAAGTACCTTTGTTTTACGTCTTTGTTAGTGTTTTGAAAGTATGGGCTCTCTCCTTCTGGATCACCTTAGCACTCCAACCATAGTCTTCCATCATCTGTTGTGTTCTATTTTCCCCTTCTCGCCCCTTTTTCTTACCCTCTAGATGCCTCAGATCCATGGTCAGCTTTTAACAGTTGGTTTCAGAATTTGTCTTTGTTTGATTTCTTATATTCCACTTCTAAATGACATCATCTAATATTGACTTTCTCCTTCTGGCTTAATTCACTTAGCACATTCCCTTCCAGTCCTATCCATGTTTCTGCAAATGGCATGAGTTTAAAAATATTTAATTAATTAGAGGACATCCTAGTCTTCATGGTGGAATACATACAAATTTTTTCTTTACTATTTTATAACAACTTTTTTATCTTAGAGTAATCTTAAGTGTTTTTGTAAGGCAGTATAAAGAATGCTTGTGTATCTTTCACTTACTTTTCTTAATGTTATATATAGGGAATTTTATACAATGTTAACATGCTGCAGAGTTTTACCTAATATTTATCTATCTACAAGTAAATCTTATGTGCACAAAAGTTTTGCATTTTTGCTTTAGAGATGATGCATACCAGGCCCTCAGTGGCACAACAGATTAAAGCACAGCACTATGAAGCACTATGAAATCACTGCAGCACAAGTTCTATCCCTAGGCAGGGAGTTGATCCCCATGGCCTAGTGGACCTCTCCTGGCCATCCTCTGCTCCCCTCTGTAGTGTATTTCAGTGGATCTGCCTGTTCTGCTCTCCACTCTGGTATTTACTCTGGATTTAGTCTGGTAAATCTTCTCACCTCCCACAACTCTGGTCTGTACTGCAGTACTTGGATGCTTAAATAAATAAGTCTTTTTAATAAAATCATACATGTCCACCTTACTTTCTCCTTAGGTTTCTATAATAATAGTACGAAAGTAGCTGTGAAGACCCTGAAGCCAGGCACTATGTCTGTGCAAGCTTTCCTGGAGGAAGCAAACCTCATGAAGACGCTTCAGCATGACAAGCTGGTGAGGCTCTATGCTGTGGTCACCAAAGAAGAGCCCATCTACATCATCACTGAATACATGGCCAAGGGTGAGTGCCCAGACCAAGGCTTTGAAAAGGCTAGAATTCAGAATGGAAAGTGTCTAAATGCTTAGAGAATACACAAGTCAGTTTTATTGTAAACAGCAGTTTCACTACTAAAAACTCAGAAAATACAGAAAAACATTTTCTCTACTCCTTGGGAGTAATCTGTGTTGTAAAATTAATATTGAAATATAATTAAGATATTACTGTTTTCTGTGTATGTGTGTTATCCCTAAGAATTATATCCCATACACAATAAACCCCCCTATAAATATTTGTTTAAAAATTTATTTTTTAAGTAAGAGTGCTTTTATTATATTTAAAATATGATTTTTCAAAATACTAATCTTAGCCCATTTTCCTCCTATGCATTGTCTTAAGTGTTTCAGGAGCTGCTTTAAACTGTGTTTAAAAGTTGTTGCAGTTAAATTGCCGGGAAATCTTAGAAGAGATTTCCAGTGACCCTTTTGTATCTCATTGTGATCACCTTCAGTGACAGACTTCAAATAAAAATCCTTCTTCCTCCAGTTCAATAGATATTAATAAATGGCAATAATAAACTTTAGAAATCTTTGGAAAGAATGGAGACAAGATAAAAACCATAACCAATAATTGAGAATTAAGTCATTTCATGCATTACAGACATTATCAATTGATCTCATTGCTGAATAGGTTAGAAAGATGAACTGTGTATTTTATTAGTTAATGTATGTTAATATTTCAGAATACTAGTCATTCAGAGTCCTTCCTCCAAAAGACATTGTTAAAAAAAAAAAAAAGAACTATCCCATATGATATGACTCAGGTGTGCAGAGTATAGGAAACAGGCTAAGGGTTGACACATGTAGGATTTCAGTAAACGCTTGTAGAATTAATTAGACAATAGCTTTTTAATCATGCGTGTAAATATGATTTCTCCTGATAGCAATGCCTAACCTATGGAAAACTTGCTATGGACCAGATTGTTCTTGATTCCTTTCCTGGGTGGTCTCACTTCACCTTGTCAGCAATCTGCGGGTTTGGTACCATTGTCCCGTACTGTGGTGGTAGTGGTAGTACATTTATTGAGCAAATGTTCTCACAAGAACTCTGATATAACTACTAGAATAGGCCCCTTTCTAGAGACTTAGATTAGGTACACAACTTCACTAGGCTACCCTGACGTTAGTACTCCAGGTTTAGAGGAAAAGAAAATCTCGTTTCAGAGCTAAAGCCACAGGAAGTATATATCTGGCTTTCCCCAAAGCAGAATTGGTTTATGGAATACTCATTGAGCACTCCCAGTATCTGCTAAGCTCTCGCTGTGCCTTTGCTGACTACAGATAAGAGGCACTAGCTGAGTGCCTGCTGCGGGCACGTCCTTTGGGAGAACTTGTGCAGTGGTACCAGGGAAGCTCAGAAGATCAGGCAGTTGCAGTGAGGTATGGAGGTGGTAGGTGACTCTGAAGTGCGTGCTCTTGGGCACCTGCAGGGAGCAGAGCAGACCCCACTGTCACCCTCTCTTACCTGGAGCACATGCTACATTTCACATCACGTCAAAGGTAACAGGTTAGAGAGAACCATATTTGGCCAATCTCAGGAAAATATAGTGTGACTACACAGAATTACAAAATCATTTTGTGAGGTTTTCCCTCCCCCAAATAGTGAAGATCACTTGAATTTTTTTTTCTTGCGTGTCTAAACCATACTAACTTTTCTTCCTCTATCAACAGGCAGTTTGCTGGATTTCTTGAAGAGTGATGAAGGGGGGAAAGTGCTGCTTCCAAAGCTCATTGACTTCTCTGCTCAGGTGAGTAGCAAAGAGACCAGAGTGCGTATAAACTGCAAAGATTTCCCGGCCTCCGATTCATGATCAAATTGTTCCAGGGAGAATGCATTTCCATTGACTGTTTCCCTGTACTGGTTATGATATACTTCCTCAGAGAGCCTATGAATGTTTCACACAAAATGTGTGAGTTTGTGTAGAATTTCAACTTGGGTGTCATTTTCTCTAAGTTCAGTCAACCTCCTTGTACTTGACTCATTTCTGCGCCAGTGATAAAAAAAAAATGTGCAGCTGCATCGATTGCATTATGCTGTAATTTAGCAAAGTGATTCCATATGTGGTAAGCCCAGCCCCTAATGCTGCATATGTGTGTTTATCTATTAATCTGCCTCTTTTCTTGAAAACAAAGGGACTATATTCCTTTCTTACTCTACTCCCTTTCTGCCCTTCTTCTTGGATATGTTTTTAGCATTCTGAGAAATGTTCTTTTATAATGCTAGTAGTACCCTAGAATTTGCAAATTTGTTTACTTTGAAATACACATTTCCTGAATTACATTTAAGAACAGAGGGAAGTTCCCCAGAAACCCAGCATGTGCCTGGACCATCACGGAAATGAGCATCTGAATGGTGCCAGCCACTGAGTTTTAATAGCTTCATTGTGTCTGCTGGGTCTGCCAGTCACGTCAGCAGCTAACCATAGTGACATGTGTAGCCCAATGTAGCACGAGGGATTTCTGGAAGTCCTGGGACAGGTTAGTCCTCATGGTCTGCATATCGAATTGGGATATAGGCCAGAGGTGCGTGGGTGATGAGAGGATTCACCAGAGACAAAGTGGGGAGCAGAACAGACAGATCAACAAAGTACACTGCTGAGGGGAGCAACAGGAGAGACAGAAGAGATCTGCTGTGCCATGTGGGATCTCCCTAGCCAGCCAAGGATCAAACTTGTGCTGAAGCAGCTGCGGCCAGCTTCACAGTGCTGTGCTTTAACCCGTTATGCCACCAGGGAGGCCATAGACAACTTTTCTGTTGGAAAACTGGTAAGGCCTTCTTGGGAAGATGAGATCAGAAGAACCAATTAGCACACAGGTAAATAACTTCAAGTGCAGCAGGACCAGAGCACACACTGTACTATAGCACATTGTTGGAGAACTGGAGTCTGCCATCCACAAAGCATGTGGTACTGCCACTCAATAACCAGGTCACTTGCACAAGTCCCCTGCTCTTCAGACCACTTAGCTATCAAATGGGAATAGTAATTCCTACTTTAAGAAGATATTGTTCAGGGTTAAGTCAGTCAAGCTGGTGTGGACAAAAGTACTTGAGAGTCGTGGTGGAAGCTTAGGGGCGTTAGGTACAACATCAAGTTCTGCTCTAGCAGAGTGGTGAAATCATCCTATTCCACCCTCATCTTATCAACCCAAACTGGGCAAGTTCAGTTGGATCCTTACATGAGCAGGACATTTAGATGTGATCTAGAAGTCAGGTTTCTAATGTAAAAAGAGGCAACAATGCTATGGTGGAACAGAGATGACGGGAAGGGCCCTCTCAGACTCTGAGCTGACCCCCTGAGGAGCTCTGAGGGCTGACAGAGGTTGCCAGATCAGTTTGAAAACCCTGCAGAGCGGAAGGATGACTCGGACACACGCAGCTCTCATCTGCTGTAGATAGTCAGGAAATGGAGAAAGCAGAAGTCTGATCCACTGAGTCACGCTTGGCACCGAGAAATGAGCCCCTCTTTTGGAGAGGTGATTTGGACATCCCTGTTGAACTGGAGACTTGAGCAGTATTTGTCACACCATTTCCTCAGAAAGGGAAAGGGGCTGACGGAGGTGGGGAAAAGTGGGGTACGGGGCCAGGAGGCCTGAGTGGCCTGGCTGTTCAGTCAGCCCCAGGTCTGCTCTGTTCTACAGTTCTGTCAGTGGTATTGTATACATCAAGCTGGAGAAGGACTTCATTCTGTCATACAATATTTCACATTTAATTTTCCGTAACTTATCATAAACATCCTTACCATGTCATAGCCAAGGTTTTAAAAGCCCAACTCAAACTCTCTGTGTTGATTCTTTCACTTTGCAAGTTACTATGAAGTGAGTTGGGGAAAGTATTACTTACTAAACCGTTGTTGTTTGCAAGGAAGATTGTCCCAGAGTCCAGCATTGATGTTAGCTTTCAAGTTGTAGGTTCCAGCTAACTTCAGCCAGCATCAAAGGTGATGGGGCTGCATTCCCTTGGTGACATGAGGAACTTCTAGGTTAAGCACATGAAATGTGTGGTGTTAGTAGGGAGGCAGCCGCTCAGCAGCACCTGGAGGCAATTAAGCACGTGGGTGCAGTGTGAAATTCCTTTTCTTTAATCTTTTGACTTTGTGACACAAGTCCAGATATTGAGAGTAGGAGGTGGGGCCTGCATCTTGGCAACAAAGAGTGGGGCAGGCTCTGTGTGCCTCTGCCTGAAGTCACACGTCTTATATGTTCACTTGGTGTTCAGCACTTCTAGTGCCTGGCCCCACGGTGACACCATCAACTCCCTAATCACGCCTTCTCCCAACACTACCTTCATCATGTATCTTTCTGAAATTCCCCCTTTATACAAAAAAAACGCATCTCCGAATTTTTGCTTCTTTTCCTTTCAGCTTGTGCGACTAATAACATTGCCACTTTTCCATCACGAATAACATGAGAATAGTAAACATTAATAAAGTTGCAATGTAGAAGATACCTGGTACCCAGATATTTAATAATTATTCTTTTACTTTTTCCCACTTGATTGGTTAGGGTGGAAGAAAGCAATATAAGTCTGTAAGATCTTTGAGCATTTAACAATTAATGTGCTGCAAAATTTGCTTAAACTTTTCTCTCTTCTGTGAATACCTTAGGAAATTTAGTACTGACAGAGAATTCAGTTAAATTCAACAGTTTTTCTTAATGGGAGATTGGAAGTATAAAGGAAGCAGTGTCATCAATTCCAGCCTCAGAATGAGGGGCAGTGATGGGGCTTTTCCCAAAGTCTCATTTGACCTCTTCTTCCCTCTCCCTGTGATTTACTTCCCCATGTTCCACTTTTCCCCATGATACTTTCTGTGCATGAGAGGCTTGATTTCATCACTTCCTGTCTCAGTATCAGTTCTCTGGGCCTAAGTGTAGTCTACACTCTCATGTTCATCTCTTATTCTATTTGCTTTGCTCTGCATTTGGTGGACATTAAGAAACCCCAACTAAAGTTGCTTTAGTCAGGTTTTTTTCTCTTTGTATTCAATGAAGCAATTTTGTGCTGAAATAGAAAAATTGGGCCCTCTCTGGTGGCACAGCAGGTTAAAGCACATCACTGAGAAGCTTAAGCCACTTCTGCATGAGTTCGTTCCCTGCCTGCCCCAGAGCTGACCCACATGGCGTGGCAGACCTCTTCTGACCTGCCCGCTGCTCCCCTCAGCAGTGTACTTCATCGATCTGCCTGTTTTGCTCTCCACTCTGTCCCTGGTGAATCCTCTAACCCTCCACATCTCTGGCCTGTACCCCAGTTCTGTATGAATAAATAAATAAATCTTTTTTAAAAATGAAATAGAAAAATTACTCCATGTGCAAGGGAAGTTTGATGCTGTCAGATCAAGAGACTTTGCATAATTCTCTTCCAGCCTTCACTTTCTGGAAGAGAAGAAAAATTAACCTTAAAAGAGAAGGAGATGAAATCCTTCAGCAGAAGCTGAAATGAAAAACATTAGAGCTGTTAAATAGAAAGGGAAAAGAAGAAGAAAATTCGTAGTTGCAATATGGTGGTCAGATAAATCATCCAGGCCAAGTGAATGAAAGCATTTCTCATGATTTGGTGACAACTTCGCTAGAGAACAAAACTTATCAAAATAAAATGGACAATTATGTGTGAGTAAACCTGAAAAATCAAAGTTGTCACAATCACAGCAGCTAGTAACATCTCTTTAGCTCTTTCTAATTGATTGAAGTACTTCCACTACTGTTACCTAATTTCAGCCCAATATTTAAAAATACTTATATTGTTATTCAATATATTTGCTGAATGAAAAAGTGGCCTTTGGTTTGCACAAAGTTAAGTAACTGATAGATGGAATTGGTAGCCTCAATACTGACTCTGGGTAACTCACTCCTTCTTCTGCACCACTCCAAGATCAGAGCTGTTCCTATCATGGTTTGCGCTGGACACTATGCTGTTGTACATCTCACTTATTGGAATTTATGATAGCTTAGCTTCTCTCCCCCCACTCTTATTTCCCAGACATAGATCTTTCTATGATTATGCTCACTAATTTTGTTTCCAGGATCAAATTTTAAGCTAAATTTAAGTTGATAATTCGTAAAATAAGCAAGGTGGGAAACCTCAGTTAATTTGCATGTATTTCTCAGCCTTCTTGAGTAGAAAGACCTTCTAATATCAGGACTTGTTCAATAGGCCCTCATTATAATATCTACTGAATTAGAAAACCTAGATCAGGGATTTCTTGAAATATGTCTGTGTCAGATCCACCAGTCTCTTGGTGGCAAATCAGGTCTGAATTGTCTGGGAGAAGATGTTCTGGGGTAGTTTCTAGTGTATTTCCCAGTATCATTAGATTGGGTTTCCTCTTTCTGTTTCTTTGTAAGGAAACTAAAAGATAAGTAGGGTTCTCACTTTCTAGCTTATGGCTAACTGCCAACACCTCTCTCTTCTCCCCTCCACCTCAGTAACATGATAATGAAGCAACTACTTTATTTTCCAAATCTTTGTTAATATTAGCCATTGATTAAAGCCATTATCTTAATTTACTTAAACTGGAAAAATTGCCTTGAGATGCTGGGCCAGACACAATGGTCAGTGGAAATCTCAGGTAATGGACTTGGTTTTTGCCTCATCCAGAAGGCAGGCCCCTCCCTACTCCCTACTTAATCTCAACTCTCTGCACAGCAATTGTTATTCACGGCTCTGTTTTATGGTCCCATTTTCCACACTCTTCTTTCAAGTTCAGGAGTCTCCTCAGAGGGGAAAAAGGCTGGCCCAGAAGAGCTAACTCATTCATTCTATAAAATAACATGTGGCACCCACCACTCTGGCTGAAGGGGCCACAGAGCACTGGGCTACTGCATACTGCAAAGTGTATCATTAAAGAACCATTCTTTGGACGACACCACTTTCCCAATGTAAAATTAAACATAGTCATGGTGGTTTTTCTCTTTCTATACATTAGAAGAAGTATCACTCTCATTTTGGATAGGAACTATAGATGATGTTATGGTAGAAAAAGTATTGAGCTATGAGTTGGAAGATTTGCTCCTGCCTGGGAAGAACACTTGCAGAGATCCCAGTGTCCTCCTGTGTAGAAGGAACAGCCCAGGCTAGGGCCTCCCACAGACTTGACTCTAATATTCCATGGCTAAAAGAAAAAAATCTCTGGCTTAGAATATTCTTGTCAGTCACCACCCAAAAGCTGAATGTATCCAGGTGACATTGATATAAAATATTGACATTGCGCTCTATAAAGGAGTAGTGTCACATTACTGTTGCACCCAGGTTTCAGACATGTGAAAGTTCTGTCTTTTTTTGAATAATCAGTTTTATGTCTGAGGCGTAAACTTTGGCTGTGAAAATTTACAAAATGTGCAAATAAGTCTAGAGTTACCGTCAGTATTGCGAAACTAGATCATGTGTAGTTTCCTTCTGAAAAGGCTGAAAGAATAGGAAACTTATTTTAAAACAGTATAAAATAGGAACTCCTTTTTTTGTTTTGTTTTTGGTGGGTGGACATGGGGTGGTGTTAGGCATGTTTAAGCAAACTATGACTGGCTGTTTAAAATAGCAAATAAAGACAAAGAAGTGATTCTTGTGATTTTGATTAGATTTTTGTGTACAAATAAGAAGCTGTAAGTTAGCAGGGAGTGGTAATAGCGATAGCAGTTTTGGCTACATGCCAGAGTTGCCTGTTGGTATGATGTTGTCCAGGGGTGACAATTCTGGTCAGAGCTCCTGTAAGTTAGAAACTAGCTTCCTGTTTAGGTACTCAGGATGGAAGTCTGCAAGGCAGGAGCTAAGCTGAAGTGAAGTGGTTAGGAGTAGCAGAGTTCATCACTAGCTGCTCACAATTTAAAACGGACAACAAGGCAAAAGACTTTAAAGGAACTGCAGAGGCCAATGGTGCTTTGTCTTAAGCTCTTGGCTTGCTTCCTCTGTTCCCTTCCCTTTCCCACTTACAGACACACACTGAGCATGGTCAGGCATGCCCCAGACACCCCCCTGCCTGCAGAGTATATGGTAAAAGGGAACTGAGTAGAGGGACTTTGGACGGAACACTGGGCAGGTGCCCAGGGCTGTCTGGCGTGGACACTGAAGTCTGCCTCAATGGCGTGGAGGGCAGGCCCCCTTGGGTTGCGCTAACAACCTCCTGGCAGGTAGGCTTCCTGGAGGAAGTGATGCTAGGATCTAGGGCTGGTCCTGCCAGGCTGGGAAGGGATTGGAATTGGGGAACATTCTTTGAGGGAACTTGATGCATAAGGGCATGGAAGAGGAGTCCTAGGGGGTTCACTGGGTGTGTGAGGAAAAAAATGGGAGGGAAGACACAGGCATTAGTAAAAGGGAAGTATTGTCAACTCTTGAATTATGTGGGAGGAATAGTTGACTGTTTTGTATATAACTGAAAAATGAGAAAAAGAAAAAGTACTCAGCAAATGTTCTCACAGGTATTATAGCTTTATTCTTCCAGGTTTGTTTGTTTGTTTGTTTACCTTTGAAAAACGAGTGCATGCAATGTGTATTTATTGTAATATGTATGCATTTTTTGCCTCTCCGGCCAACTCTCACACACACACATATTGCCCAAAGTGTTTGCTATAGAAACTGGTCTATTTTGACTGTTGGAACCACAGCGCTCCCTGCTTATGTGACACTAAGTTTGATTTGTTGTGTGGTTTGGTATTGAAAGTGGAGATTAGGAAAGGTGGGGAGAAACAGGACTGGGAGTCCACAAATCTTTAAAGTGAAAGACAGGACTCATTCTAAAATTTTCCTACTGGGTAAGATTTACAGCTCCTTCCTGTCTTCCCCCTCAACCCCAAACTAATCCAAAGAGCACATGTTTATCTGGGAACCTAAACTCTGAGGGCCTTCCCACTGGGCTGGGGAGACTCAAACTCAGCACCTGGCTTCCCCAGGTAGGCCTGCCTCGAGTGTGCAGCCACCACCTAAGGACACGGCTTGCTGGGAAGGAGTTTGCTCCTTATCCTGATGGTAAAGGAGCATTTGAATGTCTACGCAGGACTTGCTGTAATGAAATCTGTGCTTTAAAGATGGCTCTGACCACAGCATACAGAATGACAAGAAGGGAAATAAGCCAGAGTCTGGTATTCATAGGAGAGGCTGGGAATGCTCATTGTTAGCACAGAGAATCACTGTGAAGAAGGTGAAGAACAACACTGTGTTCAGACGGAGGGCTGAGCACTTGGCATTGTTGTTATTGTGCTGGGTTAGAGGTGCCCAGGAGAGATGTCTGAGGTGGTCAAATGCATTAATATAGAAGTCTAGGGCTTAGAAGAAAGTTGTAAGCTGAAGAGAATTCTGAAAGACCGGCTCTGTGGACAGTCAGGACGCCTGGGCAAGGGCGGAAAGAGACAAATGCCAAGGTCCAGAGGGGGACACCGGGGGCCGGTTCCCAGAAGGCAGCACTTTAAAGACAAAGCAGGGCCTGTTCAGAACAGAGAACCCTCCTCTGGATTCTGCCCAAGGATATCCTTGTAGAACTTGGTTAAATCATTTCAGCCTAGTGGTGTAGGTGGACACCAAACATTTGACCTGATTCCCTTCTCTGTACCTGGTTCTCCCTCAGGCCTCCAGTTCTTGGAAGCCTTTTGTTTGTCCCCACAGCTTCCTCTCTACACCTAGCTCTGCACTAACTCGCCATTGCCTTTTCTCTCCAGCCCCTGACAGACACTTGTTCTAGCCTTTCTTTGTGTATTTGATTGCAAAAGATAGCTCACTAACTAGTTGATTTTGCCTCCCTGCTTAATCCTTTCAGTGGATCTCATCACCTTTGTAAAAACTTCTGGTTGGTGACCTGTGAGAAAACCCCTCTGTACCCTGCTCTCCTCAGTCTGGAGCCTTCATGTCAATCTAAATAGGAAATTAGAAGAACATGTGTGGATTTCTAAAACATTTTATGGGTCACTGTTCAGTTCTATTTAAGCATAAAGCATTTTCTTGACATATTCTTCTTCCCCAGCCTCTATGTTTACTTTCCTCCACAAAACTACCTCATTGTTTGAAATGAAAGTGAGAAAAGAAGGAAGCAGAATGTGTGACTTTGGAACTTTATGAAAAGACAAAAAAGTGCTTTGTTTCCCCTTCTCTTGGAATAAAAAACACCAAGAGGAATGAGAAAATATCAACAAGATAGTTAACACTGAAGCCAATAATGAAGGCATGTAATTTTGGTGGAGAAAAATGATGGTTTTTCCTCCTCTTGAGAGCTTTCCCTGTACTGAGATAACTCTCCCCTTTCCTCACACCTCCTGGAGCCTGCAGATATAAGGATAGGATTCCTGTGTTGATGAGGCCTTGCTATTCTTTAAAAAGTCAAGATTTTTAACTCATGCTGATTGTTCTGCCACCTCCTCCAGGGTCCATAATTCCCTGGGTAACGCTACATGTTACAAAACCGCATGCACATTGATTGTTAAACACATGATCATATTTCTCACAAAGACCACATTACCTGAGCCAGGACCAAGGCTCTATTTTAGCTGTGCTCCTTGCTCCAGTTTGCCATTTGAAAACTTGCCTCCCATCCCATGGGTCCCCCAACTTTAGGTCTCACCGGTCCCTCATCCCTCCTCACCGCAGCTGTCCCTGGGGCCCGCACACTTCCTCCTCTGCTGCACTCTCTCCAGCCCCTGGAGTTCCCACCACTGTGTCTCGCAAGCCCTGCGAGACCATCAGATGTAGGCCTTTGTTTCTTGACTTCCTCTTCCCTGGGATTCTGTCCTCTGTCCTCTCCCCAACCCTAGCCGCTGCATGGTCATGACCCACAGTTCTAAAGCTCCATGATTGCCCTTCCAGTCCATGGCCTCTCCTCTACTGGCTCACTCTCTCATACTCCAGTTCCAACTATCTCAGCCCTTCCCTGGCCTTTCCAGCATAAGGAAGCTTCCACCAGGTCCCATTCCCCATGCACTTAAGAGTTTCTTTTTTTCTTTTTACCAAGCTTCTAACCCCCCACTTGCCTCTTTCCCTTTATTATACATATCCCTTTGAAGCCCATCTCTTACCTGTTTGCCCATCAACCCATGCAACAGCCATGATCCACGCTGACGTGACATGCTGCTTTTGTTACGTCTAGCTGCAGGCCAGTAGTCTGAAGCTTCTGTTACTTCTGAAACCCAGTAGTCCTTTCAAGCACTTCTAAACAACTCTTCTCACCTTCTGCTTGCCTCCAGTCCTTTGCTCCTTCTTTCCTTTCTGTCTTTTGGTGGATTTCTTTCACTTTGAGAAGTTATTAATAGAAAACCCACATGCTACCTCTTGGCTGATGAACAGCCACCAGCATTCTACTCTCAGTCCAATCCACTCCTGCAATGTTAAAACATTGTTCTAGAAATTCTACATTAGTGTTTTCTCCTCATGTCTGTTCTAATCCCATAGGGTCATCTGTGACCCCATGACACTAAATACAAGGGCATTCCACTCTCCCCTTGAGGCTTGTGGTGGTGCATCATTTTCGAGTTCTCCTCTCACCTCACTGACCATTTCCTCCTCACCTTCCAGCATTGAGGTCCTCATAGGGAGGTCCTCCGACCTCTTTCTCCACAGGCATCCCCTAAGTTACCTTATCGGTAGTGCTGCCTGCTTTCCTAGAGCTCTATAACTAATGGCCACCAGCTGGGTGTGGGGATGCTGTTTGATCCACTGTGACTGCCCATGCTCTGACCTCTCTAAAGATGTCGCCCCTTATCTATTCCTCCGTCTGCCCACCCTGAGCTAGCTTGTCTCTGCACTGATATGCATCAGGCTCCACAAACTCAACATTTCCCAGAGTGACTGTCCTTCCACCCCAAAACCTACCCGCCTCTAGCCTTCTCCACTTCTGCTGATGGAAACACCATCATCATTCTAGTTGTCAAGCCCCAAAGTTGAGAGTCATTCTTGACTCTTTTTCTTATGTTAAGTATCTAATCCAGCAGCAAATCTGGTTGATTCTTCTTTTAAAACAGATGCCATTCCTAACTGGTCTGTCACTCTGACCCAGTCTGCAGACTCTCACAGTGGGAATTACCTCATAGTTGCCTGGCTAGGCTTGACCTTTAGCACTAGCTTCTTTCAGAGCCCCTTGAGAAGCAGCAGCCAGAATGTTGCTTTTCAAACAAGATAAATCAGGTCAACTTCCTCCTCTCAGCTCCAACTGTCTTTAAACCTCCACCAGAATTCAATTAAAACCCCCAAGTGGGGGGTTTTGTTCTGAGACTCTAGTCTTGTCATGGATTCGCCTTCGTGAAGATTTTTATTCTTTAATTTGCTTGGAAATCTATGTGGCAGGGTTTCATGTACTTGCCATATCAAAAGACTCAACTTAGGCTTTTGTATAACTATAGATCTGGGTGTCTTGGGGCCTTGGATGAGTCTAGGACTCACTGCCAATGGAGAATTTGCTGAATTAGGTGAGTGCTCACGTCTCAGATTAGATTTAACAAAGAATGCTTTTCTTCTTCATCATACAGCAACTGCCGCCAGGAAGGCATTGTTTCTCACTGGTTTAAGTTAACTTAGTGAAGTCCAGTAATTGTCTCCTCAGATTGTTGGACACAGAACAATTCGAACTGCCGAGCAAAATGCTTGACAGGATTTGTTCCTTAGATTCAGTTATTTCCCACCCCCACCTCTTAACACCTCCCTCTTTCACCTCCATCCTTGGGAAAAGGAAAAGTCCTAGAGCACAAACTGTCACAGGTTCCATTCATAAACATTCCTTATTTTGAAAACTCACTTCAACAGGGTCAAAATACAAATAAAGTTAGCAAATCTGTTTCAGATGTATTTGAAAATTATCGGATCTCTTTGCAATTGTTGCAGGAGAGGTAATAAATTGGGAATTATTTTCTGAGCTAGAGTTCTGGGAATTCTTTCCACCTGACAAAACTCAAGCTCTTTTAAGGTATTTTGAAAGAGCTGAACTATAGCACTTATGTCTGCTTCATATTTTTTCACTCCTTAGCTGTCTGACATAGTGCATATCTATTTACTAATATGTTATTTTCTGTCTTCCCCACCAGAAACTTAACTGCACATTTGATTTATTTGCCCATATCCTAGAATAGAATGGGCTCCTTGAAGGCAGGACTGTGTGCACATGGTTGGTAGATGAATGACAGTCCTTGAATCAGAAGTTCCTGTCTCAAAGGTACCTTGATCATCTATCTATAGATGCACTTAGCATGTCCTAGGGGTGAGCATCCTAGTGAAGCTATAAATGATCAGACTCTGAAATTCACTCTTAGCTTTTTTTCCTGTTAACTTGTGCATATTCATGGATTTATAGGGCTATATAAATATGACTACATACTTAGTAAGCAATCCTGGAAGTGTGTCTAATTTATAGCACAAAGCTCAGTGTTCAGGTTCTGAGACATTCTGGGAGTTTCTGAATGGGAATCTGCATCAGATGTCATTTTTATTAAATAGGGGTTTTATTAAATCAATGCTTATTTATTAGAGCCTGTGACTTGAAAGGCAGCAGATACAATCATTTTCATGTGTGCTGTTATGTTTTTTTCTAACAACTTTTAAATTTAGCATTGAAATGAATTTATAAAAAAGAAAAGTCAAACTGACCTATAATGTATCAACTAAAAGCCTTATATCCTTGATTCCAGCTTAGCAAATCTAATGCTTCTTTCCAAACACCTGAATAGATTATGGATCTACTTTTCCCACACAGATGGAATCATACAGTGTGTTTTATGTTACAGCTTTATAGATTGACATATTAGATATTTTTCATATCAGTAAAGAATGATTCTCCTTATAGTTTTAAATCTGCTTAATATTTGCTTGTACAGATGTCCTCTGATTTATTTTGCAATTCCCTTATAATCAATGTCAGTTTTTTATTTTGTTTTTCATTAGCAAACAATGCATGGTGATGAACCTTTTCTACATATCTTTGTATATTTGTACAAACATGTTTGAAGGATCACTGGGTTCTAATAAATAAGCATTGATTTAATAAAACCCCTATTTAATAAAAATGACATCTGATGCGCTTTTCTGTAGATCTACTATACCAAAATTATGTATAAATTTTTACTTTAAATTTTGATAGTTATTTCGAAGGTCTTTCTAAAAATAAGACTAAGTTTTGCTTTATCAGCTTGCCGAAACTGGATATTAACACTCCGCAATTCAGTTTTATAGGTAAAATTTAGTATTTGATTATTGCAATTTATATTTCTTTAATATAGATGAAGTCAAGCATTCTTTCCTATGTTTATTTTTCTCTTAAGGTTTACTTTTTTTTTAACTCTTTCTTTAAAACTTTTGCCATTTTTTGTTAGCTATTCACCAAACATCATTTACATATGAACTACAAATTACACATGAATTACAAATTACACATGTACTGAACTGAATGTTACAGTTTTTCATTTTATTAAAAACACCTTATAAACATGTAAATACATATTACTATTTAATAGTTTGCCTATTAACAGTGACTTCCTTAATATTCCTTTATTGATGAACATTTAGAGCATCTCTAATTTTTCAATACAAAACATTGCTCTTCCTGGTGGTGCAGCTGGTTAAAGCGCAGCACTGCAAGCTAGCCACAGCCACATTCCCACCTCTGCCCCAGAGCTGAGCCACATGGTGCGGCAGACCTCTCCTGACCCGCCCACTGCTTCCCTCAGCAGTGTACTTCATCAATCTGCCTGTTCTGCTCTCACTCTGTTTCTGGTGAATCCTCTCACTGCCCCTGAGCCTCTGGCCTGTACCCCAGTTCTGTATGCATAAAAAATCTTTTTAAAAAATCATTTCTCTGGACAGAACTTTATTTTATCTTTTCCTTTTATTGTCCAGCCTCAGTTGTTAGATAACAAGATCTACATAAAAAGCTTGTAATTTGCTTAACATTCACAGCTGTTTCTGGTGAATCCTCTCACTGCCCCTGAGCCTCTGGCCTGTACCCCAGTTCTGTATGCATAAATAAATCTTTTAAAAAAATCATTTCTCTGGACAGAACTTTATTTTATCTTTTCCTTTTATTGTCCAGCCTCAGTTGTTAGATAACAAGATCTACATAAAAAGCTTGTAATTTGCTTAACATTCACAGCTTTCACTGAGAAAAATTTGTCATGCAAGTAGTGAATTGTTTGTAAATTTGTGGTGCTTTGGGGTCAATTAAGATAGTTCCCCTTTCACCTCAGAGCCAGTCAGTAGTGTACATCCGAGAACACCCACAAAAGTTTGGAAATAAAACTGAAAAACTTTTCTCCCTCAGGGTAACTTGGGAACATTTTGCTTCCTCTCCTTTCAAAATAACAATTATGGTTCATCAGTCACAGGTCAAGGGATAGGTCATTTATATCATTGCAGTGATAGGAAAAAAATGATATAAAAAAGGGTAGGGAAAGCAAAAATGTCTCTCATGCCACAGTGCCATTAATTTGGACAAAGACCACTTTGTCCTGGATGTACAGAAGTGGTGAGTCTCTTCCCTGAATAGCTGGGAGTGGGGAAGGCATCACTGGCAGATGGTCTCTTCACTTCCTTAGGCAGTGGATATAGTCTGACTCACTGAAGCAGAGTCTGGAGCGTACAGCTTCTCCCAAGGTTGATGTCAACCATTCAGCAAAAGTGAGATGGCTGCCAGTCAGCATGTGTGAGGTAACACCTGTCTCTGTGGGCATCTTCCCACCTGTGGTCACTTGGTTCTAAAAGATTGGCTTTATTGCTTGTCATTATGACCCAAATCTGGATTTTGGTCATTTTGCTAGTGAGGATATTATTATGATGATTGTTATGAATGGTGGTGATAACTACCACCTTGCATTGGGCATTTTTGCATTCTTTTCCATCTCACCTTAACACTGCCATGTTGGCACTATTATTCTCATCATTTTATAGAGTGGAAAACTTGAGACTTTGAGAAGAAACATTTTATATAAACCCAAGTTGACTCACCCTAAACTCTCCATCCACAGTCACAACTATCAAACTACTCCCTGAGGCATCATTATCTTGCTACTTCCTGGCAATCCCAAATTATACATCTATATCTTGGCCAGTTTTACTTGAGGTGGGATTGAGGAGAATCCTGGGAGGAGGAAGTAGTACAGGAGAAGCTTTGACTACTTCCCAGCTTGGCTAGGCACTGGGCTGCCCCATCCAGCTGCCACTAAGAGTTGTCAAACCCTTTCCTTGGTTGTAAGTCCACTGCCACAGGTGGTGGTGATATTTTTTTAGGTCATTCTTCATTTTGTACTTTTTTCATCTCAGTTGTATTTTAAATACACAGTTCCATTATTAGTTACCTTCATGTTATGTAATTATCATTACCATCCCTCTCTAGAACTTTCTTCATCTTTCAAAAGTGTGCCCATTAAACAAAAACTTCCTGTTTTCCCTCCTACAAGCCCTTTGCAGCCACCATTTTGTTTTCTCTCTATGAATTTAACATCTTAGCACTTCATTTGCATGAAATCCTAGGTATTTGTCCTTTTGTGGCTGACATTTCACTTAGCATAATGTCCTTAAACTTCTTCCATGTTATAGCATATGTCAGAATTTCACTCCTTATTATGGTTGAGTACAGTTCTCTGATATGCGTCTGCTACATTTGCATATCCCTTCATCCTTGGATGGACATTGGGTTGCTTCCACTTTTTGGCTTTTATAAATAATGCGTCTATGAAAAGGGGTGTACAAATGTCTGTCCTTCCTGTAGTTTTTGGGTACATACCAAGAAGTAGAATTGGTTAACCATATGGTAATTCTGTTTAATTTTGGGGGGCATACCCATCCTGTTTTCCATACCAGTTGCAACATTTGGAAGGGTTCTCCTGGAAAGGATTATTCTAAGTGAAGTGAACCAGAAGGAGAATATAATAAATACATGATGGCTTCACTTCTATGTGGAATATAGGTTAACGAAGACAAACTTTAAAACCAGTTTTTGAACGCTGTAGTTTTGAGGTGTCTAGGAGGGGAAAAAAGGGAGAGGGAGAAGAGAAGGGGAGAAAACAGGGTGGTAGGAGAGCACAGTGAACTGTGGTGGAAGACAATGGGTATTTTGATCAGCACAGAAAAGCTATGATAACCATACAATTTAGATGAAAATCCTATATTGTAAAGAAAACAAATGAGGATAAAAAATAATGGCTGTCATTAAAAATTAAAAATAAATACACAAGACATAGGAAAGGGTTCTAATTTCCCCACCTCCATACCAACACTGAGTATTTTCTTTCTTTTTGTTGGTTTATTTAACTTGATTGTATTGTTTATTTGTTTGTTTATGGGTCCTTATGGGTGTGGGATGGTTCAACAAGTTTGTGCAAGAGATAGTTTATTAAAATTAGTGGATGTATGTTTATTCCTTGTTTGATAAAGGTGATTATCTTTCCTGGAAACTTACTGATTTAGATATGGTTGTTTAGTGCAACAGCCATTTTGGAAATCATGGCTCCCTGAGGCATTGTGGGTTCTTGTATGCTATTGGATTGATTCAATTCTGATTTACACAGAAAAGCTTGCCAGTCCTAAGTTTGTATATGTAGTGCTGCAGTTGCCTCTAAGAAGCTATGGATGTGGTCTCACAGACTGTAAACTTCAACTTGGTAATTTAAAAAATTATCTAGTTTTCTAACCCAAAAGCCCAAAGGTAGATGACTGTATTAAAAAGATGTGGTACATATACACAATGGAATATTACTCAGCAACCAAAAATAAATAAATAAATAAATAAATAAATAAATAAATAAACATGACTTTTGCAGCAACATGGATGGAGCTGGAAAAGATCATGCTTAGTGAAATAAGTCAAAAAGAAAAGGAAAAATACCCCATGGTTTTTCTCTTAGCCGGAGTATCATGGACCAGGCGAGAAAATAATAATAATGAACAACTATATACCAGACATTTTATGGGGATGGAGTGGGGAATACGACCAAAAATGGGGTGGGGGTGGGGATTGCACTGGACTATGGTGATGGCACTCGGGTGATTTGGTTGCTAGAAGTTGCCTGCTTCATAGGTTATAGAAAACTAGCAAGGGGCTTGAGCAGGACAGGCAGTCAGCACTAGTAGCTGTCACCCCCAGCATCACCATCCTCATCATCAAAGTAATAAACTTCCTTATTTCTTAGCAGTGTAACTTGAAAATAATGAAAAATAGTATCTCAAGTAGTCAATGAAAACTAAAACAAAATTTCTAAGAAATTTTGACCCTCCAACATAGCAAGGAATGTGTTCTCTATTCCCTACCTTTCTCTATCCAAATTAAGCCTTAAGTATATTAACCCTAATATTAAGTATAAGGATCCAGTATAGAAGATCAATGAGTATTAATAGGTAGAAAGTTGTTCCTATAAAAACTTTCAAGAATTATAAAACAAGTGCTGTGATTTGGAGCACAGAGGAGATGTGCTCAAGCTACTTAAACTTTCTTTTTGTAAATTCTCTTTTTTCTTTGTATTCTGTTTTTCTGTTGTCACTAAGTGGTCTTTTTAGGTCAGCTTGGGACTGACCCTCAGGAGGGCCCTTCAGAAACCCTGAGAAACCCTCAGAGAGAGATTTTGCCCATTTGCTGCTCATTGGCTCAATTTCCATCAATTATTATTGTTTCATTGACTTCTTGGGGATTTTGACAGTAATTAATGATTTGAGTTCTAACTTTCCTAAGCATGGGGAATTAGTTATCTAGAGACTGAAGCAAACCTGCCTAAGAGAACAGGTAAAACCCCATGAAACCAGAGTTTGGGCAGTTTTCTTGCTCAATTTCTCTCCCTGTTTGTCTAGATGACAAATGTTTTCCAACCAGCCAATTCTAACACAGGCTGCGTTTTCAGTTCCAGTTTCTCAATTAGGCTGGAATTTCCTGGGTAGATTTTAGCTCTGCTTGAGGGAGCACATTGAGCCCTCCATTAGGTTCCTTTCTTTCCATTATTCCCTCCCTCGTCTGACTTAAATGTGGGTTTCTCTTCATTAAAATAAAATAACTTACTAAGCAAAAGACCCTGTTATTTGCCAATTTCACTGAAAAGAGATAGTAATTAGATGACTCAAGAACACGAAAGCAAGACTTCCAGAACAGGCCATCCATACAAACACTAATTTGTCCAAAGTGTCACTCACATTTTCTTGTGCATCCTACCCAGTAGTGTCCTGAGCAAACCATTCAGAGAGCAGATTCTTAGGGGAGTCTAAGCATCTGATGAGGACAGGTTGCTGAAAGGTGGGGTACAATGTGTGGGCACTGGGGTTGACTGGTTTCTGAGGAAAACAGGAAAAGATAAGTGCCCTCTGTAGTTCACTCAGAAGTGCCTTGCAAAGGCGGTTATTCGAACTCCCCGTTAGTATGTAAACCATAAATAAACTCCTCAGGTCAGGCCATGCACAGAGTGTGGGGAGGATTTGCTGCAGCTGCTCACAGCATTTACTCCTCACTTGGGGATAGAAGCATAGACTTCCCTTTAATCATTGCTATTGGGTATGCTTAACTCAATTGCTTCTGAAAACTTGGGTCTGATTTAACATTTCTGAAATATACCCTGGAAAAGTTGTATCTACAAAACAAATAGGACTTTGGATTTTGTGTTCAAGGCCCAATGCTCCCTTCCGAGGCACACACATGGTAAGTGCGCGTGTAGGTGTGTCAGTGTGCAGTGTGCAGCAGAGGCTGGTACTTCACAGAGGGCTGGAATTGAAAACTTTCTGCAGATGGATATTTGTGTATGTGCACAGGTGTGTGTGTGTGTGTGTGTGTGTGTGAATTGATGTATGTGGACATACTGAAAAATGGACATGAGTTACTAGACAGCCACAGAGGTATGTGTCCATATTGACCCTCTCAGAGGAGAGTCAGAAACCCACCTTTTCCCAACTCCACCTGGAAGAAGTCATGCCTGTGTGTAATTTGCTGTGGGCACTGGAGAATCCTTCTCCCTTCTTCACACCAGCAGTAGGGATGGCAGGCCTTCCTGTCTGATTTCCACAGCTGTGGGAGTTGCTTGGCACACACCAGTGGCCAGCTCCATTTCTGCTCAAAATGCATCAGAGAGGCCTCTCTGCAAGGCTTGCAGCACCTGAGAGTGGAATTCTAGTTTTTAGTACCTCACAACATATGACTCATAAAACATTAACTCATGAAACATTTGGGGGGGAGGGGTTGTTGGTTTTTTTTTAATAAATATAATAGTTTATGTTTACATCATTTTGTGCCTTTTTCCATCTCAGTTCATGAAACATTTTTAATATCATCTCTATGTCTAGAACTTCCGTTGTGTACTGGGTACTTGGAACTTCAGAAGAATCTGTCTGATTTTCTGGCTCAGTTTGGGAATAGAGAATTCACTCTCTAACCTAGCCCTCTCTCTGCCCTTCTGACAGTAACACAAACACACACTTCAGAGGGAGAAAACATCATCATCATATATTTCTGTTACAGGGCACCCCAGTGTGAACTGGGCTGCCTGCCAGTGGGTCCTCACCCGTGCGCTTAAAATTTAGTTGTAATGGGCCCTCCCTGGTGGTGCAGTGGGTTAAAGCACAGCACTAAGAAGCTAAAGCCACTTCCGCATGAGTTCCATCCCCACCTGGAGGTGACCTACATGGCCTGGCAGACCTCTCCTTACCCACCTGCTGCTTCTCTCAGCAGTGTACTTTGGCAGTCGGCTTGTTCTGCTCCCCACTCTGTCTCTGGTGAATCCTCTTGCCGCCCTTGCACCTCTGGCCTGTACCCCAATTCTGTGTACATAAATAAATAAATCTTAGAAAAAAAAATTTACTTGTACTACAGGCACACACAAAAGGGTCAATAATGGATTTATTTACAAAAAGGGAAAGGAAAAGTAACAACCCAGGGAAAGAGAGAGATACAAGGTAACTAGAATATATTACCAGCTAGGCTGACTTGGAACTCCAGTACCGAATGGATATCACCCAGTCACGAGTCCTGAGAGTCGTTGCCCCAGCGAGAGAGTGCCATTGGAAAATGGCTCCCTGTTTATCCACCAAAGTCCCAGAATGCCTGCTTAGCTCTGCCTTTGGGGCCTTGCAGTTCTCTCCTTGATACTGCTGAGAATTGTCCACAAAATTCTGCAGAGTTCCTCTAGGACATCCTTCCCCTTAACATTTCCACTGAAGGTACAAAAGGGGAACTAAGAAATGCATATTCGCTGTGCTATTTGAGCAGAAGTGTATGAGATGTGAGGTCTATCTAAATCTAAATCAGTTAACTTTAAACCAGGAATATGAAAACATGCTAACTTTATCTTCTTACATTAGTGCTCTCACTTTAGGTAAGGGTAGTGCTTTTCATTTCAAATTTCCAGTAGCTTTACACAAAGAATCACTGAGAGTTAGATAATAGCACATGAAAATGAGACATTTTTAATTACTTGTTTAGCATCAGCAGGTAGCTTAGACCAGTTAGGATTTTCTCTTGTTCTCCATCCCAGGCCCAAGATGAAGAAAATCTTCTCATATGACTTAAAACCTAAAGATTAATTCAGTTTCCCACGCCCTCTAAGAAATGGCTCTGGCCCAGCCTTGAAATGAGGGAGAAGTGCCAGGTTCCTCTGTTTTGGAATCATGGAGCTGAAGGAGTCTTCCCTATATTTTATGAAAAACAGAAGCTCAAGCAAGCATTATGTTCCAAACAATTGATTAACTCAGACTTGGGCCAAGGTTACCCCAGCTGCTGTCACCTACCCATGCGCCCCTCTGTCCTGGGGCATCTCCAGCTCCTGATCTGGGCCCTTTTTTGCTGACTCGTGTGGGGACTTCCTGTCCCAAGGATGAAGAGAACTTCACCCACTTGTGGAATTGTTTATAGGCAATGCATTGAGGCTGAGATTTTGTCCCATCTATGTAGAATGTTCCTTAAGGTGCAGTGATTCTTTAACTTCAGTACGTACAGATTTCCCAAAGATCTTGTTAAAATTCAGATTCTGATTGATTAAATCAGGATCAGAATCCAAATGCCATACTTCTGACAAGTCCCCAAGTGATAGCAAGGTTGCTACTGGTTGGAGGACCACACCTGGCATCACAGGGCTAAGACTGGTTCCCCGGACAACACCTCAGAATCCTGATTCAAGATGAATTGGTTTAAGGTGAGACCCAGATAGTGGTATTGTTTAAGAGCTCCCCAGATGCAGTCAGAGTTAGGAAATACTGGCTCTAGGGTTAAGATTTAATTTAACTGCTAAATACACAAAAGGGAAATTAAAATCCCTTCCAAGCCATTCCACTAAACTTTGATGTGTCTCTGGGAAAGTAATTTCCTTTTGGCCCCATCACAGTTCCAGAGGGAATGACAGTTATTGCTTTTTTATAGAATATAGGGTCATTTGGATGAAGGAATAATTTGCTGCCTTAATTTTAGCCTGGTTGTTTTCATTCTGATAGGTCTTAACCTCATCCATGCCAACAATATAGCATCATCTAGCTAAGTCACTCTTTTTTTATTTTTTAATTATTAATTTACTTTTTGAACAGCCCATATCCTTTTTTTTTTTTTAGATTTATTTTTGTTTATGCATACAAGAAGTGGGATGCGGCCAAAGGTGTTGGGGCCAGGGAAAGTGAGAGGATTCACCAGAGACAGGGTGGGGAGTAGAACAGGCAGAATTACTGAAATACTCTGCTGAGGGAGGAATGGGAAAGACAGAAGAGATCTGCTGCACCATATGGGTCAGGTCCCTGTCTGGGAATCAAATTCAGGACCTCACAGTGAATGTGCTGAGACTTAACCCCTAGACCACTAGGGAGACCCTAAATTCCTTATTTTGAATCATAAGGCAAACTGATTTAAACCTCTTTTGCTCCATTTAGCTTCTAGAAGATGCTTCTAAACCCTGCCTTTTAAATGGGCACATCACTCCTTGGGGAATGAAAATTTGTTCGTGGGGAAGAAGGAAATCTTAGATATTACAATAGTTTGTGTCCCCTACCACAGCTCAGACTCACCTGACAAAATATTATTTCTTTGTATTTTGTTTCTCCTGCTAAAAATAAACTTTAATTTAAAATATAAATCTAATTAATTTCTTCTTCCTTAGTATGATACTGAAAAAATGTTGGGAAATGCTGTTCTAAACAGACAAAATAAGACAACACAAAATAAGCATATGTGTACTTCCTGTGATGAACTCTATTGGGGAGAGTTTATAATTCCCTTTCTGAGGGAATTTGGGCTAACAAAAACTGAATTCTGAGAGGAAACTTCAAAAGTATTTTCCTCTTCTCAATACAAAAGTATTCTTTCAATGAAAAAGAATTAAGATTTATTTATGCATTCAAGAACAGGAGTACAGGCCAGAGTTGTGGGGTATGAGAGGATTCACCAGAGACAAAGAAGGGAGCAGAACAGGCAGACTGACTGAAATATAACTGCTGAGGGGAGCAGTGGGTGAGACAGTAGAGGTCTGCTGGGCCATGTGGGTCACCTTCCTGCGTGGGGATTGAACTCATGCTGCAGTGGCTGCTGATAGCTTCTTAGTGTTGTGCTTTAAAACCTTGTGCCTCCCAGAGGGCCCTCAATGAAAACTTTGACTTCTAGAAGCATCTCAATAACTAGTCCATCTCTGTTACTCATGTGACATTTTGGAGTCCAGGGTTAAAGTATAAATCCTGCCTCTCTCCTAAAGTATTTCTACAGTGTCAACAAATGGGGGAGGAAGAAGGTATTCTGTGAAACAAAAGTTGACCCTAGATTCCATTAGCCAAGGTAGTCTCTGATTTCTTCCTGCTATTGCAAAATGGAGCTGGAGTTACTTTAGCCAAAGTAAATACAACTTAAAAAAATTAAGGTTTTTTATTTTTTTTAAAAAAGAAACCAAGAAAGAACAATACATGTAGGCCAGAGAAGAATGAATTTTACATAAGAGGAGAGTTGTAGTCTTTAATGACCTCAAAAGCAAATCCTACCTGAAAGCATTTATTTTGCTCCCATATCTATTATTTATTCAACTTGGTTAATGCCAAGTTTTAGAATCATGATCTTGGTGAATACAGTACTATTATTATTGTTTGAAATATGAGCTCATTCAAGTACTCTGACATGAAAAAGAAGGCCAACGTAAATAGGCTTGTTGCAAGTCTGCGGTTATTTCAGAGAATCATTTTTAAAATGCATTCAGATTTGTATGCATTTAGGTATGTGTGATAAAGTCTCACCAACAAGTTCCCAAGATGTCTTACTCTCTTATCAAGATGAGCGATATGGGTCCCTGGTACTTTGTCAGTGTCCTCTGGCATATATCTGCGTGTTTACTCAGCTCCTGGCAGGAGTGTCCCACACAGGTTCCTGGTGTGAACTGCACTTTCAGACTTACGCTGAGATTATAGCCAACTGGGCTCTTTCGAACTCCTGGCCCAGTTTGTGTCTAATGATCAGGGTATTACTTAAGCACCCAAGAATAGAAATATACACACTCTACACCTGCCCTAAGTGACTTCATTCCTGTCATAATCAAAAGTAAACAGGTAAGGAGCAGGAGACATGGGTCACAAACATTGGAGGGGAAGGAGTCTGCCAGGCTGCCTGCTGGAGGTGATAGCCCAGCTCACCTGCAGAATGAAGTGTCCAGGGGAAAGGAGCAGGGAGGGGGTGTTGCAAGCAGGGGCAGGTATGGAAACCAGGAGGCTGGACTGGAGATGTTTGCAGTGAGGAAGCAGGAGGCTCACCAGGGACTGAGTCAGCAAAGCTTTGGCCACAGTGTTAGGGAGTTCAGACTGTGTCTCAAGGCCCGTTTGAAGTAAAGAATGACCTTGCTGGACTTGCGCAAAGGATTAATATATTTTTGTGGAGGAATACTATAGCTCAGTCCTTCACAGAAGTAACATCTAACCGAATTGGCAGGCAGGGATCGGACCCCATGTTGCCTGACAAGCAGAGCCTGGGCCTTCTCCAACATGTCTGCCCTGCTCCAGTGCCACTCATTAGTCTTAGTGACAAGCTGTACATTACCGTATTGTTTCTACGAAAGAAAAAAATCCAACCTCTTTCGTTCTTTGTGATTTACGATTTTCTCTGTTCAAGAAAGTTCCTTGGTATCAGCCAGGCATGAGCCACCCGCTGACAGCACTGTGAGTCCTGCCTCGTACACAGGGATTATTATGTGCCAGATTCTGTGGCCACAGCAATATCATTTGTCCAACTCCCACAGCAGCTGCAGCCGTGTTCTAACAGCATAGCATTCTGGGACTACTACAAACCCAACATTTTCCAAAAAGTTTTCTTTAGTTCAGGTAAAAGTTTGGTGACAAGTTCAGAGGTTTTAACAGATCAAGTGTGAACAGAAAAGATATGTGATTTCTACAGAGAGAGGTCTGTTCTCTGGCATGATAAGCACCATGAAACAGCATAAAAATAATGACAAAGCTATAATTAGTAGGTGCAAATGAGCTTTACACAAATTCACCACCAAGGGGTAAAGGGAAGAGAAATTACCAAGAGCAGTTCAGGAAAGCATGGCTGGGACTGACTGGGAAAAGGAAAGGCTTTCTAGCAGGGGGAAGAAACACACCTAGTATTGATGGATGAGCCAGCCAGACCTTTGTTAGGAAACATGACCTGACTGAAACCAGAGTTGGAACTGGGTAAAAAAAAAAAAATGAGGATGATTTTGCAAATGAGTACGGAATGGCAGGGCCTCACAGCTGAGCCACTAAGAGTTCAAGGCAGAAGCTGACAGAACCCATTCGTTCCTGTGCGACTTAACCAGAATTAGAACTTTGCCTCTAACTGCTTGTCTGGACTGGACTTCCCTCCCTCTCTCTCCTTTATCTTTGCCATCTGGAAATATTTTCCATTAAAAACCTATTTGATTTCCTTAAATTTCTGATTGTGTGGTAAGTGATGAAAAATGGCTTGCCTCCCCGATTTTATTGTTTCAGTCCTTGATTGTTCCTCTCTTGCTGTCGTACTTGTCCTGGGGTGAGCTTTCTGGCCACCTTGGAGGGGATTGCAGAAAGAACTGGGGAAACTGGTACTGTGGGCTTTGATGAACCTGACCCGAGGATGCTGCCTATCCAGGGTGTCCTCTGCCTGACATCCTGCCATTTATTTGTGTTAGCTTCCTGCTTTCTCAGGCTCTCTTTTTCATTTGAAAACTAAGACAATGATGTCTATATATCTACTGCCAGAATTTAGAAGTCTTTAGCAGGTTCTATGTATATACATTAGAAAATGTTGTGAGAATAGATATTAAAAATCAAGTTGAGGGCCCTCCCTGGTGGCGCAGTGGGTTAGAGCACAGCACTAAGAAGCTTAAGCCACTTCAGCATGAGTTCGATTCCCGCCTGCCCCGGAGGTGACCACATGGCGTGGCAGACCTCTCCTGACCCGCCCGCTGCTCCCCTCAGCAGTGTACTTCGGCGATCTGCCTGTTCTGCTCCCCACTCTGTCTCTGGTGAAGCCTCTTGCCGCCCCTGCACCTCTGGCCTGTACCCAAGTTCTGTATGCACAAATAAATAAATCTTAAAAAAAAAAATCAAGTTGAAAACTAAATATCCTCATTGGAGACTTGGGGTGCAGTTATTTAAAAAAGACTCAAAATGGTGAATATCCATTTACTCACTGCTTTTTGAAATTCGAATGAGACTGATATACAAGAAATGATTTCAGGAACTCACGTTCTTTGGTTTTCCTTTCTGGCCGTCTGTGGCCACCTCCCTTAAATATTAAAATGAGAGCCGTATTCTGTCTTTCAGATCGCTGAGGGAATGGCATACATCGAGAGGAAGAACTACATTCACCGGGACCTACGGGCAGCTAATGTCCTGGTCTCTGAGTCACTCATGTGCAAAATTGCAGATTTCGGTCTTGCTCGAATAATTGAAGACAACGAGTACACAGCAAGGGAAGGTATGTTCTGCAAGGAGTCTTTAGATAGTCTGTTATTGCTTAGGCTTCTGCCTTTTCTGGCCTGATTTGACTAAGTAATTTCAATAATCATCACTTAACAAAGGACTCAATTGATAAAATATTCACAATGTACTTTTCTGTTGAGTGTTCCATTCTATTAATAATATTTATTTTAAAAAATGTACTGCCCCATTTAATTTCACATGATGCTTCGGTAAAGTTTACAGAGGCTAACATTTGTATTTTAATTAAACATAGCAAAATGAAGAACTGACAAGATCAGGAGCTTTTAATATTATTTGTGAAAGCTTTTTACTCAATTAAGTACAATTTCCTTAGATATAGAGAAAATATTTTTAACAGTAATTCTATATCCAGGTCTTTTCATTACAAATTAATGCATGGAAATTATCACACACAGAAATAAATATTATGCTACAAAACACACTTTATTTTCCGTATTATATATATGGATATGTATTTCCCATGTTCTAAAGATGAGCAGAATGGCTTTAAATCTCCTAGCCCTGCATGGTGCTATGATACTGAAATGTCAGGGTTTCAGGCCTAGTCTCCCAGCCAGGAACGGCTCCCAGGCTGCAGTAGCAGTGCTGAGTCCCAGCCACTAGGCCACCATGGGTTGGTGTCTCAAGAAGCCACACCAGGAACTTCAGTCACTCAGGCAAGCAAGCGAGAAGGCAAATTGCTTTAGAGAAAGACAAAGGTTATTGGGGAGAAAAGGAACAGAAATATTGTGGGACCCCCACGCCGGTGGAACCAGGCCAGGAAGGGGCAAGGGAGCTGAAGTGGAGTGAAGCTTCAGGTAATATATACCTTTTTCCAGAATTAGTTTAAAGGTCCACCACTCTCTCTGTGATTGGTCAGTTCTCTGTGGTCTCACTCACTGCCCTAATGGCTCTGTGGCCAGAACTAAGTCTCTGTGTCCCAGCCCTTAGCATGCATTTCTTTTTTTTTTTTTTTTTTTAAGATTTATTTATTTATGCACACAGATCTGGGGTACAGGTGCAGGGGCAGTGAGAGGATTCACCAGAGGCAGAGTGGGGAGCAGAACAGGCCAACTGATAAAGTACATTGCTGAGGGGAGCAATGGACAGGGTCAAGAGAGGTCTGCCACACCATGTGGGTCACCTCCAGGGTGGGGATCGAACTCATGCTGAATTGACTTTAGCTTCTTAGTGCTTTAACCTGCTGCACCACCTAGGAGGGCCAGCATGCATTTCTTTATCATCCTTGCTCTGGAATGTTGCCCCTAGTCCTGGGGTGTTTGATTAGTCCCTTTTGGAATTTGCTGCCCTTATCTCTGGAGCTTTCCTTAACTCTCCTGAGGTCTCTGCCTGCACTGCCCTGAGGCTGCCTAATTCTATCCCTAGATCATTGGGGCTAGAACCTGCCTGGGCTCCACTACCTTTTCCTGTTACTTATGATCTGAGGATTCTGATGGCCTCACAAAAAGCCCTCGGAGTATTTTTACAGTGCTTTCTCTCTTCTCAGAGAGCCAAGCATTTTTCTTGAGATTACTAAAAATCGTCAGACAAGTATTGCTTGCCTTTTAACTACACATGTGTTTTCTGGAATGACTGACAAAGAAGACCACAGACTAAATACTTGGTTTTGACTCAACATCTTTGGGTCTTCCGTGTTTAAGGTGGTTCTCTTGCTTCAAGCCTTTGGTTTTTAAGTGGCTTATAACTTGTCCTTGGTTTTAATTTGCCTTAGCAAAAAAATAAGGTGAAAGAAAGTCATGTAAGGAAGAAGAGTTTTAAAAAAATCAAACTCTAGCAAGCATTTGCAGTGTGACAGACACTATTCTAAGTGTGTTTCATATATTATCTCATTTAACTTTGCAATAACTCTACATGATAGGTTTCTTCATCAGCATCATTGTATAATTGAAGAACAGGTTCAGTAAAAGCTGCTCAGTAAAATCTCCTAGAAATTCAAATTTAAAAGATCTAGCCTCAACATATGTGAGCTAGAATTTATTCCACCGGCTTTGCTGAATCTGTCTAAATTCTCCCCCCAAATAGCCATTCTATTTCGAGAAAGTAACAGTGTGGCCATCTCAGGCTCTCTGACTAAACAGCATGCTATCTCCAGGCCACAATATATTTACCATTTGTTGGGATTTATCTTGTGGGTGGCACTTAGAACAACCCCCTTCACCCTGACAACAACCTGAAGAGGTACTTTTATTTCCCTATGTTACAAATACAGGTGCCAAGAAGACACAGAGGAAGGTGATTGGTTAGGGTACCACCAGCCTGGAGATTGCAGAACTGGGATTCAAACCCCTGGCTTGGTGTCTGAGCCAATTCCCCAAAGGTCCAGTCCCTGCCCCAAACACCCTGTGCTTCTGCTCTATGCGAGCGGAAGTAGGTGGGGGTAAGTTAATGCTGGAAGGTTCAAAAGACCTCTCCACACTGCCTCGGCTCCCTGAGGCTTTCCTCCGGTCTTATTCTCAGATTTCCAATTTTGATCTGATGCTAAAAAAAAATCCTACAGCAAAGATGTGATAAAAGCAAATACATTACTAAAAAAAAAAAATGTGATTGGGTGGCAATTCCTAGCCTTCCAGTGCATCTGAGCCTGTGTCTGAACTTCTGTATTCAAAGCGACCCTGTGGGTTCCCTTGAACTAGAAGTGTCTCTCCTGTGATCCCCAGGTAAAGATTAAATTTCTTAATCTCACCTCTCCTTACAAGAAGCACACTGTCATCATTATTGGCTCATTTTAGGCAGATCATATTGCTAACCCTAAATGCTTAACAGTGAAAATAAAGTTAGGAGTTACATCTGAAGTTCCTACTGGTATGAGCTAAAACACATTTATCCACAAAAACAGACACATCAAGAGATATGTGTTCCACATAAACATGTTGTGGATTGATGAGAGAAAATCTGACCACTGAATGATGCTTTAGAGTCTGTTGTTCAGGGAAAATATCCAAGCTCAGACTGGAGGTCTTTACTTTCTGTGTCATGTTCTTTGTCTTGTTTATAGTGTATTAGATATTATATCCTTGTTAGGATACAGAAGAAACATTGCTTCTTAAGAGAGAAATACCCAAAGGGAAGCAGAAGATGGAGGCAAATATTTTGAAGATTGTATCTTTTTTACCATGTGCAGATTACTGATTTAAAATACATTATTAAAATTTCCCAAAAGAAGGAAAGTGTGGGTGTTACACCCTCATGAATTTTATTGTTTCTGCTGAGAGGATCAAATAGTTGTCTTGTCTTCTCTTGTAGGTGCTAAATTCCCCATTAAGTGGACAGCTCCAGAAGCCATCAATTTTGGATGTTTCACTATTAAATCTGATGTTTGGTCCTTTGGAATTCTCCTGTATGAAATCGTCACCTATGGAAAAATACCCTATCCAGGTAGCATTTACTTACCTACTTCCATTCAAGTGGTATATATTAGCCCAAAAGTAAACAATATCAGGCATAAACAATAACTCTCCACAAGCTAAGAATAAGCCTCTGTGCTAGAACTTGATTTTGATTATCCTTATTGGAAGTATGCTAAAATTGGGCTAGACACTGCTCTGCCTTCTTAGGTAACTGACTGCATGTGCTTTTCCTTCACTAATTATTTCTACCACTTAGTACCTAGAATGGACCTGCACCATCACAGGTGTTGTGGATCGGAGGCTGGATTAGAGGTAGACGCAGGTGCTTCTTCAAAGTAGTGCACCTGCTAGGGGAGGAAACAGAAATGAGAATGTGTGGTGCTTTTTTGTTAATTTTCAAACAGGGTTTCAGTAAAATGCTTTGAAATCCCTGGCCTTTAATGATCATTCTCTGCCATTTGTAGTGAGGCAGCCATGTGAGGGTGGGCATGAGGGCATGAGAATGAATCTACACTTTCTGGGCTCTCTGGCATTCTCTTGTGTTCTCTCCCCTGGTCTCCACTGCATTTTGCTGCACAGTCCTCTGCCAGCTCAGTCCTCTGCTGCATCCTTACGTGCTCAGCCTCCAGACCCAGGTGTACCCACTTGCATATGTTCACTCTCAAGGTGTCGCCATCAGGCACATGTATAAGACTACAGGTTTTGATCCTCAAAGCCAATGGCAGGAGGGGGGGCATGCTGATCATTTCCATTAACCCTACACTCCTATAAGTGAAACCATCCAATAATTTTTCTTTTTCCTTCTGACTTAGTTCAGTGAGCATAATTTCTTCTAGCTCCACCCATGCTGCTGCAAATATCATTAATTTACTTTCTTTGATTGCTGAATAGTATTCCATTGTGTATATATACCACATCTTTGATATCCAGTCATCTGTTTGGGGGCATTTAGTTTGTTTCCACATCTTAGTTATGGTTAATAGTGCTGCAATTAAGTCAAGCGTGCAAGTTTCTTTTCCAATGAATAGTTTTGTGTCCGTTGCATAGGTTACTAAGAGTAGTGTTGCTGCATCATAAGGCAGCAATTGAATAGTTTGAGTGTCCTCTACACAGCTTTCTATAGTGGTTGGACCAGTTTGCATTCCCACCAGCAGTATAAAAGGGCTCCTTTTTCTCTATATCCATGCCAGCATCTGTTGTTGCCAGTTCTTTTAATATGGGCCATTCTCACTGGTGTGAGGTGATATCTCATGATGGTTTTGATATGCATTTCCCTGATTATAAGGGATGTTGAGAATTCTTTTCATATACCTGTTGATTATTTGCATTTCTTCTTTGGAAAAGTGCATACTTAACTCTTCTGCCCATTTTTTGACTGGATTGTTTCCTTTGTTTTTGTTGAGTCTCATGAGTTCTCTGTAGGTCTTTGAAATATAGACTGATAAGATTTTTCCACTCACAAGAAGTGTATGTGATAAGACAGTATAGCATAGAGAATGTGAATAGAATTCAGCAATCTTAGTTATTTAAATACAGGATTGGTTCACAGACAGCATAGACCATGGTAAACACTGCCAAAATATGTCACATCCATCATTGTTATAAAACTACTTGCAGAAGGCATCCCCATAGAGTTAAGTTATCTGGGAGTATATTCTTTACTTGGAAAAGTGTTGGATATGTTCAGGTTTTGATTTTTATTTTTTTAAGAAAGTGGTTTAGAAGCTGTATGACTAGCTTAGTAAATTTTAAAGGAGAAAAAGAACATAAAATCAAACGTAAAGCGCATTTTTAGAGGGAAAAAAGATTAAAAAGTGTCATTATCAAAAACTGTCCTTGGTCAATGAGGTAGTATATTACTGATTTTCTAGATCTTTGGTTTCTAATTTTTGGCAATTGTGTTTTTGTTAAATATGTTTTCAGATTTTTAGTTCCCATAGACTCAAAGGAGGAAATTTATTTTCGCAAGTATTCACTTATTCTCACCAATTAGTGAATCTCAAATGCACTGTTGACTCTGGGGTTTGTCTGCATGAAAAGTAGAGATATAAAAATTAATATTCTGCATCTAATTCATAATTAGAAGACAGATTACATTTCCAAATAACACTTTCTGTTGATAAGGACTCACTCATCTCCTAAAGAAAATTAAATAACTAAGTAATCACAGTCATCAAATTTGCTTAGCTTACAAATACTGAGATGCCAAATATTTTCACCTAAAATTTTAAACAAATTTCCTGCACTCAGTCCAGCTCTGCAGTAACTTCTGAGCTATGCACTGATGGCTTCTGAATTCATCCTCTGCCTAGAACTGCATTCCCTCTTTGGAAGAACCCATGCTCTCTCTTCATCCTGGAAATTTCACTGCAGTGTACCTTGTTTTTATGTTATGATGGGAGCTTGTTTTGGCTCTTCTCTTTGAAAACTTGTAGCCATAAATTCTGGGTAATTTTCATATACAGCTTTTCTGAAAATTTCCTCTTGTCCATTTTCTGTTCTCCGTCTGAAACAAGTGCTGGCAAGATGGTAGCTCTCCTGTTCCACTCTGTTCTAACGCCTTGCCACCCCACCCATAGGGCCCTGAATCACTGGGTTCACTCACAACACCCTCCAGGGTCAGGATAGCTGGTCTCTTCTCCAGGGCCTTCTAGTTTCTTCAGAAGATCACCTCCCCAGTCCTGCTCGTGACTCTAAGCCTGCCTTCCCACACCAAATATCTTTACCCCACTAAATAGTAGCTCCTTATCCCTCCAACCCCTAGCACCTGGCAAGCTCTAGTTTACATTCTCTGTGAATTTGTCTCCTTTGGTCACTTCCTGTTAAGTGGAATCTTGCCTTATTTGTCCTTTTGTGTCTGGCTTATTTCACCCAGTGTAAGTGTCTGTCCCCCTCCCCAACCCCCACCAAACATGTCAGCTGTGTCTTGCTTTTCTGTGCTGACTCTTCCTCTGCAGCTTCTGGCCCACACTTGACCCCCCACCTCCACTGGCTCCCCTAGGGAGTGTGCAGCTTCTGACCTTCTACTGATCCTTCCCAAGGTTACCACTTAACTGTTTTACCCTGGTACACCCCCTTGGTGGGCTCTGAGTGCAGGGGTGCTGTGGCCACAGATACACCACCCCCAGGCATGCTGACCCTGCATCGAGCCCTGAGGGCAAGGGATAAAACAGCTGTCTGCTTATGGTGTCACTGTCCTGCACGCTCTGGTTTTATGTTCCTCCTTTCGACTCAGACCACTTCTGCCTCTGCTTACTGGGGTCTCCTAATCATATCAAAAAAGTAGTTAGAGTTTCTGTTTCTTGTTCTTTTTTTGTTTGGGGGTGGATTAAAGCAGTGATGGTGGGGGTGGGGCAAAATATCCTTACCTCAGCTATCTTAAAGCCAAAACTGCAATCACATGTATGTTTGCAGTTTCTAAAGAAAATAGTGATATCTTTATGAGTGATGTTTTGGTTTTTCTTAAAAAAGAGAAAAGAGGTTTAAAAATGACTGAGTTTTCTGAGGCATCACCTTTTCGGTTTCTTACCAGATATATCTAGCATCTTCATGCTTCATGTAAATCAGAATCAAGAATCTCATTCTATATAAACACTCACTTTAGCCAGAAGCCATGCCCAGAAAAAAATAATAACCTGCTCTTTTGGTAGTATTACTGGTGGGAGGTTGGATCTGCGGTAGCCGGTACTTCTGTGCACACACACACACACACACACGCACGCACACAGGGGAGGGAGGGTTGTGTCTTTGATAACTGTCATGGTTCCTAGAGCTACTGGCTTCCTATCTCTTGCCACCGACTTTTATTCCTGTATTAATCTCTCATGAACTACCTTTTGTTCCTTCCCTAGGTTTTAATTTCTGCTAATGCCTTCCCAGGTGTCGTTTCCTGCCCCTTCCACCTCCCTCTCCTGAGGTGTCTTCCACATTGGACTGTGTATTATGTGAGGACAAGACTGTCTTACTCATCTGTGTCTCTCTTAGAGCCCTGTGCCAGCTCATAACCTATAGAGAGTACACCATAAATGTTCATTGAAGGAATGAAGGATGGAAAATGAAAATGTTTGTTTTTAAGTTGTCACACCCAGATCATTGGATGTGAATTTTATTTCTTTATGCATACAGAACTGGGGTAGAAGCCAGAGGTGCATGGATGGTGAGAAGCTCCACCAGAGACAAAATGGGGAGCAGAACAGGCAGATCACTGAAGTACACTGCTGAGGGGAGCAGCGGGAGGGTCAGGAGAATTTTGCCGCGCCATGTGGATCACCTCCAGGGCAGGGGATCGAACTCACACTGAAGCGGCTGAGCCTAGCTTGCAGTACTGCATCCTAACCCTCTTGGCCACCAGGGAGGGCCTGTTTGTTTGTTTTTAATATTTATTTATATATGCTTATACAACTGGGATACAGGCCAGAGGTGTGGTGAGTGAGAGGCTTCACCAGAGACAGAATGGGGAGCAGTACAGACAGACTGACGAAGTACACTGCTGAGGGGAGCAGCGGGCAGGTCAGAGGAGGTCTGCCATGCCGTGTGGGTCAGCTTCCTGGCTGGAGATCAAACTTGTGCTGCAGTGACTTTGAAGAGCTTCATAATACAGTGCTCTAACCCGTTGCACCACCAGGGAGAGCCCTGAAGATGAACTGTTTTTAAGATCACTAGCCCCCACGTGTTTGCCTATCAAAAGACCAGTTTCCAAGTATTGGGTTTCATCTTAGTGTCTGGTAGAGTTCTTTTTTCTTCTCCCTTTTTTTCCACAAGACTTGTCATCTAACTGCCTTACTTATTTTTTTTTCTTGCTTACTTGTACATTAAAGGATAGATTTTTAGATTACCTTGTTTTTATTTCTTTTTTCAAGTCAAGTTCTCTGAGCACAATCTACATCAGTTATTTTTCAGTATTAGGAGAACATAGAAGAATGAGGGAAAAATATTTTCTTGGGCACGCTCTGACCTTTTATGCAGCTGAAAGTTCTGCAGGAAGAAAATGAAAAGGACAGTCCCAACCAAGGTTGTAGTCTGCTGTTTATGTCATCGTGGACACTAATCTGCCCATCAGCACTGCAGCCTTTCATTCAAGGCACACGTAGAAAGAAGGAAGCAAGGCGATTTCTTCTTAAATGTATCCTGGTAAACTTGGCTTACATAAGAGCCAGGACAATGCTGAAGCCATGTAATTCTATGGAGCACAGAAGCCCAAATAAAGAAAGTGATGCAAATCAGGCCTTTGGCTTCAAGCAATGAGAATCAAATGAGTTCTTCCAATTATTACATTCCAGTTACACAAATATTTGAAGATGGTGTTTCAAAAGTAAACTTGAGCAAAATTGATTCATCCTATAAACAATTTTCAAGAGATCTTAATGATTATGAAGTTTGCTTGGATCTTTCAGTTTCAAAAACAAAGGCTCTTCCAAGACAGAAATAATCACATCTTCTTTCAAGGATCTAAATCTAGGCTGGGTCCTGCAGACATTAAGGTTAACTAAGAGTCCACTGAAAGGTCAGTTAAGGTTAACTAAGAGTCCACTGACCTGAGGTAAAAACTATACAGAAATTCACTCCAACAAAAATTTCACCAAGCTACACTGACTTTTAGCAATACATTCTGATTTTTTTTTCTATTTTATTGTGCCATCATTTATTTTTAAAGTATTGGTAGCTTTCCAAAAAAATCAACTTGTGGATCCCAGATGAATGGCGACTCATAATTTGAAAGTTACTGATTAGAAAATAAATTCAAAAGGTTTTGTTTCAGGGGCTCCCTGGACCTAGGAGTTAAGTCTCAGCCCTATCACCATTATACTATGAGTTTGATCCCTAGCCCAGAAGCTGACCCACATATGGCACAACTTCCTGTCTCATCCCTACTCCCCTTACCACTGTATTTCAGTAGATCTGCCTGTTCTGATCCCCACTCTTTCTCTGGTGAATCCTCTCAGTCACCACCACCGCCACACAACTCTGGACTACACCTAGAGTTTTGTTTCAAATCTAGTAAAAGACGTATTTTCTAAAGCTGCCAGTTAGTTTTTAGAACCTTTCCAGTGACCATAAGTAGTAAAATTGGTGTCTATAGAAAGGAGATAGGCATGAGAAAGAAAGGAAATTAATGCAGCGCCTCATATGCCAGATATGGTATATACTCTCCACAGAGTACATACTCCTCGAGAGCTCATAGCCCTACAGAATAAGCCCCCACAAGACAGGCAAAAGGTCCAGAGTGGCTGAGTAGAGATAAAATGGCTAAGAGTGCTCTATACTCTGTCTCATTTTAGTAATAAGGCCAAGCTTGTTAAAAGCATCTTCCCCTCCCTTAAAGCTATTCTCAATACGAAAGACAGCAATTCAGCTTCTGAACTAACCTGAGACACTGACCATATTAGAAGCCACCAGAACTCAGAAGGAATAGCTCCCTAGATTCCTTACCAGACATGGCAAACATGCAAATTCCAGAGTCAATGTGAACTTTGGCCCTGGGCTGAACTAGAGACTGAGACAGTTTCACAATTGGAATATAATCAATTGACCTGATGGATTTAAGGCTTCCTTAAGTAAACTTACAATGAAAACCAGATTTGAAAAAATAATAATGGTATGATATAATGTATGTGAAATTTTTCCTTGGTGTTACAGGTAGAAGCTGAAAAAATGCCAGGAAAGAAATTGAGATTAAGGACTGGGGCTGGGTTTGAATAATTAATTCAAAAGGTTTCAGTCAAGTCCAGCATCCTTGCATTATACAAAAGAACTTGCTTTGTCTTCTACTTATTGTTGGGGTACCATTTAATACAGTTAAAAGCTAAGCCCTCCCACTCCGGCTAGCAGGCAGGTTTGGTAGGCATGGCTAGATGAGGGCATGGATAAATTCCCTCCAGGCCAAGGCTCAAAGATGCCACCATGACCAGGAAAGTCCAGCTGCAGGAATGCAGAATCAGAGGCCAGGGCATGTGTCCTTGTCAAAGGCCAACACCTGAGACCGGACATCCCAGCAGACAATTGGTGCCAACTAGTAGCCCAAGTTAGAAAGCCCGAGAAAACAGTATAAAAGAGCCTCAAATTCCCTTTCCTGGGCAGGCCTTTCCTGTGTTGTCCACTGCTTCTCTTTATAGTATATTTTAATAATCCTCTTTTTCTGGTCTTCTCTGTCTCTGGTGAATTCTTTCCCCCCAGCACCTCCAGTCTTACCCCAATATTTCTTCCCACTACACTTTCCATATTCAGCTTTTTGTTTGTTTGTTTGTTTGTTTGTTTTGGGGGGGTAGCAAATTGACACTCTTCTCTTTTCTGCCAAGCAAATTGATGCTATTCTCTTCTTTTTTCTACCAAAACTTATATATTTAGTTGCTTGCAGAAATTTCCTTAGCTTCCACATCCATTTTTTTTAGGGTTGTAGTAATGAAATACCATAGATGGGTGGTTTGACCAACAGACATTTATTTTCTCTAAATTTTGAAAGTCAGAAATGTGAGAATACTGTGTCAGCAGAGATAGCTTCTCCAAGGGCATCTCCTTGGCTTGCAAATAAATGGCTGTCTTCTTGGATCCTTCTTGTCTGCCTGAACCCCAGCTAGCCTAGTTTCTTATTATTGCACCAGCCAGATTGGCTAATGCTTACTGCAAAGGCATCATTTTTACATTTCAAAAGCCCTCACCTCTACAGGCAGCCCCATTCTAAGGTCCTGGACAAAGGGCTGCAACATATGAGTTTGCAAGGACACAGCTAGCCCATAACAGCCTCTACACTTGTCAATAATCAGTGCAGGATGTGGGCAGCAAAAAGACCACTGGCACTCTTACCCCTCTGTTAAGTTTCTAAGTGGTTTGTTTTGTGTTTTGTTCTGCTTCAGGGAGAACAAATGCAGATGTGATGACCGCCCTGTCACAAGGCTACAGGATGCCCCGCATGGAAAACTGCCCAGAGGAGCTCTATGACATCATGAAAATGTGCTGGAAAGAAAAGGCAGAGGAGAGGCCGACATTCGACTACCTGCAGAGCGTCCTGGATGATTTCTACACGGCCACAGAGGGCCAGTATCAGCAGCAGCCTTAAAGCCAGGAAGAGTGAGAGCCGCACACAGGACCACTGCCTTATGACTAAAGGAAAAATAACAACCACTGGTTGCACTAGTTATCCATGTGCTGGGATCACCTGCCACCCTCCTTCCTGGAAGTGAGGCTACATTACTCAGGAAGAGCATGTTGGATGTAGAAAAGTGTTTCCATTGCCTGACAATGCTCAGACTGTCCCCACCGGCAGTCTTGTTTCGCTGGACCAACATCTGACAACCTTCTGAGAGAAAACACCTCTACTATCCAAAATGCACCCCCTGTGATCCCTTGTTTACAATTGGACATGTAACTCAAAGGCTCAGAGACTCAGAGACCATTTTAATCAATTTCAAATAGCAGCAGAACTGGACCTACCTATGAAACTAGGGTAACAGAGGCCTATCTGGACACTGCTTTGTATTCTTCTATGCTTTGGCTTCTTTGTTTAAAAATTACTAATCCAACCTAGTAGGTGAAGTCAGAAACTTAGAAATGTTTTTTCCAGATTTTAGCGATTGCTCCTCCTAAAATCTGAAGCTGTTAAATACTTTCTTCTCCGGTGAGAGATGGCAGGCAGCCTTGGCCTCCTGCTCTGCCCCTGAGATGCTGCCTGCTGTTACCTGTGGGACCGACTGCCAGGGTTTCGCCCAGACCACCCAGGAGACAGAAGAGCCTCCGAAAATGCTCTCCCTTGAGAAAAAGCCTTTTTAATGATCCAACTTTTCAATGCCACAATTTTCTACTTACAGAATTTTGACAATGTAGTCTGGAAGAATAGTAAGAGTGTAATCTCTGCAGAACCTAATAGGCCCTTCTAAAATGAGAATTTTCTATATTGCTTCAAATGATTTGAACATTGTCTTAATGATCAAATATTAACTTTAGTTGCCTAATGGAAAGTAAAAATGTCATATTTGGGATTATTTTTGTGACTCAGCAATCTTTTCTAAATTGTGCAAGATGGGTTGTGATACTATTTATACATGGATATGAAGGAAAATGAGATTTTAAGACTCAGATGAGCCACTGTGCAAAGGATACAAGAGATTTTGTTTACTAAATTTTTCTACTGTAAGCTTTGAAACTGCTTATATCACATGTTTCTCTTATGCTGTCATGTATATATCTAATATTTCTATTTTTTGATTTTATTTTAATATACCTGGCCCCCCAAAATAATCTCAAGCTTTTTACTTATGGTTAAGATTTTTAACTATGATGAAAGTAAAACTGAGGACTATTTGGGGTGAACTGAGAGGTGATTCCACAGAGTTATACGTTCTGCCATCTTCCTTTGAGCATTTTCTGATTGGACAACGGAGGGGATTGATGTCTGGATATTTGGCCCTTTATTGGACCAAATTGGCTTGGTTTTCAAATAGGTTTAGCAGGGACTGTTGAAATTTCATTTTGCCTATGCTGGCTAAGCTTGAGTGCTTAAGGAGGGAGGTTAATATTCTTCCCCTAAATTTTAACTTCTCTGTGAATTCTTCTTTGGTGAACTTCTCCAGTGACTTCTTGATTCACTAGTGGCATCTTCACAATGCTGGATGACTAACATTGTGCCTCTGTGCACAGCTCATCCCATGATCCACAATGACAAGCTTCCTGCATACACTGCATTTCAGAACTGCACATATGACCACATATAACTCATAGAGAAGGTGAAGAACTCAAATAGCAAAAAGAAGTCTCTACAAAACGACTAAAATTGCCTTTATTTCTCCTCTTAATTCTGCCTCCTTTTGCCCCTTGCTATTAAACTTGCCCTCAGTGGAGTGTTCAGTTATCTCCTCCGAGATCTTTCTTCCTGTGTGTGGGCCTGGCCGCCCTGTCCAGCTTGTGCTTGACCACAGGGTGCTCAGTGGGCAGCCCCCATCTCCTCTGGCAGTAGGAGCCCAGCTTCCCCTGAAAGGGAGCAAAGTGAGGGCTGAGGGGGTGTCTGAGTATGTTTAGGCTCTCCTGTGGAGGGCAGAATAATGACTCCATCACAGCCCAGAGCATGGTTGACAATCTGGAAAACAACACCCACTTCCCTGGCCGCCTCATTGTTGTTCTGGGGGGCGAGGGGGTATATGTCCATGTATATGTCACTTAACGACATCTGGGACAAGAATACAACAATGGCCCCAGTAGGCGTGAACTAAACTCTAACTGAGGTATATAGTGGGCTGTACCAGCTTGGTTTGTGTAATTACACTGATGTTCTCACTACAATATAGCCTAAAATGGTGTTTCTTAGACTGTGGCCCCTGGGTAAGCCATGCAGGGCTGTACTTGAAGAGCTTACCTGGTGAGCATAGTGTGTGTTTGGGTTTGAAAGCCATGCCTCTGCTTTGACCTTTATTGCAAAGTTATCTGCTCAGGTGCTTTGGTTTCCCAAGAGAGTGAAAGAGTAAACACGTGCTTTTTTCCTTTCTTATGAGCATGAAGCTCACTGAACTAAAGTAAAACTTGCCGGCATATGGGGTGTCCTCAGTGAAAAGGGGCCTGTGATCCTTCTGGAGCCTCCCTAGTTTCTGCCAGAACTCCTCTGGAAGGACACTCTGCCCAGTCCCCTTAGGGGAGAAACACCACCACAGAAGCCTTAGTCTCAAGCGTGCCTAACAGGTCAGTAAGAGGAGGGCCACATTCACTCACGTACCCAGTGGCTAAGGTCAAGTGCACTGAGACACTAGCATAAGCTCATCTCTGTCCTTTCTTGTCGTGATGGCCTTCCCTCTCTCCTTGCCCTCCTCTAACAGACTTCATCCCAAGGAGCAGCTGCTTAAAAGGTACTCAGTGCTCTAACATCATCATCATCAGATATGGTCACCATCATCGGAATTAAAACAAATGCTCAATCCTCTAGCCCCCGTGGTTTTAACTGCCACGTTTCCACCACAATTAGTGTCTTGTGTTCCCAGCCAAAAGCATCTCTGATAAGATCACACCCCCACCTTTGGTGTCTTCACTTTCTATTTGTGGCTTGTTGAATGGAGATTTCAGTTTTTTGACTATGTGAGGTTTTTAGATGCACTAAGATGTGTCTTGCCATTCTTCCTGGCAGGAATGGTGTAGAAATACACCATTTGCTTAGTGTTCTCCTTTTTTTGGCACGTTACAAAATTCCCTACAATTCATACCACAACCCAGGAGTTATAGACAGCACTCTGACAACTGAGAAATCAGGTGCATTTAAGGCAACAGAAGAAATATTTTGGCTTCATTTCATGTCATTACCTTGTGAACTAAAACAAGTGAAATGCTTTTGTAGTGGAGTTCAGGCTTTGAACTCCAAAGTGGACAAAGAAATTATTTACAAAATGCACTATTGCAGTACACACAGATGTGAGGGGAAAAATTCTGATTATTAGAAGAAAATCCATGAAGAATTCAACTTACCATTCACAATTTTTAAAATAAATAAAATTGGCCCTCTCTGGTGGCACAGCAGGTTAAAGCACTGCACTAGTAAGCTAAAGCCACTTCCTCATGAGTTCAATCACTGCCCGCCCCCGGAGGTGACCACATGGCAGAGCAGACCTCTCCTGTTTCACCCGCTGCTCCCCTCAGCAGTATAGTTCATTTGGCCTGTTCTGCTCCCCACTCTGTCTCTGGTGAATTCTCTCACTGCTCCTGCACCTCTGGCCTGTACCCCAGTTCTATATGCATAAATAAAGAAATTTTCTTTAAAAATTCAAATAAATAAATAAATAAAATGTGAGGGCTTCCCAAGTGGCACAGGAGTTAAAGTCTCAGCACTATAAAGCTATCACCAGCTACTGAGGCACAAGTTTGATCCAAGGCCAGGGAGGTGACCCACATGGCACAGCAGACCTCTCCTGTCTTACTCACTGCTCCCCTCAGCAGTGTCTTTCAGAAGATCTGCCTGTTCTGCTCCCCATTCTGTCTCTGGGGAATCCTTTTACCCCCCCACACACCTCTGGCCTGTACCCCATTTCTTGTATGCATAAATAAATAAATGTTATAAAAAATTATGGAGACTACAAATTTGACTAAACACTCTAATATTTGTGCTTTAGATGTATTAAACTGATAAAGCTTTATCCCATAAAGTTTTCACTTGATGGATGTATAGGAGTAGAGTTTTCCAATTTAATTTCCTGTGTTTTCACAAATGTCACAGTTCAGATAGAAGTGAGTATCAAAGTGTTACAAGGTTCTCAAGAGGGCTGCCATGTGATTTGGGGTGTTTCCCTTAAATGGGGAAGCCATGGCAGCGGTCTCAGTCTCCACCTTGAGTTTTTGGAAAAATACATGTTGCCAATTTGTTGTGGCAGATCATAGGAACCCATAGATGTTAAGAAGAAATGATCTGGATTGTCCATATGCATGTTTACACAGAACTTCTAGAATCAACCCCAAAAGAACATGCCATATCACAAAACAAGAAAACAATCCATAAAGATTGTTGTTTATTAGCATTATGATAAGCCTAGACAAGTTCTTAATGTACTTTTTTGTTTTTTAGTTAAATGGTTAATACAATGAATATATTGGATATTTAGTGGTAAAACCTCAGTGAACACTGGAGAAGAGACGTGTACTTTAGTAAAATATTTCTGCACTTAGAATTTATGCTAAGTGGATTCCATGCTAAATATAATCCATGCTAAATATAACCTGTAAACAGGTTTGCTACTAAGTTAGTTCTAAAAAAACAAACAAAAAATAAAACCCCTGGTTTTTGGAGTATTTTTTTTTAAAAGATTTTATTTACTTGTGCATACAGAACTGGGGTACAGGCCAGAGGTGTAGAAGCAGTGAGAGGATTCACCAGAGACAGGGTGAGGAACAGAACAGGCCAGCTGTCGAAGTACACAGCTGAGGGGAGCAGCAGGCGGGTCAGGAGAGGTCTGCCACGCCATGTGGGTCACCTCCCTGGCCGGGGATCAAACTCATGCCTCAGTGGCTGCAGATAGTTTCATGGTGCTGCACTTTCACCCACTGTGCCACCAGGAAGGGGCTGGACTTTGGAGTATTTCAGATTTAGGGATTGTGGCAAGAGTGGGAAGTTGTACTCAAAGAGACTGAAAAATGTGAAAGGCCTTTTAGTGCCCATGATGCATTTGATGCAACTAGAGGACTTCCAGGTTGTAATTAGTCAAAACTCACTTTGATGCAGTCAAGTTGTAAGATGCAAAATGTTCCGGTCCCTGAAGCACCCATCTTTAATATAACCTCGGATCAAATACATCTTGAGGAGGTCTGATACTTGGTAATTCAAGTGAGATAAATAGAGGTTTACTTGACCCCAAGAGCTACTGGTGTTCTGCAGTTGCTAAGGGACCAAGGGCTGCACTCAGGCTACCCGAGACCAGACAACTGCAATCAAAAAGATGTGCTCTTTCATGACACAAAAGCCCGAGCCTACAGCAGTGTATTCACTCAGCTCTGCGTGCTTGATGGCAGACCTCACATCTTACAGAAGGCGCTGGAGGATGCTAGAAAGAATTGGGGTGCATCACATGTGAACATCTGTGGGCAGACAGAGGGCGTGTAGCAGACTTGTTCCTTATTTTGATGAGACTGATGAAGTCATTTTAAAACACTTCCTCTGAGGAGAATAGATATTAGATCTTTTCTCAGACTTTTTCGCCAAAGGGATACCAATGTACTTACCTTTATATAAGGGGTTATGGGGACTAGGAGCAGTCAGTGAATCCAACATTTTACTGAGCGTCTCTGAACATGGGTACTGCTGTAGTTGTGAGGGGAAAGGGTCTCAAGCGGCCTGCTTGAAATGGATACGAACAGTGGTCATATAGGTAGCGCAAGAAAAGTATTATAAGGCGGGGATGGTGCAATATGTGAAGACCACTCTGAGGAGAGATTACTGAACAGGTGACAAGTGCAGGCCTGGAGGTAAAGAAAGACTTCCTAAGTTAAGTGACATTGGGTGCCAGCAACCAAAAAGGAGACTTTGGAGAGCAGTTTTAGAGAAAGGGGTGCAGAGGACAAGGGTGGTGACACCCAAGTATGGAGGACAGAGCCCTGCAAACTGGTAGAATCAGGACAGCAATTCTCACATTTGCACCTACATCAGAATAGCTTAGAAGCTGCTATAACAGATCACTGGCTCTGCAATGTTCCTGGTTCTGGAGGACAGGTGAGTGAAGGACTCGAGAATGATGGCTGAGCCTTCTGAGACCTGCTGGGTGTACAGGTGCTCAGCAGTGGTCAGTCAGAATGAAGTCACATCTTGACGAAAATATGAAGCTTCCGGTGAAGGGTATGGGCTTTATCAGACCTCACCGGCTACCATTCCAACGGTGGAAACTCACCCACTTGTGCTGCTCTAGGAGGCTCCTCAGTCAGCTGCCCTCTGAGGGTCTTGCCTGACACCAGAGATTGGGTTTCTCTAGATTTGGAGATAGGTTGCACAAATCTGTGGTGTGTATTTTTTTTTTTAATACATCTTCCCCATCTGTGATATTGACATAAACCTTCAAACCACAATCCTAAATCTTCTAGGGAGCTGGATTTTGGAGTGGGCAACTGTTACAGCTTGAATTGGGTCCTCTCAAAATGGCATATTTTAAAAAAGATTTACTTATTTATGCATACATGATCTGAGGTAAAGGTCAAAGGTGCGGGGGGATGAGAAGATTCACCAGAGACAAAGTGGGAAACAGAACAGGCAGATGGACTGAAGCACACTGCTGAGGGGAACAGCAGGAGAGGTCTCCAGTACCATGTGGGTCACCTCCCTGGTCAGGGATCAAACTCATGCTACAGTGGCTGCTGATAGCTTCATAGTGCTGCACCACCAGGGAGGGCCCTTAAATGGTATTGATCTCTAACCTCCTAAATCTCAGAATATGACCTTATTTAGAAATAGGATTCTACAGAAGTGCTTGGTTAAGATGATGTCATGATAGACAAAGGCGAACCCCGAGGTAAAGTGACTTCGCCCTTGTAAAAAGAACAGCATGTGAAGAGATGAACATGCAGAGAAGGAAGACAAGGTGAAGACACAGGGGGCAGCCAGAACTCTGTCAGCCAAGGGGAGAGACGGAACAGATCCTCCTCTTCAGCTATGGAAGGAACCGACTGCAACACCATGGTTTGAACATCTGGCTCCACCACTGTGAGAAATAAATTTCTGTTGCTCAAACCACCTAGTGCATACACTTTGTTACAGATTCCTTAGCAAAGTTATGAAGCAGCCTGGAGGAACTGAAGGAGTGGCTGAGGGTGCAGAAATTGTTGAACACAGAAAACAGGGAGAATAAGTGTGTGTGTTTTCAGCATAATCAAGTACACACGATTGTCAGTACTGATCATCTTCCACTATCATTATCCCAAGGCCTATGTAAGGGATAATGTTCTTTTAACACAACATTTTTTTTTTTATTACAAAGTTTATTTTTACATCATTTTGCACATTTTTTTTTTCCATCTCGATTGTAATCCCCGCGGGTTTCCCATCACCAAATCACCCCTGTGCCACCATCATAGTCCCGTGCAT
>NW_004567110.1:56328748-56330886 GCF_000260355.1 Condylura cristata | reverse complement strand
TGGGGAGCAGAACAGGCCGACTGGCGAAGTACACTGCTGAGGGGAGCAGTGGGTGGGTCAGGAGAGGTCTGCAATGCCATGTGGATTCAAACTCACAGTTGAGTGACTGGGGCTAGCGTGCAGTGCTGTGCTTTAACCCATTGTGCCATCGAGGGCCCATACAATTATTTCTTACCACAATCCACAGACACTGTATTTTGTTGTTCATGTTTTTGAAAATTATTTCCTTTTCCCAAAGAAACAAGAATTCATGCATAGCAAATAAGAAGTAGGTTATTCTCAACTCTAAAATGCCAGCTATTCATTCACTTATTCAATCAACAAATATTTCTTGATCCCCTCCTATGTGCTGTGTTCTAAGCTGGGTGGGACCTAGGCTGTTCGAATGTACTCTGATATCACTCAGGCTCGCACGCACATCCCTTAGTGATCTCCATTATCATTTAGCTCTCAGAATAGTAACTTCCCATCTGTCAACAGCTTTAAAAATATCCAAACCAGATAACTGCTCAGCCTGTGATAGGAAATACAAAGTATAGCCAACTTAAAAATCAGACTAACATTCTCAACTCCAAAGAGTCAAAAAAGAATAAATATCTCTTTATTACCCAGTTCTCCTTATCTATCAATAATACAACAGAAAAAGACTGAATTCACACCTATTTCTGGGGCAAGTGGTATGGATTTAAAAACTAGAAGACAAAGTCAAAATTCCTCAGGGATCTCAGAGAGATGCTGTGGGTGATGATTTCTGAAACTTCAAGACCAGAATGCATAGGCCCAAACCAACATTCAATAACGTAGAGAAAATGTAAAATCTGAATGTGAAATCCCACAAAGAAACTCTGGAGTCCTTACAGCAATAGTGCAAAACAAGGGCTGTTCTCTCTCTAGTGAGAGATAAATAATTTTAAAACTTAAAAAATAGTGCCCTCCCTGGTGGCGCAATGGGTTAAAGCACAGCACTATAAAGTTGGCCACCGCCTCTTCAGTACCAGTTCAACCCCCAGCCAGGGAGGTGACCCACATGGCACAGCAGACCTCTCCTGTCTCACCCACTGCTCCCCTCAGCAGTGTACTTAGTCAGTCTGCCTGTTCTGCTCCCCACGCTGTCTCTGGTGAATCTTTTCACAACCCCTGTACTTCTACCCCAGTTCTGTATTTGTAAATAAATAAACTTTTGAAAAAATAATAAATAATAAAACTTTTAAAATAATTAATAGAAAGAAATCTCTTCCAATCCTCTAACATACTACTTGTGATCAGATACAGAAGTCTACCTTCTAGTGTTTGAAGGCATCTATGTGGACTTTCTAGTGAATATGTTGGGTAACACAGGAGTGTAATTAAGTGGAGAAATGTGAATCCTCACCTTTCTGTTCATTTATCAGGGCTCTTGAGAACATTCTAACTCAAGGAAATGGATTCATTTTCTTTCCTTTTTTAAATTAAGTTGAATTAAACCAATCATCCAATTTCTCTGAGTCTCAGTAGGGAAGTGAAAAGTTGAACTGAAAGGGCTGTGCCCAGTTCCTTAGACATTATTTCTACAAAAAGTTGCATTTCTCACTAATCAATTCATTTTGTTAAGATTATCAACCAATGACACTTATTTGCACAATCTGAGCAACATCTTTCTCTTTCCGCCGCAAAGCCTCATACAAAGGATCCAATTTTATAAATTTAATCATGAATCAAGCACTTAAAAAATACTGTTCAACTTCTAGAAGTCTTAAATATGTGAGATAATGTAATGCTTAGATAATTTGTAGGTCAAACTTCCTTATTTCGTCATTATTTATTATCCAGGAGTAAGACTTCAACTAATTTATTTAGTCTCTATATTAAACACCTGTTATAGCTCCTGAATTATGCAATGCACTGCTACCTCTCGCCCAGTTTTAGTCAATTATAAAGAAAGGTTAATTGAACTATGCAGGGCATTTTAAATGTTATATATGTAATAAAGTGAGAAAATGTCCATGACATATCATTATTATAAAATATAAATAATCAGAATATGGTATAATTTACAAAAATGATTAGAACTATTTTTTTTAAAGATTTATTTATTCATACAGAACTGGGGTACAGGCCAGAGATGTGGAGGGTGATAGGATTCACCAGAGACAGAGTGG
>NW_004567110.1:56294806-56328648 GCF_000260355.1 Condylura cristata | reverse complement strand
GCTGAGGGGAGCAGCGGGCGGGTCAGGAGAGGTCTGCCGCGCCATGTGGTCACCTCCGGGGCAGGCGGGGATCGAACTCATGCGGAAGTGGCTTTGACTTCTCAGCGCTGTGCTTTAACCCGCTGCGCCACCAGGGAGGGCCTAGAACTATTTTTTAATAAAAGAAATGTCTAAAAATGAATGATGGTTGCTAGAGGGGAAGGAGGGTGGGTAGAAGAGGGGGGGCTTAATTGGATGGTGCTGAACAGAAATTGGCCTTTCAGTGGTGATCTGGTGTAGTATACACAGATGTCAGGTGTGAAGCTCTTCATGTGAACACTTACACAATTTCATAAATCAGTGCTATTTTAGTGAAATATCAAAAGTAACAATAGTTAATAAAATTATTATTAATTTTAAGTTTTAAAATTATTTTTCTCTCACAGGAGAGAGTATTGTCCTTGTTTTCTATTATTGGAGTTTGTGGGGTTTCACATTCAGAGTTTAAAGTTTGCGGATGCCATTGAATGTTGGTTTGGATTTGATTTGGGGTGTGGGAACTCAATAAAACACACCATTGAATTGGGCTGTGGTTTTTCTTTCTGCTTTCATCGAGTTTCCAAATTTCATTATTGTATGTTGCTTTAATAATGGCGGTAAATCTTACTTGTAGACTGAATCTACTAAAAAGTAAACAAGTTGCTTTAAAAAAAAAAATGGCCCTCCCTGGTGGCGCAGCCCGTTAAAGCACAGCACTAAGGAACTTAAGCCACTTCTGTATGGAGTTCGATCCCCACCTGCCCCCAGAGCACATGGTGTGGCAGACCTCTCCTGACCCACCCGCTGCTCCCCTCAGCAGTGTACTTCGTCATTCTGCCTGTCCTGCCCCCCATTCTGTCTCTGGTGAATCCTCTCACCCTCCACATCTCTGGCCTGTACCCAGTTCTGTATGAATAAATAAATCTTAAAAAAAAAACTCACATTGATGTGAGTATGTCAAAGGGACACAGAAGCCAACTGAAGGATCGCCCAAGGGCTAACGCATCCACAATCTGAGTAACCAAATAATGTAGTATCGGTGTATCACCCAGAGTGGAAAATAAACACTAGAGTCTGTGCTGGTATAAATGAATAATTCAATAAATAAATGAAGGAAAGAGAAGGGCAACATTTCCCATCCAGGAGAATTCCAAATAATTGATGTAGTTACTTCACCTACCAAGAGATGAAGCTTAACACCCTAGACCTATGCGTCACTGCAAACAGTGACTTTTTCCTAGAGTGTAGGGTGGAAGGAGGAGGGGCGACAATAGACAAGGGAGGGTTGACCAGCACTATCTCAGTCAGGCGGGACGGCCCGCACCAACAGGCTTTGTCATGAGAGTCTAGTGTAGCCTCGACAGGACAGGATGTGACCACTGTACTGCACTCCTTGGTCTTCATCCTCCAAATGCACAGCTCTACTGCCATCATGAGAAAATCATCAGTAGCAGCCCAGTGGAGTGGGGAGAGGGATGGAATTTACAATATACCCAACAAGAGACACTGAAAACTATCAAGGTCATCGAAAACCTTGACGGACACATGCAAGAGGACCCTAAGGAAACACGATGACATGTGGTTTCTGGGATCTTGGAAAACACACACACACGACAACAACAAAGGAAATGTGAATAAAATCTAAACTCAGCTAACAGTGACATACAACATCAGCTATTAGTTGTGAGCTGTTGACAATGGCGGTTAATAGTGGATGCCAGGGGACCTCCTTGTTGGCCCAAAGGGGTAAAGCACTGCACTATGAAGCTATCTGGAGCTGCTCTAGCAAGGGTTTGATCCCCCACCCAGGGCGGTGATCCACATGGCCTGGCAGACCTTTCCGGCCTGCTGCTCTCTCAGCAGTGTGTCAATCCACCTGTTTTGTAGCCCACTCTTGTCTCTAGTGAACCTTCTCACCGCCTTCTCCTTTGCACCCCCTACCTCTAGCCTGTACCCCAATTATTGTATGCATAAATAAATAAAATATTTTTTAAATAGTGAATGCCAGGAATGTGGGAAGTCACTGTACTATCTTTGCATATTTTTATAGCTCTTAAACTACTCTAAAAATTAGGTTTATTAACAACACCACCATAAAGGTAAATAAATTTTAGGTGTCCTCTTCTGAAGCCATGAAGCATTTACCCTGACGCCAACATCTCATTTAGAGTTACATTTAAGAAGTCCATGTTTGCTTCAATTGTAGGTCAATAAAGTCAAACTTCACTAATAACATAAAGTAAAGGGCATATTTTTATTTGACTTCTGGAAAACACAAAATAACAAACAACCCCCTGACAATAGACTCAAAGATTAAAAGACGCTTGGTTTTCAAGTCTAGTCAATTCCCTCGGGGACAGCGCCATCTAGTGTCCCATAGTGTAAATAAACGAAAGCCGGCTCTGGTGACTTGTCATTGTTCAACTCTACCTTACATTATCCTATTTCATACTGAAAAGAATGAAATGGGAGCATATTTCTAGCTCTGTCTTCCCCTCCCCAAAGTTTTAATAATATCAGATTATTCTGGTAATAAAATAGAAATAACTTTTTATGTACAATTTCAGCTTAGAATCTTTGTTTAGAAATAATTATTTCCACTTTCAAAAAACTTATCAAAAATAGTGTGCATGAAGAATAATTTCATCAGAAACACAAAATTATGAAAAACTGTCACTTTTTTAAAGTTATGAAAAAATAATTGACCCATATAAGGTAACAAATCTCAAATCCAAATGTCAGTTATAAAGTCTAGAAAGCTTTAACAAGTTAATACTGTTATTTCACTTTAACCCAATGCTTACGCAAAGTACCTTAATAAGCCAATGCTTATTTTAATATCAGGTTATTATTCATAAAGTTATACCTTTATTCAACATAACAGTAAGAAAGGTGAAAAATAGTCCAAATCATTTCAAGTGAAAAGAGTCAAATGATTAATTAATATATATTGTTTTTGAACCTAAATGGTTTTTCAAATGTGTCATGAAAAGAAACACAGCTGAAATAACTGGACCCTTCCAATTGCAAATAACCAAAGTAGCAGTTTGCCTGTAGTATAAATGGCAAAAATGTGCTCCTCCACCCCGAATTTCCTATGTACTTGGCATAGAAAATAAGTGGGAAAAAACTTCACTGTAGTTATGAACTTGAATAGAACTAACTGTCCTTTTCTAAATACAAAGATACATGAAGATAAATCCTTGAAGCGATTGTTTCCATTATACCTGGAATCAAGAAGTGTGGTTTTGTACTAGGAAGTCATCTTCCAAGTGAAGCTGACTTTAGATGTTTTTGCTTTTCAGATTTCGCTATGATTTAGTTAGCAGAGAACTTAAATCACTCTTAACAATTTATCCAGATTATACAAATTTGGGGCTTGCTTCTTCACTTCCTCACCGTGGAATGGTGGCTGCAGAGACAAGCATGTGCCTTCCCCAGATCAGCAGCCCCTACTCAGTCAGCCATGCCTGGTTCTCCATTTTCGCAATGGTGACAGTGATGACAGTGATGAGATGCAACAGACTGGGTTTTCCCCTGGTACAAAAAGAGAAAGCCAAGTACTTCTCCTGGTGTCAGAAATGAACAGAAAGTGGGGCCCTCCAGGGTAGCACAACTGGTTAAAGCACAGGAAGCTAACCATGGCCCCTTCAGCAGGAGTTCAATTCCTGCCTGGGAGGTGACCCACGTGGCGCAGCAGACAGCTCTTGACCCACCCCCGGCTCCCCTCAGCAGCGTACTTAGTCGATCTGCCTGTTCTGTTCCCCGCTCTGTCTCTGGCGAATCCTCTCACTGCCCCTGCACCTCTGGCCTGTACCCCAGTTCTGTATGTATAAATAAGTATAAATCCTCTCACTGCCCCTGCACTGCTGGCCTATACCCCAGTTCTGTATGCATAAATAAATAATAGACATAAATAAATAATAAACATAAATAAATAACTTTTTAAAATACTTATTTATGCATACAGAATTGGGATACAGGCCAGAGATGCGGAGGGTGAGAGGATTCCCCAGAGACAGAGCGGGGAGCAGAACAGGCAGATCGACTAAGTACGCTGCTGAGGGAGCCGCGGGTGGGTCAAGAGCTGTCTGCTGTGCCATGTGGGGCACCTCCCAGGCAGGAATTGAACTGCTGAAGGGGCCACGGTTAGCTGTGCTTTAACCAGTTGTGTCACCAGGAAGGGCCCATAAATACATAAATCTTAAAAGAAAGAAATGAACAGAAAGTGAAGGGAACTAAGTGATAGCTCTGGGGCAGAAAATAAGCTTTTGAAAAGAGTCCATGGTCTGATCCCACAGCAGCTTATCTCTGATCTGTGCTGGGAATCTTCAAGAGAACATGCAGCAATTCACAACCCTTTGCCCATGGACTTTCTACCGGGCCAGTGATGGGACCACTACACACAGTCCCCTACTTGGAATGATTTGCTTTATAATTTTTCTTTTTTTTCTCCTCGGCATTCAGTACAAACTGAACTTTGAGTTTTGGTATTTCTTGAGGCAGTACCTTGCAGTCACACTCTTTCCATGCTGAAGCAGGAAGTGTAGGACCCAGTCAGCTACCCAGTTACCAAGGGAAACTACCACATTTGACAGGTGGTTTTTCTTTTTCATTACAGTAGTCACACATTGCATGGGATATTCAACACTATTATAAGATTGGTTCAATGTTAGATGATTTTGACCAACCATACCCTCTAATTTAAGTGCTCTGAATACATAAGGCTAAGCTATGTTATTCAGTTAGCTTTATCAAAGGCATTTTCAGCCTTTTATCACTTCAACTTAAAATGGGTTATCAGCATGGAACTTTTTGTAAGTAGGGGAAGATCTGTACAGAAAACAGTGGATATAAGAAGGAGACGTCAGAATGGTCAGGTCAGGCAGAGGCCTTGGGCAGGATCCAGGTTCTTCTCCCTGCCAACTTGTACTGGTCACAATGATTTGAAATCTTCAGACACATTTTCCTATTAGCAACACAAACTCATCAGAACAGCTATCATCTGTCTATGTTGCTTTCCTTCCTGAGCTGAAGCAGGCCAAAGGAGAAGCTGGAGTGAATCTTTGACAGAGGCAAAAACTGGCCTGTGGCACAGGAAGCCATCTGTGACAGTTTTCACAGTGGAAGACCATCCCACAATCTTGAGATTCTTAGCTTATGAATGTTAGTACTTTGAGTGGAGAACAGAAAGAAGCGTTCGAGGGGTGTTTTTTTTTTTTTTTAATAGCAGCTTTACCCAAGACAAAAAGTCATGAGAAACAGCTGTTTTCCCTACAACACCAATAAAAACACAAACAAGGCCCTCCCTGGTGGTGCAGCGGGGTAAAGCACTGCACTGAGAAGCTAAAGCCACTTCCGCATGAGTTCGATTCCCGCCTGCCCCAGAGGTGACCATGGCGAGGCAGACCTCTCCTGACCCGCCCACTGCTCCCTTCAGCAGTGTACTTCGTTGATCTGCCTGTTCTGCTCCCCACTCTGTCTCTGGTGAAGCCTCTCGCCACCCCTGAGCCTCTGGCCTGTACCCCAGTTCTGTATGTACAAATAAATAAATCTTTAAAAAAAAACCACACACACACACACAAACAAAATAGTGACAGGAACTTTCAAAGGAGAGGGACAGAATCTTAGTGGTGCTGGGAAGGAATGGCCCTTTGCTGTGCTTGATGTTTCCGTAAAGAGCAGTGAGTCTTTAGGTGAGGAATGTAGGAACAGAAAGAGAATGTTCCTACATTCTGGTTTCTTTCTGGGTTGGTTGAGCAATTAAATTAACATCAGACAGATGAGTAGGATAAAAAAATAAATTTAATTATGTATGTATGAAAAGTTTACATGAGGTAGAATCTGAAGGCAACAGGAAAAACTAAGGGTCTATGTTCTGGCTGAGGAATGAGGTAGGGGCCTGGGGCTTCACAGAGGGAGAGGGGTGATTCATATGATGAAGACCAGATGTTCTAAAATTAGATGCTTACCCTGCTGTGTTGGCAAGTTTCTCCAGGAGAAAAGTTACTTCTGATAAAAATCCTAATTCTGGGCAATACCCTCCAATTTTTATTCTTCTAGGCAGTTAAGGGAGTAGTAAAATTTTCTCAAGAGGCTGAAGGCTTCAATTGATTTCAGCTCAAAATAACCCACATGCCAAAGTGCTATATCTTGAGAGAACTATCCTTGAGAAGATAGAATTCACCTCTCAGATAGCAGAAGGGCCAGTAAAGAGTCAGGAAGCTGTCTCTTCAGAATAAGCCATGGAAGCAAACTCCCAAGGTCTGCTGGGAGGGGGGCTGACCTGCGCTGACCCCAGGCTCTCTGGGGCTCTTCCTCACCATCCTTGGAGCCAAGTATGACTGTTGTTACTGAACTTCCTTAAACTTCATTGGAAAACTGAGGATGACACCATCTACCTCTTAAGGCTATCCTCAAGGTAAAAGAGCCGCCATATGAGAAGGCATTTTGCCATAGTATCTGAGAGAATGAGTACTCAAAAAGGATTTTATTTTTCATACCTCAGATAATGGCATCAAGGCTGCTTACACTGAGAAATGCTGGACATCCAACAGGTATATTCCAGGCATTCTATGGGGCTCCAGCCACATGAATTAGGACTCTCTCTCTTCCTCCCCCCCATGTTTCAGGAGTCCTTAGACCATAATGTGGGGTCATTTTCTACTCTCTACCTGCGACCTGGGCCCACTTCCTATAAATTCCTTTCTTCTTTGCTGAGAGTCCCAAAGCTGTTTCCTCTCAATGGCAGCCACTATGGGGTCTGCCTTTGGGGTTTTTTTTTTTCTCCCAAATAAGGTTCTCTTCAGTTCCCACCTTCTTGTTCTTTCCAAAGATGAATATAAGATCGTTTCCAATTAAAGGATTTCTTTTTAAAAAACTATTTATGCATACAGAATAGGGGTACAAGCAAGAGTTGTATGTGTATGGGAGGGTGAGAGTATTCAACAGAGACAGAACCGATGTACAGAACAGGCAGATGTAGTGAAATACACTACTGAGGGGAGCAGCAGGCCGATCAGGAGAGGTCTGCAGCGCCATGTGGGTCACCTCCCTGGTGGGGGGAAATCAAACTCGTGGTGCAGTGGCTGTGGTAGCTTCATAGTACATAGTACTGTGCTTTAACCTATTGTGCCACCAGGGAAAGCCCTAAAGGATTTCTTATCATAAAGAAATAGATATTATGAAATAAAGACACAAAGTTCTAACATAGTGACCCCTAGTCCTCTAGTGTTCAGATCCTGAACAAAAACTTAAAAGCCTCTGCTCTCCTTTTGTGTTCTAAAAGGGAAATTTCAGTGCCCACCTCCTCCTCAGTAATAGAATGTGGATTTAGTAGAATTTTTTGTAAGAAATGTCTTTCATAGTTGACATTAACTAATTTTAAAATAAATGTTACAGCTAATAAAAGCATTTCCTTATGGATTGAATAAAGCAGAATTTCACTTTTAACTCAATTCCTTACTATTTGGGTGTTTGTCAAATAGGAATGTTAGGAATTATTTGTTAACTTTGCAGGATTTTAAACATAACTCAGATAATAAAGATAGTCCTAAAGGGATGAGTTATCTTTAAAGAGTTAATGGCTCTCAGTGTCATTGGTAGGTGAATTGAAGTAAGAGGTTTATAACTGAATGAGGCCTGGGGTATACGTCACCACAGGTGTGAACACATTCTCCACCAACTACCCAGGCTGATTAATGACCAGAGGGTTATTTTATTAAATTTTTAAGTAAAAAAAAAGTCTCCCTCATGAATCTCTTCTAAGTTTCAATTAAATTGTGTAATGACTTAAATTTGCTCTGGTAAATTTCAAGCCAATCTGAAGTAGCTGGAATTAATAAAAATATATAAAGACATATTGTATTGGAAATGAGTTCTTGAGCCTTCTGGAAAATTGAAGATCATTCTCAAAGAAACAAGGTAGGTAGAGAGAGCAAGGAGGGTTGTCCACACTGGTCTTAAACCACCTGTTTCTAAGCGGCCGGCAGTGGCAGATAGATCCCAGTGTCCTTCAAGCCTACAACTGGTAGAGCAGAGGGAGAGCCATGGCGAGCATTTAGAAGAGCCCAAGGGTGAAGAGAGTTGAACATTTCAGTTTATTTCTTTATTACAATGTATTGCTGACACTCCCCTCCCCCCCACCCCACCTCACCCCACCCCTCACCCACACTCCCCACAACACCCTTGGAAAATCAAGGGAAGTGAAAAGGAGAGAAGAAATAAGCAGAGTCCTCATCTCCACTCAGCAGGGCTTCTTCTCTTCAGATAATGCCCATATTTAGATCATGGACCTCTATAGCCACGCAGGGTATAGGAAGGAAAGGAAGATACTTTTCCACCTATTTTTCTTTTTAGATTTATTTATTTTTGCATACAAAACTGGGGTACAGGCTAGAGGTGCAGGGGCAGTGAAAGATTTCACCAGAGACAGAATGGGGAGCAGAACAGGCAGATTGAAGAAGTACACTGCTGAGGGGAGCAGCAGACGAGACAGGAGAGGTCTGCCACGCCATGGGGTCACCTCCGAGTGGGGATCGAACTTGCACTGAGGCAGCTGCTCGCTTGCAGTGCTGTGTCCTAATCCATTGTGCTACCAGGGAGGGCCCCACTTTCCCACTTATTTTAACTGTTGTTGTTAAAAAACTGGTTCATTATTAAGGTATTGTATTGTTTGCCTCCATTAAAACACCGATTATGAGACAATCGTTAATAAATTTGCAAAGATTGAAATCACACCAGTTGTCATAAAGCTAGAAGTCAACTATTTTTTTAAAAAACTAGTAAAACATTAAATATATGGAGAATAAACAATACTCTACTGAATAGATAATGGATTAGAGAGGAAATTAAAGGAGAAATTAAAAAATAAGGTTAGTGAAAATGAGGACATAAACTATCAGAATTTGCTGGATGCAGCAAAAATGGCTTTACCATGGAAGACAATTGCAATACAGGTCTATATATAACAGCAAGAAAAATCCCAAATTAACATTTACTATGACACCAAGAGAAAGAAACAAGGGCCCTCCCTGGTGGTGTAACATGTTAAAGCGCAGCACTATGAAGTTGGCAGCCACTGCAGCATGAGTTTAATCCCTGAGGGGGGAGGTGACCCACATGGCCCAGCAGACCTCTCCTGACCCACCGGATGCTCCCATCAGCATTGTATTTCATTGATCTGCCTGTTCTGCTCCTCACACTGTCTCTGGTGAATCCTCTCACCCCCTGCCCTTCTGGCCTATACCCCAGTTCTGTATGCATAAATAATTAAAAAAATTTTTTTTGTAAAGAGAGAGAAACAAACAAGACCAGAAGTTAGCAGAAGGAAGGAAATAATAAAAATCAGAGTGGGGCCCTCCCTGGTGGCGCAGTGGGTTAGAGCACAGCACTAATAAGTTAAAAGCCACTTCCCGTGAGTTGATTCCCGCCTGCCCCGGAGGTGACCACATGGCGAGGCAGACCTCTCCTGACCCGCCCGCTGCTCCCCTCAGCAGTGTACTTCGTCGATCTGCCTGTTCTGCTTCCCACTCTGTCTCTGGTGAAGCCTCTTGCCACCCCTGAGCCTCTGGCCTGTACCCCAGTTCTGAATGTACAAATAAATAAATCTTTAAAAAAAAAATCAGAGTGGGCTTAAAAATACAGAAATCAAAAAGACTACACAAAAGATCAATAAAACTAAGTTTGTTCTTCAAGAAGAGTAACGACTTCAAGTTCCTGAGAAGTCACAGAAGAAACCACTCTGATATCAGCAAGTTTAATCACTGTTATAAATGGGGCTCTTAATAGTGCTGCACCTAGAAATGAAAAAGAAAGCGGAAACCCTCTCTCCTGGCTACATTGATTTTCATAAGGCCCATCTTATTAAAACATTTGAGAACCAGATGAAGAATATCTTTGAAGTGGATTTAGGAGTAAAGCAAAGCAGAAAAGAGTCTACTAACAGTAGGATGGCCTTATACTGAACATAGAAACGAGGATGTTTTGAGAATAAAAAGGAGCAATTTCATTAATTTCATAGGGAAAACAGTTACAAACCAGGGCTGCCCCAGGCGGCTGGAGGTGTCGCAGCCTCGCTCATAGCCACAGACAAACCATAAAAGACAGTAAAGGTCAGGAGATTAGCTTAAGGGAACTCTTGTTTTCTCATCACACTGATTCTTTATGACTTGATTTATTACTTGTTCATTATTTATTATTATATTTTATTTATTACTTTTATTCTTTATTATTATATAGTTTTGTGCATGTCTTTAAATTTAGCATCCTGTGTACATTTATTTTACACGAAAAAATAAGTTAGCATTGATACTTTACTAAAACTACTTTCTAACAAAAATTAATTTATTGAATGTTATTAAACTCTTTGCTGTAGTTACTTTAAAGTAAAAAAGCCCTAACACTTTTCCAAGTTTGTTAATGCCAGTATTCTCAGTTCTCTAGACATAATTCTAACCTCAGGGAGTCCTCTTGTAATTATGGAATTATGTTTTATAGCCATGGGAGAAAATTAGCACTGTGGAAAAACCACTTCTCTTCAATACAGTCATAGACCTGGAGAATGTCAAAGAGAAGCCATTAAGTCTAGACCTTTAATTTAGCAGGTATCTGAGTCCGAGAGAGGTCAAATTGCTTGTTCAATGACAAGCAGAAGCAAAACAGGAAATGGTTACCCACACCCATTCCAAGTCCTTTGACTTTTTCAGCCATGTATGATGTCTGTACTGTATTGTGTGTTTGTGTGTGTGTGTGATATGCACAACTTGAATATTAGTCACAAATTGAGTGCAACTGTGATGTCATTGTCAACACATATTTTGACTTTCTTATATTCTGCCAGAATGTAGTTTTCAGACTTCTTTTTTGTACATCTTCCTTTTTCAGTGATGGATTTCATGGTCTATCATGTGATAACATGCTTATATTATTAGTATCAGCCTTGCTATTATTATCCTTAAAACATTTAGCATGAGATCTACCTTCTTAATGAGTTTAAGGTGTACAACACCTGACTATCTATGAGTACAATGTTGTACAGCAAATGTCTAGAATTTGTACATCTTGCCTAATTGAAATTTTATTCTTCATTAACAATTCTCTATTTCCTTTCCCCCCTTTCAGCTCCTGGAAACCATAATTCTATTCTTTGATCCTACAAATTTGACTATTTTTGATTCCTCATATTAAAAACATCATGCAGGGCCCTCCCTGGTGGCGCAGCAGGTTAAAGCACAGCACTGAGAATCTGAAGCCACTTCCGCATAAGTTCGATTCCCGCCTGCCGCCTGCCCTGGAGGAGACCACATGGTGAGCCAGACCTCTCCTGACCCGCCCGCTGCTCCCCTCAGCAGTGTACTTCGTCGATCTGCCTGTTCTGCTCCCCACTCTGTCTCTGGTGAAGCCTCTCACCGCCCCTGAGCCTCTGCCTGTACCCCAGTTCTGTATGAATAAATAAATAAATCTTTAAAAAAAAAAAAAACATCATGCAGTATCTGTGCTGTTACGGACTTATTCTGCTTAGCATAATGCCTTCAAGTTTCATTCTTGTTGGCAAATATGGTAGGATATCCTTCTCAACTAAGGCTAAAAAACACCCTATGGTATGTATATACATTTTTTTCAAAGATTTATTTATTTACACATACAGAGTTGGGGTACAGGCCAGAGATTCAGGGGCGGTAAGAGGATTCACCAGAGACAGAGTGGGGAGCAGAACAGGTAGAGTGACAAAGTACACTGCTTAGGGGAGCAGGGAGCAGCGGGCGGGTCAGGAGAGGTCTGCCGCGCCATGTGGTCACTCGCGGGGCAGGCGGGGATCAAACTCATGCAGAGTGGCTTTAGCTTCTTGGTGCTGTGCTTTAACCCACTGTGCCACCAGGGAGGGCCCTATTTTTAATATTTTTGAGCTTCCTCCATACAGATTCCACAGCGCTTGACCCTTTTTGTGTATCCTATTAACTGTGGACAAGGGCAATAATTTCTCCACATTCTTACTAAAATGTGTTGCATTTTGACTGTTTAAAAACAGATACTCTAACAAGAACACTAGAGTTCCCTATAATTTTGCATTTTCCAGACAATTAATGTTATCAAGCATTTCTTTTAAAGATTTATTTTTTATTTATTTATGTATACAAGAACTGGGATACAGGCCCAAGATGTTTGGGGTGAGAGGATTCACTAGAGACAGAGTGGGGAGAACAGGCAGATGTACTGAAATACACTGCTGAGGGGAGCAACGTGGAGACAGGAGAGGTCTGCTGTGCCATGGGGTCACCCCCCTGGCCTGGGATAGAACTCAGGCTGTACTAGTGTCACTAGCTTGATAATGCTGAGACTTTAACCCCAGCACCACCAAGGAGGTCTTCGAGCATCTTTCCATATTGCTGTGGCCAATTATTTGGAAACAAGGCAAGTCAAGTATTCAAGTTTTAGCCTATTTTGGTGTTTTGGTTTTGTTTTTGCCATTGGTAATAGTCTTAATAATAGTCGCCCTTACCTTTTCATAGCTTCCACAATTGTTATTTTCTGGCAAAACTCCATCTTGGATAATCACAGTCTTGCTTTCCTGCTTTCTAAGTGTTGATCACCAAGGGCAACTAGAGGCCAAAAAAAAATAAATAAATAAATCTAAATGAGTACTAACATAAAATCAAAGTCTTACAGTCCTAGGAATTATTCTGTTTTTTTTTTTTGTTTTGTTTTGTTTTGTTTTGTTTTGTTTTTGGTTAGCTTTATCACTCCCTTGGTCTCAAACATTGTCCATTTTCTTTAGGTCTTGGATCCTACATTTCCCTTTTGCTCAGTACTTTATTCTTTCTCTCTCTTTTTTTTTTTTCAAAGTCTTATTTATTTATGCATAGTTATTTATTTCTTTATGGAGAGCAGAACAGGTGGAACCACTGAAGTACACTGCTGAGGGGAGCAGCAGGCGAGACAGGAGAGGTCTGCTGTGCCATGTGGGTCACCTCCCTAACCAGGGAGCAAACTCATGCTGATTTGGCTTTAGATAGTTTCTTAGTGCTGTGCTTTAACCAGAGGGCCCTCTTTCTCCTTTTTACAGAGACACTGTGTGGGTATACAAGGCTTCTTTCCAGTTAGGAAAAAAGCAGGTGGCTCATCACCCTGAGACAATAGGTTTATACCTCTCACCCTGAGACAATAGGTTTATACCAGGAACGTGCGGGGAGAGAGGAGGATCGACTGATATGCTTTGCACCCCAGGGACTAATCAGTCGACCGCCTTGTTAATAAGATTGGAACCTTGGGTGGGGGTCAGGAGTATATCAGGGGACTCACCCTCCCTCCCTATAGCCCTAAATCCAGTATTCGGTGTGACCCACCCTTTTCTCTGTCAACAAAAGGCCAGAGTCTTGCTCTTGAGCAGCATCCTGCATCCTACCGCCTGCTCTGCCACTTCTGCTTCCTTATCACTGTGCTGTGGCTGACTAAACAACACTGGGCATTCACAAGAGCGCTTACTGAACTTCAGATGCCAAAGAAGCGACCTTGCCTGCCGGTTGTCCTTGCCTCTGTCCTACTGGTGTTCCTCTTCCTCTTCAAGCTGGCTCCTTTCATTGTCTCTGGATTCCGCCTCTGCCACCTTCTCAGCAATCTCACTTCATCAGTTGTCATCATTTCCCATGTGTCCTACCCACTCCTTTAAAGAGTCTTGTAGTTCACCTGAAAAAGAAGACTCTATATTCAACCTATACTGATGCCTTTTTGTTTTCTCGCTACTTCTGATCTCCTTTAGAAACAATTGTAATCTTGTACTGACTGTCTCCATTTGCTCACTCCAGAACCTTCTATAGTCTACCTCATACAACTACCACATTTTAAAGCTATCTTTGTGTAGAGATTTCCTTAAACCTAATGGGTCCTCTTAGTGACTTTTTTTGCTTGGTAACTTATTCGATCTCTCTCATTCTTGATATATTTTCCTAGGCTTCCCACATTTCATAATCCTTGATTTTTTTTCATTACATTTGTGAGTTCCCTTCCTGTCATGATTTATTGCATTTTGTGCACTCTCCAGCCCCTCTTATCTCACCTGATTCACACGCCCTGAGTGACTCACATACCTCTGTGTCTACAATAACCAGGGGACTGCTGAGATCCCAAGATCTGATTCTCCATCTCAGATTCCTCTCTTAATACTTAGATCCATTTTATCCTGCTACCTCCCAAGTTCCTCCAGCCAAGTACCTCCAGGTATCTATTACATGGTCACTTCAAGTGTGTCAAACCCAGCCCTCCAAACCTATATTGATTGGTATTGTCTTTAAATGCTGTATCAGCGATCCAATGCTCAAGACACTCTATTACTCTTCATTTACCCTTCTTCATTCAACCTATTTGCAAATATAGTAGATTCTACCTTTTGAAAAATCCACTATAGATAGAACTCTCTCTATTCCAAATACTACTATTTTAGCACAACTCACATTCATCTTGAAGCAGACTCCCAGTCTTCCTTCTGGTTTCTCCTGTCCTTTCTTCCTACTGTATCTCATTGTTTAATTACCACAATCAAAACCCTCAAATATTCTTTCTTTTATTTGAAAAAAGGTCTAAATTCTTTGACATACAGCAAAGTCCCTGCATGACTTTATTACCTCTTCAGCCTGATCTCCCTCTTCACAAGAAACCCAGACTAGGTCTTTTACCCACACCTAGCTCCTCTCAGACCCTAAGCATTCCATGATCCTTTTCATCTATGAACTGATCCTCTGCCTGAATATTTTTTCACCAGGTTTCCTGCTTTTTGGCATTTCCTTAATGCCTCCCTGTATAATTTATTCATTCTTATATTTTATGTTGCTAAAGGGCCCTTGGCAAATTCCAAAATCTGAGTTAGATGAAACATCCAGCCTTGACCTTTGCAGTAATAAAACAAATACTCAGTGAATTGAAAGCATGATTTTATCAAAGCCATATTGAAAGTTAGAGAAAAACATATGACTCAGCAAGCATTGCCTTCAAAGTAGAGTTCAGTTCCCTTCCTCATATGGCACAAAATTCCTAATAGACTCTCAAAGAAGCAAGTAAAATGTTAAAAGAAATAGATTAACTTTCAATAACCTTCCGGGAAATTGCTCAAAGAATGACACTTCAAAGTTTGTGTTTAAAAAATCACAACCCTTTTGATGCTATATAAGTTTTCACTATAAGACAACTATTTTTCTATAGATAATAATGATACCTATAGTTAAAACAAAGCATTTTCACCTTTAAAAATAACACAGAAATGGCCCTCCCTTGTGGCACAGCCAGTTAAAGCACAGTACTGAGAAGCTTAAGCCACTTCCGCATGAGTTCGATTCCCGCCTGCCCGGGAGGTGACCACATGGCGCGGCAGACCTCTCCTGACCCGCCCGCTGCTCCCCTCAGCAGTGTACTTCGTTGATCTGCCTGTTCTGCTCCCTGATCTGTCTCTAGTGAATCCTCTCACCCTCTGCATCTCTGGCCTGTACCCCAGTTCTATATAAATAAATAAATAAATCTTTAAAAAACACACACAAAAAAATATGACAATTACTATAAGAACTTCGGTAAGTAGATTTATACTGAATTCATATTGGGTCATGTTGTAGAATTTTTTTTTTAACCTTTCAATAGGCTCTGTTCCTATATATTATTTCCTGAAATATCACATTAGATATCAATGCATCCCACTTCTGGAAATTTACTGCAAAGAACTGAATGAAGAGATATTAGATATATAGATATTCACAACCCCACTTTTTTTTTTTTTTTTTTTTTTTTATTTATTCATACAGAACTGGGTTACAGGCCAGAGGCTCAGGGGCGGCGAGAGGCTTCACCAGAGACAGAGTGGGGAGCAGAACAGGCTGATTGACGAAGTACACTGCTGAGGGGAGCAGCGGGCGGGTCAGGAGAGGTCTGGCTCGCCATGTGGTCTCCTCCCGGGCAGGCGGCAGGCGGGAATCGAACTCATGCGGAAGTGGCTTCAGATTCTCAGTGCTGCGCTTTAACCCGCTGTGCCACCAGGGAGGGCCCACAACCCCACTCTTAATAGCACTACTCAGAGTAGCCAACAGAAAGATGTCTGCTAATAAATAAATAAAGTGTGCTTCATGCAATTCATAAAATTCAATAAACATACAATGGCATATTATTCAGACTTAAAAGGAAGGAAATGCTGTCATATGCTGTGACATGTGTTAACTGAATAAGTCAATTCCTACAAGACAAATACTGTATGAACCCACTTATGTGAGTTTTCTAACACAGACAATATAGAGTATTGTCTTACAAGAGGAAAAAGTAGTGGAGATCTGCTTCAAAGATGTGAAGGTGGCTTTTTTAAATTCAGGTATAATTGACTTATTGGATTCAGGCACACAGGTGTGACTCAATATTTATATATATGTCAGGATGATCAATACATTAAGCTTATTTAACACTCATCACTTTAGTTACATTATTTTTTTTTTGTGAGGAGAACTTTTAGTATCCACTCTCTCAAATACTTTCAAATGTGCAGTGCAGTATTACTTACCATGCTGTTACATCCCTAGGGGTATGTAAGTACAAGTTTGTTCCTTTGATCCTGATAAACAATTTCACCCTCCCCTAGAATATACTTCTACTACTAATCTATATATTTAAAAGCCATTAAGATGCTAACTTTGGGCCCTCCTGGTGGCACAATGGGTTAAAGTGCAGTATTATGAAGCCATCAGCAGCCACTGCAACAGGCGTTCCATCCCCAGCCCCATAGGTGATCCACATGGTGCAGCAGACCTCTCCTGACCCGTCCGCTGCTCCCTTCAGCAGTATATTTCAGTACATCTGTCTCTAATGAATCCTCTCACCCCCTGTGCCTCTGGCCCATATCCCAGTTCTTATATGTATACATAAATAAATCTTTTTTTAAAAGATGCTAACAGAGCCCTCCCTGGTGGCACAGCAGGGTAAAGCACAGCATTGAGAAGCTAAAGCCACATCCGCATGAGTTCCATTCCCACCTTCCCCGGAGGTGACCACATGGTGTGGCAGACCTCTCCTGACCCGCCCACTGCTCCCCTCAGCAGTGTACTTCGACAATCTGTCTGTTCTGCTCCCCACTCTGTCTCCGGTGAATCCTTTCATCACCCCTGCACCTCTGACCTGTACCCCAGTTCTGTATGCATAAATAAATAAAACTGAAAAAAAGATGCTAACTTAATGTTTTCAAAGGAAAACATTAAGTTAGCACCTCATGACATACACAACTAATTTCAGTAGTCACAGAGGGGTTCTTGCAGGAAACTGCAGTTTGCCATTTGTGATGTTTAATAAAACAAATCAGTTGACTATGTCATGAGGTACCAAGATACGTAGCCAAATATTACTCTGATGTTTCTATACAGGGCATCAAGGAGCACTAAAACCAGTCAAGGCCACTGCCCAGATAGTTTTTTACCAGTCACTATCTGAGATCTTCACCCACGTGCACAATTGCAAGATTATCAGGTTCAGAGAACAACAATGGGACTTATTTAACCAGGGAAAAACAAAGTTACTGAGGCTCCAAATGGCCTCCCTAGTGGTGCAACTTGTTAAAGCAAAGCACTGCAAATCTATCTGCAGCCACTGCAGCACAAGTTCGATCCCCAGGCAGGGAGGTGACCCACATGGCACAGCAGACCCCCTCCTGATCTGCCGCTGCTCCCCTCAGCAGTGTACTTCATCAATCTGCCTGTGTCTCTGGTGAATCCTTTCACCCCACTAAATTCTGGCCTGTACCCCATTTCCTTTATGCATTAATAAATCTTTTTTAAAAAATGATCTTTACCTCAACTGAAGCAGTGTCCATTGTTTTTAAGTTGCAGACAAAAGCAGCTAAGAAGGTATTTTCCTGCCACTGTGGAGACGCAGCTGCCAGACTATAAGCTGGGATCCAACTCACTAAGACAACAGAAGTCTCAACAGGAGATGCTCCCAGGGCATTGGACCTGGCCCAGCACCAGCCAAACAACACTCAAAACAGCAGGTGCAGCGGCTGAATGACCTGACAGTCACAGCTCAGTGCTCAGTGAGGCACCCTCCCCACCTTACACTAGCAAGAACAGTAACAGTTTGACTCAACTCAGCTACCTGCAAAACCTCTGAACTTTTCCTCCCTGAGGTTGTCTACTGGAGGCCTCCACCTTCAAAAGTCCACAACAGACTTCTGGAAGATCTGACCCCTAGAGGCCAAAACTACTAGCCTGAAATCACTGAATCCTGAATACTGAATCCTGAAATGTTGAATCCCAAAGACTGAATCCTCAAAAGCTGAATCTGGAGCACTGAAAAATCCAAGGCCGCTTCTGCAGTCTGTTCTGTTCCTATCAGTAGCTCTGCCCCAAAATGCAATGCTTTTAAGCAATTTCCCTGGGGGCTATCTGTCCTCACCAGCAATCCCCTCCAGGAGTCTTCTGGCTTCAGCCACCTGGTTACATTTCTGTGAGGTCAATTTTGAATGAAGCTAATATTAAAACACAGTTAAAGCAGAAAGTCCTCCCTAATGTGAGTGGGCTTCATCCAGGGAGTTGAAGGTATGACTTAAACAGACAGACTGGCCTCCTGGGAGTAAAAAGGAACTCCCTCTGAGTGAGCTGTTACACTGAGACATCAACTTCCCGCCTTCAGAACTAAACTGAGACATCGGTTCTTCCTGAGTAGGGAACCTGTCAGCCTTCTGGATGGAGCCTTCCATTCACTCTCCTGGTGCTCATTCAATTCAGCCTGGAAGTAAACCAGGTTCTTCTCCATCTCCTGCTTGCTGTTCATCCTGCAAATCCTGGGATCTGCCAGTATCCATAATTGCATGACTAATTTCTTATAATAAACTCCATATATTCACATATAATATACATTATTCAATTTACTGATGTTGTAATATATAACTAGGGTGAGGACCGCAACTCTTAAAGGTCCTAGGTATCTCTGAAGAAAGGAGTTGCATGAAGCACTAGAATAAAGCCAGCAACAAACTTTATTAGTAATCAACACAACACTGCAAGAGCCATGAGAAGCCAGAGAGCTGCCCTGAGCAGTCACACAGCAGGCAGTTCAAGGTTTCTTCCTTTCTGGGTGGTGAGGGGCCCTTCTTAATTATTCGTACCTTGATCCCTTCTCTCCTCCCATTCCAGCCTAATTGAACTACCGCTCTCTCCCTCTTCCTAAGTCAGGGGAAACCAGTTAAAAGGTTCCGTTCAGACCCTCCCTGTTGGTGCACTGGGTTAAGGCGCAGTACTGCGAAGCTTCTGTGAGAGTTCGATACCCACCCAGGGAGGTGATCCACATGGTGCAACAGACCTCTTCTGTCTCGCCTGCTGCTCCTATCTACGGAGTACTTCATCTATGTCCAGGTCCTACTCCCCGCTCTGTCTCTGGTGAATCCTCTCACCACCCCTGCACCTCTGGCCAATTCCCCAGTTCTATATGAATAAATAAATAAATCTTTAGAAAAAATAAAAAGGCTCTGCTTAGGCCTCCCAGACCTGCCAAATCTTATCTGGTCTTTGATATACAGTGATAGCCCCAGCTGGCCTGTGGGATGGCAAAAATGCAACTGTGATCCTCTGGGAGGGTTATGAGAGCCCTTTTCTAGCCCTAATAACTATATGCTGTATATAACTGCATATTCACATACGTGTGGTTCTGTTTATCTGGAGAACACTATCATGAGATCATAGAACATGAATCTGCATTTCTTAATAATTTCTTACTACTGTATTTTTTATAATCATTTATTGATTTCATTTTTCCACTTAAAGACCATAGATAGGGGCCTCCCTGGTGGCACGAGGGGCTAAAGCCCAGCACTATGAAGCTATCAGCAGCTACTGCAGCACCGAGTTTCATCCCTCACCAAGGAGGTTACCTACATGGCCCCAGCAGACCTCTCCTATTTCACCTGCTGCTCCCCTCAGTGGTGTATTTCAGTCGACCTGCCTGTTCTGCTCCCCACTCTGTCTCTGGTGAATCCTCTCACCCACCCTCCTGCACCTCTGACCTGTACTCCAGTACTTATATGCATAAACCAGTAAATTTAAAAAATAAAGATGATAGAAAGTCATCTTTGTGTACACAGATCAAATGTTCAAGACAGAGTGAATTCTGTGTGTGTGTTTTTAGTCATTGTCAAATTGGGGTTAGCCTCATTGGGGTTAGCAAGGTGCCTGCAAAAAGTAAGGGGCCCCATACAGGGACATTGGAGCCCAAGCAAAATGAGGTTTCTGAAGCAAAGCAGCAAAGAGGCTCTGCCCAGACTGAAGGGGAGGCTGACTTGCAGTCTCTGAGGTGGTGATACAATTGAGCAAAGGCAGGCAGGCCTGCAAAGGACAACGTGTTCTGCAATCTGCAAGTGTCAAGGTGATGAAAGTCAATGACTGAGGAAGTGTTCTGGGCTAAATATGGTACCTGGATGGGTCTGTATCCTTGTGCTCTAACTGGCAAAATTAGGACAAATGGCAAAACTTGAATGAGATTTTGAGGATTAGACAGTAGTAATAGATGAATGTTAATCTCCATTATAAAGGTTGTATTGTCATAGGTCAGGGAGAGAGGCACTCCTGAGCCCCCAAACCTATCCGCTCTAAACAGGTTCTGCCATCTGCCACATCAAGACAAAGCATCTAAAACCTTTAATCGAGAGGAACTTTAATACAATGAGTGTGCAATACAGAAAAGGCAAAGAATATAATTTTATATCATATACCCAAAGTTACCCATCCTCTTGTGGGTAAAAGTCCACCCAAAAGAAATTAGCCGAAAGCAAGGTCTGAAAGCCTGCCAGAAGTCAAAAGCATCTTTAGCCGGGGGCCCACAGAAAAAGATCTAAGTGGCCAAACAGTCTGGGAAGAAAAGAGCAAAATCAAATCAAGATAAACATTGCCATAGTGAACCTCCCCACGGGTCTCTCAACCACATCTGTTTCAACCAGTCCAGGACCAAGAAACAAGAGCTGCTTCTTCATGTCTGTTCCATGTGCCTCCCTCAGGTCTCCTTCTGTCTCCTGCTTCCTTCTTGGCCACTGTATTGGTTTAGGATGCAGTTAAAGGCCACGCCCTGGGGATTCAATTCTTTTACTTCCCAGGTGTCCTTATAGTAAGGTCTTTTACTTACCTGGCCAGTTAGTGTACTTTGTGGGAATCAAGAAATGCATGATCCTAGCGAGCCAATTTTGAACTAGAAATGCCTCCCAGAAAGACAAAGGGAACACATTAAGACTTACTATTAATATCCTTCTTTTGTACAGGAGGACTGAGACTGAGTAACCAACTTTGGAGACCTGAGTGAATAGTGAGGTATTTCTACCATGCCCTCTTGCCTACTTATTTCCAGAGAACTCAGGTGAGAAAACCTGACCCAGCAATTTAGCTATGGTTTGTCCTTGATATTGTTAGTCCCATTTCTAGAATATAAGCAGTGCTCTGTGAACTTAGATGCAGTAAAGACTAGAGAGATTTTCCCTTTTCAACTTCCCTTTACCCTTAATTTATAAAGCTGGCTTACAAAAGTCTCAGAATCACTGGCATTCTCACCACTATTGAATGTCTTCATTGCTAGCAGAACTCAAAGATCCTACAGGCTGTTTCCAAATAGGTATTTTTGAGTGTTTTAGGAATTGAAAACAGCAACTCCCCAAAACTTGAGTTCTCTTTGCTATATTATAGTGTGTTGCCTCAAGTTTAACTCTAGCTGAGTGAGAAATTACAGTTGCTCATCAGTCACTTTGAAACATCAGAACTGTATGAAAAATATAAAGCTATCCACTTAGTATCTTTTGATTTACTGAGGCACGTTTCACATTGATCTTTTCTTCCAAGTTTCTAGTTACATGGTTTTATCTGATGTTTCCACAAAATTAAGGATTTTTAAGATTTTTTTTTTTAAAGCATACAAGAACTGGGGTATAGACAAGTATAGGGAGAGGATTCAAATGGGGAGCAGAACAGGTAGGTTTAATGACATATATTGCTGGAGGCCTATGTGTGTTAGCTCCCTAGATGGGGAGGGAACTCTGGCTGTGGAGGTTATAGTGCTGAAACGTAAATCCTAGACTACCTGGGAGGTGCCAAAATTGTATTTTTTTTTTAAAAAAGATTTTACTTACTTATGCTTACAGAACTGGGGTACAGGCCAGAGGTGTGGTGGGTGAGAGGACTCTGTCAGAGTAGCGAGCAGAACAGGCAGACTGACAGGATACTGCTGAAGGTAGCGGTGGCAGGTCAGGAGGGGTCTGTCAAGACATGTGGGTTATCTCACTGGCCCTAGACCAAACTCTACTGCAGTGACTTTGGAGAGCTTCATAGTGCAGTGCTTTTTAATGCATTGTGCTACCAGGGAGGGTCCGCCAAAATTGTTTAACCAGTTCTCAATACTCTCCTGCAAAATGATCATTTAACAAGCTTGTAGGTACTTCTACCAGGCAGTTTTATAATCTTAACTGATACCTAACACTTAAGCTAATGCTTAAAATCAAGTTAGAGGCTTAGTCACTACAACCTACTTTTTGATTAGTAACTTCACCTTTTGAGGCCTTAGGAACTTAAGTGATCTTAATCTTCCTGAAATAGCTTTAAGATTTATGCATCAAGAACTGGAGTGTAGGCCAGAGGTGTGGAGTGGGGGTGTTGAGGATTCACCAGAATGGGTATTACTAAAATACACCTGAGGAGAGCAGTGGGCTAGACAGGAGAGGTCTCCTGTGCCATATGGGGTCAGCAACTTGGGCTGATCTAACTTATGCCAGTAGCTGGGATGCTTGACCTTGCTAGCACTCTTTAACCCCTATGCCACTAGGGAGGTCACACATTAGCTTTCATAGTCAAATGTTAGCTTTACAATGAGAGCTTTAGTTCCTTACTACTTACCCAGGTAAGTTTTTAGTGTTTTGGCTCACTGCTGGGAAGAGGTAAAATAGCTTAAATGTGGTTGTCTGACAGCCAACTGAGATGTCACAGCACAGGCATATAATGAACTTATGTCTAGAGTAATATGAGCAAGGGGCAATATAAGTAACAAATTATCTTCCAGAAAAGTGAAGGGCTAGGTCCTAATCCAAAGGAACCTACTGTAATCTGTAAGTTAGCAAATTCAACTTTGACTTTTCTATAAGAACTTTTACAATCTATAAAAACGCCATATATTGCTCCAATAAGAAGACACTTAGGATGTCCATCAACTACAAATTTTAAGTGAAATATTGGCATACTAATGGGACATCAGGAAGATGGATTCTTATCCATGAGCCCATTGAGGTACAGTATGTTTACAAGGGGGATAGTATTTAAGCAATAAACCATGTACATAGAGCCCAGTTTACTTTTTAGTTTTTATGAGATGTCAATTCTGAACAGATCATAGGGGCCTGTAGGGAAAAAAAAGCCAGGCCTCCATAAGTCATCTAATTTTCATTTTCCACTTTACAGGCAGCACAACTCTCTATTCCTATAATTTGCCAGTATTCTGAATGAAAGTCAACAAGATTAACAAGTGATTATCACTTTATTAAAAAGGTTGACTTAAGCATCTGCAATGGTGACTTCAACCTCAACTCCTGGCTCAATGCTGATTGAAGTAATCTGTTTAACGATCTCAGAAGGACTGTGCAAGTCAATCAGCCGCTTGTGGATCCTCATCTGAAACCGATCCCAAGTCTTAGAACCTTCGCCACATGGAGTTTTCCTTGTAGTGATTCTCAGAGTCTGCAACACAAAGACAAATGAAATCAAGAACTTGAGTTTGATACTGATCCCAGAATAGCTGGTAAAACCATAGTGGCCAAGTCCACTATCACTCAAACCACCCTTGACGTTTCTACCTTTAAATCATCAAATCACACCTATAAAACAGCAGCAGGTGCTACAACAGTTATTTAACCTAAATGCCACCCCTTTTTTGGGGTTTACATGATGGCATCAGCACATACATAAAAAACCTTTGGGCAACTAACTCCCTTGTCCTAAAAGGGTAAATCTGGTTTTACAACAGCTACAAAGTGACTCCTACTTCAGTCCCACCCATAGGACGGCTTTACCTTGGTAGGCATCCGAACAGGTCCTTTAACTTTGAGGTTCTTATCCTTTGCACCTCTGATCAAGTCAGCACACACTACAGAGAAACAAGAACACTTTTCAGTTCATTTGAAACCATCAAAGTTGGCTTAAAAAGTTCCAAGTGTTGCTGGCTCAGAATAGCGTATACAACTATCATGATTAATTCAACACAGTATTTATCTCCTCATCGCCAACTGATAGAAAAAACAGCAGAAAATGCCTTTAACGCTGCTGCTTTCAAGCCACACAGTTATTTTCCCACAGTAACAGGCCAGATTCATGGCCTTCGTTGTCCTAGCATCTCATCCTTGAAGCTAATATACTGACCTTTCTCCAACGATTTCACGTTGCGGCTGGTGAGAGTAATTCTAATGCGGTGAATGGCCACCTCCGGTTCCACCGGGGTCTTTCCGGTATCTTTAAAAGCCTGCTAATACACAGACGAGATCATCAGGGAAGTCTGAAGCAGCCTGTTCGTGATGGAGACAAGCTAACTCGAGGACTGGGGGGCTGTGAACTGTGTGATCAAAGGTGGAAACGACCCCTCCGGGTCGCACCATGTGCGGCACAACACTGATTTACAAGCCACTTTCCGAGTTCCTCCACCATTTCAGGTGCCTTGCTAATGGGCGAGCCTCACTGACTCACGAACTCCTCCAACAGTCCCCAGAAGGGACCGGGACCCGGACAAAATGTCGCCGCGCCTAAGCCCCACAGGCGGCTCCCACCGCCACCCACCGCGTCTCACCATGGCTGTGGAGTGGCTTCCTGACCGACTTGTTCCTCGGCGAGAGAGAACAGCGGTGAGTCAGGAACAGGAGCCGGCGAGCGACAGCTCCGACGCGACGGCGACCGCGTCTTCCGGGAAGAGAGAGGCGGGTGGCCCGCGTGGCTCTTATATAGCTGCACGCGCGTCTGCATCCGGGTCTCGCACGCTTATCCGCGCTGCCCCGGAAGGAGAATTGCCTCGCGGGCTCTAGTGGCGGCGACGAGAGTCGGGGAAGGAGTAGCCGTGGAGTTGGCGGGAAAGGTGAGGCTGCGGGCTCCCTCTGTCGGCGGGGAGGAGTCAGAGCCTTTCGTGCTGGGGTGCCCTGCCATCAAAGATGTTCTCAGACTGCTTGGCTGAGGTGACGTGAGTCTGCCACCTGGTTTATAAACTGAGCAGCTCCTCAGTGTGTCCCCTGATTCCTGCAAAATTAAAACGACTTCTGTGTTTTTACGATGCAAATTTTGCTTTCTATACAAATCACATTAGGAAAAATGACTGATCATCTGGACATATTTTTTAAATGAGCAGACATTTACTTTTCATACTTGGAATTATCCTTTCCTAATATTTTACGGCTTCAAGCTTTCCAGACCCGCAGCAGAATCTACATCTGTTTCTGGAAAGCAGCCGAACTCGGGCTTCCTGTCCCTGGAAAGTGAAGTCGAAAATGCAGGGCTGTGGGCATTATCCTCCAACGTGTTGAACACTTTGAGGCCCAGCCTCAAGACCTACGCTACCCTCTGATTCTACAACATGTTATCTCTTCGCTGCCTGTATGAAATAATAGTGGATGAGGTCCTTCATGACTTTCTCAAAGATGTAGGACAAAGTATAGTGTAAAAGACAAGCGTGATCAACACACTTGGGCAGCCCGACTAGCATAGAGCAGACACATACGCTTAAAGATGAAGGAGTGGTTAACAGACCAAGTGGGGGAGATGGATTTTGATACCTGGATGATGGAAGAAAAAATACCCTCACATTATTTTACAGGTGAATCTCAATGCAGAAGAGTTATTTGCTCCAAAACAGAGAACTGGTCAATGACAGAACTTGACCCTCCGAAAAGGACTCTTTCTTGGGCCTTTCTCTTCTATTCCTCGAAAGAAATTATACTTAAGACTTTTTTTTTAATACTTGAGACTTTTTAATCAAACCATAGTTTTGACTTGTTTGATGATAACTGAGCATAGCTAAAAGCTGGCTTTCTTTGGCTCACAAATAATATACTCTAGATTTTGCTGCCATTGAATTATTGACCTGTGTTAAAATGCGAATATTTTCCAGCTCAATTGTTTGTAAATGTCATCCGGTGTCTGTAAATGTATTGTTAACAGAATCTGCAGCAGAAAATATGAAGACCTACATGCTTATTTTATTTTCTGTAACTCAGATGAAACTTCCTGCCTTAGGACATGAACGAATTGGTATGACAATAAATTTTAAAATGCAGTTGCCTATCTGATTTGTGACCACCCACCACAGAATTAGTATTGAAGGTGAATACACATCTTGCAAGCCTACACTGGTGTTAATATTTTATTAATGCTCAAAAAACAGCCAGAAATTCTACTCTGAGCTGCTTGAGACATATATTGGTGATTTTTTTTCTTGATGATTTTTTTTCGACTAACAAATCTTTGTTATGGAGCTATCCATTACTCTGTAAGATGCATAGCAACATGTCTGGCCTTCAAGCCACTAGATGCTTGTTGCAAACCCCCAGCTATGATCAAATATGTCTCCATATAGAGCTGAATGTCCCATGTGGGGTAGAACTCACCCCTCTTGAAAAGCAAAACTGAAGATAGCTCTCTTATCTCATTCTTAATGCCTTGGGACCAACTACTAAATATACTTGTCCTCTGGTGACTTAATCAAAGAAAAAGTATAATTAAAATACTTTGGTATTAGGTAAGTTGCCTTCTGGGAAACATACCTAAGCACACCTCTTCAAGCAATGTAATGAAGACTTTAGAGAGAAAAAATAAAATTATATATCCTTCATTTTCAAATTTAAAAAATAATTTTAAGATGACTACAAACTTTGTTTTCCATATCTGTAAGTCACCTTTCTTTACTAATTTTTGTAGTCCTTTTAACATGATCTTGTAAATACTTTTGCAGCAGCTGTTTGTGAGGGTCTGCGGGTGGCCATCTACTGGCCTTTTGCTGCAATGACAGTGTCATCTCACTACAAAGGAGACCAGCAGTTAAAAATTGCCTAATTCATGGTACACGGTGTACATGAATGAAAAAAAGAAAATTGTCAAATGAATGTAGATGAGTCTGTTTGGGCACATGTTCATTTGCAGAACATTCGATCTCAATAAAATTTATGTTAAGTAGTAGCCAACACTGTTAAGAGCGCACTACTATATTAATGTCAATGGTTTTTTTTGGTTTCCTTTTTTATACTTAACATCAATGTTTTTGATCATCATATCAATCCTGGGAGGTAAGTACTTCTATTCATATTTTAAAACATTTTATTTATTTTGCATAGAAGAGCTGGGGCGCAGGCCAGAGTTGGGGGGAAGAGAGGATTCACCAGAGACAGTGGGGAGCAGAACCAGCGGATCTACTGAAATACACTGCTGAGGGAGCAGTGAGTGATACAAGAAACGTTGCACTATATGTATGTCAGTTCCCTGGCCAAGGATCAAATGCAGCCTATAGTGGTGATAGTGCTGAGACTTAACCTCAAAGCCCCTAGGAAGGCCCTCATATTATTTTAATGGAAATAATATTGCTTTATAGCATTATGTAGATGTTAGGTATATGGGTACGTCAACATTTGGGCAACATTATACTCATCACTGAAAGCGTAAGTTCCTATGACCAAGATGCAATTTACCCCTTTTGTCTAATTTACCCATCCCACTTCTCCTTCCCTCTGGAAATTGCTGTTTTGTAATGATAGTCAAATAGTTTGTTTTGTTATGTTCATTTTTTTGTCTCAAGTATCACATATAAGCAAAATCATACAATTACTCATATTTTACATATGAGGAAGCTGAGCTTAAGTGACCTGCCCAGGTCATAGAAAAGCCAGTGGTGAAAACCATGCAGTTTAACACTTTGTGGTCTTCACCACCATGTCATACTATCTACTAGTTTGTTAGCTCTTATTGTTACATTACTATATTTGAAAGTATAATATCCCATTATGCTAAATAGCATGACATATATCTCACTTTAGTTGAGGTTAGAAATTTTATCGAGGCCCTCCCTAGTGGCACAACAGGTTTGGACATGGCACTGCAAGCTAGAGGCAGCTGCTTCAGTGCAAGTTTGATCCTGGCCCTGGAGGTAATCCACATGGAGTGGCAGGCCTCTCTTGTCTTTCCCGCTGCTCCTCTCAGCAATGTACTTTGCTGATCTGCCTGTTCTGCCCCCCATTCTGACTCTGGTGAATCTTCTCACCATCCCTGCACCTCTGGCCTGGACCCTAGTTCTGTATGCATGTGGAGAGCTCTGGTGTCCAGGTTACTGATGGACTAAAAAGAAACATTGTAGGTTTTTAAAGAACAAGGGTCTCTTGCACCGGAAAGGGAGTATGTTTTTGCTGGCAGGACTAAATGCTCAGACGGTGTACAAACAAGGGGGGTGGGGGTGGAAAAGTATGGAGGCGGGGACTGGGGGATATATAAGGAGGGAAACGAAACAATAAAGGAGCTTCCTTTTGCCTGCACATCCTGTGTGTGTGTGTATGCCTGGTTTATTATCATCCCCAGCCGGCACCTCTAGACCGTGTTGCCCGGCTGGCCCGGGGTTAACATATGCATAAATAAATAAAATTAAAAAAAAAAAATAGAAGATGGCGCAGTGGGTAGCACTGCAAGCTAGCCACAGTGGCTTCAGTGAGAGTTTGATCCCCAGCCGGCCAACACTGGCCTGGGAGATGATCCACATGGTGCCGCAGACCACTCCTGTCTAGCCTCCTGTCTCGCCTGCTGCTCCTCTCAGCAATGCGCTTCGTCGATCTGCCTGTTCTGCTCCCCACTCTGTCTCTGGTGAATCCTGTCAGCGGCCCTCGCACATCTGGCCTGTATCCCATTCTGTACGCATAAATAAAAATCTTTAAAAAAAAAAAAAAGAAATTTTATTGAGCTACTAACATATGTCTATTATAAGGTAGGATCTACAATTTTTAGCTCTTCCACTTTTACTGTGAATTTACATTGATGGTACCCAAGACTAGTCAGCTCTACATGCTCATTAAAATTGTTTCACAAAAGGGAACAGTGGAACAGAATGAGGACGTAATAAAATTTTTTTCATTGAGATTCACACATTGGGTTGGTAATTTTCAATCGTATTTTATCACAGAGATCACAGAAGTCTCTATGGGTGTGGAACTTGAATGTTCCATCCATAGCGCCTCATAGAACCTTTTTTTCCCATTTCCTTTTCTTTCCCCTGGCCTATAGGCCTATAGATTATAGATTTTTTCTTAAAATACAAAATGGAAAACAAAAATGGAAAAATTAGTGAAAATAATATGAAAAGGTCTACTTCTGTCACACAGTATCATTTTCTAGCAGGTACTTGATAGAGGATTTCCACAGCCACATTTTGCGATCCACATTTCAAACAAGGGAGCCAGAGATAAACTTCTTTTTTTTTAAAGATTGATTTATTTATGCATACAGAACTGGGGTAGACGCCAGAGTTCCAGGGTTGGTGAGAGGATTCAAAAGAGACACAGTGGGGAGCAGAACAGCCAGATCTACTGAGGTACACTGCTGAGGGGAGCAGTGGTTGAGACAGGAGAGGTCTGCTGTGCCATGTGGGTCAGCATCTTGGTCAGGGATTGAACTAGCACTGAAGTAGTGCAGTTAGCTTCACAGTGCTGTGCGTTAGCCAGTTACGCCACCAGGGAGGGTCCAGGGAAAACCTTATCTCCCTGTCACATTTTTACAGATGTATGCTTTTCATGTTGCATAGAATCAGTGCAACTATTAGAAAATATTTCTATCACTTGCTTTCTTTTATGAGAAGAGTAGAATCTATGGCTTTCTATACTCGTTAATTCTGCTGCATCACTTGGTATGATGTACAACTGCAAATGTGGTTCCCAGTGATTCCAGCTCTTCTTATTCTTTCCTACTATTCACCTTTTGAGTATGCATAACTGTAACTTGCTTCTAAACCCTGGAATTTTTTCAGAGTACTAGGCTGTCACTTCCAAAAATAAATTGAATACTTTCCTGACCTCTGTCTTACTAGCAGACACTTCCTTGATATTTTCCTTTTTCTTTATTTTTTTAAAGATTTATTTATTTATGCATACAAAAACTGGGGTACAGGCCAGAGGTGCAGGGGGTGAGAGTATTCATCAGAATAAGAGTGGGGAGCAGAGTGGGGAGTTGTACTGAAATACACTGTTGAGGGGAGCAGCGGGTGAGACAGGAGAGATCTGCTGAGCCATGTGGGTCAGCTCCCTGGCCGGGGATTGAACTAGTACTTCAGTGGCTGCACATAGCTTTGTAGTATTGAGACTTAACTCCTTGTATCACCAGGGAGGCCCCCACTCTATTATTTTTGATGAAGCAAGTGGCCATGTTGGGAGCTGCAACAGGAGAGGCCTGTGTTGGGAGCTGCTATGTTGCAGAAAAATGAAGGTAGCATGTGACTTGACAGCCAGCAAGGAGCTGAGGGTCTTAGTCCAACAGCCCCAAAAGAACTGAGGTTCTATCAACAACCATGCAACTTTGGAAATAGATTCCTCTTTGGCTGAGTTTTCAAATTGGACCTCAACATTAGCTGATACCTTGGCTGTAGTTTTGACAAACGTCCCTAAGAAGAGATTCCTCCTTAGTTGAACCTGGGTTTCTGATCTACAGAAAATGTGAGCCATTAGCTATGTGCTGTTTGAAAATGCTGAATGTGTGGTAATTTGTTATTCAAAAATACATTGTGTCTACATAACAGTGTATACCCATGAACTCAGATGTGAACAGCCATCTAGGAGTTTCTTCAGGGTAATCAAAGGCAATTTATGATTAGGCATTATTGAAATACGTTGCCTATGTTGTTGCAAGGAGTATAGAGCTGCAGGCTGTTGGTAGACAAGACATCTGTCTTCTGGTCCCTGTGTGACATTGCTTACCTGCCAATCATGGGGAGGCTGACCTCCCTCATGAGTATGGGGTTTGAGCCTTCCTGCAATCACTCGTTTCCAGTGATGCTTCCGACAGGCAGTGCACATGAGGAGTAACCTCAGAGTAGGTTCAGCACCTCCCTTAAATTTCTTAGAGAGCCAAATTCATAATTGTAATCAGAAAGATTTTAATTCTCCCTATGATGTTCTTAATTGTTCCAAATCAAATAAAGTTGAGCAATTGCTTTGCTCCACTTCTTCTGTTAATCATTACACAGATACTTATGGGTAGACTATTTTGTCCAGACAGGCTTCTTGGTACTGGAAATACACTGCAAAATAAGATATTTCATTTCTGTTCTAGGAAGCTTACTCCTGTAAACTTCATGTATTTTACTGACTATACAGATAACTAGCTGTGAAAACAATAACTAAGAATTTCAGACAGTGGTAAATTCTATGAGGAAAACAATACGGACAAACAGAGAGTGGCTTTGGGGCCAGAGGAGGTGTGGTCATGGAATACCTCAAAAGAAGAACATCAGTCAAGGGCCCTGTTTACATGCTACAGAAAGTACTGGTGGGTTTCTGTAGGCAGATTAAAATGTGCTGGAGGCTATGTGGCAAGGGTGGAGAACCAACCTGAAAGAGTATGCTATAGGAATAACACCCAGGGTCTGAGTCCTGATTTGTCAGCAGCATCTTCTGCCTCAGTCAAGTTGGACAGTGGCTGCCTGACACTGCTGGTGTCTCTGCTACCTCTGGAACCTGGATTTAGGTGCTGCTGCATCGCCACTTGTTCTGGAAGGGGTTCTGCACAGTTATTTTTCCTTATGGCAATATCTGATGGGCAAAGCTTAGCTTATATGGCCATGGCCAAGTTCCTGGAAAAGTGGTATCTGGCATTTTCAACTGTTAACATCATCAACAACAAAATAACAAATATATACCCAAGAAAGGACATTTGAGCAGGGGCTGGAAGAACAATGAGCTAATCTTGTAGTAAGCTGGGAAAGCACTTCCTTGCCACTGGGGACAGCAAAGTCCAACAGGTAGGAGTAAACGCACATCATGTCTTCGTTGAGAAACAGAGATGCTGGGATACGTGGGTGAGGAAGAAGTGTCATGGGGTGGGGATAGCCGGGTGATGCACTGCCTTGTAAGCAGGATTGAGAGCTTGTATTTTATTCTAAATGTAACAGCAAGTGACCTGTATTAGTTTCTTAAGGCTACTGTAAAAAATGACCACAGGGCCCACTCTGGTGGTGCACCAGAATAAAGCCAGCCCTGCAAGGAAGCCGCAGCCTCTTCAGTGCAAGTTTGATCTCTCTCCCCAGAGGTGACCCACATGGCATGGCAGAACTCTCCTGACCCACAGGCTGCTCCCCTCAGCAGTGTATTTCATCAATCTGCCTGTTCTGCTCCCTATTCTTTCTCTGGTGGGTCCTCTCACCATTCCTGCAGCGCTGGCCTGCACCCCAGTTCTGTATGCATAAATAAATCTTTACAAAAAATTAGCACACATTGTGATTTAAAGCACTGACAATTCTGGAGGTCAGAATTCCAAATTAATGTGACAGCAGGATTGATTCCTTCAGGAGACAGTAGGCAGAGTCTGTTGTCTTCTACCTTTCAGTCCTCTCCTGCAATCCTTGGTGTTCCTGTCTGTAGACTCACCTCAGCAATCCATTTCCATCTTTATATAACCTTCTGCTTCTGTCTGAGTTAAATCTCTTCTTTCTCTTGTAAGGGCAGCACGATTTTTTTTTAAGTTTTACTTATGTATACAAGAATTGGGGTACAGGTCAGAGATGCGGGGGATGAGAGGACCCACCAGAGACAGAGAGGGGAGCAGAACAGGCAGAATGAAATACACTGCTGAGGGGAGCGAATGGTCCAGGAGAGGTCTGTTGCATTTCATGGGTCACCTCTGTGGTGGGGGAATCCATCCCCAGCCAGGAATCAAACTCAAGCGACAGTGGCTGCAGACAACCTCAGAGGGCTGCCAGGGAGGGCCCAGGGTTACCAGGGAGGGCCCAGGGCAGCACTGAATTTGAGGATCATACTCAATCCAGGGTGATTTCATCTCTATTTCCCTGACTTAATTATATCTACAAAAGACTATTTCCAAATAAAATCTCATTCATTGGTACTGGGTGTTAGAACCTAGATGTATCTTCAGAGGGCATTGTTCTGTTTTTCTTTTCTTACATCTTCAGTCACCTTTGAAGTAATTGTGGCCTCAGGTGGGGTCCTCCCACCTCGCTTCTATCTAGAACCACTCCCCCAACCCTTTGTGCCTCCCTTCCCCACACTGACCACTCTGATTCACCCTTCACTGTGCACCCCAGATCTACATTAGCCTGGTCCTTGTCCCACGAGCCCTGTCCTTTCCTGGGTGAGGGCCTGTACTCCTAGACTGCAGCAGATCAGTATGAGTTTGATCCCTGGCCCCGGAGGTGACCCACATGGTGCAGCAGACCTCTCCTGCTTTGCCTGCTGCTCCCCTCAGCCAACAAAGTCTACAGAGAACAACAAAATGCCCAAAAGGGAAGACAGTTCTCCACCTCAACCTACAGCAGGCCAATGAAGCACCAGGAGAGCAAGAACTGGGAAAGGCAGACCCCTCCTCAACTTGGTGTCATAGCAGTTAGAACTGTACCCCAGGAGCACAGCAGCAGGGGTGATCACTTAGAAACTGCTGCCTGAACCAATAAACCAACACCCTGGAAGAATCTGACAGTGAATCCCACTGCACCCCAGAGAAGGGGCAGAGCGAGCAGGCTCCTGCACACCAGTTAAGCCAGGGGTAGCCTGCATTTCCCCGCTGTTGCTCCTGTCTAGACTAGGCCCGGCTGCACGTCTCCCGGATTACACTGTCTCTAAACTC
>NW_004567110.1:56291521-56294125 GCF_000260355.1 Condylura cristata | reverse complement strand
GGGAATCGAACTCATGCGGAAGTGGCTTTAGATTCTCAGTGCTGTGCTTCAACCCGCTGCGCCACCAGGGAGGGCCCGACTTCTCTTTTTTTTAAGATTTATTTATGAATACAAGAAGGGGGTCAGAGGTAGGGGGTGATGAGAGGATTCATCAGAGACACAGTGGGGAGCAGAACAGGTGAATCTACTGAAAACACTGCTAAGGGGAGCAGTGAGTGAGACCAGAGAGATTGGCTGTGTCATGTGGGTCAGCTCCCTGGCAGGGGATCGAACTAGTGCTGCAGTGGCTGTGGATAGTTCATAGTACTGAGACTTACCCCTTTGCACCACCAGGGAGAGCCCTGTTACTCATTTATTCAATGATTTGGTGTGATCTTTCAATTCTACAAATTATTCTTTATCTGCGATCTGATGTAGTACCATTTGCCCCTTTCACTCTTATTGCCTGCTATTTTTGCCATAAAATAGCCAGGAAATCTTTACCAAGTCCAATATCATGCTTTTCTTCTCTGTTTTCCTCTAGGAATGCTATAGCTCCAGTTCTTAGTGTAACCACATGATAGAGGTGGTAATGAAATAAGCTCTGCCCCAAACTGTGCTCCTCTATAAGTGACACTGGGAGAGCAGTCGCTATGGCGCTGACCCGAGTCGCCGTTCCTTAGATAGAGACAGAGTGCCAAATGCAAAAATAAACATTCAAAACAAGCTGCAGCAAAAGAAAACCTCCTGGGCATGACCTCTGAGACTCCACTTTAACACCAATCTCCCTTAATAAAAGAAACCCCTCCCCAAGGCTGGGCAAGAAGGCAATTTTAAACACAAGTTCTCTCTTCTCCACTGCTCGTCAGGTCATAAAGCTCTTGGTCTGCTAAACCAATCCTGGTTTATTAATTTTTAGCTCTCAGTCACCAGGGAAATAGACCCTTGCCTTAAAGGGGAAGAAAGTACAGGTACATATTTGGTGATCACAAAGGGACAGGCCTCCTCTAAATGCCCCAAGGGTGAAGCAGTGAGCAGAGGAAGCCCATCCTGGCCTAGCTGGCTCACTTTCTGTGGAGGCCGTAACAGGGGCCTCGGCTAGCACACTGTCACCAGTGCCGGCTTGGCTGGGCTCACACTGCTCACCCCCAGGGACAAGCATCCACAGGAGCTTGAAGCCAGTCTTCCACTCATTGCTGCTTCAGGGTGGTAACTAGCACTGACCCCACCAGCTGACTGAAAGACTGACTTTCAGCAGAGCACCAAGAACCAACAGCACGCTTATCTAGGACCACTTTAGGGAACAAGACTGAAAATGGTCTCCGTGACCCTTCCTGGGAATACAGGCCTAATGGGTCAGAAATCAATTGGGAAAATTCAAGTTGGAAGAAACTAGAATTTTCAGAAAACCAGAACATCCCGACTTAGCTCTTTGAGGATATAAATCTGAAGAGGAATCTTCCTCATTACCACAAACTGTGATTGTAACTGGACTGGAAGAGAGAAAGTATGAGCCTCCTGTCATCAGAAAGCAATCCCCTGGGAACATAACAAACCGGCATTCCTTTGTTTTTTAAATAAAATCCTAACTGAATTTCCCCTGTTTTCCCCCTACCTCCCTTATCTTAGCTAAGTTATTTAAACAGTGTCTGAAGCCACATGGCCAGTTAGTCATGCTTGGTGTCTCCCACGTGTACAGCAGGTGTTAAACTTTTTTTTTTTTTTTTGCTTTTTCTCTTATCAATCTATTGCTGATAATCTACCAATGTAGTAGAACACAGAGAAGACTGGGGAAATTTCCTTTGTACTCTGACAATTTGGTGAGCCCATCAGAAGACCTCTCTATGACTGCTGTGACTTATTTGCTAGGACAGCTGCAAAAGAAGGAGTTAAAATTTTCACCACTTCAGGCTCCTAATCTGTCACCCCTTGCAAAGCTCTAAAGGAAACCACTGTGGTGAGAAATCCTTTTATTCCTCTCTCACTCTCTCTCAATTTAAGATGGATAAGAGAGAAAGAATTTGGGGGAGGAAATGACTCATTTGTAGCATGATGTTTGGCTTTAAAGGATTTTGTCTTTACTTTGATTGCTCATCTTAAAACGGTAATTTTCTGTCTTTCCTATGTCTTAAGACTTTTCACTTCTCAAATGATAAATTCAGTGAATATAAATGTTTTTTGAGATTCCCCATATATATATGGCCAAATTGCATTAACTTTCAAAAAATCATAGCAATCTATATTATCCCAACAATGTAACAAAGATCATGTTTTACCACAATTTTATTAGTATTATGAATTTTGAGCATGTGAGTATTCTAAAGACACCATTTTTTAAAAATTTACAATTCTTGAGAATAGCATTTACAGAACTTGTGGAGTAGTATTTCTCTATTTTTCATATTTGTGTCCTAAATACCTTTTCTTTATTGTTAATAGACTTTTCAAGACTTTCATCCATTTCTCTATTAGGGCATGAAGAATTTTTTTTTTTAAAGATTTATTTATTTGTACATACAGAACTGGGGTACAAGCCAGAGGCTCAGGGGTGGCGAGAGGCTTCACCAGAGACAGGGTGGGGAACAGAACAGGCAGATCAATGAAGTACACTGCTGAGGGGAGCAG
>NW_004567110.1:56286511-56290695 GCF_000260355.1 Condylura cristata | reverse complement strand
CCCCCCCCCCACCCCACCCCCCGCTCATAATTTTTTTCGTTACTGGCACCTCAAAAGATCTTCACTACCTGAGGTAGGGAATTCTCTTCAGGGTGAATTTCTTTGCCACGTATAGCTCCTCCTCAGCTAAGACGTTCTTATTTCTTGGTTGCATTTTCACCTTTTTGATGGGAAGATGAAAGGGGATCGCGGGCGGGGTCCTACTGTTAGCCCTGACATCTTAGTGATTTCTTCATGAAGTCTTTGAGATATTGCTTGAATGGAAGCCAGTCAGGAGTCCCCAATGTCCTTCTAATGCCTGAAGTTGTGTATTCCAAATACACCTGGTGGTGCAAAGGGTTAAAGCACAGCAGTATGAAGTTATTGGCATCTAGAATCCTCACTAAAAACTTTAGAATGCTAGAATTATAGACATTTTAGAATTCAATACTTAGAATTTAGAACCCTCACTAAAGACTTTATTTTTTTATTATAATAGTTTATTTTTACATCATTTTGTGTCTTTTTGCATCTCAGTTGTAATCCCTGTGGGCTTTCCATCACCAATTCACTCATGTGCCATCACTATAGTCCTGTGCACTTCCCTCCTCCCATCGTTTTTGATCCCGTTCCCCACTCCACCCCTGTAAAATGTTTCTGGTATATAATGTTCATTATTATTATTATCCCCACCCCCACCCCAACCCTTTATGCTCCTACTATGAGTGAAATCATCCGGTATTTTTCTTTTTCTTTCTGTCTTATTTCACTAAGCATGATCCTTTCCAGCTCTATCCATGTTGCTGCAAAAGGCATGAGCTTATATTTTTTGATTGCTGAGTAATAATCCATTGTGCATATGTACCACATCTTTTGAATCCAGTCATCTACTTTTGGACATTTGGGTTGATTTCATGACTAAAGCCTTTTTTAAAAGAAAAAGAAATAAAAAACTAACTCTTTAACATGAGTTTTTATTCTATAAGAACAAATGTGTAAAACAAGAAGGGTAGGATGTGTCCTCCCTGGTGGTGCAAAGGGTTAAAGCTCAGCAGTATGAAGTTATTGGCAGTCACTGCAGCATGAGTTCAACCCCTGGCCAGGGAGGCAACCCACATGGTGTAGCAGACCTCTCCTGTCATGCCTGCTGCTTCCCTCAGCAGTGTATTTCAGTTTGAAGAGGGTTTTGCTCCTCACACTGTCTCTGGTGATCCCTTTCACCCCCACACCCCTGTCCTTTACCCCAGTTGTGTACATTTTAAAAATGAAAGAATGGTTGGGAGAAAAGAAATTAATGAAAGCAAAAAGTAGTCCTTAACTCTAATTAACACTAATGTCAGATCGCAGGCCTGTGAGAAAAGGGAGAAGTAAACTGTTGAATTATCACCATCATCTTCTCCAGTGGTTATGCAAGAGTGTCAGAATGGCCAAAATATGAATGGCAAGAAAGTCAGAAGATCCTTAACAACCCATGAATTGAATCCTGAATTCAACTGACTTGATCCTAAAAATAGAATTGTCCTAGTAATGGATTGTTCTCATTTCAGTTACAATAACAGGGACTTCTGAAGCGATTATGGAAGGATAGATTCCAGCAAACAACTGGTGATAGCTATCTATAATAGACTAGCATGATTCTGGCTACAACATTTATTGGGGAAGTAGGAGAGAAAACAGATTATTTTTCTCTTTTTTAAATGTGTTATTCTTCAGACCGTGGCAGAATCGAAATCTCGTAAGGACTTAAAGATTACTAAATGGTTGACAAATGTTTGGTCAGACAGACTGTACAATATGTTCTAATATGATTCACCATTCCTGAAAAGGGGAAAATCTACTTCCAGCTCTGAAGTCAGGGAAACTCTGTAACTTGACTCCTCTGTATGAGGACTGGCTTCTGGCATTGGCTGCCATTATTCAAGTTTTTTCTCCTCTCCCTTTAAATTTCTTCTGGCTGTGCTCTATTATTCCAGAGACCTTTAGGTTTTTCCCTCTTTGTAATTTGATGCCCTATTCAGCAGTGTTCAGGAAGTTGTCTTACTTTAGTCCTTGGCTGCTTCTGCCCTCCTAAGCTGAATGGGTGGCTTGTTTCTTCTAAGATTTTCCACATTTGAAAAAGTCTGTACTATTTTGTGACTCAATTATAAAACAAGTATGGATTTCACATAGTGAGTTGATTCACATGTATCAAAATAATGAAAAATAGTATGTATTTAATCACTTTGATAGTGTTTCATAAAATTTATTTCATTGAGAATCTGCATTATAATATGTCCCTATACGTACTATTCATGAGAAATGCCTACAAGTTCATTTTCATTTTAAATTTGGCTTCAATTCTCATTAGTTATACGTGAGCATGAGTTAGAGTCAAATAGTTGCATTAGAATTAGTGCATATAAAGTTCCGTAGGATGTCACACCGATTTCTTAGAATCTTCTAGCTACCTTCAACTCTTTTTTGCTATTGGTTTTAGTACCTAAATGTAGTCTAATCAGGGCTCTCCCTGGCGGTGCAACAGGTTAGAGTACCACATTATGAAGCTCTCCAAAGTCACTGCAGCATGAGTTAGATCCCCTGACAGGGAGCTGACCCACATGGTGTGGCAGACCTCTCCTGACCCATCCACTGCTACCCTCAGCCAATCTGCCTGTTCTGCTTCTCACTCTGTCTCTGGTAAATCCTCTCACCCTCCACACCTCTGGCCCGAACCCAGTTCTGTAAGCATAAATATACAAATAAATCTTTTTTTAAAATGTAGTCTAGGGTCCTCCCTGGTGGAGCAACGGATTAAAGCACAGCACCAAGAAGCTAAAGCCACTTCCGCATGAGTTCGATTCCCACCTGCCCCGGAGGTGACCACATGGCGAGGCAGACCTCTCCTGACCCGCCCGCTGTTCCCCTCAGCAGTGTACTTCATCGATCTGCCTGTTCTGCTCCCCACTCTGTCTCTGGTGAAGCCTCTCGCCACCCCTGAGCCTCTGGGCTGTACCCCAGTTCTGTATGAACAAATAAATCTTTTTTAAAAAAATGTAGTCTAACTGGTATACTTATGTAAACACATCTTGTTTTTTCTCTTTGGAAGATGATGATTATAATTAATACCACTTCTAATTCCAGTATGTGTAGTCACAAATTTCCTCCACTCATCCTTTCATCATTGTTATAACTTGGGTTATATCAACGTACAATCTTGTCTTGTTATAGTTATATCAGATTGTTGTGCACTCAACCATTTTTTTCAAAATATTTGCTTTCCTTGTATTGCCCAACTTTTTGTTTCCCCTAATGGTAGTAAACATTTTATTTCATTTGCTTTATTTTTTTTCTGCATTTACCATTAAGTTACCCCAAATTACTCTTATTGAGCAAATGTTCTTTCAATTCATTGTAATGCAGGCATTCATGAGTTTTACTTTTGAGTCTTGAGACATGCTCTAATCTGTATGAGTGCATGTTGGGAACTTAAATGAAAGGTCTTCATTCAACACCATCTTGGAGATTCTCTTTGCCTGTTTTCTGAGTTATATTTATGTCCTGGATCCCATGTTTTCCTCCTTTTTGCTTCATATATTTGCTTTGGTGGACTAGCCCATCAGGTAATTTCTGAGAAAGTGAGGGTAGGGCTAGTTTTTGAGTCCTTGTTTGACTGAAATGATCCTTAGTCAGCCTGCATATTTGTTTGATAGTTTAGCTAGGTATATAACTCTAAATTTAGCTAGATATATAATTTTACACTTCCCCTCAGAATTTGGAAGTTTGTGGCTGCTATTCTCTTTTAGGGTCCTTATCTTTTATATGTGACCTTTTCTTTAAAAAAAAATTATGGAAACCTTTGGAACTACATCATTGCCCCTATTGTACCAGAATTTCATGGTGATATGCTTTTTTATAATTTGTTTTCATTGGTTGTCAGGGATAATTAATCTTTCATTCTGTTAACTCTTTTTTTCCCAAACGCTCATGGAAATTTTTTTCCTATTTTAAGTATTTTCTCTTTGCTGGGAATTTTTATTATTTGGATGTTGGACTTTTCAAACTGATTATACAATTGTCTTGTTTTTAATTTCTTTTATCTTTCCTCTACTTTCTGAGATGTTCTTTTATCTTTATGTATCTAATGAATTATTTATATTATAGTTTTAACTTCAAAGAGTGTTTTACTATTTTCTAGTGTTTTAAAAAATACTAGAACTGGCCCTCCC
>NW_004567110.1:56221139-56285881 GCF_000260355.1 Condylura cristata | reverse complement strand
GTATTAACTTGATTGTCTCTTTAAGTTCTGTGAACTTAAATTCCCAATGCTAAAACCTTTGGGAGGTAAATGGCTCAGTTCAGGTTGAATCTCAGTCTATCTCATTATTGGCTACAGATTAAACTTTCCAGGGTACACTGAACTTTCCAGATTCACAAATTTTCTTTCTATATATTTCTCTTTTATGTGTCTTTCATTTTACACAAAATTCATGTACTATCACATATTGGAGATCTTCAGAGGGAATAGAGATTAAATGACTATATTTTACCCTTTACCATTTGCTGGAAGTTTCAACATTTTCTAAGAACATTTGTCAGGCAATTGAAATTTTTGTAGTATATCAGAACGAAATCAGTACCCACAAAAATCTCAAAGTTAGTATTACATGACCATCTCAACTAGAATGTAATATAAATTTTGGGTTTATGTCTGTGCTTCTGCTTTCACCCACTGTGCCATGGTACTGAGAGAAAATTGGATGATAATGTATGTATTGTATTTGTTGAATATATGAATATGTGGGTAAGACTTATTTTATGATCAAAATTATGGTAGGAAAGGGGTAAGTACATGCCCTAGTCCCTTTTCTCAGGGTTAGGCACCACTTTATATTTATTTGCTACCTTATTTGTGTCCCTTTAAATATCACCTTCAGGTCCTCCCTGGTGGTGCAGTGGGTTAAAGCACAACACTGAGAAGCTAAAGCCACTTCTGCATGAGTTTGATTCCCGCCTTCCCTGGAGGTGACCACATGGCGTGGCAGACCTCTCCTGACCCGCCCGCTGCTCCCCTCAGCAGTGTACTTCGTCGATCTGCCTGTTCTGCTCCCCACTCTGTCTCTGGTGAAGCCTCTCGCAGCCCCTGAGCCTCTGGCCTGTACCCCAGTTCTGTATGAATAAATAAATCTTTAAAAAAAAATCACCTTCAAATACACTATTTTCATATTTCTACTAAGTAATGACTTCAATGTAATAATTTTTAGGAATTAGATAAAATAGTTTAGACACTTGAAATAATGAAGATTAAGGGTAGAGGATGCTCTGCCATCATTGCCATTGCAGGTGGTGAAATATTTAAGGTCCTGGTTTTTGCTCTATTGCTAAATTATGCGAACATTCACATTTCAAAAAACAAATTGATATGAAAGACATTCAGAGAAAACATTTTATTATTAATTCTGCGCTATCTTTTTTCCTACTATAAATTGTTATCTTTATTTTTCCTTTTAGAGTTCCAATGTAAATATAAATACATATGGATATAGAGAACTTCTTTCACTAAAAGCAGCATTTGCACTCCCTGCTTTAGACCTTGGTTTTAATTTAAAAATATATTATGCAGATGTTTCAGTAACAGGAAGACTCTATCATATTAGGCCTTTATTATTCATTGGAGAAATATCTAATTCTTTGGCCCATTTTGTGATTGGGTTGCTTGTATTTTTGTTGTTGTGTTATATGAGCTCATAATATATTTTGAAATTAAACTTGTTGGATACCTGATGGAAATATTTTATTCAGCTCATAGGTTGACTTTTTATTTTTGTGGATTTTTATTTTTAGAAGTATAAAATCTTTTTAGCTTGATGTAGTTCTGTTTATTTATTTTTGCCTTTGTTTCCATTGCAACTGGAGTCTCATATCCAAATTCATCTCAGCACTTGATGTCCAGGAGTGTATCTTCTGTGTCATTTTATGTGTATTTTACGTGTATTTTATGGCTTGGGTCTTCTTCCATCCAAATTTTTAATGCATTTTGAAATAATTTATGTATGAAGTTAGGTAACCATCTAGTTTCTTTTCTTTTCTTTTTCGTTTTTTATTTTTGCAAGTGTCTGTTCAAGTTTCTTGATACCATTTGTTAAGAGCCTTTCCTTGCTCCATTGTATGGTTAGGTCTTTGTCAAAAAAAATTAACCATCCATATTTGTGGGGTTTTCCTGAGCTCTTTATTTTATTCAATTAGTCTATGTTTCTGGTTTTGTTCCAATACCTTACTGTTGTGATTACTATCACTAAGCAGCATCATTTTAAGTCTGGGAGTGTGTCTCCTCCATTTTTCTCTCAGGATTGCTTTAGCTATTTGGGTCTTTCATAGTTGACATAAGATTAGAATTGTATTTTTTTTTTCATTTCTTTGAAAAATTTCATTGGTTTTTTAATAGGTGTGAGATTTAACCTGTAAATTGCTTTGGACAATGTGGTCATTTTAATTATGTTTATTCTTCTAATTCATAAACACCAAGGATATCTCTACAATTCTTCATAGCTTTTAAAATTTTCTTTGACTTTGTTTTATAATTTCACCTATAGATACTCCACCTCCATTGTTAAGTTTACTCCCAAGTATTGCAACTGTAAATGGGATTCTTTTTCTTAAAAATTTGGATTTAGAGCCAAACCATAAAATACGCACAATGACACAGATGATACACGCTTGTGATGCAATTGTAAATGGGATTCTTTTCTTAATTTTTCCTTTTTCTAATTAATTGTTTGCATATAGAAATACAACAAATTTCTGAATTTTATATCCAGCCACTTTATTGTATTTATTACTTCTCTCATATATATATATATATTTTTTTTTTTGGTAGAATCTTGTGGATTCTCTAAGTATCAACAGGCAATACACACATATATGATGCATATATACAAATAGTAATATTTTCCAAATTGGACTCTTTTTATGTCTCTTTCTTGTCCAATTACTCTGGCTTAGCTTCCAATACTATGTTGAACTATAGACATGAAGGTGGGTACCTTTGCACTGTTTCTGTTCTTAGGGGAAAGGCTTTCAGTTTTATATCACTGACTATGGTGGTGGTTGTGGGTTTGTCATATACAGCTGGCCTTTATTAATATTGAGATATATTTCTTTTACTCCTATTTTAAGGGTTTTTGTCATAAATGGTGTTGAATCTTGTCAAATGCTTTTTTAAACATCTATTGAAAATGACCTTGTACATTTTATCTTTCTTTCTGTTGATGTGGAGAATAACACTGTTTGATATGCATATGTTGAATCTACTTTAAGTCTTTGGAAATGAAATCTACTTTGTCATGATGGATAATTCTCTAAATATAATGTTGGATTCTATTTGACAACATTTGGGTGGCTGTTGTACATAATCCCCATGGTATGGAGTTGTCTGGCCTGGACACAGGGGCCACGGTGATAGTGACTAAGTTACCCCAGCAGCACCTCTACTGTGGGAGATCCAAGACAAGGCAGGAGAGTGGTAGGGGACTCCCACACTGTGCAAGGCTCACTGCAGCTGGCCTGGTCCATCCTTGGGGACCCTGCAGCCCAGGCCTACTGAGCAACAGTGAGGATGGAGGCTCAGCTAGAGTGTTGGTGGATCTGAAAATTGTATGGAACAAAGACAAAGCATGGTGTGCTATTTAGCTCAGAAGACTGACCAACAGTGAAGGACATTGCTGGGAGATGTCTGCAGGATACCTGGGTTTCAGAGATCTGGACCTTTGTTTAAAAACTATATTCAATCTTATATGATGTGGTGACTAAAATCAGAAGGTAAAGGGCTTTCACCATCAGCTTCATTTTTTTTTAAAAGATTGATTTATTTATGCACACAGAACTGGGGTACAGGCCAGAGGTACAGGGGCGGTGAGAGGATTCACAGAGACACAATGGGGAGCAGAACAGGCTGACTGATGAAGTACACTGCTGAGGGGAGCAGTGGTGGGTCAGTAGAGGTCTGCTGCGCCATGTGGATCACCTCCGGGGCAGGGATAGAACCCATGCTGAAGTGGCTTTAGCTTCTTAGTGCTGTGTTTTAAACTGCTGCACCACCAGGGAGGGACCACCATCAGCTTCATTTTAATTGAAATTAAGCATAGCATTGGCTCTGAGCTAAAGCAGGAGAGTCAGCCAGTTACAGGTCTCTTGCCTGTCATGTAGAAAGTCAAGTATAAGGGATGGTCCCTGAGGATAAGACGTTGAGTGAAATCAATGTGACCAGTAGGGTCAATGTCATGGTGGTTGCCTCCACAATAAGTAAACACATCCAAAGATGCTGCATGGCAGGACCCAAGGACTGAAGGAAACAAGAAGGAACATCTTTGCAGACAAAAACAAAACAGCAAAGTGTTGGATAAAAGAAAAGCTGAAAGTGTGTTGCCAACTGCCCAGAGTGCCTGCTCATTGTACAAGTCCAAAGGAAAAAGCTCACCATTAAGCTCTAGAGCAGCTATGTATCAGCACTAAGGGAGGGCCGGACTGTGAAATTGCCCATGGGTTCCAGTAAATATATGGTCAGCGAAACTATCAAAGGACACATGGTGGCTTTCTGTTGGGCCCCACGGAAGCTTTTTATTACTGAGTGTATTAGGTTCCAACTGAACATGTGGATGTAATCAAAAACACTATGCTGGGGAAATTGCAGTATTTGTGAAACACTTTCTCCTCTAGCCCAGGAGACTGACCCACAGTGAAGGACATTGCTGGGAGACACCTGCAGAATACCTGGATTTCAGAGTTCTGGAACTCTGTTTAAAGTCTATATTCAAGCTTAACTGATGCTGCGACAAAAGCCAGAGGTAATGGGCTTTTCACCATTAGCTTCATTTTTTTTTTTAAGATTTATTTATTTATGCCTACAGAACTGTGGTACATGCCAGAGGTGTAGGGACAGTGAGAGGATTCACCAGAGACAGAGTGGGGAGCAGAACAGTCGATAGATGAAGTACACTGCTGAGGGCGCAGTGGGTGGGTCAGGAGAGGTCTGCTGCACCATGTGGGTCACCTCTGGGGCAGGGATCAAACTCATGCTGAAGTGGTTTTAGCTTCCTAGTGCTGTGCTCTAAACACTGCGCCACCAGGGAGGGCCCATTAGCTTAATTTTAATCAAAAATCCTTAGTTCCCTTCTAGTAGTTAGTTTCATGCCATTTTTAAAGTTGATACAGTGGAGATTAAAAAACCCACACAAATTGCCAATATTTTATGGAGGATTTTTGCATCTATATTCATCAGCAGTACTATTCCATGCTTTATTTTATTTTTTAAAATTAAATTAAATTAATTTATTTTTAAAGATTTCTTTATTAATGCATACAGAACTGGGGTACAAGCCAGAGGTGCAGGGGCGGAGAGAGGATTCACGGAAGAGTGGGGAGCAGAACAGTCAGATAGACAAAGGGGAGCAGCGGGCGGGTCAGGGAAGGTCTGCTGTGCCATGTGGATCACCTCCAGGGATGGGGATCAAATTCACACTGCAGAGGCTGCGGCTAGCTCGCAGTGCTGCGTTCTTACCCCTTGTGCCACCAGGGAGCGCCTTATTTTATTTCATTTTGTATTGTCCTTGTTTGGATTTGGGATCGAGGTACCGCTAACCTCATTAAATGTGTTTGGGAGCTTCTCTCTTCAACATTTCAAAGAGTTTGAGGATAGGTATTAGACTCTGAAAATTTGGTAGAATCTGGTCCTGGGCTTTGTTCTTATTGAGAATTTTGATTCCTTTTTCAATTTGTGTGCTTGTGATTGATTTGTTTGAGCTGTCTATTTTATCTTGATTCAGTTTTGGAAGGTTGAATAATTCAAAAATGTAGCTATTTCTTTAGGTTGTCCAATTTGTTTGCATGCAGACTTTGATAGCCTTTTACGATCCTTCGTATTTCTGCTGTATATATCTATCCCCCTATCTTTTCTTTTTGGGAGAAAGGTGGGGGCTCTCTCTCTCTCTCTTTTTTTTTTTGTTAATTAAGTGTAGCTAAGAGCTTATCACCTTTTTTTTATTCTTTCAAAGAATCAACTCTTGATTTTATCAATCTTTTCTATTTTGGAGTTTCCATCTTTTTTATTTCCATTGTAATTTTTATTGTTCCTTTCATCCTACTATGTTTGTTTTTTGTTTTTCTTTTGTTTGTTTCCTACAGATATAAAATTATAATGTTTGAGTTTTTTCTTATTTATGAATACAAGCCTGCATTGCTGTCTTTCCCTCTTAATAACAATTTTAGTGCATCTCATAGGATCTGATACCTCATGTCTTCGATTGCATTAGTTTCCAGATAGTTTTTTATTTCACCTTTGATTTTTTCATTTACCCAGGAGTTAGTCAAAACATTTTGTTTAGCCTCCAGATATTGGGATATTTTTTTCCTGAGTTTGTTTTTTGGTGGTTTCTAGCTTTATACCAATTTGAACATGAAAGGTGCTTGGTGTAATTTCACTTTCATATACTTTAGAGGCTGTTTTGTGTATCAGCGTAACATGTATCCTTGAAAATGTTGAAAAGTGCGCTGGAAAAGTATGTGTACTCCTTTCTTTCCAGATGGGAGAGTCTGAAAATATGTGTTAAATATTTTTGATTCAGTCTTCCATTTAAGGTCACTAGTTCCCATATTTCTCTCTTCCATTTGCATTATTTGCACATTTATGCCTTTAATTTTCAAAATACTCTCTTCTTCCCGCTTAAGGCCATATAATCTGTTTTCCATACGTGTTCCCATTTCATTATTTCATTCAACAACTCTCTTGTGCTGTTTTCATGTCGTCTAGCTCTCTATTGAAGAAGTCCTATTGTTCCTGTTTGAGATCCTAAGCCTACCTCTCCACTGTGTGTGGTCATCCTTTTAGGACTTTGAATTTTTTATGCTTGTATTCTAAAATCTCTGTTAGGTCTTTGAAGTCTGTGCTCTTTAAAGAGGTCTCTGACCTTCTACTCTTCTCTTTTGCTTTCCCATGCTGTGTTCAGATGTTCCTTGCTCCCTAGCCATATGTGTCTGTCACCTTACTTTCTTTTTTCTCACTGGGGTGCTTATCTAGTTGGAGCCCTTAAACTCTGCCACAGTCTTGATGGGAAGGGAGGGCTGTTCCAGGTGGAGAGAATTAAGCTGCAGCTCCTTCCCTTTCTCCAGAACAGATTCTATTTTACTGTTTCATAGAGCCCAAACTGTGGAGACCCCTCCCTGGCGCCTCCTCCCTGAGTGGACAGCAGCACTCTCCAATCTCCCAGCATGATGGAGGAGGGGGCTCTGTCAGCTGCACTGTTGGTAGACGGATACTCTAAGTCTCAACTAAGGGTCCCCATAGCAATTTGGTTGTAAGTCTGAAGTGTCCCCCCTCACTAAGGAGACTCACTGAGCCCAGCTCCTGCACCTCACTGTCTGTATTCTGACCCTAACTTGTTCGACTCACTGCAGTGGTTGCTGCTCTGGCAGCATCTCCCTTGTCTGTCCCATCCTCCAGTTAAGCACAGGCCTCAGTGTGAAAGAACTATGGTTCCTCCTGTGTCACCAGTGATGAACGGAGGAAATTTCCTATGAACAAAATTTAGTTTTTCTTAGTTATGCTCAGGGGAGTTTTCTTAGATCCTCCCCCGGCACTTCATTGTGGGTGGAGTCCCCTATCTGATCTGTTTTGGACAAAAAACCAATTAGTCATGTTTCCATCTGCCCTTTTATTGCTTTTTATTTCTGGTCAGAAAACTGTTGCAATGGCCTTTGCTTCATGCTTATTCCTCACTTTTATTTCTTCATTGTGAGTTGTATTCTTTAACACAATTAGCTATCATTCTTTGGCTTTGACTCCTATTGGTTTCCATTTCTTGATATACTTTTTCAAGAAGTATGTTTTATAGCAATGAGTTTGAAAATGGTGAGTTAAGCCATTTACATTTATTGATGTGACAAACATGTTCTTAATTAACATTTAATATTATTTTTTCATTTATATTGTTGTTTTCCATCCTGTATTTGTTCTGTTGCCTTTTTGTCTTGTCTAGGTAGTTCTGATTTTGACATAGAGTATTTGTTATATTTGTCATCTATTACCTGCCTGGATATAATTTTCTTAACACCAGGCAATATCTATGGGCTCACTTCTGTGATCATATTGACGGCATGTATGCTTTCCTCTCATTCTTCTTCTCTCCTACCCCAATTTCAACCACCAGTATTATTTTGCTATTTATCTCTGTACTGTTAAATATGCTTTTACCTCTAATTTGTTAACCTTAAAAAAACCTGATGAGGCCCTCCCTGGTGGCGCAGCGGGTTAAAGCACAGCACTAAGAAGCTAAAGTCATTTCCGCATGAGTTCGATCCCCACCCGCACCGGAGGTGATCCACATGGCGAGGCAGACCTCTCCTGACCCTTAGGCAGCTCGCCACAGCAGATCCCCTTCATCGATCTGCCTGTTCTGTTTACCACTCTTGTCTCTGGTGAATCCTCTTACCCCCCCTGCACTTCTGGCTTATACCCCAGTTCTGTATGAATAAATAAATAAATCTTTAAAAAAAAACAAAAACCTGATGACTCAGCACCTACAGATAAAGCAATCCATAGATTCATTTCTCTCCCATTTGGGTAATTTTCTATGACCCAAAGATTCCCTTCCTCTCTAAAAACATCTTTGTTTTCTTCAAAGACAGCATTCTGTTCCTCCAAACAGTCATATCTTTTTCTTTCTCCAAACTAAGTAGGTTCAGAAGGCTCCTGTGCTTGTCCTATGTCCCCTGATCCCACTCTCAGTGGGAGGTTCTCATGTTTGGGCCATTTTTTCTGCCACTCTGAGGTCTGCCATGGCAAGGGCCTCTTTAGTGCTCTTGGCTCCTTCTTTTTCTATCATCTCTTGTAAGCTCTGCTCGATTTATTTCAGCCTTGTTCTCAGGGATTTCTTCAATTTTTATACTCCATAATGGGTATGGACCTATTTTTGTCATGTCTTTCTGGGGTCTGCCACTGATAGGACCCTCAGTCCTCTCCTGGGTGTCACTTCCTGGCCTATAGAGACTACTTGCTGTGTCCAGTCATTCGGCATCACTGCAAAGTATGGAGTTTGTACATTTACGTCTTCTAGTGTGACTCATCATGAAGTTTATAAGTTCCCCCCACCTCTATTGTCTTTGTCACTCTCTATGCTTCCAGGAGAAAAGAAACTTCTTAAATATAAGTTATGACCATTTTCATCCTGAAAGTAAATTCTAGACTTTAATGCCTTTAATGGGTGATTCTCATGTAGCTCAGTCTGTTAATGAGGTTTTCTGCATAGCTAGAACCCATTTTAATGTACTTGATGGGACAAACTGATCCATTTAAATTATTTTGATTCACTAAATCTTAAACTTGCCAACACGAACTCCTGTTGCTACAATAAACAGAGGAGAGAATTATTTATTGGTATATGGCTCCTTTGTTCTCCAAGTTGGACAAGAGCTAGCAACATTTGCCAACATCTTAATAGTCATGGAAGTCTTTTACTTCCTGCAAGAATAGTTTACAGAGCCCTTCCTGGTGGTTCAGTCCATTGAAGCGCAGCACTATGAAGCTAACCACAGTTGATACAGTGTGAGTTCGATCTCTGGTCCCAGAGCTGACCCACACGGCACAGAAGACCTCTCCTGTCTCTCCCACTGAGGATCATGTGCTACGTCTGCTCCCCACTCTGTCTCTGGTGAATCCTCCCACCACTCCTGCACCTCTGACCTGTACCCCAATGCTATATACATAAATAAATCTAAAAAAAAAAAAATCTTTTTGTCGACACCTACCCTTAATCATTCTTAGCAGAAAAAAAACAAACAACAAAAGTTAACAGATGTGAACTTCCACAGCCTCTCCTCTTCCTAATTGAAACTTACCTATAATAGCAGGGGTCACATCATTTTTGCACACATTCCAGAAAAACATGGCCTTTCTTTCTAGGTCCATCTCCCAGCTTAGCTACCACTTTCATCTCTTCTACAGTTTTTGATCTTTACTCTCCTGCCTCTTCTCACTGCTTTCATGAATAAACTTACGTTCTTTATTCTTAAACCAAATCAAAGCAGAAAATTCAAAAAAGATTTCCATTTTTTAATCATAAAAAAAAAGATTTCCATGTTTCTTAACCCTTTTAAAGTTTCTGCTTCTCCCGCTTTCCTTTATATTCAAGCACAGCTTCCATCAAGCCACTGATCTGTTGGACTCACTGTAATACCTTTGCCATCACCATGCTGAAGTTGTTGCTCAATGGTACTCAACATTGCTTAATGACGATGTGCTCTTTACGCATTTAAATTAGCAACCGTTTTATATACCAACATGCATGGCCTTGATCTCTAGATGATAGTCAGGTTCTACTTCTCTGCTCTCTTTCATCCAAAGGTTACATTTTTTTTTTTTAAGTTGAAAACTTTATTATACCCCAGAACCAATGACTGGATCAAGGAAATGTGACATATACACAATGGAATAGTACTCTGTGATCAAAAAATGCAAGTTCATGCCATCTGCAGCAACATGAATGGAACTGGAAGGGATAACTCTAAGTGAAATAAGTCAGAAGGAAAAGACAAATATCAGATACTTTCACTTACATGCAGAATATAGAGAAACTCCACAAAGGGCCAGGAAAAAGAACTTGCAAGCTGACCATGGATATGAGGCCTATGGCAGAGAAGAGGGAAAAAGTCCAAGAAACTATAGTGATGGTGGACAGGTGCTATGGTGGTGGGAGAACAACAGTAACACCTGAAGGGACAAAGGTTACAGTTTACTATTCTTCAAGGGTATCGTTTTCCCCTGACATCACATCATCTTCCTTTTGTTATCTATTTTTGAGGAAAGTAACAGGTAAAAAGCCAATTTAGAAGTCTTTCAGCAAAAGTTTTCTATTCATGCATGCACATGTTCAAAATAACATTATTCCTTTAGAAATAAATTTACCTTAATTTGTCAATTGTATGCGTGAGAGTCATTACAAACAAAAAGTTTGGGGAGGAGGAGAAAAGTTCATCTTTTTTTAAAGAAGCTTTTGTTCAGGCTGGGAACAGGTAAACTTAATAGTTCAAGTTTAGGCTGTGGTTACAACCCATCTTATTTGAATTTATAGAAATTTTGGGTATTTTATAATTCAGTTCTACTTTGGACAAATTGGTTTTGTCAATACAGCTCTCTCTCTGTTTTTATTCCCTTGCCTCCCATCCAAAAGTAGAACTCTGCTGTTTGGGAATACTATTATCATTAACTTATACGGGAAAACCCTCCTTCCCAGATCCAAACCATAACCTAATGAATTATATAAAGAGGACTACTTTGGGGTAGTGGGAGAAACCTGTAATAAATGAGTAAGTGCAATATTATGTAACTGTTTAAGTAAGTGCATTAGCTATGAGAACAAAGGTTAGTAGCCCACAGTACTGGAACAGCTATTAGAATGGTCGCTCTGCTCTTTGCCTTAAGAAAAAGCAGTTGAATCCAGGAGTAGACAATAACTTTATTTTCTAAAACTTTGTCCTATATATTTTTTGACATTATTTCTTTATAAAGGAATAGGGAGGAAAAGCTTATCTTGATACAGGGTCAGAATCAGTAAAAGTCAGCTTTTAATGAGTTGAGGTCAATCAGCAGAAGTTCTGCATTTGGCCTTTGCAAAGCACTGGTCCTCCAGCAGCTGCCAATGATCTTCTCAAGTCTTTTCCCAGGCATGGAATCTGTGAAGACAGCCTGGGAGAGCGAGGGCCTAAGATTACAGGCCACTACCGCGTAGAGGACATAATCACGCTCCCCTGAGTAAGGCACCTCCTTGGTGGTCATTTGCCACAGAGTGATAGCGAAAGAATAAATGTCCGCTTTGGGCGTGATGGTCTCTCCTTTTAGGAGCTCTGGGGCTCGGTGGGTGTAAGTGCCGCCTAGGTGGTAAGGAGTCTTTAAACATAGTACATCTTCCAGTTTTTCAGAGCAACCAAAGTCGCCAATTTTGCAGACATCCTGTTCACTGATCAAAATGTTGGCAGGCTTCAAATCCAAATGCACGATGCTTTGTGAGTGAAGGAAAAGCAAACCATTCACTACATCCAGGGAATACTTTAGACACGTCTTCAAATTTAATTGCTCTTTGGCACAACCATAGAGTTCCCCCACCTCCTCAGAGCACCTGGTCGCTCCGTATATGACTTGGTGTAAAGTGACATTGCCACCAAACTCCATGATTATGGTGCCCAGACTGTTAAAGCCGGCAGGCGTGTGGGTGCTGGCCGCCACCACCCTCACGATGTTGTCATGGCGGAGCTTGGCCACGTTGAGCTCAGCCCAGAAACTCCTTTGGGATGCCAGTCGGTTCTTGGTGCACTTGCTCACCTGTTTTATGGCCACCGGAACCCCGTGGTAAGTTGCCTTGTACACTGAGCCAAAGCCCCCAGTTCCCAGCCTGTGCAGGATGCACACCTGTTCCCAGTCAATGGAGCACCAGGCCAGCCGGCGGGGTAGCCGTGGGGCCCTGGGCGGAGTGGCCCCCAGACACAGCTTCCCTGGTTGCTCAGAAGGGCTGCTGCAAGGTCGCGAGTCCACCAAGGGGGAAAACTCACCAGCGAGGTAGGAGCGCAGTGGAAGTGGTGAGGGCATCCTTTCTCTAAAGTGAACCCAAGAAGTGCCGGGAAGCGAAAAGAATATGCAAACCTCTGTGAATGTGGAAGCATGGCTGATGAGTCCTTTGCTCACCCCAACGTTTTTCTCCTCTCCCTCATTTCCCCCAAATAAGCCGCGTCTGTTACATAGCAGTTTTTATCAGATGGGGGAAGTCTAAATGAAGTACAACAATCCCTTTCAGATGAAAGCATTTCCTTTCAACGCTGAAAGTGAATTCTTATGAAAACAGTTCTCGGGAAGAGTTCACCAGATAAGCAGTCCCAACTTGCCTCCAGATTCACCCTTCTTTTACGTTATTTCTTTAATGCTAAGAAAAGGTTGTTTTGTTTTGTTTTTCTCCAAGTCTCATCTTCTAAACATCAGTCCTTCGACTAAGGAGATCACAACAGTACAATGAAATTATTTCACACTTCCCAGGCTATAATGATTGTCAGTGTTGTTCTCCAGCTGCATTAAATCACTTCCAGCAGTTATTGGCAGAAAGAGCTGAAATGTGAACAGCTGACATTTGTTTAACTGATTATGGGGATAATTAGGTGCAATATTCATATAAGGATAAAAAATTGTAAACTCCAAGTAATTGATCCAAATAGAATCAATGATACAGGTCAAAATACATACCTTCTAAATTCATTAGGGGAAAGGAAAATTCTCTGACACTCTATTCTGTTTGTGTAGCAAACTAGCAAGACTTTTTAGCAACATATCAACTTCCTCACAACTCTTCTGTTCCATGGTAGTTTAGCCCACCCAGTAAGCTTACTTGGGAGAGAGGGTCTAGACTTTGCAGCAAATGAGTTATAGAAGTTTTGAAGCAGAGTTAGGGGAGGAAAAAGAGAACAAAAATGGCTTAGATTGATGATATGAGCCTCAAGTAATAACCTAGAGAGAATTGTAGACGAGGAAAAATTGAAGAAAAAAAGGCACACACCACTAAGTGTTATATCTAATGTGGAAAATTAGGGATTGAAATTCAGGATCTTGCCACCCAATGACAATTTCTTCCTTTCTAATTTTTGTTATAAAATTTTTCATACCATATCTTTGTAAAAGACAAACAATATTACCTTGTTAATTAGGATCTACATTAAAAAAAAAAAAACGTGGTAAATTTCCATTCTGACTTAGTGACTGACTTAGAGCTCATTGGTGTTAATAGGTGTATGCTTCCAAAGTATATTAGTTCTGAGAAGATACTGAAAAAAGCAATTTGCAGACTGGCAACCTAGGATAGGATTGATTTCTCTACTCTGCTACCTGTTAGCTTTAGAACATAATATAGTGTATAATATTTAAACTGTTTAGATTTCAATTTTCCATGTAAGAAATTAGCATATTATTACTTTGGAATACACAAATACTGTCTAGTTTAACAAAGTAAAGTCTGAAAAATATAAGCTTTGGAATATTTTAATAGAAAGGCAAGTGTAGGCAATTATACTAAACCCCAAATAGAAATGGATGACAGCAAATAGAGCAAAATAAGAAAGTAATAGAATTAGATTTTATGAAACTATATTGCAAAATTTATTCATAAAACACCACATATTTGAATGCCTGGCTCTGAAATTATTGTGTGGTATTTGCAGTGATGTGAATATTAGGCAAATAAGAGTCACTGAGAACCTTACTTACAATCTTGGAATTACACATAATACAAAATGATGTGGTATGGTGTCATACAACCTTTAAAGATAATAGCTTAAGCAATTTGGTTTTCAAAGTCTGATTTTCTTAGTTTCATAATCTTTTATGGCATTAATGAAAATATGGCACACTGTACATTCACAAACCCCAAGCTTTATTATCCGTCAATCTGGTGAAAAATATTTAATTGAATATCCATTTTAACAGCCACTGGTTGAACTGGCTTTCTTAGTGTCTCAGAGTTTCCTCACCTGCAAAATGAGGAAAGTATGCTTATCTCACAATTCTTATCAGGATTAGCAGGATTTTTAATAACACCTGAACTCCATAAAAACCAATGCATGAGAACCTGTACAATAATAAACAGATTTGTTAGTGGCATTGATTTCAAGCCTATTCAACCAGGACTGAAGTAACTGATTTTATTATAAGATAGACCAATCAAAGTTTGAGTATTTTTTCCCTACATTTAAATTTTACTTGAAGTTAAGGACATGAAAGCATATTGCCTTGTTTCATACGGAGGGTTACTGATCAAATGCCATCTCCAAATACAGGCAGATCGACAAATGTATGGATAACCGGGTCGGAGGCACTTTTACCCTAGAATTGTAGATGAAACAAAGCAGAGGAAGTAAAAAGATGTGTGCAGGTGCAGGCACAACCTGTAGCACCCAATGGTTCTCTGATTTTTGGTGCAAAGGTTTTTTATTTTCTACTCTTTCAATGGCAGCATTACTCTTCAGACACACTTCAGGATCAGGCAGAAAACAGTATAGTTCTCCCAAGTATAGCCTGCCCGTGTGGCAAATGATGCCATAATTAGTAGCTTTTGGACTTGATTTCTAACATTGAGGGACCCTGTGAGCGGGCATTCACTTTGGTGAAATCCGAGGCTTTCGGTTTACCGACGCGTGAACGCTGCTGCCGGGACTGCGCGGGTGCTGGGCAGCGCGTGCCCGCTGACGCCTTCCCGCGCCCAGGCCCCGAGGGGGCGTCCTCTGCCCAGAAGCCCAGGCCGCGGACATCTCAGCTGCTCCGCTTGGCTCCCGAGGGCTCGCTGGAGGAGAAGCCTGCGTGTCTCCTCGGAAGTCGGCGGTTTCGTCCGCGTTGGGGGGTGCTTTTTCGGGTTCTGGGAAGCGTGAGAACGAGAGAGTACCCTCGAGGAGGACTTGCTGCCGATCGCGAACTGTGCGCCGCCTTTGTTTCCTCGCCCGTTCTGTGTACATAGAATTTCATTTCAATTTAGGGGCCCTTCTCGGTGGCGCAACGGGTTAAAGAGCAGCACTGCGAAGCTAGCTGAAGCAGCTGCAGCAGGAGTTTGATTCCCCTACTGAGAGCTGACCCACATGGCGCGGCAGACCTCTCCTGACCCGCCCGCTGCTCCCCTCAGCAGTGTACTTAAGTCAATCTGCTGGTTCTGCTTCCCACTCTGTCTCTGGTGAATCCTCTCTGTCTCTGCATCTCTGACCTGTATCTCAGTTCTGTATGCATATAAATAAATCTTTAACAAAAAATCATTTCAATTTGGAATCGTTATGTAATCTTTTGGAAGATATTTGAAAATGTCACAAAAGGTCGCTACAACGCAGAAAGGACCACTTCTGACCCGCCCCATCTCTGCTCTCGCCCCAAGAGACTGGGGCATTCCCAGAGGGAGCTGTTCCAGCGAGCTCAGGTTACAGCCAGCTGCTAGCATGTGCAGATGGGAAAGGAATAAGCCTGCTGGGGTCGTTGACGTGTTGTGTTGCTATAAATTTAGGTAGAAAAGTTTCACATTTACTTTTTTATAACTTAAAAAATGATGATATAAATGCATACACGTGCTTTGTTAAAATATAGTCAGACTTGAAAAAAACCTTTTTTTTTACTTCACTGCATTTTTAGTATTATTCTGAAATTTGAATTTAACACCTAGCAATATATCACAACGTGTCTCCATGTCAGTACAATATATAGAGAGCACTTTGGTTTTTCTCTTATATCTGGCCAGGAAGATCGAAGTTTTGTGAGGCTTTAAGCTTATAACAAGTTGGGGGCAGGGAGTGAGACCTTCTTTAAGAACTATTTAAACATTAAATATGAAAGTATTTTTTTTTTGACGAGAAAGCACAAGATTCCAAATTTCAAGAAGTGAACCATCACAAAATCCAGAGATAAACATAATTGTATTCATAAATAATAATAATATTAATAAGATAATAATAATAAGAATATCTGACAGCAATCTATGCTACTTCCCCTACATTTTTTTAAAAAAAGATTTATTTATTTATGCACACAAGAACTGGGGTACAGGCTGGGGGGGGAGTGAGATGATCCATCAGACTCAGGTTGGGGAGCAGAACAGGCAGACATACTGAAGTACACTGCTGAGGGGAGCAGCAGGTGGGTCAGGAGAGGTCTGCCAGCCATGTGGGTCATCTCCCTGGAGGGGGATTGAACTCATGCTGCAGTGGCTGCAGAGAACTTCACAGTGCTGCTTTTTAACCTGTTGTGCCACCAGGGAGGGCCCCTTATCTTTTGATAATAGTCATCTTCATCCATCTGACGTGATCTCTTATTGTTTTGATTTACATTTCTCTGATAGTTAGAGATGATGAGCAACTTTTCATGTATCTGTTTCCCCTCTGTGTATATTCTTTGGAGAAGTGTCAGATTCTCTGCTGATTTATTTTTCAATTGGGTTCTTCTATGTTGCTGAATTATATGAGTTCTTTGTAAGTTTTGGGCATTAAACATGTTGTCAGGTGTTTATTATCTCTTGTTATAAAAACATTTGTATATTGATATCCTATCAATATTTGATCTTGAGTGGATGACAATTTCAGCACAAGCAACTATTTTTTTTAACTTTTATGGAAATTAAATCCAAAAATTGAGAGGATGTGGAGAAATTGGGAGTGGTTGCTTATATTTAATTCTACTCAGTGTCAGGTAAATGTCCACATATTTACCCCACAGACTGAACTGATGCATTTTGATCTGTTGAGGAAGGCAGGACCAAACACATTGCTTCTTAAGTATTTGGTCTAATATTTCATTTTTGTGGAAGTGTATGGGTTTACACATGATTCTTTGTGACAACTTTGTAAACTCCAGATTTTTACTATTATCATTTAGCTTTCCATTAACACAAAGATTAAAGAGTAACTATTTGCACTGACATCATTAGCCCTTTGCAGTATTGAGTTTATTGCATCTTGGAGCAAATGAGTTAATTTCATATTTACATTTCAGCTCATAAATGCAACTTTGGTCAATAGCAAATTTATCATCTAGTATATTCTTTTGTTTAAAAATTGCTTTCTAGATGTGAAAAATCTCAATCTTGTTTTAGCAAAGTGAGGTCATATCTTACAAAGGTATTCAGTTAGTAAGGAAAAAGGTAATGCATTATTGGTTTTCTTTTCTTCCAACTTTGCAACACTTGGTTGTTTCTTTCAGAAAGCTACAGATTATTAATTTGGTTCCTGTTTTTGTTAGACTAAATTTTTTTTGAAGATTTATTTATTTATACATGCAAAAACTGGGGTTCAGGTTGGAGGTGTGTGTTTGGGTGAGAGGATTCACCAGACACAGTGGGGAGCAGAATAGGCAGATTGACTGAAAAACACTGCTGAGGGGAGCAGCGGGCGGGTCAGGAGAGGCCTGCCACGCCATTCACCTCCGGGGCAGTCGGGAATCGAACTCATGCGGAGGCTGCTTTAGATTCTCAGTGCTGTGCTTTAACCCGCTGCGCCACCAGGGAGGGCCACTTTTTTTTTTTTTTTTAGGCTAACAAGCATCCATAAAATCTCAGAGCAAAATAATTGCTTTTTCAAAATAGTAGAATAATGCAAATGAAAATTTAAAAAATATGTGAGTCATGTGATCGTGAAACAATCTCTTAGTGCCCTGCTCCTTACCTATACAGCATTTATAACTGGACACAGGAAATACACAGCAAGTACATTTTGATTAGTGTATCAAGTCATTGCAAGTCATTTAAATTCATAAAAATAAATATCACTTAAATAAGTTAAAAATTTGCACTTTTTTAAAAATTGCATACATATATGTGAGAAACCTTTTTTAAACCACATTTATAGTTCAGTACTAGCAATCAAAAGCTGGAATTTGATAAAATATGAGGCTAGAGCACATGAACAAAGATGCACATGAGATAAAGAAACGTATTTATTTCTTGGCCCTTTGCTGGTTGAAAGAGATGTGGGTGAGAGACACATGGGGAGGTTGACTATGGTAGCATTTATATTGATTTTGATTTTGATTTTTCTTCCCAGATTTGTCTGGCCATTTCTGACCCTTTTCCATGGGTCCCAACCAGAAGGTGCTTTCATCTTGTGGCGGGCTTTCAAGCCATGCTTTAGACCAATTCCTTTCGGGTGGACTTTTACCCACGAGGGGATGGGTAACTTCAGGTGTTTGATTTAGAAATTATTTTCTTCGTCTTTTCTGTATAGTATACTCATTGTATTAAAGTTCCTTTCCATTAAAACTGTTTTGTCTTGATGTGGCGGACGGCAGAACCTATTTAGAGCAGGCAGGTTTGGGGGTTCAGTGGTGTCCCTCTCTTCCTGCCCTGTAACACAAATACTTTACCAAATTCTGTGGGTCCTTCACCTGTGTGCACAATTGTAAGCCCACTCAGACACAGGAAACAACAGCAAAGGGGTTTATTTAACAAACGGGATAAACAAGGGTTACTGAGGTCAATAATAGCCGTTTACTTTACCCAAGGTCGTATCCAGTACTGTCCTGCATTACGGCATCTTCCTGCCAATGAGCTCCTCTCCCAAATAATAGGCTGCACGTGCAAGATGGCGCCCTCCTGCTTCTGCTGACCTGGGGCACACTGGAGCCAGACTCCAGGCCAGGTTTAATTCACAAAGACAACAGCAAACACAACAGGAGACTCTTCCAGGGCTGGAGGATGCTTCAGTACAGCATCAGATGAGTGACAGTTAGGACAGCAGCCACAGCTACCAAATGACCCAACAAAGGCCTCACTCAAGCGGCTAAGCCAGGCTGTATCCACAGCAAAAACTAGGAACCATTTCAGTACCTCGGCTACTTGCAAAGCCTCTGGCCTCCACCTTCAGAGGTCCTCAACAACCTTCTTCAATATCACCTAGTCCCAGCGTTCAAATCCATGGGCCCCCAAAATGCTGAAGAAACTCCAAACCCTGAGCTGAAACCTTGTATCCTGAAGCCCCGGCAAACAACCTTCTTCCTTCTCCCTCTCCTTCTTTTTTCTGTTCCAATCACTCCATTTCCTCTCCAAGGTAGCCCCTCCTCAAAAGTGAGACTTTTAAACATTATCCTTGAGGTTGTTTTGTCTTCACACCAACCATCTCTTGGAGAGGCACCACCTGCAACAGAACTTGGCCTCAGTCTCCCACTACAGTTTTAGCTGAAAGAATGGAAAAGCATAAGCTTTTTAAATTTAAAGTATGGATTTGTATTGAGATTTCTACTTGAGTTTTAACATAGTTCCTCATCAAAATTTTGATTTTATACCTTTCTTCCCCTTTCTCTTACACTTAAAATTTCAGTTCCAAACAAAATTAGTATAATTACTTGTTTGCTGACAATTTTTTTAATATTTAATTTTTTTGGCCAGCATTTTATACATCTGGATAGATTGTCAATTTCTTTTTATTTTGTTTCAAACAATTTATTTTTATTTACTTTTTTACAAATTATGTTTATTGTGGTAAAGTAAGTTTACATCTTTGTGTTTGCTCTGCAGGTTGTAGGGTGAGCTACCTACAAATGTATATTATCACACCCTGCCTGATAACCAACACCCCAATAATCCTCCACTATGTTCCAATGGATCCTTTCCTTCCCACACTTATCCCTGACCACCTTCCCATTCAGGTTGTCTCAGTTTTGCTGTCAGATGTTAAGAGGTTATTATTGTTTTGGTTTTGATGGACCCTTTGTTATTCTTCTCTATATTTCACATATAAGTGAGACTACCTGGTATCTATCTTTCTACTTTTGACTTATTTCACTTAATATTATCCTCTTCAGTTCCATCCATGCTGTTCTAAATGTCAGGAGTTCATCCTGATTTATAGCTAGTAGTATTCCTGTGTGTGTGAGTGTATACCACATTTTTCTGATCTATTGCGCCTGTCCTGGAGTACTTGGGCTGTTTCTATGATTTGGCTATTAAAAATAGGGCTGCAGGCCCTCACTGGTGGTGCAGTGGGCTAAAGCACAGCACTAAGACGCTAAAGCCATTTCAGCATGAGTTCGATCCCCAGTCCCTGGAGGTGTGGCAGACCTCTCCTGGCCCACCTGCTGCTCCCCTCAACAGTGTACATCAGTTGGCCTGTTCTGCTCCCTGTGCTGTCTCTGGTGAATCCTCTCACTCCCTGGCCTGTATCCCAGTTCTGTATGCATAAATAAATAATCTTAAAAAAAAAAAAAAGAGGCTGCAATGAATAGGGAGTACATTATTCCTTCAAATAAGTGTTTTCGTACTTTTCAAGCCGATACCTAGGTGTGGAATTGCTGGGTCACCTAGTAGATCTATTTTTAATATTTTGAGAATCCTTCATACTGTTTTCCTTAGTGGTTGGACCAGTCTATGTTCCCATCAGCAGTGTAAGAGGGTTCTGTTTGCTGACATTCTCACTAACATTTGTTCTTTCTGGTCTTTTGGATGTTGTCCATTCTCACTGGTAAGATCATGAATGGGAAAAATAATATGCACATAATTCATCTAATAAAGGACTGATAAATATATATAGAACTCATGCAATTCAACAAAAATAAAATGAGATTACCTGATCAAAAAATGGGCAGAAGAGCTACATCATCACTTCTGCAAAAAAGATGTACAAGATGGCCAATAAACACATGAAGAAGTGCTCATCACCACTTACTATTAGGGAAATGCAAATCTAATTAAGTTCTTCTAAAGTTATAATAACTCATGTTATGATATTTTATAATTATATATATATCAGTTAATTTGTTTTAAGTTCTGGGAAGTTATTAGCGTGACTAGTTGGTAGTTTTCTTAGAAGGTGATGGCTTTCAGCCAAGAGGTTATTTTATTCTTGAGATAGTTATGCCTTAGAAAATAATTCATAGAATCAATCTTATGAGAAGAGAGGGTTAAGGGAGCATTAAGCAAATGAATTTCCCAAGTTTTGCATAAAAGTTTCATTTAGCTACCATCTGGTTCATATGCAATGACAAAATGCAACATTACATTCATAAGATTAATATACACAGTTCCTGCTGGACAACCAAATTTTGTCTGTTTTCAATTTCTCATAATGTAAGAATTTATACAGTATCAGACCATGATGAAGCTCTGGTCCTTGGGAAGGACATAGGGAAAAGAGAAAGGTTGGGTGGAAGAGTCTTCGAGAGCCTGCAGGCATCTATGAAGTTTCAATATGATAGATGAAATCTTCATGTCAAAGCTGCATGTTAGAAGAATCCTTTGTCTCTTAGGAATGAACTGGCTTTAGTGTTTCTGTGACATGTGGTCACTGGCTTGGACTAACCCTGGGAAGTATAACATTAGTGCAGACATCATGATGGATTTTAGAATTATTTTGGGTCCATCTTCCAAAAATACTGTTCTGTCTTTACTGATCTGACAGGTAGGTATTCATAGTTACTATACCCACCTACTGTTTCAAAATATTGCTTGAGAGTCACTTTACTTGGGTCAAAATTCTGATTATGTTTTGTACATAATAGTCATTATTATCTTAATTTTTTAAAAAAGATTTATTTATTTGTGCATACAGAACTGGGGTACAGGCCAGAGGCTCAGGGGTGGCGAAAGACTTCACCAGAGACAGAGTGGGGAGCAGAACAGGCAGATCAATGAAGTACACTGCTGAGGGGAGCAGCGGGCGGGTCAGGAGAGGTCTGCCACACCATGTGGTCACCTCCGGGGCAGGCGGGAATTGAACTCATGCTGCAATGGCTTTAGCTTCTTAGTGCTGTGCTTTACCCTGCTGCGCCACCAGGGAGGGCCTCAAAAATTACTTTTACCTAAGTAGTGTTAAAGCAAAACAAGATAAAACAAAACACAGCAGATTCAATAGATGGCTATTTTAAAATTGCATCAAAATATCCCAGAGATTTTAGTTTTTATCCTAGGGATGGAATCCCCAATCCAATAAACTTGGAATTAAAAGTAAGGTCCTTGCCTGAAAGAATCTGTTGTTTATTTTGCCTGCCAAAATGTTATCCTATTTATATATATATTTTTCAAGCAGGGACAAAACTAGTCTTGGTGTGCTTAACAAACATGAGCCAATCTTGGGCTTGTTATTCTCATCACAAAACTTCATAAAATCAAATCAATTATTTTTCTTGTTAGATAACATGAGCCAATTCTGATGAACTGACACAAATAGAGTAAAAGTATTATATATCAAATTATAACTCTAAAGAAATACATGTTTTAAATCAAACCATTAAATTTTAAGGTAGTTTCTATTATATTTCTGAAGTTTGAAATTATATGGGTAACTTCTGTAAATTAATTATACATGAATTAATTCTAACAGTCACTCAAAGGTGAAAAAAAAACAAGCAGATGTTACACAAATATATTTACAGAGATCTCTTAGTTTTTTATTTAAAATTTCATTCACATGTACTAGAAATAGCAGTTGGACTATCAATGTATATGAAGGCACAAGACTTTTCATTGATTCAATTTTAAATAGTCTTTCTTTATTTTTCTTTAGATAAAAAAAAAACACTCCTTGAATTTGCATTTTAAAGAATGGCTCTTTGGTTCTAAAAAGGTGGGGAAAGGAAGTTTGCATCCCAGAAATATACTCCTGCTTCTCAAGGCCAGATTTTTTTCTTTCTCTTTAAATTTGACTTTAGTGTACAGTTTGGAAAACTCAAAGATTTAGTTTCTGTAAACTTAAAGGCATCTTGCTATTAAAGATCCAATTTATTGACAAAAGTTTGTAAAGCAAGAAAGGCCATATTCTTTGTTGAGACATGATGTTAAGTCTGATTTCTGTATTTTCATTTAAAAAAAGTCCCTAAGGCTAGCCAAAATTTTCTCTACGTTTTCATTCATTATTTCTTTTCTTTTTTTAATTAACCCCATCTTCTAATAAGAAATTTAGATTGAGAACTCTGAATTTTTCATAGGCCCAACTAGAAGTTTTCTCATTCAGTAGCACTTTAGCCAACCAATAAGCATTTTTTTTAAAGATTTATTTATTTATTCATATAGAACTGGGGTACAGGCCAGAGATGTGGAGGGTGAGAGGATTCACCAGAGACAGAGTGGGGAGCAGAACAGGCAGATCGACGAAGTACACTGCTCAGGGAGCAGCGGACGGGTCAGGAGAGGTCTGCCACGCCATGTGGTCACCTCCGGGGCAGGCGGGAATCGAACTCATGAGGAAGTGGCTTTTAGATTCTCAGTGTGGTGCTTTAACCCGCTGTGCCACCATGGAGGGCCCCAATAAGCATTTGTAAAAAACTTATCCAGACATACAGAAGTTCACCCCCTGCATAAAACACAATGAAAGAAAAAGAGAGATAAGCAATTTTCAGATAAATCTTGGATTTATTGCACCAGAATTATAATCTAAGAGGGATATGCTGTGGGTTGGGGCTGTGTTTTGTTTAGTGAACTTCTGAAGATTCATGGGTATTTCTTGTAATAGGTGGGCAGTATCTAACCCATCTGTGACCAACTTATGCTGGTGTGGGAGACACCTGTCTGTGGGGGCAAGCACTGTAATGGTTTTTTTTTTTTTTAAAGATTTATTTATTCATAAAGAACTGGGGTACAGGCCAGAGATGCGGAGGGTGAGAGGATTCACCAGAGACATAGCGGGGAGCAGAACAGGCAGATCGACGAAGTACACCGCTGAGGGGAACGGCGGGCGGGTCAGGAGAGGTCTACCTTGCCATGTGGATCTCCTCGGGGCAGGCGGGAATCGAACTCATGCGGAAGTGGCTTAAGCTTCTTAGTGTAGTGCTTTAACCCGCTGCGCCACCAGGGAGGGCCCACTGTAATGGTTTTTAACATTTCATCCTTACCCACCCAAGTTTGGCTTCTAAGATTTCCTTGGCAATAGCTTTTGCATAGTGCATAATCAGATTTTTCCTTTTTCATATCAACACAGAAGACAGCTCCTGGAGGTAGAGCTACCCTTACCTAAACCTCAATTTTGACATCTTTTGATTTATAGCCAAATAGAAGTCACAGCACACAACATATAACTAAAATTCAGCACATGAGAAAATACTGAAAACAAACTCTTGAGGGTGATCACAAGGGAGAATATGATCTGATCTCTTATCCCCAGACAAGAGTCAAAAAGGAAAGAACTTTCCTAATCATTCTTTACTTTTACTTTCAAAAGGAGCAAGTACAAGTCTGAGAAGCTGGGCTTGTACACTATAATAGTTCGTTCAAATTCTTTAGTGAAACTGTTCAAATCCTCAGATGTAACTGGAAATTCCTCAAGGATGGCTCTAACTTCTCATTTTGATCATGGAGCAAAAGTAAGGCAAAAGTATGACTATGATCTTTTCTTGAAGGGGGGTGGTTGATGTGTCACAGAAATTCTAGAATGGAACCCTTTTGTTTTGTTTTGGCAAAGGAGGAGGAGGCAGCAAGAATGTCAGTGCCTGGCAGCTCTGGTTATAATGAAGGAACAGTTGGAAATTCTGTACTCTTAGGTATTTAGCTAACTTCCGTAGTTTCTTTAATTTAGAGAGACTCCTAAGTATGGCTTTATTAAGTTCTTGCAGGGAAACTATTCTATCATTTCCAGCTCGAATGCTTCCAGTATCACTCAAAGTATGCATCCTATTGAATTTGTTTGATTTTGGAGTGGGCTTTTTCTAATTTTGTATGCAAATTTTTTTCCTGGGCAATTCATATGCATTTTGGCCAACTTAAAGTAATATTTCTTCTAATAATAACCTACCACTTTGGAAACCACTTGCAAATGTATGCACCATAACTTCTATTCTGTACTAATAATCATGGGATGTAGAACTCTAAATTTAAGTCACAATCTTACTACTGCTAGCTTTCTTGTTTTAAAATCAGGAGAACCTGATCACCTTAGATTGAAATTCCTTTTCCTATGAGAGCCAAGGATAATCTGTCCCATATAGATAATATACAACCATTGATAAATTCAAGGACTACTGCCACTACCAGGAGGTCTGAGATCCGGGATGGACTTGTCTTTGCTATGGCTGAAGCTCTGGGGAACTAGTTGCCCTCAAAGGCCTGATAACACAAGGTGTCATGGTCTCTGGTCTCTCGATTTTCTAAGTCATCTCAGCCAGTTCTTCTGTGTCCCTTCAATGTGGCCATTAACTGTTGACCGATATTTTACTATAGATGACATTTTACTAATGATGACATAAAGAAGGCAAATAAGCATATGATAAAGTCCTCAACATCGTTTATTGTAGGAAAATGAAAATCAAAACACCAGCTAAAAGCCTAAAATCCGGCAATGTCAAAATACTGGGAAGATATGAGGCAACTGTAACTCTTGTTCATTACTCATGGAAATAAAAACTATAATAAAGTCATTTGGAAGACAGTGTGAAAGTCTGTTAGAAGACAAATCATAGACTTGTTAGTCCATTTACTAACTCCACAGAATCTTTGCCATGTAGACAGATTACAGATGAAAAAAACAAAAAAAGAACACGTCATACTGTAAGCAAAGGTCATAAACAGCAAACCAAGAAAACACATAAAAGTAGAGAAACTTTCCCTAAGATTTAACAGATTTCATAGCTTTTTCAGATGCAGGTATTATAAACCAACACAAATAAAATTTGTTCCCGAGTTTATTATTCTCCCTATGGGCAAGTAAAACTGATAAAACCCGGTAGTCTTTCTGATTTGAAAATTCAGACCACAGAATTTGGAGGGAAAGCAGGAGCCAGAAAGTGAAGGGCAAGAAGCCCAGAGAGGGGAGAGCCAGAGAGGAGGCACATTCTGTGTATAAACTTTGTCCTATTTTCTAAACCCTGAAATTTCAACTCTAAGCAGCCCAATTTAAACTAAGGCCAAACCAAAACCAGAACCAAACCAAAATACTTCTCTGTATTCGCTGCATCCCACCATAGAGAAGACAAGGCTCAAATCAACCAATCAACCTATACTCTTTAGAGAAACATAACGCAATCACCAAATAACTTAAAATACAAAGAAACAGTATGTGTAAGTCATAGCCAAGCTAAAAGGTGATCTGCAGAGGCTGCCTCTGAGAAGGCGCAGTGGTGACACAAAGATAGAAATAAGTATGCTTGAACCAGTAGAAAATCTCATTTAAAAAAGAGGAGACATTTAAAAAAGAACCAAATAAAATTCCAGAATTTAATAATACATTATTGGACTAAAACACTTTATTAAATGATCATGACAATAACTATAAATTATACTTATCACAATAATGTTATTAATAATAATAATTATTAATGATAATTAACATAGTAAAAATATTAAACTGTTTGAAAAATACTGGAGTTGTCTGGGTAGTGTGTTAGGAGATGTATGCATGATTAGTTTCTGAGGACCAGGGTGGAGGGGGTGAGTAGGGAAGAATTAGTGTGTGTGGGGAGTGAATCAGGTCGGTAAACATGTGGTATTTCTGCCTGTAAATAAAAGGAAAATTTGGAGACACTGCTCAATAAAATAGGGTAAATGGAACAGTAATGATTAATAGGACAAAAACATATAAAAGAACATGGAAATGAACAAGATAAACAAATGATATCAACAACTCAAACTCACAAAAATATGATAAAAAAGTCAGACATGTCTTTTTTCTAAGTCAATCATTTCTTAAAGAAAGTTATAAGTAATAACTATACAGTAAACTTAAAAATAATCAAATCTAAGTCTCAATATGAACTGAATTAACCCATTAGAGAAAAAGACTGTTCAATTAATTGAAAAATTAAAAACCAATTGTAAATTATCCCACACTCAATTCAAGCAAGCAAAAAGAGGCTGATAACATCACAAATGGATTATGAGGGATTTGGGTCTGTCAACTTCAATTGTAGGAGGGAGGCCCAGAAGACCGAAAGCATCCGAAGAGAACCACAACATGCAAATCTTGAAGCAGCAAATGTGAACATCTAGGAAATGTTTGATTTCCTAGCAATCCCAAATACCAACACTGGGCAAAAGACAGGCATTTGAATGAACACTAGGCCGATGAAAATGGGAGAGCAAAAGGCCCCTGATTTCTGATGGATCAACTGTTCTACAGTGGGGAAAAGATGACCCCTCCAGCCCCTACCCCATCCTTTCGCCTACCGTCCACTGTCCACTCTCCCCTCCCATCCTTTCTCCTTCTTCAGTCAGTCTAAATCAGAATAACTGAAATTCCAAGTGAATAAGTATAAAGGACACTATGTACTTAGAGTAATATGGAGTCGAACATGAAGCAAAATATTGGCAAATAAAATTCAGCAATATATCACTCACTAAGCAGAGACTGTTCCAGGAATAATACAAAGGTATTTCAATATAAAACGAAAACGTATCAATAAACTAAAGAAAACCTCGAAGGACATATCAACAAATGCTGAAAAGGCATTTCCTAGAATTCAGCAGCCAAACTTGTTAATTCTTCAGTGAGATAAAGATGAGCATCTGCGTGCTGGGAGGGAGTTTCTGTTCAGCAGGCGCTGAGGCGGGGCACCCCACCGACGCTGCTCGCCCCTAGTTAGGCCAAGTTCCCCGAGGCGGCCCCGCGGACGTGGGCAGTCCCGGCGTCCAGAGCTGCAGGCCTGCGGCCCGCCCAGTCCGAGTCCCGCCGGGGCTCTCAGCCAGGTACGGCCGAGCGCTGCGATCCCCGGGCGCCGCGGCAGTCTAGGAAAGTGGGTGGGGAGGTTGTTTGTTTGAGGGGCAGGGACCGAGAAAGGCACGAATTCCCCGGCATCAGAGGTGCCCACTCGCTGGGATTTTTGGCACGGGGCGCAGCGGAACCCCTGGCCTGCGCCGCGGCCCGCGGGACAGGGATCCTCGGATCTCCAAGCGCTCTCAGCCCCACCAGGCCCTGGGGCTACAGGCAGCAGAGGGTCGGCGGGGTTGGGAGAGTGGATAAGGGGCGGGGTAGGGGTGGAGGTGGGGGTAGGGTTAGGGGGAGACGGTCCTGCTCCGCCCCTGGCCGTGCCCACAGCCCTGCGTTCGCGGAGGCCCCGGCGCCGGGCGCCCCCGCCCAATTCACCCTGCGGGGAGGGTCTGGGCGGTCACCTTTACTAGTTCAGTCTCCCCACGCTGGTGGCCCCCACTATTGTTTTGCACTGTTTACAGACTATAAAGTTCTTCAGTAATAGATCAGTTTATAGTAACATACGCGGAGTTCCCAAAAAGTAGCAGCAAAGATCTGAAAGATCAAAACACTGAACCCGTTGCGGTTAACATCAGAAATGAAAAGCGATGCCTATCACCATTAATTATTTAATATATTATTGGAGATTTTAGTAAGTACTGTTAAACAAGAACACGAAGTGAATGCATGGACATTAGGAAATAAATAAAAAGTATGTTTTTTGTTTTTTCCGGATTGCATGAATGTACACTTCTAGTAATAGTAAGACAATAAAGTGAAAAAAGAATAAAAAAGTCAACGAATAGTGGGGGAAAGATCTACCATTTAGGATACTTGAGCAAATTTGGTTAAGCTGATAGGCAATAAATGTTAAGTCAACTGCTCTCCTGTGTTCTAGCAATAAAAGTCTAGACGTGAAATGGAAAGACATTTTAAATTACATAGGAAAAATTTTAACCAGAAAGACTGAGTGCCGAACTTTGGAATCTGCACTATTAAATGATATTAAGCAAAATCTTAAAATAATGTAAATCTCTCCTGTTTCTTGGATCTAGAATGACAAATCAATTCACTTAAATTCCAGTTAACATGACAAGTCATTCACTTAAAATTTACATCTAAATACTAGACACTTCCAATTAGAACTGAGGTTAAGAAAAAACAGGGCTTAATGTTTTTACTGCGGTAACAATGGTTTATAACATAAACCATGTATGCTTTAGTTGTAGAGCTAAATTATAATTACATCTGTAAACACTACCTCTTAATCCCCTGGAAAAGTCTAGCTTCCATCCTCCACCATACAATGGATTCCCTTTAGCTGTTTCACCCACTTCTCTTGCTCCTCCCCTCTGGTAACCACCAATTTATTCTCAGATCTCTAAGTTTTTGTTTGCTTGAAATTTTTTTATATTCCACATATTAGGTATACAGTATTTATCTTTCTCTATCTGGCTATCTCATTTAGTATAATCCCCTCAGTGTCCATCCACATTGTTCCAAATGTTGTTGCAATGAACGCAGGGGTGCACAGATCTTTGTTCTGATGTCTTCATATTCTTTGGATAAAAATCCAAAAGTGGAATAGTTGGATCATATGGTAATTCTGGTAACCACCAATTTATTCTCAGATCTATAAGTTTTTGTTTGCTTGAAATTTTTTTATATTCCACATATTAGGTATACAGTATTTATCTTTCTCTATCTGGCTATCTCATTTAGTATAATCCCCTCAGTGTCCATCCACATTGTTCCAAATGTTGTTGCAATGAACGCAGGGGTGCACAGATCTTTGTTCTGATGTCTTCATATTCTTTGGATAAAAATCCAAAAGTGGAATAGTTGGATCATATGGTAATTCTATTAATTTTTTTTTTTGCAATTCTCTATACTGTTTTCATAGTGACTATTCTAATTTATATTCCCACCAATAAAGTATGAGGGTTCCCTCTTTTTCTACATTTGGGTCAACAATAATTGTTTCTATATATTTTGAGTTCATCAAATAAGACATTCTTAAAATTATGTTGAACAAATGCCTATGAGGAAAGCTAAGAAAACCATGGAAAGGATCAGCAGAGTGTAGACTGCCATACTAGTTATCAGATTATTAGAATTACTTTCAGCAAATCAGTATTGGTATTCCATGTTCAATAGATCAGTGGAATGGAAGCAGAGAATCTAGAATTAAATCCCAGTTACAAGTCAACATTCAACAAATGTGGAAGTTCAGTGAGGCTAAGCTAGAAAACAGTTAATCCCAGCATAACTGTTTACTCTTCCAGAAAAATTTAAAATCTTACTTTTACATCTTACACCTGATATAAAAACAAATAGACTTAAAACTATATCTAAATATTAAAACAATAAAAATCTTCTAAGAAAATCTATGATACACTTTCAACCCAGTAATTTTATTTCTGAGAATCTATCCTGCATAATCAAGCCTGGAAATCTAGAGGTAAAAAAAAGTCACATCCGATTATATCAAAGCTAAACTTTAAAAATGGTATCTATGATATTGCATGATACTAAGTAAATAAAAAAGTGATATTGCTGGAAGAACTTATAATACAGATATGACAAATGATCAATATATTATAAAAAGTAAATTTACAGATGAATCAAAAATACACATCTAGTGAAAGTGAGCAGGGTAAATGAATAGGAAGATCACAGAAGAGAAAATCCAAATGATTATCAAATAGATGAAAAGATACTCAAATTTACTAGTGTCCAGGAACGGACACTAAAGGAACGGATAAAAGAAGATATACTGTTTATTACTGACAGGTTCAGGGAGGTGGGGGGATAATAATTTTACAGATTCTTACAGAAATGTGAAATGTTATAATAACTGAACACTGTAGTAGTTTTTAGAAAACAATCTGGCAAGATTCCTTTAAATTCAAATTTCAAATATTCTTCAATCTATGAATTCTACTTTCTAGAATATATGACCCCATAGCTCAATGAAGAAGGGCCTATAATCATAGAGTCTTACGAAGGCATTGTTACAGGGGTCAAAATTGCCCAGCCGTATCGTTCTATTAAGATATGTAAATAAATCCATTTAAAGAAGCTTGTAGTCAGTGATTAATGTTGGTGTAGTAAATATAATTAATATGTTTCCTGATGAGTTGTGCTGGCAATATTTAGAAAATTTTGCTTATTTAGCTGAGATTTGCATCAAACAGTGCTCTGAAAATCCTTAAGCTATTTCAAGATCCTAATTATGAATTGACAATATGATAGTAACATCCATCTGGAAAAAGAAACACTTAAATAGCACTTTAGAGAAGAATAAATGCATATAAAATGCGATCTTTACTAACAATTGGGGAAAAATAATAAATTGATACTACTGTTTTAGAAAAGGCACATGATAATATCTGTAAGAATTTCAGAGGTTTTGGGGAATAAAAATTTCTGCCAGTTTGGGAGAAGAATTTATTGTTTGCCTTTTGTGATTTAAACATGCTCAACTTTTAAAAAAATATATAATCATTTATTTTTACATCATTTTGTGCATTTTTTCATCTCAGTTGTAATCCCCATGGGCTTCCCATCACCAAATCACCCATGTGCCATCACCATAGTCCAGTGCATTTCCCTCCCCACACTGTTTTTGATCCTATTCCCCACTCCAACCCCATAAAATGTCTCTGGTATATAGCTGTTCATCATTATTATTTTCTTGCCTGGTCCATTATACTCCTGCTATGAGTGAAACCATCTGGTATTTTTCCTTTTCTTTCTGGCTTATTTCACGAAGCATGATCTTCTCCTGCTCCACCCAGGTTGCTGCAAAAGGCATGTGTTTATTTTTTTGGTTGCTGAGTAATATTCCATTGTGTATATGTATCACATCTTTTTAACCCAGTCATCTACTTTTGGGCATTTGGGCTGTTTCCATGTCTCTCCAATTGTAAAGGTGTCTTTTTGAATCAGTGTTTTTGTGTCTTTTGGGTAGATACCTAGAAGTGGGATTGCTGGGTCATATGGAAGCTCCATGTTTAGCAGTTTGAGGAACCTCCAAACATTTTCCCATAGTGGTTGTACTCGTTTGCATTCCCACCAGCAGTGCAGGAGAGTTTCTTTTTCTCCATATCCTCGCCAACACTTGTAAAACATGATCAATTTTTATGTCTCATGAATGTTTCAAAAATACCCGTGGGGCATTCACAGGTTTCAAGTTTTCTTATATGCTCCCTGCATCCTCAAAGCCTCCTTTCCTAGGAGGGTCTGGCTGTTGCTCCTGCACTCAATTCTGGATTCCTGTCTCAGGTTTGTTTCTGACATTCTCATCCTGGATTTGGCTGTGCTTGATCTTGTTACTGGTCTGTGTCAATGTTGCATTTGTACCAGATAGCTCAGTGGCTTGGAAGCCAGAATCCTATCATGAGATCTCGCTCCTGTTTGGGTAGCCAAGAGGAAGGGGGGACGGGAAGGCCGGGGACAGAAGAGGGCAGCAGCTCATCCTAGTGTTCATGGTCAGTGGCGATCTCTTCACAACCAATGTTTGGACTTCACTCATTGGAACTGGGTCTGCAGCCTCTAAATGTGGCAATGGCGTGGCATCAGTGGGGTCTGCAGTATGGGGTGGTGGGCAGAGTTGTCCACTTTTGAGACATAACCCTGTATGCTGGAAACAAACAAGGAAGTGGAATTCTCAGTAGGGTCAGTGTATTTTGGGGGAGTGTACTGACTAGGATAAGGAAACCTTTTCACTTTTCTCCTTGGGAAAACAACTCAACAGAATGTAAACTGCACAAAATAGGAACTTGGGCTTGTTGAATGCTGTATCGCCAACACTTGGGATAATACCTGGTTATAGTAGGTGCCCACTGTTTTTTTAGGATTCTGTTTGTCAGGATGAGGAACAGGAAACTGTAGGCAAAGAGGTGGAGATGCACAGAACAGTGAGCAACTTCATATAAAAAGGACAAAAATAGGAGGAGGAAATGGGTATACTGTTAGGAATGGAAAAGAATTTTTCAGGTCCGTCAAATCACTGACTTATACTAACCTGAAGCCCTCTTAGTAAATGCACAATTTAGGAATTAATATGGAAATATTATAAGAAAGATTGTGACAGAATACAACAGTAAGTAGCCCTTACTGCAAAAGGTAATTTGTCTGGGGATGAGTTATACCTGTCTGCCTGAAGTCTTTGGACAAATGGTCTGTGAGGATTTACATTTGTTACAGCTACTAATCACCATTTATTTTCTCGTTGCAAAAGCATACAGATCTTAAAATCCTAAGTAGGCTACAGCTTAGGTTATCACACTATTTACACAATGAACATTCCTAGGGCACGAAAATCTGGTTATAGGAACCGGTTTAGAAATTGCATCGAGTGTTACAAATACTAATAGATCAATTAGGTATTTTTAGAAACAGCTTCATTCTTAAAAGACTACAGATTCCACAGACAACATTGAATGACCGAAGATTAAAGTTCTCTAATTACAAATAAACCAAAAGTTAAATATTTCCCAAATCTCTAGCATCATAACATACCTTACGTGAAGAGACATTGCACTTCCGATTCTTATCCCTTCAGAACACAGTGCCTTGACGGTGAGGTTCTACAAATGGACTACCTACTTGTTGTCAAAAAAGATTAATTTATTTTTAATCATAGTACTTGTATGTCTGTAATTAACATTGGTTTCCATTGCAAGCCTCCTTCTATTAACTTTTACATTTTTAAAAAAGGCTATCTGGGCCCTCCCTGGTGGCGCAGCAGGTTAAAGCACAGCACTAAGAAGCTTAAGCCACTTCCGCAGGAGTTCCATTACCACCAGCCCCAGGAGATCCACATGGCCAGGCAGACCTCTCCTGACCCGCCCACTGCTCCCCTCAGCAGTATACTTCAAAGATCTGCCTGTTCTGCTCCCCGCTCTGTCTTTGGTGAATTCTCTCACTCTCCGCCTCTCTGGCTTGTACCCCAGTTCTATATGAATAAATGAATCTTAAAAAAAAAAAAAAAGGCTACCTGCTCATTAGGAGAAAACCATTTTCATATGCAGTGGCAGTGAAAATTCAAGTATTGAACAGAAGATACTGAGAACTTCCTTATACATAGGGTAACCCTCACCCTCTTAAATTGTGCTCTTTCTTCCTCTTTTTAAAAAAGCAATTAGAACCTGGTTTTTTGTTTTCTGTGCTAACAATCTATCAGAGAGAAAAATATTTCTATGTTCTTGATGGTAAAATCACCAACTCTAGTGAAAATTGAGACTAGCTGTATTAGGCAGAGTTCTCCAGAGAAAGAGACAGGCTGTGTACACAGAGAATTAAGAATTCAGCTAAGCATGTGATTGTGATGGTTGGAAAGTCCAAAATGTGTAGGGAGAGCAGGCAGGAGACCTAAAGAACTGAGGTTATGCTGGAGTCTGAAGGCTAGAGGTAGAAAAGATGCTAGAGGCATCTTCAGAGTAGGATTTATTATTGACCTTTGTGTTGAATAGGATGCCAGTGACATCAGGACTTCTGGGTTTGTTATTTTGTTTTAGGCTGAAATTGTTTAAAAAAAAAAAACACCTACATTTTGATATAGGAAAAAGGGTAACTGGGTCGGGCTCAATACAAGCCTTCCTTGAGACAATGAATCTGCTTTCTTCACTCAAATGCTTCCATAAAGCTGACTTGGCAAAATGGACAGTGGTGGTAGACTCTGGGTGATTAGGTGGTCAGTGCAAAATGATGGCAATACCTGATGGAGGTATCAAAATATCATGTCAATAAAAAAAATAATGAATTCTAATAAAGCTGACTTTGTTGGGACACCCCTAGGACTTAGCATAAAGCTGTGCCTTAGGTACGTAAGAAATATTTGAGTAAATGTTCAATTAAAGAAAAGTGATAGCAAAACTCAAGTTGTCTAAGGGAAAGAACATTTCCTTCCCTTAATGATAAACCATCAACATAATACTTTTCATTTAATCTTCTGAGTTATTTAGTGACGTTGGTTCTATGATGCAATAAGCAAACTACATCCCTAATTTCTGTTAAAGAGATTATACCTCAAGTGAATTAATCTTAAACATACTCTTTTCAGAGTATTCTAACAATAAGCAAAAGGATTTTTGCTTATTATTTTTGCTCTATGAAGTCTATGAATTTCATATGCATGAATTTAAATAAAAATGTATTTAGTGTTAATGTTAAGAATTAACAAGTACCTCCAGATTTCTGGAATTAAACATGTGAAAAGAGGCCCTGCCAACAGTGGAATCACTGTTTTGTTTTGCCCTTTATGAAAGTAGTAGAGCCTTAAGAAAGTCCAGGGAGGAAGTTTGCCTATCATACCGAGATGCGAGACATGAAAAATTACTTCTACAGTTGGTACCTGGATAAAATATTAATTGAATTTTCTGAATCTTTCTCTTTCTGAAGCTGCATTACTAATTACCTGGTGAGTTTTAGATGTAATTAAAGTGTGCCTCAAGTTTTGGTTCAGATGAACTGTCGAGGGTTTTAGCAATGTTTTAGACCAACAGTTAGTCCTTCTAAAAGGCAAATTTTCATGATAGTGTTACAGGAACATTAATGCCAATTATATCTCAAAAACAAGGGACATTATCAATTTTATACATTCTGACATCTTTTTTGGAATTCTCTTTTGAATTCTCGTTTAGATTAAAGTTTTGATGCATCATGTTTTGACTTTTTTATTTACAATTTCTATCCTTCCTTAAAAGGTACAAAAGTTTTAAAACAAAACAAAGAAACTCTAGAACTGTACATTTCAACAACAAAGTATGTCCTAGAGCCAGTGTCTAGAATCTTGTATTTAGCAAATATATAAAATTTATCAATATTTCCAATCCAAAGTAAAGAAAATGTTTTACCAAATAGAAATTTATCATCTGTTAAAATTTCAGAAAGATTATCTAAAGCCATTCTATAATTTTATTCATATATTTTGTGGAGTTCACATATCTTTTTCTTACAGCAAACATTAACACTGTAGGCCACAAGAAGCTGCAGCACTATTGTTTAATTAGCAGCAAATGAATATTTTATATCTGGGCAATTGGACAATAAATAGCCTGCTTCTTTGGATGTGGATGTTTAAAATGTAGTATAACTGCAGCTTCATAATGTGATTGCTATTTTACAGAGCTTATACACACACAAAAATACGATCTTTGTCTATATTTTATACAAATACAACAGTAGTTTGTGAATACATTTTAAGTACATGATATACATGATAAGCCACTTGATTTCCCGATATCACAGAAGAGCGATTTTAAAGGCAATAAAAATATACAAAAATTCAGCCTGGAATGCAGATTTTTTCTTTTCTAGTTTGACTCAAAACTTTACCATTAGAACATTTTTAGAGTACTAGTCCAAACACTTTTCATCAGCTAAAAATACAATTTCAGCAGTCCAGCTTATGCTCAGGCAGAATGCAATCCATTTCCTAATGGATTCCCAGTTTTTGTCATATTCAAAGGGCTGTTAGTAACATACAGCGTGTTCTTCACTCCACACTATATCGTAAAGCCCAGTTTTCATTTTGAGCTACAGTCACATTGTGGACAAAAGCTGGGTTTGTTCTGATAACATTTGCACATCCAAGATTTCCTTTTGCAAGTGCACATGAATACATTGTGGTGGGTGGTGTAAAAGTCTGTTAATGACAAAGTAAGTCACAGTATAAAAATATATTGTACACCTTTATACCTACTGTAGTCCTTTTTTCTATGGATAAAAAAATACAACTGAATGAGATAGAGAAGTTTGTAGCACCATGAAGAGTTGTATCCCAAGTTACATTAGCAGCATGATCCAACATGATAGTGAAGGAGTGTTTCTGAGAAGATAAACATTCATTATGGTTCATCTGTACCACTGAAGCTTATACAATGAAGTGTTTTATATATTAGCAACAGTCCTGTCATTTCTAGAACTAGATAACTTATCAAAAGACACTGCCTTCCATCCGCAGAAGGTTTATAATATTGCAGAGGGGCTTCGGGATGATCTGAGTGTGTCTTTACCAATGTTGGTGGCATCGCTTGTTTTATATGATCACAAAGGAGTTCTGTATAGACTAGCACAAAACTACACAACACAACTTCTGTAGAGCTATGAAATCACAACACACTATCTGTGTTGTAGACATGGCTACTGACACTGTAAGAAAAATACAAAGTCAACGCAGGCACTCAGTTGTCAGAGGCTAACAGGCTGTTGTTGCTAATGAAGAATACTCAACATTAAAAAGATCTCCTCCAGCGTCATATGGATCTCAGTAGGCTAGAAGTAACTTGGGTGAACTGGTATATTTTAACTTACATACTGGGAAGACAGTGTGTTTTGAGACACGTAAACCTTGTAAAAAAATAAACCATTGTAAAACTGTATGAAAAGACACACTGATTCTGTGCAATATAGCAAATTGATAAGAAAACACTGTAAAAATGTACCTGTTTAAAATACCATCTACCACTTTGAACACAAAGCATTATATATCAAAGGCCTACATATATATCATCTAATGGCACTTGAAACAAATTATAATAAGTCTTAAAATAAAAGGCATAACCTATAAGAAAGTTCTGTAAAAGTTTAGATTCGTTTGAAAGTGCTATATCTTGTAATATGTGTAGAATAGAGGTTGACCAAGCTCTATTTTTTAAAAAAATATTGGCCTATATAGGTGTATTGCTTACTAGATGCATAATCCTGAAAATATGTACTCTTTAACATTCATTATTAGCTTAATAAAGCAATCAGCTCTGGCTCATGTTTCATTCAGTATATGGTTTTTAAAAACCGCCACTGTCCAAATTAACACAATATATCACCATATTCCAAAAATGACTAAAAATAATAAAGCATAAGCAACAAATAGGCAAAAATACATAGCTTAAAACACTAAATGAAATTAAGAAGTTGCACTAAGAGTGGTGCATGATCAGCCAGGACAACAGAAATTTTGAAAACCTGAACTTGGTAATAGGATTTTAAAATGCAAATTTTAAGTGATCAGTAACTATAAAGATATTTGCATGCATGAATGGCTAATATTGCTCACAAGGGTGAGATCCTTCCACACGCATGCTTCTGTGTCTGGTGACCTAATTTGTACATACATGTGGAATTTCAAACTGAATGACGTTCAATATCTTGTCCGAGCTCCAAATTCTAAACCGACATATTTTACTTAATGACGATCTTCTTTCTTTTTTTCCCCCAAATCAAGCAAAGGCACTACCAGAACCTTTAAGGAAGATGATTCTGGTCAGCAGAGAATGAAAACAGCATTGGCAATAATTAGTTTTAATCACATCCAGTTGACATAAAACAAATGTCATTTCTTTCCTAGGGGGAAAAAAAGAGCCAATTCTGTGTTACATCTTGTTAGATCATTGTGCAATTGAAATAAATCAGTCTGCCTTTCTTTAATAAAAATTCTCTCAGTAAGGGTTTAGTGACCATTATAGTCAATTTAAAAACAAATTAGCTGAATTCCCTCTCATTTGGAGGTGTTATTTCAAGTCTGTGGGCCAGCAACAGTCAAAGAGGTGTACATATAGAATATTAAGACACTAAAGTTTTAATTCACACTGTTGCCCTGAAAGCTGTGCCTCCATCTATTTGAATTCTATGCAGGGCGAGAATTAGGCTAAACATATATTTATCTATATGGTGCCATTCCCCATTTCCAAAATGCCTATTTAGTAAATCGTAGTACTCCCTTGTATTTTGTTATTAGCAGTGAAAGATAGCCTACTAAGGCCAATGTCTTAGCTCATTAATTTGATTTCGTCAGCAAATTTTTGACAAAATAGTGCTTCCACACTTTCTATTTGTGATTTCTACTTAAAAATAGGTTTTCTGTTTATGCTCTGTCACCAAATTTTTTTCTTTTTTTCTTTTTTAAAATGGTGATTAAAGCAATATTGAACACTAATCATTCAATTAATGATTTAGGTAAGCAATCTGTTTCATAGAAACTAAAGGAAGCAGTAATAAAGCAGAGCTAAAAGCCTACTTTCAGAGCAAATATTCTCCTAATCAAAAGTTTAGGAGCAGTTTGAAAATTTTTAAATGTATTTCCTTATTAACATATATAATTTTAATGCCTTTGGAACACACTTTTTTAATAAAATGTAATTTTAATAATAAAATTTAAATACATAAGTATAAAAACTACTGCTCCTAGGATTAAAAAAAAATAGGAGCATGATAAAATATCAGGAGTCAAAGCTCCTTAAGAGAGCAACTCTGATTCTATGAAGTGTGATATATGTGTGTGTGTATATATATATATTTATAATATATATAGTGAAACCCCCATTTACATTATTACAATTTACATCTCTCCACAAGTTATACTATTCCCACATATTTTAAATAATGTATTATATTCAGTAACCTGCACTCATTTTTAGTATTCTTGGTAAACACAATCTGCAGTGATAGTTGGCCCTAGGGAAGCAAAAGAAGCCTCCATTTGGGCTAATGAGTGCTCAGAAATATTTTCTTCTTTTTTAAGAGACATATACTTTTCTATAAACCTTCCACCCTCATACCCACCCCAAAAGACAGGGTCCCCAAATAAGGTGTTAACAAGTGCTTAACAGGTAATGTTTCTAAGGTTGATGTGCCAAGTGATATGATACTAATATATATATATATATATATATATATATAATTGTTTGATCTTTGAGAAAATGATGGTGGTTGTCTAACATGAGGAAAGCCTGTGGTAAATATTGTATTCAGTGAAGATAATGTTATCTTCATGTTAACTAGATAATGCTCATTTTACTTTACTTTTTCTCCCTCCATAAATTCAACTTATTTGCAACATTCACTCCCTTTCCCAGCAATGTGTAAAAGTGGGGTTTTACTGTATATATTTTTTGTTGGTCAGTCCTCAAGTAGTTTCTTAATGCATTTACTTTAACTTATCCATCTGAAAAGAGCATGAAAAGATGAATTAACACTGAATGAGAAAGACACCTCTGGGGTTAAGACCATTATTTTGTTTTCGGCTTTGACTCCTAAGGGAAAGAAAACCTTACCAAATTCAGCAAAAAGCAATAGATACTAAGGGATATACCTGTACTTAACTCTTAAGAGTCCAGTTTCTGACCCTGGCAACAGAGGACATGATCTCTAGACAAGATTCCAAGTTGAACTTTGTGCTTCATGTCTGTCTCTCTGTCCAGGAGTCTACCATATCCTATAAGCCGTCCACTCTGGAATCGACACAGGTAGCATCTGTGTCCTACGCTGGCACTAGATTCTGGACAAAGGTTGAACTGACAGTCAAAATAAAATTGCTGGCTGTACTTGACCTACCCTTTGGTCACAACAAGAGAACTATGCACTCCCTCTGACGACTCCAATCCCATCCACTATTCATATTATTGAATGGAAAGGGAGCAAGTTAAAGAAATGTGAAGAGTGGCAAAATATCCTGTGTACTAATTTAAAGACAGCTATTAAGTAACATGGAATGCTGTGTCACCTTGCTAAGAGTCTCTTTTTGCTCTAAATACTGGTGGTTTGTGTTCAGATTTTGTTTTTCCTTATATGTGCATCATAAAGACAGCAAGCATTTGCATCAGACAACAGCAAGCCTGCCTTCAAAATATACTGACCTGAAATTATGGTACACCTAAGAAACACCTAATCTCTCTCCAAGTGGATTCTTAATCATTTGAATTGTCTGATTATGAATCCACTCATAAACTAGTAAAAAATTTTAAAACTCTTGAGTGATTCATATACATTTTGGAAAATGTACATTCCACTGCATGAGCCAAATGTCAAAAGGTACAGCCATTGTTACTGGACAAAAATGAAGACTTTAAGATCTAAATGTAGTATGAACATGGGACCTGTAAGGCTTTACTGATAATGGCTTTTCTAAATGAAAAAATGATCTTAAAATATGACAATTGGCAGTGAATCAGGACAAAATACCCAGGTAAACATAACTGAACACAAATGGTTCCAAAGCTCATTTAAAAAGCTAGTTTCTATTTTTATACTGGCTTAATGAAAATTGGTACTATACAAAAGCAGGAATTTTTATACTGTCTTAAAGTAGGCACTAAAATAACAATGGTGTCTTAAAGCAGAGCTACACGTACGTTTTGTAATATATCAACGTCTCGCGCTCCTACTGAAAAGCTTGATGGAAACGTGGCAGGGTGGTGCTTGTGCTTAGACTACTTGTGAAAGCTGCTGACAGTGAGTGCAGAGAGCCCAGACCTATGGTACTGGCAGGATCCTGAAGATCCTGTGTTTGCTGGGGGAGCTGAGAGACAGAAGAATGTGCTTCTTCTTGGGAATAGCTCATTCCAAGGCTCCCCACTGATATGGGATTATAGGGAGGGCCATTTAATGGTATGAAGTTAAACAACTGAGAAAAATCCAATGCTGGTGTGTTTAGGGGGTCACTGATAGAAATGGAGCTTTTTGAGAGGGAGAGGTCCCCTGCACCATCATCTAGGGACCCAATCTGAGGGTCTAACCCTAGTTTAGATGACGATGCTTGAGAATCTTGGGAGGAAGAGGGCACACCACCTTGAAGCTCCATCAGATAACTCTCAATTTCCCCCTTTAATGGCTGTTCTTTTTCAGGAATAGAAATTGCATATGAGGTAGAACTGAATGGGTATTTGAAAGCAAGGTGGTGAGAAGGATGGACAGCGTCCATATCTATTGGGCATGTCATTCCCAAAGGTAAAGTTGTGATCATTTGGTGGGTGGACCCCGAGCTCTGCATGGACTGAAATGGAGTGTTATAGAGATTTAACTGCAAAGTGTTTGTGAATGGCTTTGATAACAGTTCACTGGAAGGTAAGGACATCACCGGAAGGAGCTCATCTTTTATAGGCACAGAAACATTGCAGGTAAATGGGTCCAGAAAATCCACTGGTTCTGTTTTGACCTTAAGAAGTTCTTGATTGTGACTCTTCTTCATGTGTCGAGTCAGGTGATCCTTCCGCCCAAATCTCTGTGCACAATACTGACAGAGGAAGTCCTTTCTTCCAGTGTGCACCACCATGTGCCTCCGGACATCTTTCCGGGTGTAGAACCGGCGATCACAGTGCTCGCACTGGTGCTTTTTCTCTTTAATCCCGCCTGATGACTTGCCTGCATGAGATTTAAGGTGCTCCAGAAGCACTCCTGTGCTTTCGAAAGTCTGCAAACAGACCTTGCAGGTGAGGTCACCACTTGTTGCAGCATGCAAGGCCAAGTGACGCTTGAATCCAAGCTTCGTGTTGTAGTTCTTGCCACATTCTTCACACTTGAACGTCTCTTTGTTAGGGTCATGTGTATGGAGGTGATTTTTCAAATGATCTTTTCGGTGAAACATTTTCTCACAATAATTACACTTGTGGGTTTTCTCAGGAGAGTGAGTAGCCATGTGCCTTTAAACACAGACATATTCTGTAAGTTTCATGATAAAAATGGTATGTACTCAGTTTTCAAATGGAAGCTAAACTACTCTGCTAAAACAGAATTTCCCTAACAATGGACACTTCTTAACTTAATACATATGCTACAAGGATAGTTAACATACCTAAACACTGCAGAACTTGAGTCCTTAAGTTGCCACTTTAGTTTTTGCTGGTTTTTAGCTATTACAACAAAATGAGCAAGACTGAATATACTCACGCAATGTCCATGCCCTTTTCTTGTAATTTCTTTGTACAAATGGAAACTCTACTGCCATAAAGCACTTCATTTAAAAAACTTAAAGATACCAACACATATAAGTATGTGACTTAGAATACCAAAGCTAGCCATTGTCTAATCTATACTTAACATTTCCTCTCTGCAAGTTAGCTAAAAAATGTGTATACAAATATATACGTTTACAATGGCCTCAAATGGCCAACATTATAGAAAATATAATCTGAAAGACAAATAGAGTTGAATACCTTTGTAATTTGTACTTAGAAACAAAGGCCTTGGTGCAGTCTTGTTGTATGCACTTGTAGGGCCTCTCTCCTGTGTGAGAGTAGGAGTGAACCTTTAATTTCTCAACACTGTTAAAGGCCTTGTCACACAGTTGGCAAGGAAAGTTTTTTCTTGGTTTGGTTTCACCACGCTTACGTTTCCCTGAAGGGACTTTCTGGGTATCTCTTACTTCTGACAAATCACCAGGAATGACAGTGGCCATCGCAGCCTAAACCAGGCCTTCTTGTTGGACACTTGGGAACTGCCCAACTCCACTAAATGATTTAGCTTTAGGTGGCTTCTCAAGTTTCATGTGGTCGTAAAAGAAAGCAAAAAGGGACTGGAAAAAAAAATAAGAAACAACTAGTTTGTAACTAAACTTAATTTTAAAAAATTTTATTTGTTATGTGATGCTTTTGAATTAAAAAAGAAACCATATAATGGATTCAGCTGGTCTAATGTAATATCTGTAGGCTTCTTTATACTAGTCAAAATACATATCAATGCATTGCTCAGAATGAACAGTCCACACGTACCCTGAAATTCCACTTGTCAAGCATTTGCACTTAGGGAAAGCAGTAGTGATTTTTTGGGGAACTTTCATGAAGCAAAAGACAACATTAAAAGTGGTTTTACTGAGCTTGAATTTGCATAAGGAACTACAGAACATATATCTGATGGAAAATAAATATAAAACAAATATTTTAAAGTCTAAAAATCTTTTTAATTTGTACAAATTGGCTTTAGTCACATCCTGTATTAAAAGAAAATATAAACAACTAATAACTCTTTAGGACACCTTGTGAACCATTTAGTCCATGGAAGAAGAAGCACTTTCAGAGGCCTAAAAGAGTTGGGCCTGCCACCCAAGTGGAAATCACTCTTTATACCAGTGTCATTACATACAGAAGGGTTTCTGAGTCAGGAGTAGAAATGACTTATCTTCATAACAAATGTGTGTTCTTGAAATGGTAAAACCTGTTGTTGTATGTCAGGTGAGGGGTATGGCCTTGTCATTTTGGATGAAAATTCAATTGGAGTAATTTTCCTCATCATAGAAAATGGTCTTGTCCATGGGGCACACTGAGATCAATGGGTAAGTCAGGGTCATGAGGCCTTCCCAAAGCTGAGGGGATCAGTCTTTGACACACCTGTAAGCCCTGTGTGGCACACCTGTGGGACTACTGGTTTAGAGCACAGTACAAGGATACATCATTAAGAGGTGTTTCAGGTTGGTTTAAAGGTGTGTCAGTTTCAATTCCTTATTAGTGTTGCGAGAAAAATGAAATGGTACATAACTTACAGCAAAGAATGTTTATTTAAACAAAAAAATTGAAAGCTGACTGAAACCTTTGAAAATTCATAGATAAGAGATAGTAAATATCATCCACTATATTTTTCAGAGTAAGAAAATCAATTCCTTTAAGATCCAATTTACATAAGAGTTAAACTACTTATCATGAATGCTAGTTTATTTAGCGATGTACTTTTAAGAGACAGAAAATAATACTTGTAACCTCTTTAAAAAGATGTAATTTTTATACACTGGCTAAATGACTCATCAACTACTAATCGAGTGCACTTTTTACCTTATGATACATTCAGAAACCAATGAAAACCAATTTCTTTATATTACATGTGTTTTGGTACGGACATGCACCTTGACAAATTTTATGTATAATACTGACATTTTGCAAATTTCAGTTATACTCTTGCAGAAACTCTAAATTCCTATATTTTAAAAACGAAGTGTACATTAATGCATTTTAATGTAAAGGCTGTTACTAAAATAGCAAAATAGAAAATTATCCACTCATTTACAGTGTAACCATGTAGGTAACTTAGTTAGGATTTGGTTTACATATGTAGCAGATACAGGCAGGCAAAGCTTTCTTTCATGCTGTTCAAATTGTCTAAGTACCCCTCTGCAGTTTAAAAGTGACATTAACACAATTAAAACAACTGACATTACTAATGCTAATATAGTCTGTCTCCTCTGGTTTTAGATTTTCTGAATCTCAGGGAATTGTTTGAAGTTTTCCTGATATATTCTCATTTAAGTGACAGCCCCTCTCTCAGAAACATCTAAATAGCTATTCTGCAATAACCAGTAATGACATTGTAAACTGGTATAAAGCAATAAAGGAAAAAAAGTACTTCTGATTACATGATTTTCTAACATGACACTTTTATCCACCTATTGATAATTGTGAAAAACAAGCTGGTAAATTTTTCAGTTGTAAAATAGCACAGAGTACAGGGTATTTAAATACCTATAGATAACTAATATCCAGAAATATTTTAAAGACTGGTCATACTTGTCATGGGCAGAGAATTCCAATTGAGAACAGTGATCATTTCTCTATTTTGAAAAAAAATGTACTAAAAGTGCAACATGAAACAATATATAAATATTGATTATATTAAAATTGGTGATAATATGGAGTAATAATCCTTGAGGTATTATTATCTTTGATGTACATACTGAGCAATGAAGAATTGCAGATTTCAAATATTACACTTTTCTAAGACCAGCTGAAAATCTTTAATGGCTAATAATACCTTTTTATTTTAATATATTACAAAACTCAAATTAGTTACAGGAACATTTAAACTATAGGATAATGTGAGTTCAATATCAAATCAAATTTTACATTCATGATATGTATATCAAACAAGTACAGTACTTTAAAGTTACATGCATAGAATTGTAGTGATTTTTGTTCAACGAATACCTGATGACAGATGGAAAAAGCCTCAGACCTTGATCTTAGCCAGTTCCATTGACTCTTCGTGGAAGAGAGTGGAATCCAGTCCTTCCCATTTTGGCCAATCTATGAAACAAAAAAAAATAAGGATGGACTACACTCTAAATAGAACAGCATGTAAATGATGGAAAATAAAGGATAAAGAATTGCAATTTCATGGCACATGCTTACATTCCATATTCTGCTTATGAGTCATGCATTAATTTTCACCAATTGCAAATTATTAGTTCTAAGCACATTTACAGGACCACATAAATGCAGACACAAAAAGTAAAATAGTATTACCTATATAAATGGCATTTTGTGATGCTGAATGATTCCCCACTTCTTTCCCAAATTCATTACAATTTTAAAATCTAATTTGTCTACTAAAAGAAATGGATATTAGGGTTACTATGGGTAAACCAAACTGATGAAAATTTCATTCATAATATCATGGAAGAGAAACGCTAAGTTATCTCCTGAGACAGTGCATCTGGAACCTCACCAAAGCACAGCAACACCTGATGGAAGCACTCACAGTCCACACTGCACAAACTTGTGCAACTTAGGCTTCTCTGAATACATTTTTGGTACCTGCAGTACCTGTCAATTCACTTCTCAGAATGCTGCAAGAATTGCTGAAATGTAGCAACAACGCTGTGCTCTTTAGATTTCAAAAGCATGCAAGGGAAGTAAATACTGGAAGGGGGTGTTAGGAAGAAAGTGTCATTTGGTTTTAAGAGATCATTGTTGAAAAATGTGGTATTTCTCAACAATGTCCATTTGTAGCATGATCCCAGCAGACTAAGAACACAAAGATAAAACCATAATAATTCTTGGCTGAACAAAAAACTTGAAAAGAATAATAGTCAAAAGGCAGAAAAAAACAGGATGATCTATAAGACAGTATACATGGCACACAGGAAAGTTAGTAAACTTGAAATATTATAAAGATTAACCAGAAATCATAATAGAACTTCAGAGGTCTGATACAAATCAAATAGTCAAAACATGATAATATAAGGATTCACCAATGACAAGCTAAATGATGCATTTCCCCAATATAAAAATGTTCCCGTACTTTAAAGAATTTGGTGATGAAAATAAAATAATTAATAGAGGACATTCAAGCATCATTATAGAAACACTACAAGTATATCTGAAAGCAGCATTTTCTCATAGTTTAAAAGATAAGAAAAATAAAAATTTAAACCAATAAAAGATGCTTAAAAAGTGAAAGCAAAAGCTCCATTCTTTTGTAAGCACAGGGCATGCATAAATGGAAGAACTGAACTTTGCACATCAAAATTGCAAAATAATAAAGTTAACTTTGTAAATACTTACTTGCCCAGGGCACATAACTGAGTTTTGGTAGGGTAATAAGGAATATGAAAGCCTGTTTTGTGTATCATTTTATTTTAATAATGTAAATACAGTATAAGCATAGTGTTTATTTACATCTTTATTATCTCCCTGGAATTCAAAGGACCTGACAGGTAGTTACATTTATTATTATTGGCATTTTAATGTAAGAAGCTCAACGAAGCTCAAGATCTTACTAGCTTATACTCTTTTCTATTTTACCCTTATCTGAGTATATTCTAGGACAGGCTGGCAAATCAACTTGTGAGTGGACAGATTGTGTCATTTATGGTTTAAAAGACAAGGATGGGGTTAGTGTCTATTTTCTCTCTCTGAGCTGTCATAGCTGACTCCCAAAAGGAAAGAGATTTAAGACTTAAAAAGCTTCTTTTAATACAGTTTGCAAAGTAAATTTTAAATAATTTAAACAAAAGTTAAGTAACAGCTATTCTAAGTAGACAACGGTTTGGGTAGGAAAAAAATTTAAAGCCATCAGTGACTAGTAAGCAAATAGGTATTTTTTTCTTCCTTTCCTTATGAATATGATTTTATTGCATTCAAAATACACTCATTAATTTATTTTCGCTTACTGTTCAATGGCACTTATAAAAATACTTTAGAGTTTAAGTTTTAAATATATCTCAAAATAACATATTTTGATTTGAAATATTACAATAGCTTACAAATTATCTATTACATATTTTACAGTATGAAATGAAATAATAAAGCCAGATTTTTCATTCATTTTATCATGAAACACAATCCCAAAGTCATAGTTAACTTTCATTAAATTCAGCCTAACACTGTCAGTCTCATGTTTGGCCAAATAATTCCAAAGGACTGCTAGCTATTTCCCAAAACAAGGGAAAACCAGGAGTTTGACAGAGTTCACTATTATTCTCTTTGATATAATAAACACAAGAAAAATAGTTTGTATGTAATCCTAATTTTGCATAATGTTAAAATGTGTGTATTCTTTTTTAAAGGATTAACAAAGTTTTTTTTTTTTTTTAAGCATTGTAACCACAATTCTAAAAGCCTACAACATGGGTACAATACCCATTTTTCCATTTTTAATATCAAAAGTTGGTTACTATACTTTTTAAATGATTAAAGGTCTTTCCCTTGGCCTGAAGAATTGTGAAGCAAAGTGGAAAATGTACACATGTACATTTCAAATCATTGGAGATAAAAGTATTTCAAAAAATCCTCCCTGCTTTTGCTGGTACCAACACAAACATTTTTTTCTGGGGCAACTTTGCATATATAAAAACAATAATTAAAGAGAAGACTGAGTAGGCCTGTACACACAGAGGTTTATTTCCCTATGTTTTACATACTAAAACAGTGACTCACAGTGAAAAATAACAAGCAAAAATGAATCATACATCAGAGGGTCTACTAAAACGAATCCTCATGAAGATGAAGGCAGAAAGAATAGGCCTGTATTGAAACTATTTCTATATTTTAAATTTCACAGTTCTGATAGTCATTTCTGTAACAGTTGTGAATATTTATAACACTTACCTGAATCAATAATGATTTCATATTTAAAAGTCAAACACAGACATTGCTAATTAAGAGGCAAAAAGCATTGATAATCCAAGTTTTATACTCATATGCAACCACAGAACACCATTTGTAAATAAATGCAGAAAATGTCAACATCAGTTTAAAACATGTTTTTTCATATAGAATAAAAATAAGGTAGCTTGCAAAAGAAAACTTACCAGTAGTTAATACTTTCATTTACTGTATAAAACAACAGAGCTTTGCATATTGTGAAAGGTTCTATCAACAAGATAACATAATTGAAGACAGTCAATTTTGAAGGGCAACTGCATGCTCAGAACATTTTTTTGATCCTGTATGATAAGGTGGAAATTTTTATAGCATTCAATTTCTATAGATCTGTAAAATCACTTATTAGAGAAGAAATAAGAGGGAAAATCCTTGCAACTATGAAAACCTAAGAGATTTTAAAGTAAACTGTCAGTAGCACGGTGCAGGAATTGTATCTGCTGTTACCATTAGAAAAAAGAAAAATTAATGCTCAAATTTCAGAATGAAAAAATTAAAGCAGGGCAAGTGCCTTCCAGCAACAAAATGAATGAGAGGCTTGCTCAATCAGCACATAAATAAGCATAGAATATATATACCTATACTCAAATCAAAAGGAGTACAGTATTAGTATAAGTTGGTATAACAAACTCAGCCAACAAAATATTTTTGAAACGTAAGAGCTATAGTCTTCGACTAAAACAATAGCAACTGCAACAATAAAAGCTTCTAAAACGTTTGTTTCAGAAAGAAAGAGTTATCTGATTTATCTTATTGCTAAGGAATTGATTAGTATAAAGTGGTCCCTCCATCCTATCAAAAGTTGCTAAACTGGAAACATGCCCATGCTGGTGCCCATGTTGGCCCGGACTAGAAGGTTCATTAGGTGATTGCAAGAGGCTGCAGGTAGTCACAAGGAGAGCAGAATGGAAGTGTGCCCACTGAGGAGCAGCAAATGGAAAAGAGCAGAGACTGTCAGAAATGCTTATGTTGCAGTAGAGACCCAAACAACTCACTGTTCCCTGAAACAATGAAAATTGGTGCAGTATTTATTTTCCTGTAGTGAATGTCACAGCTAACTAAAATTAACTTAAAAAGGATGTCCTTTTGTCATTACTATATTTGATAGTTTGATGTTATTTTATAGTTCTAGGACAATCATTTTGAAATTTATCATAAAAGTCATTCTTACTGATATTTAGAAAGCTTTATATCTAATATACAATAATAATATACAATATTATAGCAAAAGCAAACAGAAGTAAAGGGAAATAGCAGATTTATTTAAGGATAGATAGAAAAGGCAACAATTCCAAACTGGAACACAAAAATTCCAATGTCATTTTTTTGGTAGATACAATTAAGTTCCTTTTTGGGTGACCCTGCATGTGGGTACAGCTGTTTGCTCATTTCCTACTATACCCAGAGAGATAAATGCTGAAGATAGGATATTCAAATAAATTTTATCTTCCAATTCATAAATATCTTCCTTGGTTAATTATTTTACAGAAGAAATGTCATGATAGGTCAAAATTTTTACTTCTCTTTTAATGGTACCTAACTTGTAATTTAGCATTTTTACTACTACACTGGATTTCCCTGCATCCCCCAAATGCCCCCATGACTGCACATTCTTTATGAAAAAAAAAAAAAAAACCAAAAAAAACACACAAATAAGAGGTTCACCAGGGTATTCTTATTTTCTTAGCAAAGGGCAGTCAGTATTTACAAACAGGAAATGAGAGGAATTGTATAAAAAGGAAGCAATGATGCCTGAGAAAGCAAAGAACAACAATGACATGTGAACAGAAAGCATAATTGCTTAATCAAAACTTTAATTTCAGAGGTTTTGTTTTGATATAAAGCATTTCCAAAATATTAGTGCCCTGGCTAGAATTATAAAGGAAGTACATCACAGGTCAGCACAATCTCCCAAAAAAAAATCTCCCAATTTGTGAAGAGTTGTTTATGTTTTTATTACCACAAACTCCTTAACTTCCTGGGGTTACAAAAAGCATGCTTGACACTATGGAAATGTTCACACTGAAGGACTCTAAACATTTGGAGGACATGATTTCATTCAGCCTATTAAAATTACAGCTGCTGGATAATCTAGGGTCCGAGCCCTCATACTGAATCTGTAATAAATTCAAATGGGAAGGTAGAAATAGTACACATTAAAAGCCAAAGTGATAAAGTTTTGCTTAATTTTAAAAGTTCATGCAGATAATCATGCAGATAATAAGCCAGTTCAAAATGAACTGTTAAGCAGAGGCTTGTGTTGTGTATTCAATAAGATATAAATGTTAAGTGTGTACAAAATCTTGACTACTACTAAACAATGTAATAAAAACAGAACCCCCAACCAGGTCAGGGTCTATTCATGTCATCACTGTTACTCCTTAAGTTATATCCAAATGGCTGTCCTGGACCAAACTACAGGAAGCAGCTTTTATTTATTCCCACATAGGTGTACTCATATCAGTTCTAGGTAAAACTGCCAAATTGGGGGTAGCCGCTCCCTCTGCCTCCAGAGGACACACACATTTTGCCAGTTATACTAATCAGAAGAAACTTAACTGTATTCAAGTGATTCTACCTGCACAAGAATGAACTTCAGAATTTAGCTTCTCTCAGTCGTGTACCTGTGATATTGCTCTCACGATCTTCCTGAAATCACCTGTCTCTTCCTCAGGACTCTAAATTCACCTCCAGGGAAACTATTCTTCACCCCAAGATTCCCAGCACCTGGTGAGAGCCCTAGCAGTGGTAGAGTCTGATAAATATTGGTTGAACACAACCAGAATTCCTTGAAGGAACAGAAATTACAAAAAGCAGCTAAGTGTGTTTTGGAGATCTTGAATTCTCAAACCTGTTTAAAGCAGGCTCTGAAGAGAAACCCAGAGAATGAAACTGCTGGTTTGTTTGGGTGGAGGGGCAAAAACGTAACACAGCATCCCACCACCTGGGAGTCTGTCCTGCTGCTGTCAATGGGTGTTGAAAGCTAGGGAGACTGAGGCACATGCTGCTCAAAGGTGTGCAGGTGTCCCTGACAGGCTCAGACACACCTGGGTGGCTCCTAGCCAGCCTGAATTTCCAGAACATTTCTGCTTTTGGCTCCTTAAGCACATGCATCCCATAGCTTCTTAAGCACATGCAACTTGTTTTGATTATAATTTATCACCTGGAAATAGTCTATGTAATACTATAGTAAGGTCAAGTGAGAAAAGGAAATTCAAAACCTTTGAGATGTTCTTCATGTGAAATTAAAATGTAAAGATGAAGGCGAAATATGAGAGGACATTTTTGATTGCTTTCAGAAATCAAAAGGAGAAAATCAGCATAAAATTGGCTAAGTAAAATTGGTAACATTTTTTTTTCCTAGTTGTTAAAAACCAGCTTCCTTATTAACAAGTTTAAAAACTACAAAGGAGAAGAAAAAAAGTCCCTTAACCTGTAACAATAAAAAACCATTAACAGCTTTTCATATATTTTAAGTGTTTATAATATACAAGAGGCTGAAGATTTATGCTGACTTAATTGTAACGCTTAATTTCCATTGAATGCTGTGCTCATAGAGAACTTTAGCCAGGTTAATTTATGAACCTTTTATTTGGTTACAAAGCTGTACATATGTACTGTGAGGCCCCGTCTGGCGCTCAGCCTGTGTCCTTCTTCCCCGAGGGCTGGATCCCTGCCTGGCGGCTGTGGAGTTTAGGAGCTCGAAACCCTCTTCTGATACTTGGCACAGCCAGCTTTGTTTCCAACAGTCTTCCCATCCTAGGGCTGCTGAGGGTCCTGGCATCTAAACCTCCATCTTGTGTGTGAAGTCCTGCTGACAGACTTACCTGGGGCCAGCTCCACGTGGGCCTGGTTTCCAAGTATTGCTACATCTCGATTCTGTGTCCCTTAGCTGCAGCTACAGGAAACCTACACTCTCCTGTGTGTCCTTTTTCCAACAAGAGTAGCAAACTGTGGTCCTGCTGTGTTCCTGATTCCTAGCTCTGTCTTTTCCAGGGAGTAGAGGGAGCTTCTCTCTCATGCCCATTGTTAATCAGATCCTACCCAGCAGACTGAAAAAGGTATGTTGGTACTATGGAAGATTCTATCCCAAGATTCAGAGAAGAGCTTAAGAGTTCATCTGTGGGCTTTTTTGGGGAATGTGAACAAATAAGCTTTTGCAGCAGTTACACATTTTGTGCAGAGTAAGGAAGAGTGTACTTGCCAGTATTCCAGTCCTTCCTTTACACTATAACTATTAATGAGATCCTGCTGAACACAATATATATTAATAGACCTTAAAACAGTAAGTGGCATGCTTATTATGTGGCATGCTTTTCAAAGCTTTTAATATTATATCTTAAATATAACTCGAATAATCAATCACTTTGAAAGTCATGCCATATAATGGTAAAAGCCACCTACCTGAAGCCCTGCTCCAAACTCTAGCAAGGTAACCTTATCAAAAGACCATCATAGAATGAAGCATTCTGGTGCCAAAATACCGCCAATGCAGCACCAAGGCGCAACCTAAAAAGAAAAGAAGAGTTAGTTTAAAATTCCGAATCTCAGACCCAACCTAGTTAAAGGCACATGAGTGAAATGGTTTTGACTCATTATCACCTACTCATATTTATACTTTATCGGAAAATTAATTCCAAAATCTTGTTAGAAATAAACGTGAAACAAAGTATTTATAGGACACTGTGAAATGAACATTAAACAAGTAAACAACCCTAAATTTGTATATTGCCCCCAAATCAGTTATCTTTATTGTTCATATTTTTATCTGGCAAAGTATCTTTCAAGTTTATTGCCATCACCCCAAATTACTGAACATTTTCTTCATTTGTATTCTAAACAGTTAATTTTTTTTCTGTACCACAGTTTTTAGAAAAGTCTTTGAAAGTGTGTATCTTGTTTTGAACAGTAGCTGAGGGAGAAATCCTGCCTGATGAATGTTTCCCTTGGGCCATCTGTTCACAGGACAGGGTGCAAATAATTGGTACCCAAAAGTAGAGACAGAATAAGATGGACAACTACTCAGCTCCCGACTTATCAGTCTTTATGATGAGACTATTATTCATTTTCATGGGACTGTGCAGGTGGCAAGTCCATCTTCAGCATCACACAGGGAAAATCTGAAGTGTATTCTGAAGTACTCAATGTTTTGAATTATCCTCAACCAAAGACTCTCTATGGGCTAATTAACCAAGAGAGAACAAGAATGTCAGGAGTTCTACGAAGAAATCATCTGCTTCATTTTCCTAGGTCAGAGAGTCAACATTCAACTGTATGTAGCTACCACTCCATTAAGATAATTAACAATGACGTGATAAATAGTACCTACATCTATTACCTATGACACCGAATTCAATCACTGGGGCTGCAAACAGATACAGCTCCCACACTAGAACAGTTACCAACTAGTTGCAGATGCCAGATAGAAATTTTTATGTCAAGTTAAGCTGTGTTACCAGTAAATAAAATAAAACCTGTCTTGAAGGCAGTATTAGAGTGACAAATCCATGGATGTTTGGTAATTTTTATCATTGAAGGATGTAAATAAAAAAGGAATAAAAGGCAGTGCATGTGGGAGGCATATCAGTTAGCCAGAAGATCCCACAGAGCTGTGGGTCATCACAGATTCTAAGACAACTCTGACTACAGTAAAGTGCAGTTTACAGACAATGTAAGCTTTCAAGTGAGAAAAGTACACTGAAACCCAAAAGGACGAGACAACTCACACTCAGGTTCCCCCTACATGAGAAATGAGGCTATTGTAGGCCACTGACCAGATCAAAACATACTGAGCATAATACTGGGAATGGGGAAAGGGAAGGAGGAAAACCAGGGGAGAGGTGAGGAAAGAGGGCGTGCTTGTTCCAGTGAGACAGAAATGTGTGTTGAAGTAGTGCAGGGCAGAGCTGAAAAGCAGGGAAACCAAGCACTTCCTGAAACAAAGGCGACCTACTTGTTCGGTAATAGTGAAAAAGGGGATAAAAGGAAGAAAGTTGTACAGTTAACTCACACAGAAAGCTTCACCCCAAATTCTGGTTAGTAATCATGGTAACCACCTATCAGCAAACCAGGTAATTAGTAGGGAGGGCAGACACTGAGCTTCAAGGAGAAGGAAGAAGAAGGTGGCAAAACCCACAAAAAGATAACTGCTAAGAGTCAGAGAATCACCTGCAGGTCTTACATAGAATTCCCAGTTCAGGCACGAAGGCACCATGCTGCAACAGGAAATACTACAGGGTAGGGTGGTGGGAGAGAAGGGAAGAGGATGATGCACCTAAATGTGGGTGGCTAGTTGACTGACAAGGAAAGTACTTCCTGTAAGAGGACACTTACTTTCATTGAGCTTTGCACTGAAAAAAAAGGCAGGTGACAGGCTGAAGGGGAACTCAGGATCCCAGGTGAGAGAGAGATGAGAAAACACTAGGGGTCTTTATTCTTAAATAAAGAGAGAGGAAAGAAAACAGACAATTCTGGGAGCTTAGGAAAATTGAGAGAAGGGAGAGCTTTTTCTTTTTTGATAAGAAAAGGTACTTATCTAAGTGGAGCATAATACATTCTGGTAATTTTTTTTGGTACAAGCAGCAAGGGCTGCATGAAGTTTGCTTTACTAGGCCAGTGTCAAGTAGCAGGTTCCTGTCCCTGGTGAATGAGGGAGCAGCAGATTACCTGGCTGGGGGACAGAGCAGTGGCTAAGAAGGACACTATGGAGAACAAGGGTATCTAGGGTCATCCTTCAGGGTTTTACAAAACAAACAAAATCTGATATAAAGAATTAAATTTTGTAGTCACTGGTGGTAGGAGTAAAATTGTTGAAATGTTTCTGGAATATATTGTAGAACTATATAATCAAAATCTTAAATATTCATGTATATTGACTTGGTAATTTGTTTAATTTAAACACAAAAGGATGGAAAACAAATATTTAAATGTAAGCAAAGTACATTTCAATAATAAAAATTGATCATGTCTAATAAAAGGGGTAATGGGATATGCTTAGATGTCAAAATAACTATGTAGTCATTAAAAATTATGCATTTATGCCCTCCGTGGTGGCATAGCACTAAGAAGCTAAAGCCACTTTAGTATGAGTTCTATCCCGCCTGCCAGGGAGGTGATCCACATATGGCAGACCTCTCCTGACCAGCCCGCTGCTCCCTTCAGCAGTGTACTTGTCAGTCGGCCTGTTCTGCTCTCCACTCTGTCTCTGGTGACTCCACTCACCGCCCCTGCATCTTTGGCCTGTATCCCAGCTTTGTATGCATACATAAATAAATCTTTTTAAAAAATCATGCATTTAAAGAATACTAGACCACCTGGGGGAGTTACTGAAATAATGCTAAACTTTAAAAAAGGACATAGGACAAGTATGTATGTTATGCTTTCAATTTTGTAAACTACACACTTAGGATATTTTTTGGAATAGTTATATCCTACCCCAAGCAATAGGTAATATATAGGTAAACAATAAAAATTTGTTAAGATACAGACTTTTTACCCTTCTCTATTTTACAAATATTTTAGTTTTGTAATTAGAAAAAAAAAACCCCAAAAGTAGCTTTTCAATAAATTGTGCTAAAAGTTTGTTGTCCTTTTTTTAAACAATTTTTAAAAAGACTTATTTATTTATGCATACAGAGCTGGGGTACAGGCCAGAAATACAGGGGGGTGAGAGGATTCGCCAGAGACAGAGCAGGGTGCAGAACAGGCAGATAGATGAAGTACACTGCTGAGGGGAGCAGCAGGCGAGACATGAGAGGTCTGCCACGCCATGTGGTCACCTCCGGGGTGGGGAGCGAACTTACACTTAAGCGACTGCAGCCACCTTGCAGTGCTGTGTCCTAATCTGTTGTACCACCGGGGAGGGCTTTGCTGTCCTTTTTAAAGATGAATCTGGATCTATACCTCACAGATGCTTAACCCTAAATGGATCATAAACATAAATGTAAAATCTAACAGTTAATAAAGTTAATACATCACTGGCTGTAACACCAAAACACAACCTACAAAGTAACAAATTGAGAAATTGGATTCATCAACAATTTAAACTGATCTTCAAAAGAAAACATTGAAAGAGAGAATGAAAAGACACCAGAAGATTAGGGGAAAATTTCTGCAAAGCATGGATCTCATAAAGAACTTCCAAAATTCAAATATAATCACCCATTAAAAAAATGGCAATGGGCCCTCCCTGGTGGCGCAGCGGGTTAAAGCACAGCACTGAGAATCTAGGGCCGCTTCCGCATGAGTTCGATTCCCGCCTGCCCCGGAGGTGACCACATGGCTGGCAGACCTCTCTTGACCCGCCCGCTGCTCCCCTCAGCAGTGTACTTCGTCGATCTGCCTGTTCTGCTCCCCACTCTGTCTCTGGTGAATCCTCTCACCCTCCGCATCTCTGGCCTGTACCCCAGTTCTGTATGAATAAATAAATAAATCTTTAAAAAAAAAAAATGGCAATGTCTGAAAAGACATTTCACCAGTGAAGATACACAGGTAGCAAATAAGGACATGAAAACATTCAACATCACTGGTCACTAGGGAAATACAAGTGAATACCACTATTAGTGCTACCTACCCATTAGTGTGACTAAAGTTAAAAAAGTCTGATGATCTGACTACACCAAGTTCTGGTGAGATTGTAAAGCTAACAAAATTCATATACCACTGGTGAGATTATAAAAATGGCAGAACTTTAGAAAACAGTCTGACACTTTTTAAAAACATTAAACATGGACCATTTCATACCTAGCTTTTTTTTTTTTTTAAAGATTTATTTATTTTTGCATATAAGAACCAGGGCACAGGTCAGAGTTGGGCAGGGGGGTGAGAGGATTCACCAGAGACAGAGTGGGGAACAGAACAGGCAGATGTACTGAAATACAGAGGGGAGCAGCAGGCAGGTCCACAGAGGTCTGCTGCATCATGTGGGTCACCTCCCTGACTGGGGATCAAACTTGTGCTACAGTGGCTTTGGATAGCTTCATAATGCTGTGCTTTAGCCAGCTGTGCCACCAGAGAGGGCCTCCATGTGTGTTTTTTTACCCAAGAGATATGAAAAGGTCTATATGGAAACTTATATGAATATTCACAGCAGCTTTATTTATAATAAAAAACTAGATACAGTTTAAGTGTCCATCAATGTGTGACTGGAGAAAATAGTAATAAGTAGATATATATAATGTATTACTAATCAGCAAGTAAAGATTATACCCAATAACATGGATAAACCTCAAAAAATGCTGAATGAAAGAAGTCAGATAAAAAAAAGTACATATTTTATACCTATCATGACAGGCAGCAACTCAATGATCATGTGGGGACAGGAGGCAGAAACTGGAGGGAGCACTCCAAGGAGTGCATGAGCAAACTGTGGGGAATGATGGCTATGCTCACTATGTTGGTTGTAGAGATGGTTTCAGGGGTATAAACATATGTCACAACTTGGCAAACTGCACATTTTAATGTGTACAACTTACTAAAGATCAATTCTACCTGCTTAAAGCTATAGAAAGACCAAGTTTTCATATTGAGAAAAACTTTAAATTAATGAAAAAGTTTCATATGAATTTACTGAAGTCTGCAAAACAAACAAAACCACATTTCTGTGAAATGATAAACTAAAATCCTTCATAAAGGCAATGACTCAAAATGACTAAAATCTTTTGAACACAGAAAAATACAAGATTATAGAGAAAGAGTATAGCCTTAATGTAAGAGTCACATTTAATCCTTATTGGAAAAAACACACATTTAGGCAGATTTTAGTCACATTCTCAGCTGTTGCCCTTAGAGGAAGCTGGTGGAGTTCACCTGTTGCTTCACAGACATCATACTATATGATTTAAAGGATCCAAGAATACCCTCTAACTGAACTCCACAAATAATAAACACATCTGGGATTAGTTCCATTTATCAAATACCAAAGGAAATGCCCACTGAAGCATTTTAATTCAGCCTCTGTATAGACCCTTAAAATATGCTAACTAGCTGAAATCTTAAAAAGGGCCATGTTATGCTAATTGGTTGGTTTGCTTCTGATTAATTAAAAATATAAAGGAAGCACTGCTCCAGCCAAGATAATGAAAGAACAAGTAAGACTAGGCAAATAGGGCAGGTACTCAAGGTAGAGGAATAAGAAACTACAGGATGGGTTTGGGTAACTTCAGACAATTTGCTATTTTTAGATCCAAAAGTAAGAGAGAATGAACTATGAAACTTGACATGGGTGGAGGAGCCTTTTAAGTATCATGTTACCAAGAGCAGAACATTTTAAAATTATTCTGAATGTAGGTTTCCATACACTTTTCTCCCTCACTCTCACCTCCAGCCATGCTTTCAGATTAAGAAAACAACCCAATTTTTGTGTGCCTTTGTTGTTTTCAGAAACAAAATTCAGTGGTGACTATTGTTCCCACTTTTATTTAGGTTAGCTTTTTCTAAAAGAAGTTCGATACCCCTCAATTATATGCTCACTTAGGCCTTTGCTGTTTGCTGACAAGTGGTTAACACAAAGGACAAAACCATCAGATCTTCAGGATCCTTTGAGCCTCAGCGTGGACCTGGGCAGTCCCCTTTCCACTGCAGGATGCATACACTCTCCCCACTGTGACCAGGACATGTGTTACAGAAAGGTCTTTCCATTATCTCAATCAATACAGTTCTGGCAATTGTCTTGAAAACGGCCCTTAAACATGTTGACCTGGAGAGGGCCTCAAAATACAAATCCTAAAAGGATTCACAGAGCCCAGAGAAGTACAGGGGAAATGGTGGTGCAAGACAAAGGACTTGCTTTTAGGAGTCAGAACTGAGTTTTGATCCTGCTGAACCCTTAGCATAACTTTGGACAAGTTAATTTCTTCAGCAGTTCCTCTACAGGATGTGAATAATTGACTTGTCATGCAGTACTGTAAGAATTAAAGTGATGTATTCTAGTCTCTAATGTATTTCTGAGGGCTCAAGATGCAAAGCTCTTATATTTAGAAATAAGTGTGGTTCCTAAATGGTTTGATACACACTCACAAAATAAGGCCACTTCTCCACCCCCTTCCCATATTCCCTATATAGAATCATGAATCACTGACCCAAAGAAATCTTTGAAAGACAATCAAATGGGAACGGTTCATTTGAAGAAGAGTATACACTTCTATGTAATGTGAGATTTATGTGAAAAATGGCATCTGGTGAAGGAGTACACTTTTGCTCTCATCTCTATGAGATAAACAGAATGTATCTTAAATTTCATGGTGCTCAGAGTCACAGATTACTCTAAATCACAGCTAAAATAAAAAAAATCACCCTGATCCAGGTGGAGCCAATTGTCATCTTGTGCGTTGAACTCCATGGTAATTTGGGTAATATGTAACTATGTCTATCAGAACCCCTGCCTGTGGCTTACCGGCGTAAAGACTATAACGCACCTCTGAAAATATTAAGATTACTAAAAATCAGAGAAAACAGTTACACATTAGAAAAAATGGGCCACACTGAATTCTTTAATATGGGGATGTCTCTTTCATAAAATATCCACTCTCATCCTCCTGAAACTGAAGCAAGAGTTGGAAAGTGGGGTGTGGAACTGAATCCCTTCTGGCACAGCCAGGATGGTGGTGCGATCAGGGCAGGAGGAACGCATACAGGTTGGGGAGCCCATGGTAGAAACAAATGAGTCAGCTATAAGACACACTGCAACAGGGCTGCTCTAGTCGTAACTCCTCAAGGTTTTAAAACAAGCAGCGTGTGATGTCTGAAGCTTCTAAATACTCATTTCTACTATTTTTACATCTGTGCTTACCTCTTGTAGAAGTACTAGCTATAACTTGAACTACGTAAATTGGCATTAGATCTACCTTTTCAGTTACCTTCAGCAACAGCATAGTCAAACTCATCTATAGATACCAGCCATTAACACTGGACTATTGTTATTAAAAAATGTACTGGTATTGATACTGCTCATAATACAATGAAAGCTATTTTGCCATGTATTTACCTATGCAATATTAGATGTGTTTTGGGGCCTTTCTGAATCTCAGTAACTTTAACTGTGAAGAGAACACAGGTCAATTCTTGTTTAAGTGAAGGAACTTTCTGTGGAAGGCCACAGACAATCTTGGCTAAAACAAAATGGTCACAGCAATACATGACTGATAGTCCTTTTTACACTGAAACCTGCTTGAATAATTTAAAAAAAAAAAGGTACATCAACTTAGGCTATGGGAAAGGGGGAAAAGTAACTTCAGGAGTAACAAAACACAGCAAAGAAACTCTGGGGCTGTCTCCAATATCTGCAATTGGATCCAGTGAAGACCACAGAATAAACTCCACTGGGAAAGATCCAGCCTTTTATTGTCTGTTTCTGTATTCCTAATATCTAGAACAGTGGTCTCAAGGGGGAGGGACTTAAATATTAGTGAATGGATAGGAGGCGGAAGAAAAGAAAAGAGGGGAGGAGGGAAGTTTTCCATCTGTTGGCCACATGGGTCTGAGGAAGAAAACCACTGCCCCATCTATTTGATTACCTTTGTGAATGACTGGGAATTAACTGGATACTTTCAACTTGAAATTTTCTAATATGTTCCCGGACTATCCAGCAATCAAGGACACATTGTTCTCTTCCCTTGGCCCATCCTCAACAGATACTAGGGCACTGCAGTCACTGTGCCATCTTGTGGTCATGTCTAGAAAGTTCATCTTCCTTAATATGCCAGCACAGAGATTCTTTCTTAAAAACAGGCTGTAAGTACAAGCTTTGAGATAAATAAATCTGTATTTAATGATCAAGGTATCATGAACACATGAAAATGAGCCAGTCATGAGTTCTACCATCGTAGAGCATATAATCTAAGAGGGAGGTGTTCCAAAATGATATTTACAAATTACTGACAACAGAAAATAGAAGAAAATGCCACAAAATAAGTACAGATTAGAATAATGGGAACTGCTAGAAAAGATTCTTCCAAGTTTTGGCAATGAGAATTTGGGAAGGAAGGGTCAGCAGAATGGAGTGGACAGAGGTCAGATGTGGGTGGAGCTTTCAAATGGGGCTGGAGAAGGGAAGAAATGAGGGATGTAGGAAGAATAACTAGGGCCACATCAAGACTGGCTTTGGACTCAGCTATCATTTCAGGATTATTTATACAGCCACTTCTAATCACCTACTAATGTGACTGACCCAGAAGCCCAAGAAAAGAAAAGGCAAGAGGGCCTCCCTAGTGGCCTAGGGGTTAAGCCTCACTGCTATCACCACAGTGGCCTGAGTTCGATCCCTGGCCAGGGAGGTGACCCACATGGCACAGTAGACCTCTCATGTCTTGCCCACGGCTCCCCTCAGCAGTGTATTTTAGTAGATCTACCTATTCTGCTTCCCACTCGGTCTCTGGTGAACCCTCTCAATCCTCCCTCCCCTGGTCAATACCCCAGTTTTTGTATACAGAGATAAATTTATTTTTTATTTTTTAAAGAAAAAGCAAGAGAGGTTGGAAAGTAGTAAATGGATACAGAGGGCAGTTGATGGAACACAGCACTGAGCACTAGAAGAGCGTACTAGGGTAGCAGGGAGCAAATGAAGTCAAAGGAAATAGAGAACGTGAGAAAAGGAGACTCTCAATCACCAGCAGCAGCAAAAGCAGAGCATGTGCAGAATTAAAGGACATAAAGCTGTAGTCAGCAGGACCCTTCCTAGGGTGTAGATTCAGAGGTGAGCACTTGTAAGCCACAATTTAAGTTGAGAAGCATTCTGCAAATTTGTGATATTTTTAGCATGTATTATAATTTCAGAAAATCAGGCTTATGACTTTATCAATACTTCGGATTTCTCAAATGATCTTTTTCTAAACACTTTTTGGTACCAAAAAAGGTGCAGGCTTTTTCCTTTTAAGAAAACAATAACTGGGTAATACAAAAAACTACTCTCTTATTTGTTTGTTAAGTTTTGATAAGTTCAGAATGTGGCAGGTAAGTTTTTTTTTCCTTTATCTTAACATAAACTTGTAGTATTATTAATATCACACAGAGAACTCTCACTTCCACACAATGTCAATGGCCTCAGAGAAGAGGAACACAGTTTTGACAGCCAGAGCAGATATACAAATCCACACACACCCGTATACACTTTATTGTGGAGTTGAGTACCATGCACACTCTCAGTAAGTGCCAACCCTGCCGGTAAAATGAAGCCAAGCAACCTCAGGAGACAAAGGCAAATGAAATGATGGCAGCAAGAGGTGACTGCTCAGGGAGGAGCATTTGAAAGGGAAATGCATGCAAGGTTTCTGTCAGTGGACACGGCTCACACTGGGAAGGGGCAAGGTGATAGGTGCTCCCATGAACCACCGACCACTGCAGATTCTCCCCAATGTCAGATTGGCCCCATTTTTGTCACACAAAAGGCAGCATTTATCATGAAGATTACACACAAGATCATTCATCGCTGTGCCATTAAAGACTGGACGTAAGCCACAGGGCCGCCAACTGGGGGGAGGCTAAACGGTGGTGCTTGTTTCCAAGTCGTCTTGCTTCTGATGATTACAAAGGAGTGACGGTAAGTACATGGGAGACCTTTAAACAGTGTTAGTTTCTAAGTAGCAGTACACGAAACAAGAAAATCCTGATTCTGTTTATGAAAGTATTACATAGGCTTAAAGAAAATACCAGAAAAAAAAACCTTTTAATATTTAACATGTTAATGATGTGAACATTAGTGTTAGACCAGAACATCATATGGCACCAAAAATAGGGATTATTTGTCTATACAGATGGCCAGCAGGCACATGAAAAATGTTCATCACCACTTTATTATCAGGGAAATGCAAATCATATCCTCTATGAGATACCATCCCACACCTGTGAGAATCGCCTAGATCAAGAGCAGCAGAAACAAGTGCTGACGAGGATGTAGAGAAAAAGAAACCTTCCTTCACTGTTGCTGGAAATGTAAACTGGTCCAACACCTACAGAGGTTTCTCAAGACTTGTGGATCTATCATATCGCTCAGCAATCCCACTCTTAGGTAGGTACCTACCTGAAGAACACAAAAACATTAATTTGAAAGAAAACCCATGATCACTGCAGCATTGTTTACAACAGCCAGATTATGGAAACCATCTAAATGCCCAAAAAGAGCTGAACCAATTATGAAGACACAAATATACATACAGATCCACACATACACAGTGGAATACCACTCAGCTATCAGGAAGGTTAAACTCATGGCATTTGCAGCAAATGAGTGGAGTTAGAGAAGATGATGCTATGTGAAATTAGCCAGAATGAGAAAGATAAATACTGGATAGCGTCATTATTAAGTAGAATATAGAGAAACAAACTAAGATAGACAAACACAACCTTAAAGGCTAACTCTTGAAAACTGACTCTAGAACTTAAGCGTCTGAAAGGGGGAGAGAAGAGGGAAGAATGGGAATGAAGAGGGAAAGAAGCACAATGGACAACGGTGGTGGACTATGGGTAATTTGGTGGAGGGAACCGTAAGGTGGTAATACCTGATCAAGAGAATCCTAATTTTACCACAATGAAAAGAATTAAAAAGTATATATCATATGTCTAAATTTACTGCATATAGAAGTTACTCTTACTGCCTAAGGCAATTAACTCAGTGTTTGTTTCCTTCACATTCAATCTTTCCAACTTTTCCTTTTAGGATAGTGTTTGAAGGCTAAAAGCAGAACCTGAATTCTACATCGTCTATGAAAGGGAAATATCAAGCAATTACACAGGGGTTGCATTTATATGAACCAAGGTAATGGGAAACTATACACAAAATCAAAACCAAAAAAATTTTCATTTCTTTAACAAAGTTTAATTGGGGGTGGGTGCGGGTGGTGGTGGAATAAAAGGAGGTCAAAAAAGATATAACTAACAGGACTTTTGGGGTTTGGATTACATAAAGGTGCCAAAAAATTTAAGGAAACTGGAGAGCTGAACACTATTTGATGATATTAAGGTATTACCTTTTGCAGGTTAATCATGTCATTAATTATGCCTTTAAAAATAATATACATTTTAGAAATACACCAAAAATACATATGATATGAAATAACTGCATCAAAATAATACCCAGGAAAGGGGGTAGGGGTGAGCAGGGGGCTGACAGAATAAAACTGCTGAGGTACTGGAAGTGGTTATGGTATATGAGTCATTCTACTACTCTACTATTCTTTCCTCTGCTGTGTATCTTTGAAATACTCTATAATAAAAAGTCTTTTTTTTTTTTTTTTTT
>NW_004567110.1:56205581-56221027 GCF_000260355.1 Condylura cristata | reverse complement strand
TTTTTTTTTTTTTTTTTGTCGCTAAAGGCAGTACACCACTTTTTTATGTGGCTACTACAAACATTTGGATGTTTAATAAAAAAACTGGCTAGTAGTTACAACATCAGACACGATTTACACGCAGGCTATGATATTTAACACGATCTTTTCTGAAACCCTGATTCTGCCACAATGGTCACAGGTCAATCAACTAGTCTACGTTACTCTACCAGGTGTGGTAGCTATTTCTTAAGTGTGAGAGGATGTAAATGTGTAACACAGTAATGAATATCTCTAGTAGTTGTGTCCTTTCAACTAAATTGTTTTCTAGAACTAAATATTCTGAGAGGGTTTTTACCATTTAGGCTTCCAAGGAATCACTTAGCATGAATCGATGGGAATGTTCAGCTCTACTCAGGGTGGAAAATAAGCAAGATCAAAAACCTGAGGCTGTGAAGTGGATGAATATGGAGGCTCATGGTGGTAATGAGTACACCGCTGTGAAAGGCCCACACAGACACGGAGCAGGCAGACTCGGCACAGAGGAAAGAATCTGTGGACTTAAGTGTGAGTGAGTATGTGAGTGTGTGTTTATGCAGAAGCCCAAATTGGTGCGTTGGGAGACAGGCAGTGAAGACATGAAAATCTGTAGGAGAAAGAAAACAGCTAAATAGAGTTGATAGAATCAAAAGAGCTTCAGTTTTTGTCTACAGCCATCTTGATCATCTCTACTGGTTGGAGAAAAGGAATTGGGAGTGGGGGCAAACACGATGTCAGATTCAATGGGACATGGAAAGAGAGGGGAAGCTATAGACAAGGAATATATTTCTCAGCAGTCAAGAAAAGAAGGGTTTAGGGTATAAATAAAGGTATGAATTCTAGTTAGAATTTCTATTAAACTACCTATTGTTGGGTTAGAACATAAGTATTAGATATTTCTATTCAAATATTAGAAGAGACTACAAATAACAAAAATATTACTTAATGCATTAATAGACAATTAAAAGACTATTTTAGAGATCTGAGGTCTATGAAAGAACTATTACCATCATTACTATTACTGCTAGCACTCTGGACAATGAAATGGACAGGTTGTTCAGAAAATCATGTGAGCATGAATCAGGTTCTACACTGAGAATTTTTCATGTATCATCTCACTTAATACTTAATTACTTAACTTTTCTGAGCTCATCTTCCTTTGTGCACTGGGGAAAAACAAAGTCCCTGTCTTGTCAAATTGTTGCTGGGATTCAAGGAGTTGCTATGACAAGTGTGCTTACCAGCAAGCACCTAGTTAATGTACTTCTTAATGTCAGGTGACAGTACTATTCCAGATGAGTTAACCTCCCTGGGCTGGTAGCTGCCTGGCCCATCCCTGCATCCCCCCCACAAGCTAAAAAGCCTTCTGGAGCCAGGGCAATGAAGGGAGAATAGGAAATAGGTGAGGACATGCAGAGGGACAGTGGCTAGAGACAGTTAGGTCCCCCTCGGGGGGACAGCCAGAGGCAGGCCTGAATCTCTTCCCAGCAGGTATACTGGGGAGGTGTATGCAGGTCACTGGCCTAGGGTAACGTCAGTCTAACTCCAAGGAAGAAGGGGATCCTAACCTTCTGAAGGCTGACTTCATGTGGTGGACAGTAATCAGTGTAAAGTAGAGAGAGCCAGTGCCCACATAGTTCTAGGTAGGTGACAAGACAGTACCTAAGCCTGTCCCTTCAATGGTTGTTGCTCAAAAGGCTTAAATCTCACAAAACTTCCTGTATGTTTGCTATACACAAAAAGAACCGTGATATCAAGATAAGTAAGACAAAACCACAGGGGCAAGAGAGACGTCAAGTATTAAGTCAAAGCAGGCTGTGTGCTCAGTGCTAGAAGGCAGGTATTTAAACAGGAACTGTGGGGCACAGAAGTACCATGAGTCAGGCCTGAAAAGATGCTGTCTGACAAGAAGTGTGGAAAAGAGAATCCCAAGTATTAGGACACTCAGGAGCCAGTGTCATGGAGGGTGAAAATATGTTTTGGGTAATCATCTGTGGTGCGGCTGAAACCAAAGGATGTTAATGGCATACTCTTAGGGTGGCTGTGATTTACATACATTTTATACTCAAAGAGAAAAGCCTTCCATGTGGACTTACAACAACTTTGGGGGTTTTAAAATTAGGGCAAAAGGAATGTGACCTTCTCTCTGGAATCCTGTGTCTTGAAGAGGATAGACTTGACTGGAAGATAACCTTCTTGCAAGGGTTAACTTTCCTTTACAGATTCTCTCTCTGGGAGAACTCAGAAGGGGGCTTTCGTCAAGACATATTACTCCCTAGGTCGGGGAGGCAAGCACCAGCTGTGTGGGCGAGCTACACGTGCTTCTAACACTCTGCGGTATGGGCTCTCACCCACTGCATCTTCTCACTGCCCGGTGCCAGCCTGCCCTCACCCACGTCCCTCCTGTGTGGGCCTTCCTCCTTTCCTCTTCTTCCACCTTTAATGTGTAGCGGATGTGTATCTTCCTCTGGATATGTTTCTCTCTCTCCTTCCACCCATCTAGATAGTGCCAGTGTTTTGTGCTTGTGCATACACATACGCCAACTCCCTTCTGAATCTCTGTTGTCTTTTTGCCCAACCCCATTGTCTCCCCTCTCTAGTGGTTTGCATGTCTCACCTCCCTACTCTGTGTACATCTCTTACTCTCTAGGTCTGTGTCTATACCTACACCTCCTAAGGGTGCATACAGTGTCTCTCCCGTGTTCTGGAAGCCTGTGGTGTCAGATCTGGATCTGAGTGGATACCTCTTCCTCCTTACCTAATTTGCCTAGCATGAGTGGCCTTCACTCCCTGATCCCCAGTGCAAGTGTGTCTTATCCTATCCTGGTGTGAGTGTTACATTCTCCCCCACTTTCTGAGTGTGTATTTCCTTGCTGTCCCACAAACGCAAACACTTCAATTCCACTAGTATGTGTACTGTGCCCACCTCATCCTGGAGCTTCTCTCTCTCTCCCACTTCCACCATGCTTGAGTTGTGTGACCCCCACCACACATTCAGATGTCGGGGTCTCTTCAGTCCATCCTGTGGGGACATGTGTCTTTCCCTCTGTCGGTCTCCCAGGAGGCAGGGGAGAGAGAGAGGCAGAGCTGTGTGTCTCCCCTCTGGGTATGAGCATGATGTGCCAATTGCTCCCATCCCTTTCTGGGATGTCTTTTTCCCTCTTCTGAAATAAATACTAATTCACACATATGCACATAAGAGATTAGTCCCTCCAGGTGCAAGGGTCTCCCATCTCCACTGTGTTCAGGTCTGTGTGTATTTCTCTCTCTGCAATTCCCTGCCTCTGGGTTTATGTGCAGACCCATCACCCAATACACATGTCTGTCTGTCTTTCTTTGGGACATGTTGCCACAGACTTATGCAAAACTTGGTGGGTGTGGAGAGGGCAGTCTGGTGATGGTGAGGGGACAGGTAGAAGGACAGGCACCGTCACATGAAAGCACAAATAAGGTACCAGAGGAGCAGCAGGTACAAAAGAGGAGGAGGGGGGTAGTTTTCAGAAAAGCATCAAACACTTCAGAAAGGTCAAGTGGGAATAAAATGGAAATGATATCATTAGATTTATTATTGGGTTTGGGATGGGGTATGATGAGTGTTCTCTTTGAACACAGACTCAAATAGTGAGGCATGAGGGGTTCAAGAGCAAGAGGAGACAAAAGAAAGATATTCAGAACCTGGATTGAAGAAAAAGGTCTTCTGTAAATTTTTTTTTTTTTTAAACCAGGGAAGAAGTTTTAAGCATATGTATTTGCAGGTGATGAGGAAAAGCTAGGAAATACCAGGATGGGAGGGGTGAGTGATAATACCAGGCCCCAAGTAAGAGGAGCAACATGATTGGCTCAGACATCCTATGTACACTTCCTGGGTCCATGGGGGTCCATCTTCCTCACCAGACCAACTCTGCCCAGGGATGGCCCAAGGCCCTGGCATTTCTTATGGAGGAGGGCCGGCATCACACAGGACTCAAGCAATGAAGAGGAGCTGTGCAGGGAGATGCACCAGGAACTAGGCAAGTCATCTGGTAGAGCATAGAGTAAGGAGGGTTTCAGGAGAATGTTAAATGCTGAGAATGAGTGATGGGAGGACTGAGCAAAGAGACTGAGAATGGACATATAGCTTACAGAGTGGCTTTATATTATTAAAGACCCAAGCTTTGGTTCCCTCTCGCAACAGAAGATAAGCCCTCCAGTATGGTACTCAAGATCCTACACCTCCTGGCCCAGTCTCCCTCTGAGCTACATCTACTGTCACCATTCTGCTCACTGTGACACCCTCTGCTCCAGCGATGGGGAGAGAGGGCTGTCTGTGCTATGCCTGTCCACTGTTGACCCTTGCCAGCTCTAGGATCATCTCCTCTGTGAACTGAATTTACCAACTGGTACTGGATATTCCTTCCTTCATATGTCCATTTGGTTTATATTTCTATAACAGAAGTAGTAAACCTACAACAAAAGTTCCAACAGAACATAGAAATGGTGGTTTTATGACCAGGGGTCTGAAAGAATGGTAGGTTCACTCAAAAATTATTTAAGTTTGACTTGCTGATTCTAGGGATGCTAAGAATTTGGTGTGCCAAGCAAGCTGTAGGTGGCCATTTCAATGTCTAAAACGATACAGACCTTGAAAATGTCTAGGATTTGCAGCTCTTTATACGCTAAAGATCTGAGTCATCTGATAACAGTGGGCTACCACTTCAAATCTGGATTATAACTAACATCTCTGTAACTCGAGTCTCACACTTGTGAACTCAATTTATTCTACATTCTGTGTCAACTCAATTTTCCTAATTCATCCTCCTCTGCTCAAAAAGCTCCAGTGTCTTCTACAGTAGAGTACAGTTCTCAGGCATCAATCAAGGCTGATCACAGGCCGGTCTCCATGTGCTTTTTCCCTTCTAACTTACCTTACATTGCTCCCCAACAATCGTCCTCTGCAGTCAGTCTGGTCTTCTTGGTGGCCATGGACAATAAACACATCTTTACCTTCTAATTTCTGCTGACTCCACTTTCACCTAAATCCTCCTCCCCCATTTTCGCCTATTCCTAACAGCCACCTAAAACCCACTTTTCTCTGTAGCTTGTAATATTCACTTGACATTTTACAATACAATTCTTCATGATTTCTTTTATTCCCTAATGCATCATCTAAAAAGTAGAAGACAAATATAAACACTCTAAGAGGAGAAGGAATTATTTTACTAACTCTGGCTCTCATTTTGGATTAAAATTAAAGACATTTAAAAAAAAAAGAGATGGTTTTAACTGGGATTTAAAGGAAAGGTAAGATGTGAGAAAAGTATTTCAGGGAGTCTGGACAAAGTCATGTGCACAGTCGCAGTCAAATGTGGGGTTTGTCTCTAACCGCACCGCCCACCCCAAGGAGGTAAGTGCATAAATAACAAAATAGGAATTCTGAACTTAATTTGGATTTTGGAGTAATTGGGACACTACCATTTTATATACATATTTCAATTTCTACCGTGAAAGTCTACATCTAGTATTGAGCAAACTAAACAACATTTTCAGTTGTCACAATACAGAATTACACTGTGGAATTAAAACCGTTCAAAAGTTCAAATGAGAGGCTCTCATCATTCTGAGATGAGATGACTTTGCTTTAAACTTGCTTTTCAAGCAAAAATTGTAAGTATTGTAAAAACAAATCTAGGTCATTGTTTTAAAAAATCCCCTTCAACGCTATGAGTTTATAAATCTTTCCCCATTCCTTATGTGCAGCTTAAAAATAAGTGGACACACATCACTTTCTAATGTGAACCATTCAGTGTCAACTTTAGGCCTGAAATTTTCATTTTTACAATAACTGATTTTTACAATAAGTATATTAACTTCAAAATGGGCACATTTATGTCATACTAATGAATTCAAGGATAATAATTACCCTTTATAACCTATTCACTCCAGTTATTTATAAAAAGTAAAAGAACTCCAGTTTCTGAAATCTTGATTCCTCTCTGCACGCACATTATGCCAGCACTTCCTATTTCAAACAATTGCTGTGAAAATTAAATGAGATAATACAGGTAAAAACAACGACTGCTTGCCATCCAGGTCACATTAGCTTATGGCTGAAGCACAGTATTAATATTCAAAATATTTTGGGTGATATAACTTAAAAGTCATCTTGGCTAATGATTCGGATAATAATTTAACCAATCAAGTTAAGTTTCTTTTTCTCTTAAACAGAAACAGTCTCTTCTTTGTGTTCATTTTTGGTTTTGTTTCTTAGGAAGAATGTTTAACAAAAACTTGGCTAAAATAAAAAGTCTGACAATATCTTTCAACTTTGAAGGACCAAAGCCTCTGCTTTCTCTTTTGATCAATTTCAAGCTATACTAAAAATACACATCCAAGTCTACCTTATTTGAGTAAAGTGACTGATGAGACAGATAATGGTATTTTCCTTTAGGTCCCCTCTCCTCCATTTCACTTTAAGTACCGTATTTCTACCCTGTGTAACTTTTAAAATCTAGATTTTGTACAGTGTCACACAGAAGCACAGTATGCCAAAATACCTCTTAACTTAATTCTAGTGTGAATGTGCTCCTCCCCAGAAATGATTCTGGACGCTATGGCTTGATAAAATGCTCAAAACAGGATACATCCAGTACAGAGGCACTGCCATACACAGGGTGGCAGCACTGAGAACAAAATGCGCAAGGAGTAGGAACACTTGGAACAGCCAATGCAGGCATGTTAAGTGTGCCTGAAATCTGATTATGAAAACACTTCTTAGACAGACGCAATTTTTTTGGTTTTAATTAAGAAATTCCTTTTAATTCTGGCAGAGGTATCATGTATTTTAGAAAAGCTATTATGAGTCAGCCTCTGAATGTGATCAATTGCACTTCTCTCAAAACAAGCTGCTTTCTCTTCCTCTTCCTGCACTGACAGATAAAAGGTGATTTGCGTATGATTAAATTTAAGCACATCATACCCAATGTTTAAGTATAGCAACTGTATCTCCCATATATATTTAAAATAACTTCAGCTATCACTAAAAGTGCTGTGAGATAGGAATTTCTTTTAAGAATAACATAACTTGGGGATTAAAAATGCTCTTATTAAATAAAAGTAAAGTTTTAAAGTCACTTTCTTAAGTTATTATAAGTTAGGTTATAATGTCCAAAGAAAAGCTTTTAAGGAAGGTATCTGTAACATTACTTAAAGTAAAATATTTCTGAGTATTAAATCCTGACTGATCAAAAATTCCAAATACAATGAACATTCAACTGATATAGATAAAAATATTTCTTTGAAAGTAAAGTGATTATATCATGAATTTGAGGCAATTTTGGTCTTTTATTTAAAAGATGTTTAGGAACTCGTACAAAATGCTAGGCTGTTTTATGTATTCACTTTGTTTTTATAAACTTTCTAGACATATAATAAATAGATTCAGGTACAACCTTAATTCCCTGTTTTTCAGGAGTGCATCAGTTATGCAGTTTAATATTTTAAGAGTCTCTACTCTATGTCTTATTAAATCTATTCCTTGATAGATTTTCATTTTCATTTGATTTAAAAGCTTATTTATGCCAAGTATTTGCTAAGGAATTCCTATTTACCACCTTTTTCTTTGACATAGGAACTAAAAAAATTACATTAAAAGCTAAACCTGATACATGTACTTTATGACACACACAGGGTATAGTTAAATTAGTTACATGTTTGCAGGACAGTAACTTTGAGGATGCTCAAGTTTTATGAAGCAAGAAAAAGAAAATATAAAGAACATCAAATCACTAAATTGCTGTTATAGGTGTACCTTATACTCACAGGCATTTTCCTTCTTTGACAACTTTAAAATGTGGTACAAATGAGAACTACTAGGGTTGCTTCCAACACTCTTAATATAATTAACCTACCAATTTTATTTTTACATGTCTAATTCTGTTCTAGTGTGGAAACTGCATGGATTTGAGTAGTTGATTTTCCAACAAATACTATATGGATTAGAAAATAAACATAACATTTTAAAATTTTACGATGTGAAATTACCCTAGACAATAACAATTAGAAAAATACACAATAAACATTTTCTCGATTAACTCAGAAAATAATGTCAGAAGTACAAGGAAAGCAAATTCACATTTAAGATGTCACCTATAACTAGATATGGTGGTCATATTAATGTTGATTTTTCAGGTTATAACAGATCTTATCCAAAGTGACAACTCTCCTATAAAAAGTAAACTTAGAACAAATTTGGCTTTTTAAAGCAAACAAGCTAATTTCTTTTCTTTGGACTAAAATACTTAATGAAATTATATTCAGGAAATACAAAAAGATTAAGTAAGGGAAAATAGTCATATAAAGCAGTATTTTTATTTCACTGTATAAAACTGATACAATAGTTCTTTTAAGAATTATTATAATTCTTTTAAGGTATGATGTAAGGTGATGTGGGCTCAAGGTCGTTCCAGCATTAATAAAATAAAATGAAATCAAATAATTGCAAAAATATAGTAAACTAAAATTCAATTGGTGCTGTTCTTCAACTACCTTGAGCTTACAGATTCAATTTCTTAAAATTGCCCTAATGAACAGTTCAATCAACTTTTTTTAATGTATCTTCAAGCAAACAACTGGTAAAAATATTTTCCAATTCTGCCTTTTATCCAAAGGCAGACTTTTTCATTTTCTATTTGATTTCTAGTTAAAAAGTCTCCAAAAATATATCTCCAAATTAGAGATCCCACTGTCTATTCATTAAAAAAAGGGAGAGAAGTCCTTTGAGTTATAGCAATGAATCTGATAATATACTCATATTCAGAAGCTTAAATATGACAAATATGCACATGTAAAATTTGGTTTGAGACAACAGTTCAAATATTTAATAATTAAAAATCTGAAATGAGTCACTCTCAAAAAAAGAATTTAAGAGTGAAATGGCAGGGGATTGGTGCTCCTTAAGGGATTATTTCTCTACTCTTAAAAATATTTTCTAATACTTAAGGAAATGTCTATTCCTAAATATTAACACAATAGTAGGTCTTGATCTTCCTTAGGAAAATTAATTGCCAATTAACAAATGGCAAAGAAATTTATTTGTCAGAATATACAGTTAAAAACATTTCAGAATTATGAACTTTGTTAGTGAATGTTCTTACCTTCACCTGGAGAAGAACTTTTCAAATGTTATTGTGTATGAAAGTATTTTTAAATTACTCTAAAGAACTCCACAAAGAACAATGTCCTTGGACTACTAAAATTTATTTTATGAACTTAACAGAAACTTTTAAATTTTCTGGTGGATAATGAGGAAAATAACTGTCAATAGTTTCTAAGAGTTTTCAGAAACATTTCTTAAGTACACATTTTAAATAATTTTTGAAATCTTTCTAAAAAATAGAAGAAAATGGTTTCCCTTACTTAAAAACAAAGCATTCCAAATAATTCTACAAAATATTTCTAAAATTTAATTTAGCTTAAATCAAATTTAAAAAGATATGAAACAAAGACACTGAGAGAATCTCTTTTTAAAAGCTTCTCATAAAACCAGCAATTTGTGTTAAAAAGTACTCTCCTATTGATTTCCCTAGTTATCACTCCCATTTTGAGGGGTAAATTCACTGTTTCTGATTTGCAGTAATTCTTTCATTCACAGAAGTCAAATTTTAAATTTGCCATGATTATTATTTTGTTCTGAAATTTATACCTACTTAGTTCTTTCCTATCATTTTGGGGATTTTAGTTCATACATAAGTTTTTGCTATACACTTTTATTATTTAAAACTCTTAAAAAGGCATCAGAAAAAGAACATTTTGGCTGCATAACATCTTCATCTTTCTAAGTTTTCTATATTTATAGATTAGAAAAAGTTTTCACTTAAAAAAAAAAAGGTGAAGGGACATTTCAAGCAAATTGCTTATCCTATTAGCCTAGGCTATAATTGCCCAAGTTTACTCATTCTATATGTGCACACACATTTCTTGGGTAGTCATCTCAAATTCCCAGCACACATTGTGGTTAAGTTTTAATACCATGATCCTGCAGTAACCCTGTTTACAAGACATTCAGGAACTTTTAACTACTAACAATCTTAATGCAGTATCACACCACCACTTCACTTTAAATAACTGAGATATTATTTGTTTCATAAAAATGGATTTTGTTTTCTGATAAGCATTTAAAAAGTGGGCAGTGAACTTTAACTTAACTGCAAGACACACCAATACATAGAAACAATCAGAAAACAAATATGCCTAAGTAGCCTTGGTAGTTCCATACTACAATATCCTTGTCAGTACCACTTTGGAAAGAAGAGGAAGAGACAGGTGTACACACTGAGTAAATGCAAACTCCTGGGCAGCAGGCCAAGGAATTTAAAAGTAAAAATCAAATTATGCCTCTGTAATAATTTCTACTAGGCTTTCATACATGTATATTTCCCATAACTTCAAATGTTAATAACTACACACCAATATTTTCATAAAATATTATAATCTAAAAAATTTCACTTAATTTCTCAAATTAAACTTAAAAATTAAATTTGCTAACGAGATATAAAAGTTGCCCTGTTACAAATGAAAAGCAGTAACACAATATCTATCAATTTCAGGTATTTCCAAAAATTAAGCAATGAAGCAAAAAAGGTAAAAATTAGTTACCTCCAAAGTGGTAATGTAAAAAATTTCCATGCATAAATTCTAAAATTATATTTAACTTTATAACTCAGTAATCGAAAATATCCTGCTCTCACATTTAACTTATTTGTAAATAGTTTTCCAAAGCTACCTAAACACTTACTAACTGGTTAAATATGTTGTCTACATTAATTGCTGTTAAAATTAATGAAACTAAAGATCCATTTGGGAGGGTTTGTTGCAGTGACTAACATATTTTCAAACTACCTGATGTTTCCGAAAAGGTCTTTACCGGGTCCTTAAACCATTTGAAAAACAGCTTAGGGGACAATTTATATACAGCCCTTTTACCTTTTAACATATTCACTATTTTGAATTTTGTTGAACAGATTCAATCTTTCCTGCTTCTGAAACTCTTTTCTTACTCAAATAACTAAAGAATTTAAGATGTTACCAACACGAAATATATTATTTCCCAGACATGTGAAAACATATCAAACCCCCCACCAAATATTCCAAGCAGTGTTAATGAAGTTATTCAGTAAAACTTTATGTTGGATATGTGTGTGTAAAGGTAATTTTTCATGTATTTTAACTTTCTAAAGAACAGGATTCTAAATAAAAAAATATTGAAATATTCCTAAAAGAAACCAGTATCTTGATTACATATTTCAAGAAGCAAATGCTTAAGACAAAACTTCATAAACAATTATAGATACACGTTCCAGTTATCTGTTTTTTCTTCAAATCTTAAAGACAGCAGCATTACATTTAATTTAGTAAATATCAATTTAATCCTTAAAAAGGAAAATGTCTGGAATACCAAATCAAAATGTATACAGGCACAAGCAGGATTCTGTTTAAAATGAAGGAAAAACCCCACCTTTGTGTGATATTAAAACACAAGGAGTATCCTTAAAAATTTTTAAACTATATTGATAAAAGCAAATTCACAAGTTTATCTAGTTACAAAATGACTTTGTTGAAATATTTTGGTTATAATAATATACAGATACAAAATTTTAATCACTATTAATCCATATTTATGAACCATCTTCACAATAACTAAATTCCTTACAGAATTTTGAATAGCAAATCTAGGAATATGAAATTCAAACAGGAATCTCAACCTATGAGGTTTCTCTAACTCTAACTGAAATAAAAGTTTTGAAGGTACAATGAATGACCTTCAATTATTTCCGTAAAGTGGCATAATTTAATAGTAGCTTCAGAAAAAGGACACTCAACAGCTAGTATTATCAAGGCATGAAAAAACCTCAATACAACCAATTGAAATTATATATTGTGTTGTGTCCTATCTAACTAAGACTCTAAGGAATAACAGATTTTATATTTATACACTGAGGGCATTTTCTAATTCAGAAAAGTAGCTAGTTCTGGAAATCAAAACAGGAACAAAGTTTCATATCACTCTTTCAAAGAGGAAAAAAATAACTATTCTAGAGCTTTTATTTAAGTTGATAATAAACTAATCATGACTTGAAGTGTCCAGACAACCTGGAGAACTCAAAAGTCCAACATAACTGGGAGAAATACTCTTCCTTTACTTTTATAGATACTGAATGTATTGATGTTACTATCTGGATTATCAAAGTGACAAATATCCAAAATCTAAAAATATCACAGATTTAAAACACATAACATAATTCTGACTACTTATTTCAATGTAAGTGTTTTCTGCCAAAATACAAGGAAAATGTAAGAAAACTTCAAAGGTTTTCTAAGGATTTATGGCACTCTGAAATCTATGGGCAGAAGATTATTTTGGGGAGGAGAGAAGTTTCTTTTCTCCATTGATTGTTTAATCACTTTCCAATCAATTTTGATTTAACAGTAGTTGAAGGGATTAAATTTTTAATGAGTTCTCAGAAAGCTGTAATTGCTTCCAAAATCAAAAACACAAGATGATGTACTCAAACACCACATTTATGAAGGTATTTGCAGAAAGGTGCAGATAAGAGCCCAGTTGTGAATACAAGTTTAACATATAATAGAATTCAAAATGATAACTTGAATTCTATAAAAATTCAATAAGCCTAAGAATCTAACTTTAATTTTAACCCCTTTCTAGAAATCATAAAAACAAATGAAAATAAGCATTTATTTCAGAAACGCCATATGCCTTGGAAAATGGAACACTGGAAATTTTCCCCCAAGCTTAACCTTAGTCCTAAAAAGAGTACAGCAGCAAACAATTTATATATTTTAAATTTTGAAAGTATTGTGGAAATTTAAACCAATAGAGTTAATGGTAGTTTATGATCTGTAAACATTTCCTGTTAAAAAACACAAATAAAATCAACTTAAAAGATGCAAACTGATGGGTTTCAGGCTTAAAAAAAAATCTTTAAATTGCATTTTAAAGGTGCAGAGTCAATATACAAATACGAGTGAGGTTTTAAGGATGCATGCATGTAAATTTTCCCATGGTTTGTTGTATGTGCTTTTCCCCCCTTAAAGAAATGCTTACTGCTTACAATGCTAAAGAATCTCCACCACTCTGTCTGCAGTTTTCAATCAGAAATCCTCAATATACCTTAAACCAAGTTGAATATTAGGTATTTTACAGCTTTTACAAAATGGCTGTAAAATCACATTATGGGCATACACAGCTCTTTGATCTCACTGCACTGAATTCATAACTGTTCAATAATACTATACCATTACACCACACACCTTAAACTATTTCCATTTTTCCATAATTCCTTCCAAAATCAGCTTCCAAAGCAAAGCAATGTAACACAAAAGTTCCTGGGAGGGCTTATTACACAAAAGGACAGCTTGGATACAAACTAATTTACACATATCCATCTTTTGTAGAGCCTGTTTATCCTCCTCCACTCCATCACTCCTAAAGGTGGATGCACATAAGGAATGGAAAGATAAGGCTCCTCCATCACCACACCCTCCCAGCACCTGTTTTTGGTCCTCAGACAATGATTCCATATAGGTGATGAAAATCATAAGAAAAGAGAAGCTGTCTCTTTAAAATGCCCTACTCTGTCCCACATCCCACGTGGAACCAACATCAGCAGCACTTTCCCATTAACTTCAATGTGATGCAAGAGTCACCATCCTTTTACATACCTAAAATCAGAAAACCCCAGTTTAACGATCTTCACTGAGGATGAAGCAGGTGAAGCAAACGTGTCAGGAAGGGAGAAAACCAGCAACCTCCTACCCTTTCCCCAAAAGGTGCTCCAGTCTTGCACTTCAGTCTCTCTGTGCAACATCACCTCCCTAACCCTCCACAGTAAAGTCTAGTTTGAAGAAAGGAGGGAGCCACTAACAAAACCTGATGTATAAATGCGACGAAATTGCAATCTAAAGTCGGAAAGCTTTATTTTTCCAATCACACACATTAACTCTATTAAGAAAATGGCATCACTTTCTTTCCACCAAAAAAACCCCGCAAAGATCATTAAAAGGGTGTTATAAAATAGCAAATATAGTGTTTATCTTATCTCAGATCAGTCCACATTACCAATAAGTTTAGCAGTTTCTGCACTACCACCTCCCCCCCTCCCTCCCCCTCCTTCTCTTGCATCGGATTTTCACGTTTTCTCATTGTCGGTTGAGTTATAAAAGGCTTTTACCCTTCGAAAGTTTTAAAAAATAAATAAATATTAACTCCTTGGTCCCTGCAAAGTCAAAATGGACTTCAGGGGAAAGGCGGTTCATACTTTTACCTTTAGCAAGAAAAGGGGGAGCATCCCGGATTTTTAGGGATTTTTTGCGATTTTTTAAAAATTTTTATTTGGTTATATGCCTGAGTTCTCCCTCCATTTTGGTTGTTTATGATACTGACAACAAGCTGTCCCTGCTCTGTGCAGATCTCCTGCTTTCATTTAGCACCCCCTCCCCCTACCCCCCCCTCGCAGCCACACATCCAGGGCTCACACCTCCCCGCAGACCCCGCACCCCGACCCCGACTCGCCCACCTGAGGAAAAGGCAAAAACAAATTCATTTCTCCAAAAAAGAAAAACCTCTTTTGAAAAAGGGGCAAAGTTACCCCAAGTCACTCAAAGTGCCCCCCAAATATTGTCGACTGCGGGTTTCCGCCAGGCCCTTTGGGAAGCGACCTTCCCCCGGGATGTTTTGGTGGAAAATGCGGAGAGTTTACTCTCAAAACTGAATTTATATTAATTTTTCCCTTATTTTTCGGGTCTCTAATGTCTTCCGCTCTCGCTGCTGCCGCTGCCGCTGTCACAATATTCACAGCACCAGAGAGGAGGAGGAGGAGGAGGAGGAAAACTTTTCAAACTTTCCAGACCCTGAATAAAGGGTTTTTTTTTTCCCACCGACCTCACCTTCGGGTCTCCAGCCGCATCGCCCCCTGCCCTGTCAGAAGCGACTTCGGGAGTCCTCACACACTCGCTTAATTATTTTATTTTATTATTTATTATTATTTTTCTCTCTGGGGTCCTGAGCAGGGGCTGAGAGTAGCACAAACTTTTCCTCCTCCTGCCGCCGCCGCTGCTCCTCTGCCCCCTCGGCTAGTCCCATAATTTAAATAACCCTGATATTTCTCCCGCTAAACGCCTCTCCGCCGCCCCGGACCCCGGGAGAACTCACCGCGGGGCTTTAACATCCTCCCTCCGGCCCGTCCGCCGCCTTTACACCGCCCGCGGAATTTCTAATAATTTTTTTCTCATATTTCGGGCTGGACGCGGCGGGCCTGGAAATTGTTTCCTTACGCCTCTTTCCAGCAGCCATTGTAGTGTATGCGCTGCCCCTGCAGCCCAACTTGCAGCTGCCGCCGCCGCCGCCGACGTCGCGCCCACCGCCGCCTCCCCCG
>NW_004567110.1:56165719-56205481 GCF_000260355.1 Condylura cristata | reverse complement strand
CCGCCTCCGACCCACCCGCCGCTGAGCCCACCTCCCGCGCGCGCTCCGCCCTGGGGCCGACCACTAGGTGCCGCCGCCGCCGGGAATGGCTCCGATGATTGGTTTGCTCTACTGTCCATCAATCCGAAGTGTTAAGAGGAAGGCGCGGTGCGGGGGGCGCGGCGGGGCGGGGGGAAGGGCGGGATCCCGCTCACCGCTCCGCCCACTCCCCCCGCCTCTGCCCTCCTCCCTCCAGCTGGGGGCGGGGCGAGACCCGCCCGCCCCCACCGCTCAAGGCCCTGTTCAGCTGTCAGTCTGGCGGCGACGTGCGCTGATTGGTCTAAGGGCCGCCGGGGAGCGGGGGCAGCAAGTTGGGGTGCGCGCTACTTAAGACCCAGCTGCGTGAGCCTTTGACGTGTTTGGAGCTGGAGACGGCCTGGGTGCTGGCGAAGTGGCTGTCCGAGGTGAGTGGTCCCCCGCCCTCTCTTCGCGGCACTGCAGGCAAGGGAGAACGGGGCGCCCGGGAGCCCGCGCAGTTTCGGAATTCATTTCTTTGACGTTAAGCCGCTTCCACGAGGCCTCATCGCTTCGCAGGCCCGTTCCTGTCGCTCTTGGTCCAGTGACAGGGGTCTGCACGGACTGGGTCTGTTGGGACCCGGACACCCCGGTTCGCCTTTCCAGCTGTTTTTAAGCGTAGTCGCCTGCCTCTGCCCGCAGGTTCGCGACTCTTCCTCACCCCTTACTCCTCTCGGCGCTGGAGGAGGTGGGAGCTAGGTGTGTTCACCTACGCCCGTGGCCGCCCTTGGACGGAGTCCGGCAGCATCGCGGAAGGCGGTGAGGCCTCAGACTCTTGGCCCTCTTACCTCCACTGTCTCCTCACCCCACCTCCGGTGTGCTACAGTGACTTGCTGACCCTGTTTGTGCACTCAGCAGTGGGTTTAGGGCTCTGGGTTCTCGCACGATGTGTCTCAGCTTCCCGAGAGAGTCGCACCTGCCTTTTATAAGCTTCACTGACCCAACCTGGGCTCTGACCTGCTAGCGGGCATGGAAGTGTTCAGTGACATTCCTTCCCCACCATCACCTTTCAGAAGTACTAGAATGTGAACACCTAAATGGCAAATCAAGAAACGCTTTTCTAAAATAAGCAGTTTGGCTTTTGGAGACGGCTTTAGTGTTAGTCTTCAAGTGTGTTGTGCTTTTGTGGCCCTCAGATCTTTGGTTTTCTTCCTGGTTACGCTCTGAACATATAACCGTGCGATATGTTTAGTATTTGCAGACAGTTAGTAGATAAGGCCTAGCAGAGCACTCGATCTTGCCCTTCAGCCCCTCTCCTTATTATATAAATTGATATCTCCCCTTCATCTCTAGTTAATACATCAGGGATTCATGCACAGGTATATTCGGGAAATTCAGACTTAGATTGACTTGTATTTAGAACCCCGAAGGAAAAGGAAATGAAAAATGAATAAACTGCTGCTGCAAACTTGACTCCGATGTATCTGTTACTGAAGTGTTATTTTTAAACAATTCCTGCCTGATAATAAAATGCACAATATAATACTTTCATGTGAGGCACACATCATGAGTTTTTTTTCTCAGGTCTTAGGTTAGATGTAATGAAGGCTCTGAGTTTACCTAGTATCATCTCTTTTAGGAATAAGTAAAACCTGCACAGGGATTGTATTCAGGGGAGGAAGAATCTTCAAAATATAGTTGAAATATAAACTTCTTGACTAGATGTTTCTGTAGCATATGTTGTTTAGTGAAAACCATAAAATGAAAGGATCACTTAGGGGGCCCTAAAAATTAAGGGCCCCTAGAATGACAAAACTGTTTTGTCTCTCTTTGCCAAGGGTTGATCTCCTTTTAGCCTGGATATCCACATCTTTCTGAGACGTTTCTAGAAGAAATGGAACTAGGTGACTATTGAGAATACTTTTACGTTTCAAGAGCTTAAGGGTGTTTTATTCTGAATGTATTTTTTTTTTTTTTTTTTTACAGTTTTCCTTAGGCCAGGAAAGTAGAAACTGAGTTACGCTGTTGGGTTATTCTGACTGATGACTGATTTTCATTTGGTGGCCAGATAAGTTTTTTAGGTCCTAATACATTATCTGCAGGTTTCTCCTTTACGTGAAAAATTATTACAGTAATTTGATAGACGAATTTGGGAGGACAGCATTTAAAACTATTTGTGGGTGGTCCATCATTGGGACACCAATGTAGTGAAACAAACAGAAAAAAATCCCTCTGAGTTAATAATAGTTGACTATTTGTTTAACATTCCATTTTAGTTCTTTATGACATTTCTTTGACTAAATTAGGCATACCAGTTACAGTTGAACTGCATTAAAGAACATGATTGTCTTGAGATATAGTTAACATACCCATTATATGATGACTTGAAATAATTTATTGCCTTTAGGAAGCTGATCATCTTTAACCGATAAAGACTTCTGTAGGACTGTAACTGTAACTGTTTGAGTTGAAAGATTAATGAACCACAGTAGCATTACCTGACTTCCTTCAACCCAGTAAAGTATCAGTTAAATAGAAGATGCCGCTGGAAGTAAGGATTCAACTTCTTGAAATGTCAACTGAGTAATAACTTTATTTTTCAGTATATTTGCCCATCCCAGTTGTGGCCAGAGTAGGCATTCATGTACTTAGGTTAATAAATGTTTATGCTAAAGTTGGCTTATATTATTTCACACTAATCTTTGTGTTGATGAGTGTGTAATAAGCAAGTAATTATTGGAGTGCACACTGTATTCCTTGGTTTTGTTAATAATTTATTGATTAAGCTTATGGGACTAATGAGATTTATTGATTTATTTCCTGTTATCCATAACTTTTCTCCCCAACATTTACTTGTAGCAAGAAGAGTCCTAGGATGCCTGTGGTAGCACGGAGACTGAGAGATCCTGACATAAATCCTTGCTTGTTGGTAGGTGGTTTGCTTTTAATTTTCATGAGTGTTAAGTTAGGAAAAGAGGCTTCTTCTGACTTTGTTGGTATCTGTTTTCTGTAGTTTTTTGAATAAAGTTATTGCTGACCAAGGAATACTCCTGATCAGCATATCCTTATTTCATGAGAGCATTTTGGCTTTTCATAATTTAACCAACAGAGATTCATTTCTTTTCATTTCCTGTTATTTGTATAATGTGCAAGCATTTAGTTGTCACTGTAATACTAGAAAGACATGTGATATTGAGGGAAATCTTTAGTTCAAACACAGGAAGTTGTAAAGTATGATATGTTTAAACTGTTGCTGAAATTGTTGTAATATCAATAATTTCATGTCCGTGAGGCAGTCTGGCTACGAGGTAAGGGATTGATAATGAAATTAGCCTATTTAAATCCTGTAGGGTTTCATGAGGGTGTTACATAAACAAAATGTTTTGTTGTAATAACAAGCTTTTTTACTGGCATTTATTTGGTATGACTTGTAGTACTTACGGCTTTGTCAACCTTAAAAAACATAGTCATTTGGAGTGGCACTATAAAAATTGTATTCCCTGATCCTAGATGCATTTTTTTCCAAATGTGACCATTTATGAACTATTCAATGTAGAAATTTAGCTTATTCTGTATATTATATTCATAAATATAATATGAAGTCTGTTTGAATATGTTTCTTCGACCTATATAGTAAACTACTTAACCTTTTGGTTAACGCTTTCCTTTAGATGACCTTTTAGAATCATACCTTTCACTTTGAAGTTTGTTATCCAGTCTACTTCCAGCTCACACAACTTCAACTTAATTCCCAAAGAGCAGCTACCCTCCTTTAGAGCAACTCATAACCCTGTTGTGCTCCCTTTGGTTTTGAAGTGATATTAATGATATCTATTAAAATTGGTTACATAGTAGTATATTTCCTAAGTAATAGAATGAATGATAGCCACAAATACATTAAGGTGAATGATGTTAATTTAAGTTGCCTTGATGTAGAGAGCTGTTAGTAATTGACTTAGGATCTTGAAGCTAGCTTCAACATCAAATGTTCAAGTCAACGTTAACACTTGGACAAACAGAAGCACTGAGTTGGAGACTGGATTTTGATTCTAGTTATGCAACAGTAAGTGTGGCACATTGCACCTTGCGTCAGTGTCTTTTTAAAATGTTTCCTGGGTTTTAAGAGATCTCATTCTGTGCTTGTCTCAAGTTCATGTGGTCCAGGTACTCAGAAGAGAAGTTCAGACTATAAAAAGAAAATGCTTACCTTGACTAGAGTAGATGCTGGGACAGTTGGAAAGTTAATTTAGGTTTTGTTCATTAAATGTTCATTAATATGAACAAAAGAGGAACTGTCTGCTTTGGGGGGGAAGCAGCTTCAGAAGTTAGTGTTTTTTTAGGCCCCATTCCAGCTCTTAAATGATGCTTATCTTACCTATTTAAGGAATCAGATGCTTCTACCAGATGTATGGATGAAAATAACTATGACAGAGAACGGTGTTCTGCTTACTTCTTGAAGTACAAAAACTGCCGAAAATTTTGGGTAAGCCTAACTTCATTAGCTTTTTGTATCCCTTAAGTTTGAAACTGAAGTTTCGAATTAATCAGCATCCATAGTCTTGACTTAAATGAGAGCCGTAGGAAACTTTTTGACTTATCCAGGTGTGCTTTTTGAGCTAAATAATCCTTGAGAGACCTTGTTGGCTGCTTCATCTGACTCAATATATAATGCAGTCCTAATACAGGTGTATATAAGTACCTGCCTAAGCATATAAGAATCTTCAGCTATAAAAGCAGTAACTTTGTTGTGATTTTAGTTTTCTTGGAGAGGAACAGAATAATTTGTTCTATGGTAATGCATATTAGGCTTCCCCATCTATCATTGCCAGCCATGGTAGCTAAAATGGTCCCATTTTTCTTGAGCCATTGGTATGTAATTTCTGCTTCTCTGAGCACTGGATCTAACTGCAGTCATGCATCACTTAACGATGGGGATATGTTCAGAGAAATGTGTCTCTAGGCAATTTAGTTGTATGAACATAACATTAGCAATGGATTTTATACATTTATGGACCATGATGAACAAATCAATAGGAGATTAAATCAAGCTCAAGGGAAAATGATGCTGCCAAGAGACACAGTAAACATAAGTTGTATGAGGCTGTGGCTACATAAAACATTACATTCTTGGGATGGCTATGCCATCATTAGGTGATAGGAATTTTGGGACATCTGTCATGCATGATGTCTGTCACTGGTCAAAATGTTATATACCATATGATTATTTCCTTTTCTTCTGCTAAATTAACTGCTGGTATTATTGATGGGCTATCCTCTTCTACTTTGGTGTTCAAGCAGTGCATGTCCATCCCAGTTACTTTTAGCATATTTCTATTCCTATAGGATTGGTTAGGTCTATTTAATTGTTAATATTTGGAAAACAACTGGGGCCCTAGAATTAATTTCTTTTTAAAAATTTTTAGAACTTGGTTTGTTTTTAGAATTGCCTTTTTGAGGAAGCAGTAGAAAATTGCTAGCATGTGATTGACATTAATACATGACTTCTTTTCCCTTTTTTTTTTTTAAACTGACTTGTAGAATTCTGTCATGCTCCAGAGAAGACAGAATGGAGTGAAGCCACCTATGCCTACAGCAGTGGAAAGAAGCGAAATTTTGGGAGCAATGGGAAAGATGCCCTACTGAATGTTTGCATTGAAATTGTTTATATAATTTAAAAGAACATGAATATTTTAATAAATAATTAATGTAATCTAAGACCTTAGCATAAACTTTTCAGGGGGAGACAAAGTTAGCCTGTGGCTTTTATGTTTGTTCTCAGTACCATAATGGTAATATGCTTCTGCTGACTGTGCTGTGCTACTCAGTTTACATTACTTCCTGGAGGTAAGGGAGTGTTTGACAGGCTACATGAAGAGTTGAGCTGAGTGTTATAGGCTACATGAAGGGCTGAGCTTTTCTGCTGGGTTTCAAAAGAAAAGGAAGATATGAACAAGTAACAAACTTATTAGAGATGAGAGGAAGGCTTTGTTTCCAAAAATGGGGGAATGTTGTAAACAACGATGGGATGGAAGGAAAGTGTGAACCAGATGTGGACTTAGCCTGTAGACTTTTCCTCCCAAGTTCTAAGTGTGTGGAGGAGTGATAGGGATTTGGGAAGGTAAATCCCAGACTAAAAAAAAAAAAAAAAAATCCCAGACTCATTTCTAAACTTTCCATTACTATTCAGCTTTTTAGTTCCAATAAGGTTAGTACATTAACTACTCAGGAAATCTAGTAATGTTATCTTAAGTAAGTATTCTGCAAAAGAGCTGGTGTTCTTTAAGGAAAAGTTTAAAGGAACCTATGACTGAAATTCAGAGATACTAGATAACAACTCAGTTCTTAAACCATAGTAGTAAGAAAGAAAGTGATTCTCTTACAAGTAGTATTGATTTTATCTGCAAGATACCAAATTAGGGTGTGGTGAACTCAATCCTGACATGAGAGTAGAACTTCATTTTATGATACAAAAAGAATACTCATTACAGTGACAGGGAATATTGTGTAGCAGTTCTCATACTGCCATTTTAAGTTGTTTCATGTACAGAATAGTTTTATAGAAGATATTATTTAGTAAAATTTAACATATACTTATAATGAAAATGAGTAACTTGTATACCTTCCTTAATCTGATCATCTATCAAGAATATTTTTCCAGGGCCCTCCCTGGTGGTGCAATGTGTTAAAGCACAGAACTGTGAAGCTAGCCACAGCCACTTCTGCATGTGTATAATCCCTGGCCAGGGAGGTGACCCACATGGCACGGCAGACCTCTCCTGCCTTGCCTGCTGCCCCCTTCATCAGTGTACTTCGTCAGTCTTTCTGTTTTGCTTCCCATTCTGTCTCTGGTGAATCTTCTCATTACCTCTTGCCTGTACCCCAGTTCGCCAGTTCTGTATTCATAAAACAAAAAAAATTGTAATTTTCACTGACCTTAGTCTCCATGTAATAGGTTATAGTCCAAAACCCAACTCAGATGTTTTTAAACTCTCAAAAAGCTTAATTTGATTCTATTTGAATATAAGATGAGTTAGTTCAGCAGTGCTTTAAAAATGATTACAATAGGACCTGATGAAAACTTAATATACTATATAAGAAACATTTCAGTATTTTGAAGCATATTTGTTGAAGGTTTTGGCATTTTAATATTAGCCCTTTAAATGTGTATGCCAATATCAACATTCATCCAATAGCTATTTGTCTCATTTAAAAAACAATAGCAACTTAATTAATAGTTCATATACTATATAAATCATTATTTAAAGTATGGAATATAATGGTTTTTAGTATGTTGGTAAGTTAGGAAGCTATGACCACAACTGATGTTAGAGTGTATTCTCAGTTTCTTCACTCTACCCTTCTTGCCTCCTCAAACTCTGGTAACTACTTTCTGCCTCTGGAATGCCTTATTCTGACATTTGTATAAATGGCATTTTGTGACTGGATAGCCCAATGTTTTGTAAGAGATTCATTCACACTGTTGTGTGTTTTATTCATTTTAATCACTGAATAACATTCCATGGTATGGACAAACCACATTTTATTTATTCATCAGTTCATAGGTATTTATGCAGTTTCCACTTTTTTGACTACTGTGAGCCATCCTGTCTTAAACAACGTGTGAGCAATTTGTGTGTGAGGGGGGCAGTCATTTTTCCTAGATATGTGTAATTAGGAATTGAATTTCTCCAATATGGCAACTGTGTTGAACCTCTTGAATTAGCAAGCTACTACCCAAAGTGACAGTTCTTGATTTGACAATATGAGAGCTTTGATTTCTGTACATTCTCTTTAATTCTGCCTTTGACTATTGCCAACCTACTGGATATGAATCGGTATCTCTTTCTGGTTTTAATTTGTGTTTCCCTGGTGGCTAATGATATTGAACATCTTTTTATGTGCATATTGGCCGTTTTATGTCCTCTTTGGAGAAATATTTTGACCTTTCGCCTGTTTTAAAATTGGATTGCCTGTTACTGAGTTATCTGTATACCTTATATATACTCCATAGAAGTCTCTTTTCAGATATATGTTTGGCAGAATATTTCTCGGATTTATGTGGGTTGCATTTTCACTTCACAAAAGTTGGTAATTTTGATAAAATACAATTTCTTTTTCCTTTTGTTTTTGGTGTCATCTAAGTAAAGGTGTTCTTAACTGAGGGTCACATAGACTTATACCTGTTGACTTTTAAGAGTTTATGTTTTTAACTCATATTTTCTTGGTCCGTTTTGAGTTAATTTTTGTATATGGTATGAAGTGGGAGTTCAAGTTCATTCTTTCACCTGTGACTATCCAGTTGTCTCAGCAAATTTTGTTGAAAAGACTGTGCTTTCCCTGTGAATGGTCTTGGCACCCTTGTTGCAAGTCAATAGATGGAACATATGAGAATTTTTTTCTGGACTTAAAATTCATTCCATTTACCATGGTAAATGCCAGCACTACTCTATTTTGATACAGAAGCTTTGTACTTATGCCATAGTATTTTGATGACTGGTCTCTGAAGTGCTTTCGGTGAAGTACTTTGGATGACCAACTAAGTGGGGTTTTCTAATTAGGAAACCCTTAACGTATTATAATGTTGCCTAATCAAGGCCATATTCTAAATTGTGTTTGGTAATTCCCTGTTTATTTGCATCTTTACACAAGCCCTGATAACATGAGTATATGCTTCTTTTAAAAGATTTATTTATGCATACAAGAACTGGGGCACAGGTCAGAGGTGTGGGTGATGGGACAGTAGAAGGACTCATCAGAGACAGAGAAAGAAGCAGAACAGGCATATAACTGAAATACACTGCTGAGGGGAGCAGCAGGCCACACAGGTCTGCTGTGCCATGTGGGTCACCTCCCTGACTAGGATTTGAACTTGGGTGTTGCAGCAGCTGGAGATAGCTTCATAGTGCTGTGTCCTAACTTGTTGCAACACCAGCGAGTCCCCGATTATATGCTTCTGTAACCAGGCTGTTCAAGATCTCATTGCCCCACTTTGGAGGAGTAGAAGCCCAATTTTTTCATTACCACTGTTAACTTTGCCACTATTGTATTTCTCTTAGATTTTACTTTGAGAGAAGTGAAGTGACCTGGTAAACTAATTGTCACAATGTTAGTAGATGTTGTGGAAAATCTTTGATATTAAGTCTTTAGTATCAATTATCAACTAATAATATGTAGAAGACTTCTTTATGTATTGGTATACATCTCATTCTTGTAGGAAGCAACTCATTACAGATTCCCCATGTGATGAGGGAGCATGGAGAGCAGTTGAGTACTATGAACAACCTTTTGGGAATCACCACCAGTGTGAAAGCCCCTGGAAGACCCAAGCAATATCGCTCACAGTTATATCCACAGTGCTCTTCTACTGTGTAATAAATGATCAACAAATGTATATATGTGTTTAGGGAGGGGTGACTTAAAATCAAACACAGGCAGATCAATGAAGTACACTGCTGAGGGGAGCAGCGGGTGGGTCAAGAAAGGTCTGCCACGCCATGTGGATCACCTCTGGTACCAGGGATCGAACTAGCACTGAAACAGCTGTGATAGCTTGCAGTGTTGCGTCCTAACCTGTTGTGCCACCAGGGAGGGCTCTATTCTATTTCTTTTTAAATGCTGCAGTTTTTCACTATAGATAAACCTTCACTGAGTGGGTCTCTCACTGATGTGGAGCTGTTAGAAACAAGCATCTCTGTGACTCTCTGTTTTTGTCTATATGAAACATTTCTAAGAATGGAATTTCTAGGTTAAGGTTTTTACATTTTAAATCACTCTCCTAGGAAGAACAGTTTATGCTCCATAAGCAAAATCTGTGTTTCTCCTCACACCATCACTCTGACTGACTAAAACATTTTCTTATCAATTGATAAATGAAACATGGAATCGGCATTTATTTGCTTTGCTCAATTTTACAATGGTTGGTGTATTAAGGAAGCTGTCTCTGTGATACATGTTCTATTTTTCTACTTTTTTCTTTCAGCTTTAAAAAAAATGTTTTACATTTGAATGTCATTAAATGGATGGCTCTTTTTATTTATGACTTCTGGTACTCTAAAAATGTCGAATCCAGATATAAGTACTGCTTATTCCAGTTCAATTTTTCTCAACAAATATTTGCCAAATGCCAACAATATGTAAAACCGTAGGCTAAAAGGTATGGAGGAGCATGGATGAATAAGTCACCATCTGGCCCTCAAACATTTTCACTATCCTACATGAGAAAATGAAATGAATGCAACAGTAGAAATAACAAACTTCTAAGGTCAATTACCCTCAAAAACACAGGGGCACAAATCCATGGCATTTTTACTGACTTTACTGATTTACTTACTGATTTTAACCAGAGTATGTGAAGGTAGTATCAGGAGGATAAAATTTACTTGACAGAATCACATTATGAAGGAACTGGAGTACTGTCATTAGGACATTAAATGTATACGAAAAGGAAAACTATGAAGGGTTTTTAAGATGGAGGGGGGTCAAATTCTACTTGTGTTGAGGGTAATAATTCTGGAAGCTTGAAGATAGTTTTCTACAATGACCCTGTATCACTGAGATTGCCTAAACTGTTTACCCCAATAAATTCTTGCCCCACACCAATTCCTTTATACTATTGCCCGGTGAGTCTAACATACAAACACAATAATGCCCCTACTCAAATTTCCCAAGACCCACCAATTGCCACAGGACAGTCCTTTCTAGTTTACAAAGCTCTCTAAAATCTTACAAAGGGAAAAAGCTTGATGAAGTTGGAAGGGGTTTATTTTTGGACACTTGAGACCCAGGCTCTGTCCTCAAGGCCTTAGATTTCAGTGTACACACCTGAAAATAAGTGACTAAATGCCTTCTATGCCACACTGATGATTCCCTCTATAACATCCTGCTTTAAAAAGGTGTTCTCTCAACTGCTGCAGTTAGAATCTCACATATTCTTTCAGACTGATCTGATATGTAATCTCTCTGAAGCCTATTAATATTCCAGTCAAGGTTCATCTCACCTCTGTTTCCCTCCTGTCTGCAATGTGGCATTCATTGTAAAGGGTGCCTTGGTGGTGGGTATAGTGTGGTAACACATCTGAAGAGGTGTGCTCCTATACCTCAGAATCATAGAGTTATAAATGAATGTTACCTCGATTAAAAAACATCATATAAAATCAGGTAAATCACCTACACAACCTTTTAACCTTTCACCTTCTGTTTTTATTTTCCATAGAAAGAATAAGAGAAAAATAACTTATCAAATGCTTTTTATTCTGAAAAGGTGACTAAAAGAGGTAGTCTTGTTTTGATTTTCAGTTCTAAACACAGGAACACTTTACAGAGAGTTTTCTATGATGAGTGGTTTCTGAGGTCATTGGTTGTGTGAGACAGCTCTTAACCTTGAGACTGTAGAATGGTTGGTGTGAGGTCAGACACTGTTTGCCTGTTGCCTTCTGACTCCGAAATCCTGTTGAATTTCTCTCAGGACTGCTGGGCTTTTCCTCTGACAACTGGATGGAGCTATTGCACAACCAAACACAGTCTGTTTCAGAAAACCTGCTTGCTTTGAGGAAACAATCTGCATTAGAAAAACTGTTTGCCTACAAAAACTTCAATAGCCTATAAAACTTACCTAGATCTACATGCTCAATTTTTCTGTATGTTTTTTCACAAAGATTAAAGACTTTTGTAGACTTGAAACAAATTTGGATTCCTCAACAAGTCCTGAGAGTTCTCCTATAAGAAACTAAAAAGGAAGTAAGGGTCATTTCAAAGCGTCATACTTCTGTATAAGCTGGATGAGGGAAAGTTGAAAGGACATTTAGGCCAGGAAAAGAGAGGAACTGATAGAGAGTAATGAGACACTGAGAAAAATTGAGAGCGTGATTCAGTGAGTGCAGGATGCTGACAACAGATTACACAGTGCATTGAAGAACAAAAGTTGATTCACCATGGGAATAAAGCCTCAGTGACAGAAGCTTAACCAAAAATCCTGTTTAATACACAAGATGATGTGAAATCCTGTTTAAAACACAAGATGATGTGATAATAGTATTGTGTCTGGGGTTGAGTCCTGTTCTGTCACTTCTTACCTGCATGATATTAAGTAAATGACTTAATTTTTTAGTCTTTCCTTCTGTTACAAATGATTATAATTATTTGTGAAATTCAAAGATGTTTCACAGCTGTTATATAAGTAGATATTATTGCTTGAAATGTCTGCAGAAACAGAGGATTTATTTGTAGTAAGTGAAAGCCTAAGCTAGATCATGGTCTGCCTAGATAAAGCTATAATGCCAGCTATTATGACATTTCCATTTCCCTCTTCCCCTTAAAACCTAAACCAAACCAAACCAAAAACATGAAAAAACACCCCTGCTATCACAGATTACAAACATTTGTTACTTTGAAACTAGGGTCCTGCAGCATGGACTTCTGGGCAAAACTGGCATTTTCCAAGAGCTGCCTAAGCACCAGTGGCAGTTGAAAAAAGGTGGCAATTTTACCTGCCGGAGCCAGAAGTTGCTGTCTGTGGGCAGCTCCTCTTCCAGGTGCCAGCTGGATTTGAGCTGGCAGCCCAAGTGGAGTTCCCCAGGCTGTCCTACAGCTTCCAGGATGGCAACATGAAGGTACCATGCTGGCCAGTCTTGATGGCAGCCTGGTGCTACCTGTTTTACATTTGGTGCCTGAATTGTATAATGGTCCACTGAGGTGCCAGCTAATGAACTAATCATGGTGATCAGCTCTTTAGTTAATTGTTCAGCACCAGATGAGCTGATTAGTCTTAAAATGGTCCAATTGGTCACTTAGAATTGAAAATGGTCCAATCAGGCAGATATCAACTAGGGAGGAAGGGAGGGAGAGAGAGCTCTGAAATAGGATATAAGACAGGGTAGGAGCTAGTTTGGGATGCCAAGATTCTCATTTTGTCCCTAACCTCTGAAGAAAGAGGAAAAAAAAGAATGAAGAAAATATTCGGCCTCCCACCTCTGAAGAGAGAAGCCAAAGACTTCACACCTGCCTGTGGTCCTGCCACTGCCTAAAAAGAACACAAAAAGACCCCAGGCCTGGTGCCTCAAAGAGCTATTTGTTGGTGATGTGAGCCAACAACTCACAAGGAGCTGTAACACTGGTTTTTTAAAACTGCCTCTGGTAACTGGGTGACTGGCACTGCTGTTGAGGGGTGGGTGGCCAGCACCCTGTGTCTGAGTCACCTCTGAGAGCTGTTAACTGCTCCTGACTGTCTGGCACTGCCTCCAGGTGCTGCTACCTTGGTTGCTGTCTTCGCACACACCTGTAGTCTCTGGCACCTGACAGCGTCTGGTACTGTCCATTCCAACCTTCAGACTGTGACGGTGGGCTGCTGTGGGTTGCTGAGGTGTCATCTCAATAGCCCCGCCTGTGAGTTCTTCTAGCTGCAGTGAGTTGGATCCCGGCCTGCAGCTTGTGGGCTGACACATACTCCAGGCCCTCATTGACTGGACAGTGCCGTCTTGGATGAACAGCATTTTGGGGGGGACTCCTGGACGCTATCTGGGGTCAGACCTCTTGTGGCCTTAGAAACTTCTCCTTTCTCCTATTTGCTAAGGAAATCTGATAATTGTTGTTCCCTGAGCCTGAGTGATCTTGCCGTTGTGCACATGGGTGAAGGATCTATAGACAGTGACTCTGTTTTCTATTGGGCACTGTCCTTTGACCCGAGCTGTTTAAGCTTCATTCCACTCTTTCACTGTTAGAGATGGGTTATGTCGTTTGGTTCAAGATGTTCTCTGCTTATCGTTTTCTTCTCACTTACCCCCTACTTTTATCTGAGTTCCTTCATACATACCTGTAGTCTTACAATAAGCACAAACAAGTGTAAAAATTAATGAGGGGGAGGATATTATAGAAAAAAAACTAGAAATATTTATCTTCCATTGTCCTTCTCTCTAGCCATGAACAGGAATTCTTTCCTTTTCCTTCAAAAACTGTCTTTCATTCTTTTCATAAACCACTGAAGTCTCTTTAATTCTCACCGAAAACTTTGTGTGCCCATTATCCATCAAAGTAGTCCAATTCTAAGGTAACTCTTCAACTACACACAATGCATCCCCACTCCATACCTTAAACATGCCTTAGAGTGAAGTATAGCTCTAATAGACTTTGTTCATGATTACGTGTGGTACTTAGCTCTTTGTTCCTGTGTCGTATACTTAGATTTTACCTGTCATGTCCTGTAGTAAATAGCAACAGCACTTTCCAATTTACAAAGCATTGCCAGATATATGCTCACATTTAAAAACTCTAACCCCCGTCCCTCCCTGGTGGCGCAATGGGTTAGGACGCAGCACTGCAAGCTAGCCACAGCCACCTCAGTGCAAGTTTGCTCCCTGCTGTGGAGGAGATCCACATGGCGTGGCAGACCTCTCCTGACCTGCTTCTGCTCCCCTCAGCAAGGCACTTCGTCAATCTGCCTGTTCTGCTCCCCACTCTGTCTCTGGTGAAGCCTCTCACACTCCTGCACCTCTCACTTGTACCCCAGTTCCTTATGTATAAATCAATCAATTAAAAAGGAAGACAGAAAGAAAGAAAAAAAAAAAAAACAACTCCAATCCTGTGAAGCTGTTGTTCTTCCCAGCTTGCAGACATAGGCGTGCAGCTAAATAGACTGCAACTGAGCATGAGTACATGTTGCCTTCCCTGACCCACTCCCATCCCTCTTGTGGCCGATGCCTCCTACGTCCATGTTGTTTTCTTCTTTTGCGACTGCTCATTTTATCATTTAGTACTTTTTTAGTTTGTACACACATAAAAAGGCATTTTAAAAATAAATGAGAGGATTTATGCTGTAGTGGGAAATTTACAAGTTGACCAAGACTATTGACTGTACAACTAATTCTCTATCAAACCTGTTTGTCTCAGCTGTACTCTGGGCCTTTCAAAAGATTTGATTCTGCGTGTTCTATCGATTTTGTCTCCTTTTATTCTTGAAGTAATAGTGGGATGTGACATTAATGAGAGATGGCAGTGCATTTGTCACAAAATAGCAAGGAAAGGGTCTGGGTGACTAGCAGGGTGGATTTCTGACCTGGATATGAAGGTCAATTTTGTCATTTTTTTTTTTTTTTGGTTGTACTGAAGAGCTTCCTGACATGTAGACTTGGGGAGTTGTAGATGGAGGTTGGGGGAGGGGGTTGCAATGTACAGTGGTATACTTGGCAACCAGAGTGTCATCTTGTTTCTCTGTTTCTTTCACTTCAAATATCATCTTGCAGAACTGCATTCCAAACCCTTGACAGCTTCTGCAGATAATTCCCACTTTTGAAGCATGTCTTTCACAACCCAGTAGACTATATTTCTTTACCTCTTGGGAAAACAAAAAGAAAACTGAACACCAGCAACCACAAAACCCAGACAGGCTAATTCTTCTCCAGTCCTGGTAACTGCACATAAGGTGTACCCCCTCCAGCCCTTCTCAGACTACAATCCCCCATCCCTAGAGTGAATAGTATTTGGGTAAGTTATGCAGATCATTTTATCTATTTCTAATTTTTGCATTTATTTGTAATTTTGGTATGATACTCTAGGAGAGAAGATGTGGAGAGCTGAGGAAATCATGTGATTTAAACCAAAGGTGTGGGTTCTGCTATTATACCAGTTAGAATTATTATCCCACTTCTCTCTAAGTGCAGTTTTTGGATAATTAGATGTGAAAGTCTCACAGTCAATGACCGTAAAAAGTTGACCCCAGGTGGGGTTTGTGGGTATTGAGTAAGGTGATTGATGTCTATGAAATCTTAGCACAGTGACTGGACCATAGGTGACATCAGTACATAGTACCTATTTTTATTCTCTATCTTCTGTGGAAAAGTCAAAGTAAAAAATACTCACAAAATCTTGAAAAACTGAAATTAGATTTTGGAAATCAGGGATATTTGACTTTGTTTTTTCTTTACTGGAGTAATAAAACCAGGCTTTCCTGTTACTGGGCTTCCTCAGACTCTCAAAACAGCTTCCTTGTCATGAGTAAGAATTCTTTAGTGCTGAGGACTCCAAGACTAACTAGAGTAATTTTACAATCTGGGCGTCTAAGGGAGAGGACCAGCTGCATAAGATCATACAGTTTGGCGCTACTCAGCGATCCTCAAGAAGGCAGTAGAAATACATACAAGGATAGAACGTTGTGCTAATTTGAATACAGGCCCTTTTCCTGAAGTATTTGTAGCTCTGAGGTTCTGAATACTTCTCTCAGCAACAGAAACAATGATGATGTGATTTTACTTAGATGGGATAAATAACAAAGATAGAATGCATTCTATATTGAAACTGGGGCATCTTGAAGATTATGGGTCAGAGTGTACAAAATTTAAGTACATTTAGATTAAATGAAAGTCCTGAGAATTAGGGGATGTGGGAAGAAAGTAGAGAGAGTAGAAGAAAGATAGTTTAAAATTTTGCCAAAGATTTGCACATAGAGATTAGTAAAGTAAGCAAGGAACATATTTATGAGTCAGTAGGATATACTTTATGATCTAAGCATTAGAGAAGTACTGATTTTTCAGCATTCATTCATTTTTTAAAAAAGATTTATTTACTTATGCATATAGAACTGGGGTATAAGCCAGAGGTATGGGGGCGGTGAGAGGCTTCACCCAAGAGAGAGTAGGGAGCAAACAGGCAGATTGACGAAGTACACTGCTGAGGGGAGCAGCAGGCGGGTCAGGAGAGGTCTGCCGCGCTATGTGGGTCACCTTCGGGGCAGGCGGGGGTCGAACTCATGCGGAAGTGGCTTTAGTTTCTTGGTGCTGTGCTTTAACCCACTGCGCCACCAGGGAGGGCCCGCATGCTTTCATTTTTACAAACATTTGTTGCCCACCTACTATGTGCTACACTGACTTTGGAACTGAAGGTTCATTACAGAACAGCAATAACAAAAGATCCCTGTCCTCATGGGGCATATGGAAAGAGACAGACAGACAGAGAACTAACAATAAACACGGTAAATAGATAACATACTAGAAAGTTATACGTATTGTGAATGAAAGGACCCCTGAGTGAAGAAAAGAAGGGCTGAGGGAGAGTAGTAACAGAGCAAAGGAAGAGGTGAGGTGGGGGCATGCGTATGGCATGTGTCAGGAGCAGGGCAAAAGCTTCTTCTCCTGCAGTAGCTGGCGCCACCATTCCAATGCATGGCTGCTTCTTGCTGTCCTGTCTGATTTTGCTTTCTTAATGAATGTCTCCTGGATTGTAGGAAGTGGAAGTAAATGACGTCATGTGAATGTGTCCCTGTGAGGCCAGGAGTAGGCATTTAAAGACCTTGGCTGTCATATTTATTGAGGTAATGAAAATGCACCAGTGAAAAATTGGTGTCAAAGTTTTCTGGACTCTATAGCAAAGGACAAGAGGGAAGGCAGGACAATGAGTAAGTGCAATGAACTTTAAAATGACAGGCAGCAAGGACTGATGAGGTGCGGTGGTCATCTATAAAATAAATAAAGACGTGCATCAAGTTTTGGGATTCAAAAACACTTCTAATTTTGAATCTATAGAACGTTAGACACCTTTGAGAAAAAAATCCTAAGTGAAAAATTCAATTACTAGGTGACTATTATGATGCCAGCACCTCAATGATAGCCCCCAGTCTCCCGGACATTGTACTTGTGTTCATGGCAAGCTCAGAGCTGTGATCACAAGCTGCAAGCATGCTGTCCAGTTGCTGGCCGAAGACCATCAGTGCTGAATAGTTTTATTGGAGCTTCATCTCTGACAGCAGCAAGCAGCCTAATCAATTCCACATCTTAATAGGTGGACGGTCCCTCCAAGGCACTGGGAGTATGAAATAATCAGAACAAAATATATGACTACTTGGTTTCTGCCCAGTTTCTGGCACAGGGACTCCTGAAATTCTTACAATTTCCTAAGCGATAAGAATTCTAGGTGCATCTCTTTTTCTAATCTTTGCCCTTGACCTTGTCCCTGATACAGGGCTTCTAATCCCTAAGTGGTAAGAGCACTGAGAGTATCTTTTATTCTATTACAGAGACTTTGGGCTCCTGGATCGGAAAGTTAGTCCCCAGAAACATTGAATCATGACTTAGATATTCAGTTCACTTCTGCCTCCAACCCCAATTGTTCTAGAAAAAGGGTGTAGAAGTAGAGGTAATAATTGTTTGTGCCTGTGTGAGGAAGCCTCCAAAGACAGGGTGTTCAGAGAGCTTCCAGGCCAGTAAACACAGTCACACTGGGAAGGCATGAGGATGAAGCTGTTGCACTTGGCATGCTTCCAGGACAAGTCCTGTTTGTCTCTGCATCTGGTTATTCACCTGCTGAGAAACATGCGTCTTTCTCTGAGTCCTGTGACTGCTTAAGCAAATGAATGAAACCCAATGTGTGAGGGTCTTTGGAAGCTCTAATCAAGAGCTGCTTGGTCAGAAGAAGCATCGGTTATATCTTGCGCTTGCAGTTGGAATATGAGGGGGTGTGTGTGTGTGTATGTTGTAAATGCAGTAGTAGTGGCCATAATAATAGTAGTAATTGTAGTAGTAGTAGCAGTGGTAGTAGTAATAATTGTAGTAGTAGCAGCAGTACTAGTAGTAGCAGCAGTAGTAGGGGTAGTAGTAGTAGCAGTAGTGGTAGCAGCAGCATTACCAGTAGTAGCAGCAGCAGTAGTATTTGTAGTAGTAGTAGCAATAGCAGTAGTCAGAGCAGCAGCAGTACCAGTAGTAGTAGCAGTATCAATAGTAGCAGCAATAGCAGCAGTAGTGGTAGTAGCAGCAGCAGCAGCAGCAGCAGCATTTGTAGTAGTAATAGTAGCAATAGCAGTACCAGTCATAGTAGCAGTACCAGTAGTAACTGCAGCAGCAGTAGTATTTGTAGTAGTAGTAGCAATAGAGTAGTCAGAGCAGCAGCAGTACCAGTAGTAGTAGCAGTATCAATAGTAGCAGCAGCAGCAGCAGCAGTATTTGTAGTAGTAATAGTAGCAATAGCAGTACTCAGAGCAGCAGCAGTAACAGTAGTAGTAGCAGTATCAATAGTAGCAGCAGTAATAGCAGCAGTAGTGGTAGCAGCAGCAGCAGCAGTTGTATTCGTAGCAGCAGTAGCAGTATCAGTAGTTAGAGTAGCAGCAGTAGTGGTTGTAGGAGTAGTAACAATAGTAGAGGTAGCAGCAGCAGCAGTGGTAGTACCAGCAGTTGTATTTATAGTAGCAGCAGCAGCAGCAGCTGTTGTATTTATAGTAGCAGCAGCAGCAGCAGTAGTGGTAGTAATAGCAACAGTAGTAGCAGTGATGGTAGTTGTCTGTGTGACTGAACCCTTCGCTTATGGGAGCCAGTGATATCATGGTATAGATAGTGTGAGAATCGAGCTGCATTATACACCCAGTTGGTATCACTGAAAATTGCTTAGTGGGAACAAAACTTCACATATTCAGTGACCAGACATGTCAGAAATGAAGTATTTTGTGTGAAAGTAGAAGAGATACAGGGAAGAAGCCCACAGCAGGGAAGAATGGGGAAAGAGAAGAAAGGGTGTTTTTCTTTTACAGGTAGAATTTCTCAACTTTTGGCCTGCCGTTTTATTTTTGTGCCACTGTAGGGTACACTCCCCTTCCCACCCCAGGAGTAGAGAAACAGCTGAGGAGGAGGTGAGGAACAGGGGTTCTTGTGGCAGATTCTGAGAACTTCTTGGCCTCCTCTCCTGCCTCATAATGACTATGTGTTTGAGGACATGATATGAGAACGAATTCTCTGAATCATCGACCTGGCCAAGCAGGGTCCTTCCCTCTAATGCTCCAAATCAGTGCTTGAAATCTCACAAAATAATAACATATCAGTTCTCAGAATATGCTGGAGGCACTGAAGTCTCCCCAAGTGTACTGAAAAAATGAGGCAACCTCCCCCCCCACCACAGAAAGTGGACAAGTCAAAATATTTCACAATATTCCAGCTAAATTCCAGTTGGCTACAACTGGAAAATATAATAGGAACTGTACATAATCAAAGGAAGGGATGAGTGTGTTTGTACCATTTATTCTTTTTTTTTATTATATATTTTTACATCATTCTTCATTTTGTGCATTTTTTCATCTCAGTTATAATCCCGATGGCTTCCCACCACCAATTCACATGTGTATCAGCTATTCTTAATAACAATAGGCAAATATGAAACATGCAAGTGAAAAATAGACCTTTGTTTTCCTTTAATTATTCTTACCCCCTCTACCCCCCAACAATCTGGGGGGTTGTTTTACAGCAGACTTTTGGATATTGGAGGGTGGGGGATTACAGATGTAAAGGACAAATGTAAGGCAGAAAGAAGCAGGCTCAGGGGCATAGAAAGCATATATAATTTTAATTTTAATCTAAATTTTTTTTTAATGGGGATAGACTTGGTTGGTATAGCTATGTAACTGCTACAAATTGCAATTATTCTCTGGTGTAGAAATGAAGAAATATTCCATCGAATTGTATTTTTCCTTTTTGGTTTTCCTTGCTTCAGTGCAAAATATTAAGAAAGAGTTTACTCTGTGGCTACTAACAAACAAATTCACGTCAGCCTCCAGGTATTATTGCTCAATCAGCCAACTTAAGTACTTATTTTTAAAAGCATATTTTTGACTTTAAACACTCGAATCCATTGTGGTTTATCATGTCAATATATATTTTGGCACATGCACAGCTCTGAGGAGTCCTGGTAAAATTCCTTAAAGGACTCTGTGAACAGCCCTTGCAGCTAAAGTACAACCTTGGTTTCTCAGAGCTGGTAAACCTGCATCCTGACACCTTCTGAACCTGCATGTTTCTCCTAAACGAGGGCCAGATTCAGGCCCTGCTCCTGGGGTAAATGTACCAACCAGATATGCTATGTTTCAGTCAGAGCAAACAAAATCCAAGAAATAGTATTTTTCTGGGGGAATGAAATCACACTTTGAAACAGGAAAATCTTTGACTTGCACAGCGACCACAATTACCATTCAATCCAATTTTTTCCTTATCTGATCTCTAATAACAACCTTGGAAGAGAGACAGGCAGCTACTGAGGCTGGAAAAATATCCAGTTATCACCCAGGGCCACAATATTCTATCCAGGACAGTAGATGGAGGAGACTTTAATAACATCTAATTTGTTTGGTTTTGTTTCAACTTCAAATCTAGTGCATGTCTATTATACATGGTGCCTCCAGAGAATAAATTGACTCCAGGTACATTACTTAAAGTTTATAATGTTAGGCCAGTGAAAATTTTTATAGTAGTGATATTGGCAGGAATTGTTATTTTATTAGTATCCCAACTACTAGAGTAGTGCAAAAAATATTTTTTTAATAAATATAATAGTTTATTTTTACATCATTTTGTACATTTTTTTAAAATTTCAATTGTAATCCCCATGGGTTTCCCATCACTGAGTCACCCATGTGCCATCACCATAGTCCTTTGCACTTCTCTCCCCCCCCCCTTTGATCCCATTCCCCACTCCACCCCCACAAAATGTCTCTGGTATATGACTGTTCATTATTCTTATTATTTTCTCACCTGGTCCATTAGCAAAAAAGATTTTTTTTTAAAGATTTATTTATTTATGCATACAGAACTGGGGTACAGGCCAGAGTACAGGGTGGTGAGAGGCTTCACCAGAGACAGAGTGGGGAGCAGAACAGGCAGATCGACGAAGTACACTGCTGAGGGGAGCAGCGGGCGGGTCAGGAGAGGTCTGCCACGCCATGTGGTCTCCTCCGGGGCAGGCAGGAATCGAACTCATGCGGAAGCGGCTTTAGATTCTCAGTGCTGTGCTTTAACCCGCTGCGCCACCAGGGAGGGCCAGCAAAAAAGATTTTTAATAAATCAAACAAAACAGCTCAAGAGGAAAAAAAAAATCTTATCCTACCTAGAATATTCCTGGGTGCCATGAGCCCCTAGTTCATCCAGAGTATTGTTTCAAAGCTTACACTACTCAGAGAAGATGGGCATTTGTAATGAGCTCTGAAGATGGAAGGGTTAATTCTGCCAAGAACATTTTTTCAAAGATATGCCACTTCTAATGATAACAAGTTGTTTCCCTCCAAAAAGTAATATTGGTACCATTACTATTGCTACTGATGTATTTCTACTATTAAAAACAACAGATAACATTAAAAAAAAGTTTATTTCTTAATGCATACAGAATTGGGGTACAAGCCAGAGGTGCAGGGGTGGTGAGATTCACCAGAGACAGAGTGGGGAGCAGAACAGGCCCACTGACGAAGTACACTGCTGAGGTGAGCAGCAGGCGGGTCAGGAGAAGTCTGCCCTGCCATATGGATCTCCTCCGGGGCGGGGATCGAACTCATGTTGAACTTCAGTTTCTTAGTGCTGTGCTTTAACCTGCCGCACCACCAAATGAAGTTATTAGGTAATTAGGGCAATAGATGGCATTTTTAAATGCTTACCATGCACCAAACACTAAACTATGCACTTTCTCTGGATACATTGGTCTTCTTTCTCTTTTATTCCTTACAACCTTCATCTTCATGTTACCTAAGAAAAAACTGCAAATTGAGGGTAAATGATTTTCACAGTCATCGGAGCCAGGATTTTAACACATAGGCTATATAATTTCACAATTCAGATGCCTAAATGTTATTTGACATTATTTTCTCAGCAGCTACTATAATCATAGTAGTGGAAAAGTACTGACTGTTTACCAACTTGTTCTGACTAATAATACATAGCACACTATATTAATATAATATATAAATGTGATTTGTAAAGGTAAAGTTCCCATGGTTAGTAAGTTAAAGAATAGTGATTCTGTTTGAGATAATATGATTTCCAAAAACTGGGAACTTGAATTGCATGATTCCAGCTCCTCCCCTTTCTGTGAATAATAGCAGGTCTATAGCAGGTCCAGATAGATAAATTGTTGGCTACAATTCTCTAGAGCATGAACCTTAGGTCTTATGTCCTTGTAAATCCAAATTTATAGGTTAGGAGTTCTCAAAGTTTTGAATTAACAAAGAACCACTTTCATTACTCTGGAAAACTATGGAGTGTACAAGAACTTGAGACAGCTATCAAGCGTCACTTTTTTTAAAAAATGTGTTTATTTTTAGAAAAGACATATTGATTCATGCATACAGAAATGGGGTACAGCCAGAGGTGCAGGGGTGGTGAGAGGATTCACAGACACAGAGTGGGGAGCAGAATAGGCGGATCGACAAAGTACACTGCTGAGGGGAGCAGCGGGCCAGACAGGAGAGGTCTGCCCAGCCATATGGATCACCTCCCCTGCGGGGATCCAACACATAGAAGCGGCTGCAGCTTGGTTTAGCTTCTTGGCACGCAACCCACTAAGCCACCAGGGAGGGTCCTTGAATGTCACATTTTAAAGAAATTTCTGCATGACTAGGGAGATTTTATTTGACAGTACCGAGATCTGAGACTTGAGGTTCAAGGCACAGTATTCTTGCTTGTCCTGAAGGTGCTCCCTACATGATTAAAAAAAAAAAAAAAAGATTTTACCTGTTTTCATGAGAAAAGTGTGCAAAGAGAAGTATGCAAATATTGCTACTACATTTTTGGATACCAAACCTTTAGAGCGAGTGGCCCCTGCACAAAACAGAGTGAATTAAAAACTAAATCCTCATCTAGCAGTGGCAGGGTTTGGGGATTAACCCAAGAGATGTTATAGAAGTCTCAATGCAAGTTAGTGAAAGACATAATACTATATATTGTTCTACCACAAGGTAAAATAGAAAGCACCATCACCATATTTGGTAACAAAGATGATCTTTAATATTACCAACAGCCATAATGAAGGAATTTACCTTCTGTCACAGAGTTCTCTTTAAGTCTATCTTTTGGGCAAATTTGGAAAAGAGACATTGTTGACTGTTCCTACAATCGATGGTTTTGTCATTTCATATATTAGTTTGAGTCAGCACATTTAGAAGTTGCTGTAATGCAATGACTTTCTACCTTTCCAAATAGCTGGAGGGCACTTTGAAGGAGATACAAACCACTTCAGGGGTAGGTGGTCCTGTTCTGCTACTATTATGGCAACACCCAAATTGTGTCTAAAGAGTTGCCTGTTCACTGGGTCCTCTCAATAGAGGGACTCACACCAGAGAGGTTTTTATTGACAGTGTGGGAGGCCCATGTGTGTGCATCACAGAGTCCTTTCCACAGTGGGGAAGGATTCTGGTATTGCACAACACCTGCTTACAGTGATGGGCAAGAACAGAGGAGAAGAGGATAACCAATGCCAGATGTCAAGGATGCCAACAGAACCAGAGAAAAGCTTAGTACTGACAGGCCAGACTGGCAAGGATGCATCACAGCCAGATACCCACTCAGATGGCCTGGAAATGAGCTACTACTTGGTGTGAATTTTTATATGTCCCTCAATCAACCTGATCATTACTAAGTAACAAAAATGGATTTACTCGATTTCCTTTCTCATTCTGAAATGCTCTGATCTCTAGTATTGGCTTAGAAACCAGGCTTTGATCTAAAAACCTAAAAAACTGACTGAACTGTGTGTGCCCTCCCTGGTGAGAGAATTAAGAAGCTATCTCCATAAGCTTCAGCATGAGTTCCATCCCTGACCCCCATGGTGCAGCAGACCTCTCCTGTCTTGCCCGCTGTTCCCCCCAGCAGTGTACTTCATCAATCTGCCTGGTCTTCTTCTTGTTCTGTCTCTGGTGAATCCTCTCACCACCCCTGCATCTCTGGTCTGTGCCCAGTTCTGTATACATAAATACATCTTTTTTTTTTTTAAATGAACTGAACTTTACTTCCTAAGCTATTGAACGTATAAAGGAAGAAAAAACCTTATCCATTCTCAAATTTTGTTTTTTAGCCATTTAATTATGGTGTTTAGTGGTGTATCATTCATCTTTAGCTGGTAATGTTCATATTGATGGTCAACTATTTTATAAGTCATTTGTAATATCATTTTACAGTCACCAGTCTCTATATAATTATATTTCATCAGTTTATGTAAGATACGCCTTACTTTTTTCTACTCTAATTTAAGCTCTAAAATAAATCAATGATATTTGTGATGATCTCACATTCTGTAGTTTTTCAAAGTTTTTCTGCTATTGATTTTCTGTTTATTTCTACTTTTCCTGACTCTAGAACCTGGTCATAGGTTCATAGACTTTCAGAACAAAAAAAAATTTAAATTATTTAATCCTGTTTCTTTTACTTAATTGAAAATTGAGACTAGAAAAGCTAGTACAATTCCCTGAACTCCAGCTGTTCAGTGGTGTGTATTCAGTCTTGGGTACCTACCCTGGGCTTACAGATTTCCACTTATGAGACTTGCAGAAACTGATTCCACCAGAGCATGGACCCATTTTGATCTGATTCGAAAGATTTGGATACAGCCATCTGGCTTCAGAGATACCTACGTTGAAAGCTATAGGGAAGACAGAGTTTGAACATCCTAAAAAAGATATGAAAGGTAGACTTGGGCGCTATAGATCACCTTTTCAAAGTTGGCAGAAGGTGAATGCTAGTGACCAGCAAGAGTAGAAAGGATTTTACTAGAATTAAAGTTTGGAATATCATCAAGTAATAAAATCTAGTTAGATACTTCATTATGTATTTTTCACAAATCTCTCTCTCTTTTTTTTTTGGTAAATGTGTACAACTTGGTTAAAAGTGTGAAACACAAAAGGCACATATGATTTTTAAAAAAATTTTTTTTATTGAAGTCACTTTAACTGCTCTGGTGAAATTAGACCAGGAAGAGACAAGTGGAGGTGGGTAGCTCAATCTCCCCTCAAGTGATACTGGAGCTTAGAACAGAAGACTGTACTGGAGCTCAGTACCACAGATGCATAACTACAGACTGGGGAGCAACCTGTATATATGGGAACACCTGCAGGTTCGGAGGTAGGTAGTAGGAGATTTTCTTTTTTCTTTTTTTTTTGAAGATTTATTTATGCATACAGAACTAGGGTGCAGGCCAGTGGTGAGAGAAATCATCAGAGGCAGAGTGGGGAGCAGAACAGGCCAATTGAGGAAGTACAATGCTTAGGGGAGCCAACAGGTGGGTCAGGAGAGGTTTGCTGAGACTTGTGGTTCACCTCCCGGTCAGGGAATAGAACTCATGCAGAAGTGGCTTTAGCTTCTTAGGGCTGTGCTTTAGTCTGCTGCGCCACCAGGCAGGGCCCAATTTTATTATCTTTTAACTTTTCCCCCTTTTTTTTGACACATGATGTTTTATTAAGAAAATAATTGCTTTATTGGATTATTAGATTGAATCTATTAGATTGAAGCCATTTTTGGCTACCACATTTTATGTATTTCATTTTATTTTTAAACAATTTCAAACTTACAGAAAAATTGCAAGAACAGTGCAAAAAGTTTTCATGTAGCAATCAAATCCACCAATTTTTAACATTTGGTATTTCTGAACATTCTCTTTTCTCCTCACCCCCCCACCCCTCGCCCCATAATATATTCTTTTCACATCACTTGAGCATACATTGCCTTTTACACACTTAGGTGTAAATATATACTTACACCTTAAGTATACTAAAAGCAAGGATACTGATTTACATAGTCACACACAATCATGCAAATCAGGAAGCATTATTATTATAATCTGTATACTTTAGGAAAATGCTACTAATTGTCCCAAGTAATGTCCTGCATTGCAGTATTTTTTATTTTGGGGGGAGGCTTAAGATCCAATTTAGAATTGTATGTTGCATTAATTTTCAGCCTCAAGCTTTAGTTTAATTTGGATCAGATTCTCTTCCTATTTTCCTTTTATGATGGACATTTTAAAGATGTACAGACCATTTTCCTTCTAGAATGTTCCTCAAGTTGGGTTTATCTGTGATTTCCTCGCTAATGGGTTCAAGGTATGCAGGAGTCTTATCAAAGAGTTTTTTTGGCCTTCCCAGTGCATTGAATCAGGAGGCACATGATGTTGCTAATATTGCTTAAAGTCAATTACTGATAATATTAACTTTAAGGTGAGAGTACATATTTTATGTAATGAATATTGTCATCTCAAGCTTAGTGTAGTGACACTATTGAATAGTGTTGGAATAATTTTTTAGATTAACGTAGATTCACATTTAATTCAGTATGCTAAAGTTAGGCATACTGACAGATGAAAGGAATGTGAGTATAACTGCAATATTTGGTCCGGATCTACCACAATAAAATTACAGATAAAGGAAATATTCAGGCATAAGTGAACATGACTTCAACAGGAATTACTTTTAGCCTCCACATATGAATACTTTCTAGTGAATCATTTAGATTGGTGTATATTTCACCTCGTTGACTAAATCTAGGCAACAAACGTAAATTTAATTTTTTAGCTTGTACTGGATTATCTTTTGAATGACTTGTTTGGTTCTGGTTAAAAAGTAGACTCAGAATGGTATTTTAATCTAGGTAGATGTTATTTCTCTTTGTGGCTGTAAAAGAAACAACCTGTTTCTTTAGATCAACAATGAAAACGTCTAGACTTTGGATAAATATGTTTGGATAAAACACATTTTAGTTGTGTGACTCCAGTTAGAAACTATTCAGTACTAGAAATTGGTCTTAAAAGATGTTGATGGTATAATTCTTACTTTTCTGCAATAACAATTGGGTATATTTGACATCTTTGTTTTTGTTTATTTTTAAAGATTTATTAATTTATGCATACAGAACTGGGGCACAGGCCAGAGGTGCAGGGGCCATGAGAGGATTTACCAGAGTGGGGAGCAGAATAAGCAGCAGATCGTTGAAGTATTCTGCTGAGGGGAGCCGTGGGTGGGTCAGAAAAGGTCTGCCGCGCCGTGTGGGTCACCTCCGGGACAGGTGGAATGGAACTCATGCGGAAGTGGCTTTAGCTTTTTAGTGCTGTGCTTTAACCACTGTGCCACCAGGGAGGGCCCTTGACATCTTTGTTTTTGAGTTACTTTTTTTCAGAGTGTACTTTTTCTGTCCCTGGTGTTGCTATTAAGTATGGAAAGGGTGTTTTGTTTTAATGTTTTGGTCATAGCTGAGCCACTGTGGGTTTAGAAAGAACAGCTGAAATGTTTGCTGCATTCTACATTTCTTTACATTGGGTGCACAATGATTCTCACCTGTAATTAACTAGATTTCCTAGTCAGACTCTTAACGAAGTAAGAATAGAAGGTGTAGTGAGGAAAAGTACATGGAAATATAATTTCAGAACACCAGGTACCCAGGCTAAGAGGACAAGACATAAGGAACCTGATAGGGCTAGTCCTATTTCCATTGGCCAGAACCTAATTTTTCTTTGGAAAACTGTACCCTTGAGTATGTTGAAGCGGCAATGCAGCCCACGGGCGAAAAGAGTAGTGGCTCTATGCTGCCATCTGGTGGTCCACAGCTGAACTGCCTCCCCCCCGGAGTGGTAGACTCCACTGCCTTTGGGCCTTTGACTAGCCTTGCAAAATCAGAAATTTGGCCTGAATGCCCACTAAGTGCCGCAGGAGCTCTTCTGTTTTCATGATGTTCTTTTGTCTTCTCTGTGGCATATATCTGTCCTTTCCTCAGACAACTTGCTCCTTTTGTATTTTTTCTTCTTAATCCATTAGTCCAACAAGATTAAGAAGAATGAGTCCTTCCTAGCATCCTCTCTAACGGTTTTGAAAATAGTATTTAATCCTGCAAAAAGAAAAAAAAATATGGTAAAGAAAATTATTACTCCATTTTACAGATGAGAAAACATATTTACTAATGACAGAGCACATGCTGAGTCATGAGTCTGTCTGGAGCCTGGATGCTTCATTGCCTTCACATCTCTGTGTGAAAGTAATAAAATATTACCTTTCCATGGCAACTTGGTTTGGAATTATTTGTAATTGTGAAAAAAAATTACATCTATGAAAAGATGTCAATCATTAATAATCAGCTTGCAAATACTTTGAAGGGTATAGGGAACTCTAAGCAATGCCTCTTACATTTATCTGTAATTAAGACATCTGTGTTTTTGAGGTGGCCAAGTCAAGCTGTTAATGGGCTGACTCAGTAATTGTGACTGTCCATTGGGGTAATGTGCATGAACTGAATTTGGTCATTCTATACCAAAGTTAATTATAGTTCTGTCAGAATGTCAGATTCGTAGTTAATGTATACATAGCCAAAGCAATGTACTCGGTAGAGGGGTAAATAATCATTTTGTGATGCATTAGTGTTGAGAACAAATTCTTTAATTTAGAGAATAAAGAACAAAATTATGTTTTAGAATACTGAATGAACATTAGCTTTTTGTACATTTTAGCATAGACTTTAACCAAGTTTAATAGTCAACCAACTGACCAACCAACCAGCCATTCGTAGAACCATCTAAGTACAGAATCTTAATAAACTCATGAGTATGCTGCTGTTCTAGTTCCATGTTTCTAAGAATTTTCAATAGAAAACATACATTCACATTTACTATTTTATAATTAAAATACAGACTTCAATCTTGTAACAAGTGATTCATAGTCTACAATTACGCCCTTTTGTAGCTCCATCCAATCCTTGAGTGCTGATGTGTTCCGGAAACCCTATTTTCATCTACTTTGTCTTATTTCACATTTTGATTTCTGCGGATCCCAGAGTGAGGCCCCAATGGATACAACTCATCTGTTCATGTCTGGAGGTACCTGGAGGATGTCCTAGAGAAGAACTAACATGAGAGGCTGGGTCAGATGGGGGAAAATGTTCTTTAAGTGACCCAGTACACTTACGAGTGTCTTTCAGTGACAAACTTGAGAATGAAGAGGGGAGATCATGGTAAAGTTGGGATAGTGTGGAGGTATTGCTCAGATTGTTCCATCATGTGCTACCTCCCATGACAGAGTTGTGAGGAAAGGTGACTGACATGCACTTAAGCTCACAGCTTCCACGTCTCCATGTGGGGTCCATGAAGGAAACCTGCAAGAGCGGAGGGTGTTATCTTCACTCAGCCAAACCATGGCCAGGTCTTGTTGGAGATGGACCAAAAGAAAGTTGTTGAGTGAGAGTTTATGCTTTGGTTCCTTTAAAAGCCATTCCCAAGTTCTTTCCTTTGTTATCCTGTGTGGGCCATAAGGTCACATATTCATCTTTTCAGATTCCCTTGCTGGGGGAGGTTGCCATGCAAGCTAGTTCTGAGCAAGAAAACATTGCTGGTAGATTTAACTTCCAGGAATGTTCCTGAGAAGGGCAGCTTTGGAATGCTTGCACAATCCATTGTCCGTCATCCTGCTTTATCGTCTCTATGTAACCCACTTTCTGCTAGATTCTTTTTGAAGGGATAAATACTGAAAATAACCCATGTTGGTATAGTATTAATTTCTGTTATTTGTCACTGAATGATTTGTAACTGATAAAGACTTCTTGGAGCACCTATACTAGCTGATGATCAGCTAGTGTCCATCTGGATCAGTTACTTTGGTTTGGGAGACAGTGTCAGGAACAGTGACATGACACTGAGGGGCCAAGTGTGTGTAAGCTTTGCTAGGTGCATGTTGGTCCTGGAGGTTCTAAATTTCTGCAAGTGTGATGGGAGGCTGAACCAGGGAAGTTCAGGTTGAGTTTCTTTGTTATGATTCCTTTGTACTCAGGAGCTGGTATAGTCCAAGGAAACTTAGGTTGAGAGATTTATTGATTCATCTTCATGGATTTCTTGCATCAAATTACGGATTTTTTTTTTTTTTTTGCAACCATTTGCTATGTACTTAGCACTTCGCTGGATCAAAGTTTGGCAAACTTTTTTTTGTAAAAAGACAGATTATAAGTAATTTAGGCTCTTCAGGACATTCAGTCTTTTCACAACTACTTAATACTACCGTTTATATTTACAAAAAGAGGCCATGGGTTGGATTTGATCTGAGAGCTATTGTTTGCTGACTCTTTGCTCTAGATTTTATAGGATCATTAAAAAAAAAATCAGTCAGGTGTCAGGTGTTCTATTCAGTAAGAATTCTCTTTAATCACATTTACACTGTTAACACGGACAGCAAAAGTAATTTGTCTCCATAAAGTGTTTTTAATTTTTAGATTGCCCTCTTAGAATTTGCATGAAGTTGAACACTTTTGGGGTTCATTTGATTTTCCTTTGCATAAGACCCCATCGTGGTGCTTCTGAAAGTGTGTTCTGCCAAATGTCAGTTTCACTGGAAAGCTCAAAAGAAAGAGGGGGTGGGGAAGGGTGCGAAGGGTAGTGACAAATAAATTTGGCAAACACTGAATTAAAAGGTTAATTCAATTTCTCTATTTTGTATGATATAAAGTCTGTCCAGTAACCCACTAGAAATTTGTGGTTATTCATTATTTATTCTCCCCTACATTTACTCTGACTACAAGGCCTATTAATTTTACTTCCTAAATATCTTTCCATTTTCATGTTTTTTTCTTCATCCCTATTTCCCATATAACCAATTTCAAGTTATGGTTATCTTTTGTATTCAGTCTCTGCTAGTCTCAAATCCCACTTGCCAAAATCTGAGTACAAATTGGAAATCTAATCATATCTCTGACTTGCTTATATCAATGACATCAATGACATCTTACTGACCAGGGCAGCTTTGTCTAAGTATATAGTTTTAACTGGGATGTTAGATGTGCTATAAGAAAAATTCTATGTAAAACTTCGGCTCAATGGATTTAATCAGAGTTCTCTACTTGCAGCTCTTTAAATACTATTGAGCATTTCGACTCTATTAGGGAATAGAGAGTATATTTGCCAAATCCAACAGAACATGCAGTACCCCTTTTCCATTGGGAATGGTGAACAATTAATATTCCAATCCTTTTTTTGCGATATTGTAAAGATATCACAAATACTCCCTAGAGAGATTACCAAGAATTTAAACTTATATGGAGTAACAAAACTCTCCATCTCTGATCTAGTTTCTCTGTTGATGTTGCTCACATCAAAATCCCAGGCCAGGTTGTCTACAAATTTTCCTTTACAAAACAACCTGAGAAAGTGGGTAAAAATGATGTTTGAGAGATAAAGACAATGTCTTCAAATTTCAACTACTTATTCAATAAATGAGTTAGGGTCAGGTTCCTCAGTATCTTTGACTCTTCATCAATAAATGTGGCATGGTAGCTACCAAAAATAAATCCTTCATTAAACTTCATACCATATATATGGGGAAAAATTCAGTGACTGGCATGTAAATTGCTCAATATATGCTATTTCTGTTTATGTTTGAACTTTTAGGAGATCTCAGTAGGAATGTAGCAGAACCAACTTTGTGTGTTTGGTTAAGTCTCCTGCTTGTATAACAACCAAGTCTCTACTATACAAGGGAGGATCTTAAGAAAATATCTCACACAATTCAGAGACTATAACTCATACTATGTGTGTATGAGTTAAAGAGCAAGCTGCAGTAGCTCTCTGCTTACTTATTAATCAGGTGATTTCATCCACTCTACCATATATACCGCAATGTCAGGGATGCCTTCTTGCAAAGGTTACAATGATATATTTAATTGCATATTATTTTTATTTTGTTTTAAACAATGTGAAAATATCTAGCCCTTCGTTTGTGTTAAAAAAATTCCCCCTGAATTTATTAACAAAACAAGTGGTAGTGTTTTTATTTGTTAATGAATAACAAGCTTAACTTTGGAGCTGTGCTCACCAATCATTTTTGTTTTTAAAATTTTAGCTCTTTAAAAACAAATAAATTTAAAAAATGAGTATTTATAAGATATGTTACAAATTATAAGGAAATAAGAGCAATGTTTGATATAGTTGAAAATGGTCATGGGATATTTACTGACAAAATATGAATTTTCCTCATTATTAGTGCCCTTAAAGTAGCCTGGAAAAATAACTGATATAACATGCAGGGGACAGAACAAGAAGTTAGGTAGGACAATTCCTAGGAACAATTTAAAAATGAGAACTCGGAACTTCCATTTCTCTGTTATGCTCCATTTTCTCAGTAGATGGCACCATCATCCTATCTGCAAAGCTTTTATTTACACTAAGGTGTAAACGACTGGTGATCCATTTTAACAGTTACCAAATCCTTCTTGGATCTGACCTTATTAATTACAGGCCTATGGCACCTAGGGTAACCTAGTGCTTAGGATAAATCACATAGTTCAGCAAATATTTTAACTATAGTGAAAGTTTTATTCTTGTATTTTACTATATTTGCAAAATTCAACTCTATTTCATAGTAATTCATAAGCACAGTCTCACATATTGTCCTCTTTCTAAGTTCACCCTGGGTTCTTATTCCAGGCAAGTGAACCATCTATTTTGTCAAGAAAAGCTTGCCATTTATTTTTTCATTCATGCGTTGGGTCAATAATCATTCATTCAATATCTACTCTATGGCAGACATGGCTAAGCAGAAAGGATGCAAAGATGTTTTAATTTGGGTTTTGTTTTAAAGAGCTTAAAGCTTTTTTAAATGAGACAGAAAGAAACAATCCTATTATGTCCACAATTAACACTTACCACAATATTAGAGAGAGTATGCATTGTTACGATAACAAGAGTGCAGAGAAAGTAAGCCACTTAATCTATGAAGGAAGAGCTTACAGAAGCCCCTAGAACTATTAACATTATGATAGACAAGTCTTAAAGAATAAAGAGGAATTAATTCAACAAATATTATGGCAGACTTATCTTCTAGGTAAGGAGTGTTATGGGCAAAAGGATGGAGGTGAGTAGATAGGTGTGTAGATACTTTTTAAAAACAGCTTAGTCTTTTTTAATTCTCACAATTGTGGAGGGAGGGAAGTCCAAAATAGGTCAAGGTATTGGCAGAACTAGTTGGTGTTTAGGTGTTTGGTGAGGGCAAATTCCTCAAAAATCATCTTTTTAGGAACTCAAGTATGGTTCAACATCTGAAAATTAATCAATGTAATATACCACATCAACAAAAGTAAAGATGAAAAAAAAACTTATGATGATATCAATAGAGGCAGAGTAAGTATATAAGTTTCAACATTCATTTATGACAAAAAAAAAATCCTCTAAATCTGGGGATAGATGGAATTTACCTCAAAATAATAAAGACCATAAATGAGAAGCCCACAGCTAGCATCATATTCAGTGGTGAAAAACTGAGTCTTTCCTCAAAAATCAGGTACAAGACAAAGGAGTCCAATTTTACCACTATTATCCAACCTTTTATAAGTTGAACAACTAGGCAAGAAAAATATAGGAAATGTAGGAAAAGTGTCCAACTTGTAAAAGAAGTTAGACTATCACTATTTGAAGATAACATGATAAGCTACAAATCCAAATAGTATGGGATTAGGTTAAAAATAGACATAGACCCATTGAGTAGAATTGAGAGCAGAGAAATACATCCACATATATATGAAAAATTAACCTATGATTAAAAAGCCAAGAGTATGCACTGGAAGAAGCAGTGGTTCTTCAATAGTTTTGGGAAACCTGGGCAGCCACCCTCAAAAGATTCACACCACATGCAAATATTAACTCAAAATGGATAAAAGACTTGGAATAAGACCTAAAACCATAAAATACATAGAAGAAAACTTAGGTAAAACACTCCTGATAGTGGCACCATGATGACTTTGGGGAAAGTGAGTCCAAAAGCAAAGAAAACAGAAACCAAAAGAAACAAATGGGACTATATCAAACTGCAACATTACTGTACCTGAAAGAAACTTTCATTAAAACAAAAAAACCCAACTGAATAGGAGAAAATATTTGCACATCTGACAAGAGGCTTTTATCCAAGATCAACAAAGAACTCATTCATTCAACAAAAATAAAAAATAAACAACCAAAAAATCATAACAAAAATTAATGGAAGAGCTAAGTAGACACTACAGCAATGAAGATATATAGACCACCGACAGGCACATTCACAAATGCTCACTATCACTTATCACCAGGAGAATGCAAACCAAGCTACACTGAGAGACTATCTCATACCTGTGAGAATAATCCATATCAAAAAGACAAGAAACAACAATTTTTGGCAAGGATGCAGAAGAAAGTAAACTCATATACGCTACTGGGCATGAGACAGGCCCAGGCCCTTGGAAAGAGTAGAGATGTTTCTCAAAATATTCAAAATAGATCTACTATATGATTTAGCAATTCACTTAGGTACTTCCCCTAAAAATAGAAAACCACCTTGAAAGGATATATAAGCTGCTTTGTTCAATGTAGCACTATTTACAATAGCCAAGTAATGGAAACAAGCTGAATGCCTGAGGACAAATGAGTGGATTAAGAAGATGTAGTACACACTCTGTCTTTCTCACATAGACACACTCTACTGGAATACTATTTAGCTATTAAAAAGACAAATTATCATTTGTGTCAACATTGATAGAACTGGAGTAGAATACACTAAACAAAATCATTCAAAAGGAGAAAGACAAATACCAGATAGCTCCATTTATATGTGGAATATACAGAAATAAAGGGTCAGCTAAAATCAAATAAAAATTGGACCCTAGAAATATAATTACTAAAAAATAAGATATTAATACATGTTGCAATATGTATGAACCTGAAGACATTACACTAAATAGAAAAAGCAAGTCATAAATGATCACATTGTGATTCCATTTATAAGAAATACCTCAAATATGGAAATCTATAGAGACAGGTAGTAGAGTAATTATTTACCAAGTTTGAGATAGAAGGACAAGCTAACTGGAAAGCAGTAACTGAAGGGAACGGAATGGTTTTATTTTGAAGTAATGGAAATGTTTTAACATTGACTGGAGATGGTCACACAACTATGAATAATGAATATACTAAAACAAATTGTATTAAAATGTATACTTGCTCTGCACATGATTTACATATCAATAAATCTGTTAGCAAGATGAATGTAGAAAATAATGAGGAGGCAAATAGGGGACTGTAGCTTTGTCCTTGGGTTTTTTTTTAAGATTTATTTATTTATGTATACAAGAACTGGGGTACAGGCCAGAGGTGTGGGGGTCTGGGTGAGAGAATTCACCAGAGACAGAGTGGGAAGCAGAACAGGCAAATGGAGGGAAGTACATGTTGAGGGGATTAGTGGGAGGGTCAGGAGAGGTCTGCTATGCCCCAGGTGGGCCACCTCCCCCTTCTTACCCCCACTCCCCTTCTTGCTGACAGCTTCATAGTGTTAACCCCTTGTGCCAGCAGGGAGGGCCTCATCTTGGGTTTTTTTTTTTTTACTTGCTCTTTTTATCAGATACCTTACTCTGGTGGAAGCAAGTTCCCAGATTGATAAACCCCTGTAGTGAGGAAATGAAGTCTCTAGCCTATATCCAGAGAAAAACTGAGCTCTCTCTAGAGTCAAGAGTGAACAAATTCTTTCCTAGTTGAACCCTCAGATGAGACTGTAGGCTTGATAAACAGCTTGACTGCAAATTCATGAGAGGCAATGAGTCACAACCTCTAAGCCATGATGCTTTGGGATTTTTGACTCATGTAAACTATGAGATAATAAATGTTTGTTATTTTAATCTGACAATTTTGGGGATAGTTTGTTATATAGCTCCAGACAATTAATATGTCACTTGTTGGTGCCAATGTTCTAGAAACACCTGTTAAACATGTTTATTTGCTGTTCAGGACTACTATGTTCCTAATGAGTTTATGGAAACAAACTAATCAATTACTGAATGGGATGTGTTAAAATCTCCCACAACAATATGAATTTGCCTATTACTCCTTTTAGTTCTATCAAGTGTAGCTTTATACAGTAGTTTAGATATTTTGAGAATATATTATTAAATACGATCATCTTATAGTAACCCACATTATTATGAAATTGTTTCCCTTATCTGTGGTTGGGTTTCCCAGAGTATAATTCATATTGGAGAGGCAGGATAAAATATATTTTCCTTTTGTATTAGTTTCATGATAACAATTTCTTTCCTCTTATCTCTCTATTCAAAGCAATTGAATAGAATTGATTTGAAACCACAGAAATAAACCCAAACTGTATAGACAGTTAACATATGATGAAGGAACCCAGAACATACATTAGAGCAAGGAAACCTCTTTAATAAATGGTGTTAGGAACACCAGGCAGTTATATGCAACAGAATGTCTCACACCATTCATAAAAGTCAACTCAAAATGGAAAATACATAGGAGGAAAACACATAAAATACATAGAAGGACACATTTTATGGCATAAATTCTGTTGGTTTCTTCACAAATACATTTCCAGCAGCAAGGAAAACAAAAGGGAACATAAACAATTGGGACTCAACAAACTAAAAAGAAACAATAACCAAGACAAAAAAGACACTAAGGAATAGGAGAATATATCCACATAGCATACATCACAGAAGGGGCTGAAATCAGAGCTGTACAAAGAATTCCTATAACTCAACAACAACAAAATAACTGATTCTAAATATAGGCAAGAGTTAAATAGCCATTTCTCCAAAGAAGACATATGGATGGTCAACAGGAACATGAAAAAATGTTCATCATCACTTATCATCAGGGAAATACAACGCAAACCCACAATGAGATACCATATGAGAACACTCCATATCCAAAAGACCAATATCTCTAAGTGTTGGTGAGGATGTGGAAAAAAGGAAACCTGAGACCGTTTGGTGGGAATGTAGACTGGTCTCTATGGAAAGCAATACAGAGATTTCCCAAAGAATTAAAAATGGATTCAGCACATGACAATTCTCCTCCAAGGTATCTATCAATGTCTGAAAAACACAAAAACTCATATTCAAAGAGTCTCTGAATTAGACCATGTTCACTTCATAATTATTTAATACAGCTAAATTATGGAAACAAAGTAAGTTTCCCAAACAGTTGAGTGGATCAATATACAGAGAAAGTATGCTACTCAGAAATCAAGCAACAACAACAAAGTCTTGCTATCTGTCTCAACACAGATGAAGCTGGGTGGGATGCTAAGGGAAATAAGTCAGAAAGACAGATACTGGATGGTATCACTCAACAGAGGAACCAGACAAAAGACTAGTTAAAGACAAATTCAAAACTACCTCTTGAAATCAGACCTTAGAACTCAGACTCTCAGGGAGTAAGGTTAGGAGCGGGTTAAGCTCACACTTGGTAGGAAGCGCAATGGATTTAGCACGGTAGAATGAGGGTGTTTCGGCAGTGGGATTGCTATGGCATTATAACTCTGTGGTCTCCAGGAAAATGGGAGGTTCCAGGTTCTCTGCCCCACCCAAGAGAGAGTGGAGCTGGTCAGGGAGAAGAGAATAATCTGGAGAGGAGATTGAAGAGGTAGGAAGCAGGATAGAAAGCCAGGAGACCTGAGGGAGGTATAGACGCTGAGAGACATGTAAAGAAGTAGTTCTTGTTTCTTGGTCCTGGATTGGTTGAAACAGATGTGGGTGAGAGACACAGTGGAATGTTAACTATAACAGTGTTTATCTTGATTTTGATTTTACTCTTTTCCTCCCAGACTTGTCTGGTCATTTCTGACCCTTTTCTATGGGTCCCCGCCAGAAGGTGCTTTAGATGTGTGATGGGCTTTCAAGTCTTGCTTTGGGCCAATCTCATTTGGGTGTACTTTTACCCACAAGGGAATGGGTAACGGGGTGTTTGATTTAGAAACTATATTCTTTGCCCTTTCTGTATTGCACAGTAATTGTATTAAAATTCCTTTCCAGGCCCTCCATGGTGGTGCAACAGGTTAGGACACAGCATTGTAGGCAAGACACAGCCGCTGCAGTGCAAGTTCAATCCCTGACCCGGGTGGTGATCCACATGGCGTGGCAGACCTCCTCTGACCCACCCGCTGCTCCACTCTGCAGTGTACTTTGTAAATCTTCTTGTTCTGCTCCCCACTCAGTCTCTGGTGAGTCCTATCACAACCCCTGTGCCTCTGGCTTGTACCCCAGTTCTGTATGCATAAATAAATAAATCTTTAAAAATAAATTCCTTTCCATTAAAGGTCTTATATGTTTTGTCTTGATGCAGTGGATGGCAGAACCTATTTAGAGTGGGTGGGATAAGGGATTCAGGGGTACCTCTCACCCAGCTCTGTAATAGCATCATCACTGGAAGGGGGTGAGGGATTGTGTACTTCCAAAACAAAAACAATGTAAACCAACACTAGATTAAAAAAAAAATCAGTCTAATGAAGAAGAACATAGGGGAAAGTCTAGGAAACTAATTCAGAGCTCATTGTTCTTCCGTGGTAGACTAAAAATGTGTTACGTTCCTGACATCAGTATGTCATAATATACACAGAGTTTTACTAGTCAGGAAAGCTGACCCAAGTCTTAATACCCAGAATCTACTGAGGATCTTTACGTAGTCCTAATTTATCATTTACTCATGTCTTGGTCTCCAGATTAAGTGATTTCCTATGACTCAAAGCCCCTCATGTTAAAAGATATTTTGTTTCCCACATGCCTTTTGCAGCAACATAGAAGGAGCTGGAAGGGATCGTGCTTAGTGAAATAAGTCAGAAAGAAAAAGAAAAATAATATATGGTTTCACTCATAGTAGGTGCATAAAGGACCAGGCAAGAAAATAATAATAATAATGAACAATTATATACCAGAGACATTCTGCGGGAGTGGAATGGGAAATGGGATGAAAAATGGCAGTGGTGGGGAAAGCACTGGCCTATAGGATGGCACTCGGGTGATTTGGTGACAGGAAGCCCATGGGGATTACAACTGAGATGGAAAAAAGGCACAAAATGATGTAAAAAAAGCTATTATTATTTTTTTTTAAAAAAGACTTTTTTTTTTTTTTTTTGGTGTAACCAGCTTCCACCATAGCACATGATCAGCTCCCACTCTTTATTACTATATCCTATGTTAGTTAAGGTCTCTGGGCAAACAAAGATGCGTCAGACATGTTACTAAGAAATGGTTCATGGTTTCTGTAGTTTTTTTTTTTCCC
>NW_004567110.1:56059006-56163524 GCF_000260355.1 Condylura cristata | reverse complement strand
TTAACCCAATGCGCCACCAGGGAGGGCCCAGAATGTGGTTTCTGTGGGGGTACACACTGTTGATTGTCCTAAAAGGATAAAGAGATGCTATCTCTGACTTCTTATTGGCTGGACTGGGCTTACTGAGACTTGAGTGGCCACTGTTGGTTGTACTGAACAATGAGTTTGGCTGTAAACTATGCATAACGAATGCATAGGCGAGATTGGGACTCATATTGTAGAACAAACACCCTTGTAGCCTGAAGAGCTACCTCCAGGCTTTTTAAACATCAGAGAGAAAACTTTTTCTTAAGCCCTTTTTACTTTGGGGTCTTTAGTTACCCTAGCTGAATGCAATCTCATTAATGCTGGGAACTATATAAAGAAAAGAGCTGGGAAGCAACTGCAGTTGCTGGGAACAGATACTATCTACTTAGTAGAAGTAGGACAGATGAGGAAAACCCACCACTAATAGTCGAAACTGGATTTTATTACTAGTTAGATGAAGAAATTGAAACTGAGATTAGTTAAATTGATCTTAGAATTGAGAAGCATGAAAAAAAAAAAAAACTTATATAACTTCCCCTTGAGACTTGTTTTCACAAATGCAGCTTATCTACAAATGGTACAATCTGAACACGTGAAGAATTGACTAACCTGAGCCACTGATAGGAAACTGGGGTGTGTGAGAGAGCCCAGAAAATGTATTTAGGGGAGGAAGGATGTTGTGTCAAAGATCACAGGATAGGCAAATTCATGGTTGATTTGGGCAAACATAAGAAATCTTAGAGCCTTAGGTATATCTGACACATCTTTTATGCTGACTAGGTACGCAGGCTGACTAGGTACCACTGACCAGTGGGCAAGGGGGAAGGCATCTATTGAGATGCCCAGCTCACACCATCTCCACACTCTGGCTTCCCTCTTGCTTCTCTCTCTTATCTCCCAATCTCTTGGCCCAGGTGTCCATATTTATATATCAAAATGCTGTGATCTCCCCCGCTGTGATCTCCCCCGCTGTGATCTCCCCCTTCTTGGCTGGTCATTCGCAATCATCAGTGCATGAGCCTGTGCTTGTTCCCAAGTGCTTTTTATAACAACACAATATCATCTGTGGGTAGTGAAACCTGGGAGGCAAGCAAAGCCACAGGCGCAACTGGAGAGGCTAGCAGTAGGAAGGTAAAGAAGAGCCTTAAGGTATTCCATGTTCCTTATAGAAACTTATCAGAAAAGGGTGCAGCAGGTTAAATCACAGCACTACGAAGCTAAAGCCACTTCAGCATGAGTTCGATCCCCAGCCCCAGAGGTGACCCACATGGCGTGACCGACTTCTCATGACCCGCCTGCTGCTCTCCTCAACAGTGTACTTTGTCAGTCTGCCTGCTCTGTCTCTGGTGAATTCTCTCACTGCCCCAGTACTTCCAGCCTGTACCCCAGTTCTGTATGCATAAATAAATCTTTAAAACAAAAAAAAAAGCTTATCAGAAAAGAAGATCCAGTTATTTGGAAGACAATCTCTCCTTACATGGGCCAAATTTTACTAACCAATGGACTTTAGTCAAATCTGTAGGAGGACCTACAAAGTGCAAAACCCAAGCACAAAACTTTGAAGAATATTAGTCATTTAAGGAGTGAACGGTGGATGTGGCCAGTAGACAGAGGGCACGAGGGTCAAGGGCAAAGAGGCCAATAATATCAATCATGGGAAAATGTGAGGAGGAGGAGTGAAATCCCCAGGGTATGTTCACAAGCTCTCCATGGTGAGGCATATGTAGAAAATGAATGGTCAGGAGTTAAGCAGAAGTAGGAAGGAGGTTTTCAGAAGGTTTATTTTAACTGTTTTTAAGCTTCACATAGACTTAACTGTTCTGAGAGAACATGGGGGATCTGTTCATTGTGGGGGTTGAAATATGGGGTGGAGGACCTCCAAGAAGTCTCGAGGAAGGTACAGTTCACAGGATTTACCTGAGCAGGTAGCTGCTTCATGTGATAAAGATGGATATGAGGCAAATTCTGGCTGTACCAGATAGTAAAACAACAACTAGTGACCTTCAGCTTGGCTTTATCACCTAATCACCTAATCATCACGATTTGGTTTTTGGGCTGCTCCACACTCAGAATTCAAACTGCATGTGTACTGCATGGAGCCAGATGATAGAACATTTATCACTATCACCCCCCAAACACCCCCCAAAGGATGTACACAGCCAGCTGGTGCACTTGTTACTGGTGTATCACTGCTTTGTTTGCAATTTGAAAATTCAGAGCAAGCTTATGAATAAAGAAAATCAAATCTAGGCTACAGGCTCACATCAGTGACCCACTGACAGAAAGCGGAACTGTTAAGCAGCTTGGAAGCACAGCCAGCTACGACTGCTTGGATGAACTAAGCCAGAACACGGGTCTGGAAATGATGCTTACACTTCTATGGTTGTCTTCACAGGACTGCGAAGACATCTGAATGAATGTCTTACTTCACATCAGTTTTTATTTAGTGGTCCAAATTCTTGATCACATTTCTCTCAAGGGCTGACTCTCAGTTTTTGAAGAGATTGTTTTTATTTCAAGTATCTCCAATCCACTATGTCGCTAAGATTTTAAATGATTTAATTTGATAAACTGTAACTGCCTCAGTATTAGGACACTGAGGCGTGTAGAGATCTGTGGCTTGGATCTTCTTATTTTGGCATCTATATAGACTGAATAGGTGTATCCCCCAATTTTATGTTTCGGAGCCCTAATCCCAGTGTGATGGTGAAACAGGGCTATAAGGGTGCTAGAGGCATCTAAGGACAGTGCCCAGTAGGGGACAGGGCCACTGTCTGTGGGTTCTCACCTCTGCTCACAATTGCAAGACCAGGCTCAGGGAACAATAGCAACAGGTTTTAACGAAAGGGAAACAAGGAGTTCTCAAGGCCATAAGTGGCCAGCTGTCTCAGCCCAGTTAGTGTTCACAGTGTCTTAAGAGTCCTAAACAAAAGCAGCTTATCCAAGATGGCACTCACCTGTCATCAAAGCAGTGGAGCTTGTGGTGTCAGGGAGCAGTGGGACAGGGCGCAACTCCCTGGAGCTGGCAATGCACACAGGTGGGGCTGAGATAAGGCAGTCTGGAAAGACAGATGGACAGCACCGGACACCGCCAGGCAGAATGGAGGCTGCAGCACCTGGAGGTGGTGCTAGGTCATCAACAACTCCCAAAAGCTTACTGGACACAGAATGCCATTGTAGCACCAGTCAGACACGGAGCAGGTTTTCCATGATCCAGGCAGACAGGGAAAGGAGAGTTCTGGAGCCCTCGGTGCCTTTCAGCCTTTTAATGATGTTTTTACACCATTTGTAGTGAGGCAACCAGAGGCAGGACAGGCAGGGGGTGGGGAGGCAGAGAGGCTGGCAGACTTCCTAGCCCCTGGCAAATCTACTCTTTCTAGGCTCCAGGGTTCTCTTGTGGTCTCTCCACTGGTCTCAGCTGCTCTCTGCTGCATGGTCTTCTGCCTCCGCCCTCTGCTGCTGCTGCGCTAAGTCCTCTGTATAGCCGCCCTTATATGCTCAGGCTCCAGACGCAGCTGCGCCCACTCACGCATGCGCACACCACACACTAGTTGCCTCCAAAAGGCACACGTGTGAGACCATAGGTGTCGTTGATCAATGATGCTAATGGTGAGAGGATGGAAAACCCTGATCATTTCCATTTACCCTATAGCCAGTCACCCATCAATAGTGCTGGACAGCATTGGCCAGTAGTGTTGGTCTCTATTCATCACTAGTGTTATATAGCTCTTTGACAGTTTGCCCCCAATAACACACACTCTCTGAGACCCCAGACGCAGGGCACTTGGTGATCTGTTCAGGTGATCTTCTGCCACTCAAACCTCTGCGAAGCAATTTGGCTTCTCTGAATTCTCTGCAAAGCTTTGCAGCTTCTCTTCTTCCTTTAGAGGTCAGCTGCTGGATGTGTCTGAGAATATCCAGTCCAAGTGAGTAGGTGTCCAGTCCAAGCAAGTGAGGCCAGGGAGTCTGAGCGAGAAAGTCCAGAGTGCCCCAGTGTCTAAGGTGACCCCATCCAAGCAAGCCTCAGACAGTGCAGAGCACAGGAGTCCCAAGCTGGCTGCTGCCCTGCCGTATCTCCTCCTTCAGGGTTTCCACCTACCAGCCTGATCGGACCAGTTTCAATCCTATGGCTGATGTTATGCCCAGACCACCAAGAAGCCAATTCTGTTGCAGAGCACAGGAGGGTCTTTATTGCAAGCTTGAGCCTGTGCTCCCAACATGCACTGATGCAGTAGCCGAAGTTGAGAGCCCTGAGCTCAGGGAAGACAGGGTTTTTGTTATAGAAGAGGGGAATTTCAGCTCAGTAGAGGAGAGTTTTAGCTCAGCAGTACATTGATTGGTTGATATTGAACAAAGCTATCTTGTCTTACCCCGGTTGGTCTATGCATGTAAGATGTGACCTTCACTACTCGGCCTGCATACCTTAGGACATCTGGTGCTTTCCTGACATGTACTGGTTACTTGCCAGTATGGGATGAGCAAGATTAGGACATTTACAGTTAAACTCAGCCTTGGCAACTTGTTGATAACTGAGACTTAGGCCTGGCAGGTTCAGAAGCATTCTCAAGCCTGTCATGGCATCACTTTGGTCTTTCAGCTGACTGGACCACTTACTGACCAGCTCATAACTCCTTAAGTGAGATGGTCCATTCTACCATCCAAGCACCAATCCACAGGCCTCATTACTGCCTGCAGCTGGAGGGAGTCACAGTACTGGAGCTGGCTGAGTGGAGCCTTGGGATCCTCTGTGCAGCCCTAAACCAGGGGCTGCATGCCCTGCAGCACATGGTCGGGCCGCACTGCCATCTGCCATCACTGCTGGGTTTGACTGCAGCCTGAGCTTCAGTGGGGCCACCAGTGGTTGCCTGCTGCTGCTTACAGTGCCTGCAGCAGCACTCTGGGGCCAAGTTCTAGAGCCCCAAGGAAGGGAGTCTCCAGTTTCAATGGGATTTGTAGATGGAGGTTAGGGGAGGTAATTAAGGTTACACCAGGGTCAGGAGGTAGGTTCCTTATGATGGAATTAATAGCTTTCTAGAAGAACAAGATCTCTTTCTTAGTGGCCACATGCTGAGGAAATGTCAAGTGATGCTAGAGAGAGAAGGTGGTCATTGGCAAGGCAGGGAGAAAGCCCTCATCAAAAACCTGAATCTTCTGATAGTTTTTATTTTTTTAGGACTCCATAACAATGAGAAATGTATTTCTGTTTACGCTACACAGTCTTTGCTGACTAATACATCAAAATATAAACAAAACCAACACAACCAACAAACAAGCGTAGCCAGACATTTTTATCCAGTCAAACTTCTAATCTCAAGAATTCGTGATTTTTGAGCAACATGATGAGTACAGGATGCTAGGCACTTGCATTTTCAAAGGCAGAGTGCCTAATCCTGGGGTACAGTTTCTGTCCATTAGTTTTCATCTCTTAAAGCTGCCTGGGTGTTGGGCTCTTGATCATTGTTTCATTAGAATTTAATTTTAGATGGATACTGGTATGAAACACATGCCGAGAACACTTGCTCCCCAGTGGTATTAAATCAATCACCTCATTTATTACCCTCTAGAATCTCTCATTTACATGTGGTCTCTTCTCATAAGAGCACTTCCAAGCAAATCTAAATTTGTTTAGACAATTTTATGGGTATTGTAAAACCACAATTGAATTTCAGGTTTTTGCAGAGGCCCAGCCAAGATTCACTCCAATTAGAAATAATTGCTGTTAATGCTGTTATGATGTGATGGATGCCCACTCTACCCTGGACCTTTGTTCTATTAAATCCCCTAAGAGACTCTTCTTTATTCTTCAACTAAATAGGCAGGCCCCTAGAATATACGCTTTTGGAATTGTAATATAGGAGCAATATTGTGCCTCTCTCTTAATTAACCTTGTTAACCAAGGATTTGGAACATCAATTGGTTAGTCTAAGAGGGTCCTTTGATCCTCTGAGTACACATCTACTGTTGAGAAGGATGTCACTCTTGTGAAATAAATTGCCTTTTATTCTTTGGCATATACCAAATACCTTTATTATTCTATTGAGTAATGGTGTGATATTTTGATTTAATGAAATAATATGTGTGAAGTGATTAGCTTTATGGCAGGAATAATAACTACTAGCTATCATATTTATTATCATAAGATAATTTTTTCTTATTTAAAAAAATGATGTCTGAATGGAAAGGAGATACAAAACAGAGTTGTCAGTCTCATGCAGGCAGTGCAAGACAAATCAGTCCATTGTGGATTCCAGAGTCCACAGTCCTGAGACTTTTGCCCAACAGCCCCTTACCTCCAAGTTGTTCAAACTCTCATTTCTTTTGACTCTTACAGGGCCTTCCAAAGTACCTGTCATACTGTTTTGCCCCCCACACAAAAGAGGGTAAGAAACAAAGGCTGCTGTTTTTCTTGCAAGTGAGGTACCCCCATCAGCTTGGGAAGGAGTTCCAGAGGTATAGTAATTAGCATATTTTTCTTAATCTTGCTTCTATAGAGCAACTCCAAAGCATGAAAGAAGCTGGCCAGTTGATTAAACTGTAAGAATTCAATAGATCTAAAATGAAGGCAGCACTGATGAATACAAACCCATAAAATTGTGCATTCTGTGGAAAAATGGCTCAATGTGAATTCCAATTGGAAATACTAAACACTTGAAATTAACCACATGACTAAGAATATATATATATATTTTATTAACAGGTAACAGTGCACCTAAGTCAACAGAAAGTCATTTTCAGAGTAAAGAGTAAGAAGAGATCATTTTTAGTCTCTTCTAGGCAAAAAAAAAATATGTGATCTTAATTAGAATTCGATCTTGGATCACTTGCTAACTATGTTCATTTAGGCAATAAGGTACAATGTGTGATTAAAGCACCATGACAATTACCTAATACAATTTCAGCACAGGTAGGTAGTTTATTAGAGTTTGCGTAGTGCTCGGGAAAGGACATAAGGGCTGACATTTTGTATAGCAGGGGCACAATTTCATAAATGTCAAGGTCAAGAGGAAGGTGAGGGGATAAAAGAGCTCTGTGTCTCCTTGAGGGGCATTTCAGCTAAATCCTCATCTGTGTTCTTCACTTCTCACTCCTGTTCCCCACTGCAAGCTCAGGTTGTTACCATTTGATCCACTTTCCCAATGACCAAGTGAAGAACAGTTCTTTGTGTTTATTTCTCTCTCTTATCCGTTGCAAACAGAAATGACAAAAATGGGCTATTTTTTAAATTGACTACCCATATCAACAACAAATCAGACTGGTGATATTACTTACAAAAATATTGGTTGAAAGTACTGGTCTAGATAGCAGAGTAAGAATGGTTCTTGCAGTGCTGTTTTTCTACCACTGTATAAAAATACTTTTCTTCATCAAAATAAACATTATGTGACATTAGGTATCATGACATCAGCCACAAAGTTGGCCTTCAGTGTTTTTTCTTTTTGCCGAGGAAGCCATCCATTGCATTGAGGACACCAAAGTTTTCAGCTATAAGTATTGCCAACTTGATGGGCAAGACACTAGAGAAAACACAAGAGTAAATTTTTTTGGTTATTACCAGCTCAGTTGAAAAGATGACTGACTTATCACAGATGATGTCATTCATACTAATGTACACAATTGCATGTGTACTGCAGGGTTATCTAGGCAGAAGGACTGACCTAAGTTCTTTGGATCTTTCCTTTCTTTCTTTATGTTATTCAACTCACTTGCCATGTCAGTTTCCAAAGCTTCACTGCATTATGCAGTGTTTGATAGGAAGCAGTGAAATCTTGAGTTAGATGAACCTGGCTGGAATTCTAGCTCTATCATTTCCAATGATATTTCAAGTAAGTAACAATGCTCACAAGGCTCAGTTCTTTCATGATAAATGACCATCAACTTTTCTCTTTTGGGACATCTGTGAAAACGAGATTCAATAACTCTTCAGACCTTTGCAAGATCCAACTAAGACTACTCATCTTCTCAACTTCCCCACTGGTCTCTCTCATGGGACTCTGACTCTGGTGATTCTGATTTTCACACCAGATCCTGAGGCACAATAAAGAGGGCAGGTAACACTGTCTGAACTGTGAGGTAAAGAAAAGGACTCTGTACTTGCTGTCCCTCCAGAAGCTCACCCAAAGCTCACCCAGGAGCTTCCTCTCTTCCTCAGCTTTGGGCCACTGGTCAAATTTTCTTCTTTGGTAAGCCTTCCTTACTCTGGGGTTCCTTTTCTTTATGACCTCTAACAAAAATCTTATTTCATACATACATTTATTGCTTATTTGTTGCTTACCACTCCCTACCCTTCCTTCAACAGAGAAGGAATTCTTGTCTCTGGTTCATCTGAGATTATAGGATGTCAGTAATCTTGGCACACAGTAAGCACTCTCTAATGCTTGCAGAGTGAATACTTGAAAGAGTAGGTGAGGTTCCCTGAATATTTTTGTTTTCAAAACTCCCTTCTCAGGAACTAGCTTTCTCTCAAACCTGGATTCAGAACTAATATCCTATAAAGGTAAATATAATCTCTATAGATATTCCAAAAATAATAGAGAAACAGAATCCCATGTTCCTTATAATTGGCAATACTAGAGCATAACGGTCTATTGATATTATGCAAAGGTCACTTGCTAAATTGTGAATACACTCACCATGTTGTAAAAGAAACATTGATTTTTACATGTAAATGAGGAAACTGAGTTAGGAGAATAAAAAGCAGGATCATAGCCCCAGATCTCAAACTGTTTGCCAATGATCTTTTCTGCCATGCCCAAACATCTTTGGTAAACCATGATACTCTGTGCTAGATGAAGTCAATTGAAGTGAAAGGACATAAAAATGACTTTTGGTTCATTGTACATTAGCTAAAGAGAAAAGATGTCCTCTTCCTCAAGACGGGTAATGGCTCTTGGTCATGTCATGGAAAAGAGGCTGGTATCTATGCTTAAATAACTGAAAGATGTTGCCCCCAATAGGAATTGATTACTTGCACGGCTAGAGGGCAGAGCTAGAACCAATAGTTATGAAAATAGACAGACTGTAACTCAAGAGAGAGGAATGGTTTAGCCTTTGAAGGTGTTTCCTTGCAAACAAGTAACAAAGTTCCAAGAGGGGAAGTGTTGTTAGATGACCTGTCACAGTGATTTGGGATAGTGGGAATCAGCAACTGCTTTAACATTTCTGTACCAGCATTCCTGTAACTGGGAAAATGTTAACAAAAGGCAACAGATCAATCTGAGCATTGCAGTCTGATGAAGCACAGAGAAAGATGGAAAAAGATCATCTTTTGTGCTTTTAAGGGGTAGTAATCTTTTCAGTCCAATACCCAATGTCACACGTTCCTGAAGCATTTGGCTTACTCTCTGACCTTGATTTTGTGACCCTGCACTTGGGGAAGCAGGGACACAGTATCTATTCAACACGTTTATTCCATAATGAGCATGATTAAGCATCTCTTCTGAAAGAATAATTTCTAACTATTCACAGATCATTCAGTAAATCTATATTTTTTCCTGCTAACAATGCAGCACTAAGATAACTGGAAAGATGTGATTCCATTTTCTAGATTCCAGGAGGCACAGCAATTTGTGAAAAATTGAGATTGTATCAGCAAATGGGCACAATGACAGATAAAAATTCATTCACTTCATAGATATTTTTAGTGGGATTAATCATTCTTCTTGGTGGGATTGGTAATAAATTTTTAATTAGCATATTAGAGAAAAAAGAAACTTGTAATGTGTTACCTTTTTAAAAACATCAAGAAGTATAACACCCGTGGGATATATAAGTAGGTTTTTTCTTGCAGAATTGCCTCTACTATCTTCCTGACTGCATATTCTGGTTCCAGAATAGGTAACAGTAAAGGACAGCTGGGGGGTAAGAAAAAACACCAAATTAATAATGAACACTGACAATTCTTATACACTAGGCAAAAAAAGCTATAAGACTATAAGAGTGTATCATTTACTTGTTCCTTTCCCTCCAGGATTTGATCAACTTCTATATCTATTCCCTTGCTATCAATTTGGTGAATAATACCACAAGTAGGAGATGAAATGGAAAGTGATGATTCTAATTAATGTACTGTTATAATATGCATATATTGGAACCGTATTAAAAATGGTTTAGGGGCCCTCCCTGGTGGCACAATGGGTTAGGATGTAGCACTGAAAGCTAGTGCAGCTGCTTCAATGTGAGTTTGAACCCTGCCCCAGAGGCAACCCACATGGCATGGGGGACCTCTCCCGCTGCTCCCCTCAGCAGTGCACTTCTGCCTGTTCTGCTCCCTGCTCTGTCTTCTGGTGATGCCTTTCACCGTCCCTGTCCCTTTGGCCTGCACCCCAGTTCTGTATGCATAAATAAATAAATCTTTTAAAATAATGGTTTAAATGTTATAAAGTGAGTCTTTGAAAATCAACTGCTTGTCATCTCTCATCTCCATGAGATGGAGGTTTGCACATTTGTGCTCTTTCAATGATTCTAGTCCTTCTGTGTGGATTTAGGGCAGAAAGTAGAATGGAGTTGGATGGTAGAAAGAGTGGAGGAGATTGAGGTCCAGGCTCATGGGTGGCTATAAGTTAGATGCTATCTTGAGAGAACATGTGTATTAAACTCAACATTTTAAACACAGACACACTTGACTAAAGACAGAAACTCTCAATTTATAAATCAGGTTGAACACTAAAAAAATCTTTTTAAACAACATTACAAAACAAAACCAAAGTAAGATGGATGGCAAAACATTTTTTAAAATGTAGTTTCTTTGAAATCAAGGGACATACTTACCCAGTAGTACAACCATCAAACATTCCAGTTTTTATAAAAAATGGGCACACAATAGTGGTTTTGATCCCTTTTTGTTTCTGGGCATATGTTTCCAAGAATACAGATTCAGCAAATCCCAAAGCTGCAAACTTACTTGCACAATAATCTGAAACGACAAATATAGTTACTGTGTATTCTAAAGCTTTTAAACAGCATTGAGTTCAGGTTTCCTTGCAATGATAACACTGGTAGAAAATGGGTTGACAATTTTAATGTTCTAATTTTGTATGTTCTTGGTTTACTTCCACTGGAAGAAATGGGAAGTGTTTGGGAAGGTTTACAGTCTCCTAAAGATCTGTTGATAACAACCAACTGAGTTCTAGGAAAAGCTGGGAGCAGGAGTCTCCTGTGAATCCCACTGGTACCATCCATTAATGAATGGTGATGCACTGTCCTCATTTTATTATTTATTTATTTTACTTTATATGTTATGTCATTCTTCCTTTTATGTACAATGTATGCTTTCTCCTCTCAGGTGTAGTCCCTATAAAATTCCAACCACCAATTTACCCATGCACCATCACTATAGTCCCTTATGCTCTTCCCTCACCTGTTTTGATCTGTCTTTCTTGTAGAATGTCTCTGATTAATAGTTGCCTGTTAATTTTGTTTTTAATTTATTATAATTACCCTTTTTTCCTTATTCATTATTTGGTTCCTATACAGTCCTCCTATAAGTGAAGCCATCTGGTCTTTTTATTTTTATTTCTGGCTTATTTCACCTGAGTGTAGTCCTTCCAACTCCACCCATGTTGCTGCAAATGGCATTAGTTTATCTTTTTGATAGCCGAGTAATATTCCATTCTGTACATATACCAAATCTTGATCCAGTTATCTATTTTTGTACATCTGGGCTGTTTCCAAAGCTTACCTATTGAGTAGTGCTACAATAAACACAGGGGTTCAGGTATCCTTTTGAGTTAATGTTTTTGTGTCTTCAGGTAGAGTGCATTTTAATCTCTGTAAGGTAAGGAAGTTTCCTTGATTTCTTTCCATGGTTTATTTCTAATTTGATGCATTTATGGTTAGAGAAGATAGTATGATTTTGATCTTAGTGTATCTGCTGTTGGTTGTCTTTCATTCCAGTATGTAATTAAACCTTGAGAATTATATTTGTGAACTTGAGAATAACGTGTACAGTTTTTTTCGGGTGCAGTGTCCAATAGGTGTCTATTAAGCCCATGAGGTCTAGGTCCTTCTTTAGAGTACTAGAATCCTGGCTTATTTTTTGTCTCATTGATCTTTTCAGTGGTGAGAATGGTATGTTGAAGTTTCCCCCACATATGTATTTTCTCTAATGTTTGTTTTCAGAGATGGTAAAAATTGTCTGATATATTTTGGTGCTTTTTCATTTGGTGAGGATATGTTGATGAATGTTATGTCTTCTTGATGTACCATCCCCTTAACCATACTGTGACTGTCTGTGTCTCTTTTCTTCTTTTTTTAGTTTGAAGTTTATTTTATATGCTATAAATATAGCTGTTCCTGCCTTCTTTTTTGGTCCATTTGCTTGTAGTATTATTTTCTAATCTTTTACTTTCAACCTATGCTTGTCTTTTGTAGTTAAATGTGTTTCCTCTTGACAGAAAAAGGTTTGGTGCTGGTTTTTAATCCAGCCTGCTTATCTGTGTCTTTGTATTGATGAGTTTAGTCCCTCTACTTTTAGAGTTAATATTGATTTACTGACACCTGTATTTACCATTTTGTTTGACTCTTTGTGATTCTATTCCTTGCGCATTAATCTGTTTTTCCTGTTAATTTCTCTGTTGGTTTTGACTTTTGGGTTTCTTGCATTACTTCTTGGGGGGTGGGGCTTTCATAGTAGTGAATCTCTGGGGATTTTGTTTAATTGAGAAGGTTTTTATTTTTCTTTTGTACAGGAAGGAGAGCTTGGTGGGGTAGAGTATCTTGGTTGGCATTTGTTAACTTGGAATTTGTTAAACATTTTACTCCATTTTCTTTTTGCCCGTAGCATTCCTTCAGAGAAGTCTAATGTCAACCTGATTGCTTTTCATTTATAGATGATCTGTTTCTTCGCCTTTGTAAATTTCATTATATTTTCCTTGTTTTGGGCCTTTAGAAATTTTACTAATATGTGTCTCATTGTAGTTTTCTTGTCATTGTGGTAATCTGGTGTTCTTCTAGCTTCCTGTATGTCTATTTTCATTTCCTTCTTCATGCTTGGGAAATTCTCTTCAATTATTTCCTTGAATAGTTTCTCACTTCACTTCTCTCCTAACCTTCTGGGATTCCTGTGTGGGAAGCGCTACAAGGGAGGGGCTTACACCTGACACTGTAAGATTGCAATGAGGTTGCATTTGCTTACCCATCAAAGTTCAGACCTCTCAGATGTCTCAAGATTCTCTGGCGTCTTTTGTGGTCTCTTTTTCTCCTTTTCTACTAACCAGAGTGGGTTGGCTGTGTGGGGGAGGGGTGAAGGGTTCTTTCTTCCCATTCAGTTCAATTTTCCTCTGAATCTGGTGAACCAGACTCAGTCCAGGCATGAGGAGTCAATTGGGTCATGATTAAGTTGCCTTTCAACTATAAATTTCTTCATTTTCAGAAAAATCCCAAAGGACCTGGGAACTTTAGTCTCTAACTCTTAAATATCTTAAAAATGTAGAGGGAGCAGAAAATGATATTTATATCAGTTTTGAACATTTTGTCTTCAATCACACTTACTTCAGGTAAATAGTTGAATACTCAGTCCAATGAATGGAAGAGTTTGGAATGAGGGCATTTAGGTGAAATTGTACTTTATTTTGTTTCACCCAGTCGAAAGTGACAATTTTACCTGATCATTTGAGAGACAGCTACAACAACTAGCAGGAATCAAATGATAAGTGTCAAGGGTGGGGTTTTCAGACCTCTTGCTGCCCAAATTGGTGGATGGGACACAGAAAATGAGAAGGGGAAAGGAACAGTACTGGAAAGCCATTGGATCATTTAAATCATTAAATGTCACTGAACTCCTCAACCTCTCAGATTCTGATGATCCCAGAAATTTTCATTCGCAGAAGTACTTTTCCTACTACTTAGATTCTGATGCAAGAGAACCAAGACTCATACTAGGAAGGTAACAAAAATTTTACATTTGTTTCTAAGGGGATTTGGGTGGGTGGGTGGTGGGGTTATATCTAAGATAGAGGTATGTCAAAACATCATTAGTAGCTTAATGGACCTATGGAACCTATGTTATTTCAAAGACCAGGGATATATTAGATATATAAAATAGTGGTAACAATAACGCCTGATGCATTCTAAGAAGACTAGAGGAAAGGAAGTCATTGATAATATTTTAGGTAAGGGTGGTTTTGGAAAACCTGTTCATGTAACTGAGATAAACCATATACAAAAACATATTGTATATTTTAAACTATGTTGCTTAGCTCCAGAGCCTTAGAAAGTGCTCAGTTGGCAATGTTTTCCAAATGATGCAATTAGGGTTTCCTATGGATGAGTTATAGGAAACTTTGTAAGCCAGCACATAGATCTTGGGACAATATTTTTTCTTTTCTTAGAGCCAGTTTTCTAGGTGAGCTGCTGAGTTGGTTCACTTCTACCCAGGATAGGGATGAATCTCTATGCCTCCGTCTCACTTTAATGTTGTCTGTTTCAAGGGAGATGCAATAGCAATCAGTCTCTGTAAGCTTTCAATCAGTGGAAAAGCAAAGAGGGTATTTAGGTCTCTTGGGGAGGAGAACTTCCTCAAACTTACCGCAAGGAGAATGGAAACTTCAAAAGGTAGTGTTTTCTTATAATCCTGATAACAGTGCAAGGTGAATTTTAGGGGAAGGTGACTATGTAATCACTAGCTTAAAAAATATGTCATTGAGAATTCTGTTTTTCTAAATATGGGGATGGTATAAGAGTTAATGATTTCAAAGTCTACAGTTCAATTTTATGTATGTATATTAGATGGGAAGTTTTGTTACATGTGAATTTCTCTACCTTTTACCCCTTAATTTATTATCCTTTATTAGTGCACTGAGGGAATGAAGTTTATTCTGAACTATTATATAAGTTCAAGTTCTAAATAATTTTGCAAGTGTGAAATACCATACTTCTCTTACCTGCCAGTCCATTTATGCCAACTAATCCAGCTGAACTTGAAATACAAACCAAATGACCATGGTCATTAGCGATCATAGCAGGTAGAAAGGCTTTATAAGTCTAGGAAAGGCAAACAAAACTATCAAAATTTTATATCACATTTTGTACCTTTTTCGGATGTTTATATGATCATTATGACTAGGCTGATAGAAAACTTGAAGGATATAACAACTTAAACATGGGAGTGGAAAGTAAATTAACTTGTTTAACTTGTCAAATCAGTATTTTCCTGATGGCAATTTTCAAGGTTATTAAAAGGGACTTATTTGACTTATTTTTTGTTCACATTTAACTTTCATAAATATGGCATTAAGGCAATAATTGAAACAGACTTGGAAAATCTTAGATGTGTCAGTCACAATGCAAACAAATAAGAGTTGGATATGATATTAAAATTTATATTGTCTTTCTATCCCTATCTTACTTTCAAATTTTCCTCACTCTTATAACAGAATATGTTACTGTGGGCATCAGTTTAAAAATATTACTTTGTTTTGAATTTGTTTTTACTTCTCTGAATAATAATTTATTATTTTTTCCCCTAACAATATACAAGAGAATGTCTGTTCAGGAGAGAAGGATGTATGCTGTGATTTAGTTCCTTAGGCGGAACTACTGTTGCTCTGAGGCCTGGAAAAAGAAGAGAGAAATGAGCTCTGGGAGATGTATTTTGCAACACAGAAATACTTAATCAAATATGAATAATTGCATATTTACAAATAAATTTATATTTCTCCTATTTCTTTTCAAATGTGACAAAAGGACATCTTATAAAAGTAAATCAATTTTTTTGGTGCATATTATATCTATTAAGTTTTAGAGAGCAACAAACACATAAGAGAGAGGTGGGAAATCAAAAGAACTCAAGAGAAAGGAAGCAGCAAAGAATTAAAAATTCCTGAGTTCACATGTCTGCAATGAGTTGTTTTGCTTCTCTATGTGGACAAATGAAATTGGAAGTACAGGAACCATAAATTCTGCCTCTCTAGCAATTGTCTATTCTCTGCAGGAGCTCAGCAAATATCTGTAAATGTGCCTAGAAAGAGCGTATGTAGAGTGAATATGTGAATGTGAGAGAAGCAAGGGAAATGCTAACATTTGGGGGAATGACTCAAAGAAGAGAGAAAAAGGTGAGAAAAAGGAGACCATGAAGGAAGGGAGCTTGTGGGGAAGTGAGTGGTAGTAAAACATTACAAAAAGCACAGGAATGACCACTTTACAGTTAATTATGGTCCTCACCTTCATTTTGAACCTATACCCTTGTTTCATTGTAATGAAGGTAAGGAAAAATTTTGGGATAAGAAAATATAAGTCAGTTGGAGTAGTTCCTGAAGTAACATGATAGTTACTTAATTCTGAATTTTTTCATCTTTTTCTGGAACACTATACAGAACACCAATAATACCACCCAAACCATTACATTTTTGGTGAAAACTAAGGGACAGAAAACATTCAAACCTTTAAAAGCTGCCAAAGGAGAGCTAGGTGGGGAGTTCAGGAGGAAAGATAAGAGGAGAGTGGCGGGGGATAACAGACATATCAGCAAATACCTCACCCAGAAGGAGAGAATTATACCCAGAAGACAAAGTATGAGCAGGGCTGGGTATGTGCTGTATTGTAGGGAGGCTTGAGATGACTGGTTTCAGCTTGAGATGACTGGAAAAGGCAACTTCTGAATGTGGACATATATATCATCTGTGTCTTTTAGTCCCTGGGAAGGAATCAGGAACAGTATATTTGTAATTTATAAATTATTTATATTTAATTTATATTCATAAATAGTCTATTTTCAGTCTCATGTAAGTGACTGTCTGGTTATCTATATCACTTGTTGAAGAAATTTTCCTTCCTCCAATATACACTCTTGGTTTCTTTGTCATAGATTAATTGTCCTTATAGTTGTGTTTATTTCTGGGCTCTCAAGCTTACTTTATGAGTTTGAGTCTATTTTAAAATTCAGTGCAATACTGTTTTGAGTACAATAACTTGATAGTATAGTTTGAAGCCTAGGAGTATGAAATCACTGTCCTTCCTCTCTTTTTGGTCAGGATTTCTTGACTATTCAGGGTCTTTCATGCTTTCATATAAATTTCAATAACGCTTGTTCTATTTCTTTGAAGGATGCCATTGAAACTTTAATAGGGATTATATTGAATCTGTATATTACTTTGGTTAGAATGACAACTTTTTATTTTTTAAATAATTTATATATATTTCATATCATTGTACAATTTTACTTTCATTTTGAAGGTTTTATTTATTTATTTATTTATTGCATAGAGAAATTGTAGTGTAGCCCAGAGGTACAGAGCTGAGAGGATTCATCAGAGACAAACTGGGGAACAGAACAGATGGATCTACAGAAACACACTATTGATAGGAGCAGTAAGCAAAACAGGAGAAGTTTGCTATGCCATGTGGGCCAGCTCCTTGGCCAGCTCCCTGGTCAGGCTGTAGCAGTGATACCTAGGCTGAGACCTAATCCCTAGGCCACCAAGGAGGCCCATTCTTTTGTTTTTTTAATATAATGTTTACTTTTTCCCTCAGGTGTAGTCTCCATAGATTTTCTACCACCAATTTATCTGTGCACCATCACTATAGTCCTTTGTGCTCTTCCTGTACTTTTTTCATATCTACCTCTCTCCTCTGCATAATGTCTCTGATTTATAGTTGTCTATTTTTGTTTTGTTGTGTTTTTTATTATTATTTTTTTCTCCTATCCCTGTTTGGCTCCCCTACAAGTGAAACCATCCAATATTTTTCTTTTTATTTCTGACTTATTTCACTGAGCATAATCCCTCCTAGCTCCCTGTATGTTGCTGTGAATGGCATGAGTTTATCTTTTTGATTGTTTAACAGTATTCCATATCTTCTAGATCCAGTCATCTATTTTTGAACATTTGGATTATTTCCAAGTATTACATATCATAAATAGTGCAGCAATAGGGGCTCAGGTGTCCTTTTGAATTAATGGTTTTATGTCCTTTGGATAGGTCCCTAAGAGTTGAATGACAATGACGACATCACTTTTCAGAATGTATGGGATGCAGCAAAAGCAGTAATAAGACTATATTGCAATACAGGCCCACACCGAGAAATGAGAAAGAACTCAAAGAAACGACCTAAACTCCCATCTCAAAGAACTAGAAAGAGAACAACAAAAAGCTCCCAAAACCAGTAGAAGAAAGGGAAAAATAAAAATCAAAGCAGAAATAAACAAAACATAAATTTAAAAAACAATCCAAAAGATCAACAAAACCAATAATTGGTTCTTTGAAAAAATAAACAAAATACACAAAACTTTAGACAGGCCCACAAAATAAAAGGGAGAAAACACAAATAGGATCATAAATAAAAGAGGAGAACCTAGAACAGACTCAGTAGAAGGCAAAAGATTAATCAGAGACTACTATGAATATCTATATGCAAACAAGGTCAACAATCTAGAAGAGGTGTTGGAATGGCATTATCATTCAAAGGTAGCTAAAGAAGAAATAGCACACCTAAACAGGTCATTTCAAGAGTGAAATTGAGACAGTAACCAAAACCCTCCCCCAAAACAATAGCCCAGGACCAGACAGCTTCACAAATGAATTCTACCAAATGTTCAGGAAGGAACTCGTACCTCTCTTACACAAATTCCTTCAAAAAATTGAGAAAGAAAGCATACTACCAAATACATTCTATGAAGCTATATTACACTAAGATGACAATTTTAACAATGCTAATTCTTTTAATTCATGGACAGGAAATGTATTTCCACTTCTTAGAGTCTTCTATTTATATTAACAATGTTTATTGTTTTCACTGTACATAATCTTCACTTCCTTTGTTTATTTTATTCCTAGGTGTTGAATCTTTCTGATATGCATGTAAATGGATTGTCTTCTTGATATCTTTTTTCCCCCTTCTTTTATTTTGCCTAGAGTGATGTAATAACTTTTTATAAGTTGATTTATTACCTGTCACCTTACTGTACTGATTTATTCTTTCTAGTAATTTTTGAGTGGCTCCTTTAGACTCTATGTTATTAGGTTATAGACAAATAGTGATAGTTTTCTCAGTTTGGATGCCTTTTATATCTTTGTCTTGACTATTTTCTTTAGCTAGCCCCACCATTCCTATGTTGAATTGTATGGTGAAATTAGATATCTTTGTCTTGTACTTGACCTTAGAGGGAAGGTTTTACATTTTCACCACTGTGTGTTGTTAGGTGTGGGTTTGCCATATGTAGCCTTTTATGTTGAGACCTGTTCTGTCTAGCCCCACTTTTTGGAGAATATTTTTTGTTTTATCATAAATGAATGTTGATACTTGCCAAATGTTTTCTGTGAACCTGTTGATGTGATTACTTTTTGCTTTTCCTTTTGGTGTGGTGAATTATGTTGATTGATTTTAAGATGTTGCTTCATTCTTGCATCCCTATAATAAATCCCACTTGGTCATGATGTATGATCATTTTAATGAACTACTTAATTTGGTTTACTAAGATTTTGTGGAGGAATTTTGCAACTATATTTATCAGTGATATTTATCTGTAGCTTTAATTCTTGCCATATCTTCTCTGCTTTTGGTATCAGAGAACATTGGTCTCATAAAATGTACCTGGAAATATTCTAGTTTTTCCCAATGTTTATAAGAGTTTGAGAAGTATAGGTAGTAGTTTCTCTCTGAAGTTTTGATAGAAGTCACTAGTAAATCATCTGGTCCTGGGCTTTTGTGTTTTGGAGACTACATCAAACTAAAAAGCTTCTGGACAAAGCTTTCAATGGTGAAAGAAACTATCATTAAAACTAAAATATACTGGGGCCCTCCCTGGTGGCACAGCGGGTTAAAGCACTGCACTAAGAAGCTGAAACCACTTCCGCATGAGTTCGATTCCCGCCTGCCCCGGAGGTGACGGCATGGTGTGGCAGACCTCTCCTGACCCACCCGCTGCTCCCCTCAGGAGTGTACTTCGTTGATCTGCCTGTTCTGCTCCCCACTCTGTCTCCGGTGGAGTCTTTCGCCACCTCTGAGTCTCTGGCCTGTACCCCAGTTCTGTATGCACAAATAAATAAATCTTTAAAACAAAACAAAACAAAAAAACTAAAATATACTTACTCAAAGGGAGAAAATATTTGCACACTATCACCTGCCAACAGGCTGATATTCAAGAAATATAAGGAGTTTATAGAACTTAGCAAAAGAAAACAACCAAATCAAAAAAAAAAATGGGGAGAAGAGATAAATAGACACTTCTTCAAAGAAGAAAGATGGCCAACAGGCATTTGAAGAAACCCCTTCATCTCTTATCATCAAACTACAGTGAGATGCCTTCTCACATCTGTCAGAATAGCTCATATCAAAAAGATCAGAAACAACAAATACTGGCAAAGATGTGGAGGAAGAGGAGCTCCTGTGTAATGTAATGTTAATGGGAATGTAGAACTGTCCCAGGTCTTATGTAAATAATATAGAGATATCTCAAAAAAAATTAAAAATAGATTTATCATGTGATCCTGAAATTCTATTCTTTGATATCTACCTGAAACAGCTCTAACTATAGAAGGAAAGCTGATATTTGAAGAGATATTTGAAGAGATATATACATTTCTCTGTTCATTGCAACACAATTATAATAGCCAACTTATGGAACCAACCAAAGTACTCAAAGAAAGATGAATGGAGTAGGGATATTGGGCTTACATACATAATGGAGAAATACTAAGCTATAAAAAAGGATGAACTCTTGCCTTCCTTTGTGACATCATGATGGCACTGTAGGGGTAATACCAAGCAAAATCAGTCAGAAGGAAAAGATAAATACCATGTAGTTTCACTTATATGTAGAAATGGAATGGAACAAGGGGTCAGACAGAATCAAACCAATAACAAACTCTACAGTTGAATTGAATTGAATTGAAACTACCTGACGGGAAAGGGGAGGTCTGAGAGCAGAGGGGTCCGATGGATTATAGGGAGGACTAAGAGTATCTTGTGTGTTGGTGGTGTGTGGTAATACAGCTGAAGGGTGTGATTTTATACCTCTGAATCATACAGTATTGCAAAGCAATGTTACTTCAATAAAAAAGGAAAAAAAATAATGTAAGAGAATAAGAGAAAGGTACATATAACTATCAGAGTAATTATATATTTACAATGAGAAAAAAATAATTACCCATAAATGTGCTTTGAAATTCACATCAAAAGACTTTTCCATAAGCTCATCTGGGCAGTCAAGGAAATTTTTGCCTGTTACAATTCCAGCATTATTGATGAGGATGGACACATCTCCAACTTCTTTTTTAACCTAAAGCAAGTAACAAAAGCAACACTACCAATGTAGTAATTTCTCATATGAGCTAGTTTAATTTCCCCATAGCTTTATATGCTCCTTTTTCTTGTTAACCCAGACTGAGTTTATGCATTGTAAAGACAAAGTATGTTTTACTTTTTTTGCTCAATTTATAATGTATCAGAAATCCAAGACTGATGGTTTTCTTCTCATTTCTTCCTTCTGCTTTTGATGGTCCAAAGCTATCAGCTTTCCTTCTATAGTTAGAGCTGTTCTTGTGTTCAAATGAGTAACATTGTTTTATCTTCTGTATATATTAGTAACGCATCATTTTAATCAAGTGTTGACATTATAACCATGTGCCATAAAAATCAACACCCAGTATACCTAGAGATGGGGTGGAATAGGGAGGGACTGGAGGAAGTCTGATATTCATGTTCATGTTTTAAAAACCCTGCACCACTCAAAACCGGTCAATCCTGTTTTCAAACTGGCAGGTTTTCTTCTCCCTACCCTAAACTTTCCAGCTTTACGTATTCCTCCTGCTGGCGGGAGGACCACAGCAGGCACTGCTTGTTGCTGTGACACTGGCGAGTGGATACTCGGTAAATTTTATGTAAAAAAAATTAAAATGCTGAGTGTGACATTGGTGTCTTTCCTTCATAATAAGTCTTCAGGGTGTAACCCTGGTTTTAATGTCAGAAAAGAGCACAAGATTATCCAGAGTTGATTTGATTAGAAACAATGCTCTCCTTTTTTCCTCTTTGTATTTGAATTTCATTTCTGTAACTTATATTGCAAAGCAGGGCCCAGCAATGAGGACAGGCAGGCCTGTGTCTAGCTCTAAACTGTTAAATGAAAAATCCTGAAATTTGACCTTGGACATCAGGATTCTTTAATAAATTTAAGAATTTTCAAAGATGCTATAAATAAAGTATTTTTTTCTGTCACCCTATAGTGATAAACTAGAAATACCAAGCTTGATCATTTCTGATCAGAATGAAATCACAGATATGGGGGAAAAGGGAGTTAATAATTTACGGAGTAACTTATACTAGCATGGGTAGCACCTGAAGACATTTAGTGCTTGAACATGAATCAGTTGTTAGTTATGAGTGACCAGAGAAATTATTTGTACTCAGGTGATAGGCACTTCAAGTACAAAGAGCTAACTCTGTGGAATGGGCTGCAACTGTATCTTGAGGTGGGCTCAGTGGACGCTAGATTGTCAGGTTGGGATCTCCAGATTCTACTGGGCATGTCTGACTGGAGATGGAGCAACAGATGTGTAAAATGTGCTCACAGACTTAAAAGATACAAAATCAGGCTCTCCCTGGTGGCGCAACAGGTTAAAACACCACATTATGAAGTTTCACGAAGTCACTGCAGCATGAGTTTGATCCCCAACATGGAGGTGATCCACATGGCGTAGCAGACCTCTCCTGACCCGCCCGCTGCTCCCCTCAGCAGTGTACTTTGTCAATCTGCCTGTTATGCTTCCTACTCTGTCTCTGGAGAAGCCTCTCACGGCCCCTGCACCTCTGGCCTGTACCCCACTTCTATATGCATAAATAAATAAATTAAAAAAAAAAGATACAAAATGACCTGCAAAACTCAAATAGGAAGTGAGGTAAAATGGAGCAAGAGGATAGATTCTAGATGCTTTGCCAAGAACTTTCCAACATGGTCTGGCTGCTCATTGCAAGTGATACTTCTTTCTCACTGAACTGGGGAGTTTTGGGCACTACAAAGAGTGTGGTGCAGGAGAGTGAAGTGTGGAGTGCTTTGCCAGTGGGAAGATAGAGAAATCTTTATGAGGGAACAAATGGAGTCAGCTACCAAACAGCCTGAGCTTCTATGAATGTAGAAAATCCTTAGCTTCTGGAGCTTTGGTTTCTTGGAAGTGTTTTATTTTTCTTTTCAGATTTATTTATTTTTGCATATAGAACTGGGGTAAAGGCCTGAGGTGAGGGGGATGAGAGGATTCACCAGAGACAGAGTGGGGAGCAGAATAGGCAGATCTACTGAAATACACTGCTGAGGGGAGCAGCAAGGTCTGCTGTGCCATATGGGTCAGCTCCCTGGCCAGGGATCAAACTCCTGCTGAAAGAGGCTGGGAAGTGTTTTTTATGTGTGAGTTTATACCATTACCAAAGGAGCAAGTGCAATAAAAAGTCTTTAGAATGAATAAAATATTCTGATGTTTTATGATTACATAAGAGAAATACACATTTAAACATAAATTGTTTTGGAGTGGTGGATATAGCTGGATTTCAAATCAACCTAAAAATTGTTTCAAAATGGCCCTCCCTGGTGGCGCAGCGGGTTAAAGCACAGCATTGAGAATCTGAAGCCACTTCCGCATGAGTTCGATTCCCGCCTGCCGCCTGCCCCGGAGGAGACCACATGGCGAGCCAGACCTCTCCTGACCCGCCCGCTGCTTCCCTCAGCAGTGTACTTCGTAGATCTGCCTGTTCTGCTCCCCACTCTGTCTCTGGTGAAGCCTCTCGCCGCCCCTGAGCCTCTGGCCTGTACCCCAGTTCTGTATGAATAAATAAATAAATCTTTAAAAAAAAAAAAAAAATTACATAGCTTTTAAAAAAAAAAAAAAAATTGTTTCAAAATCTTAGTCATGTGCTTGCTCTGTAACCCAGAACTGGTTGTAAGAAATATCCGTGTCTTAGTTTCTTTCTCCTCAAAAGATGCTACCACCTCCCTCTTTTATGTAACTGGGCCTTCACAGTCAATGTAACATGGCGGTTAGAGTGCTGATGCAAGTCCAAGCTGGAGCTTTGCTACTTATTAGGCGTGTTTCTTAGGTAAACTCTAAGCCTCTTGCTTCTTTCCTTGTGAAATGGAACTAATAATGGGCCTTGCATCATACAACTATAATATAATACACACAGGATACCTTGCATGCTGTATTGCACACAGTGGAACTCCAAATTTATAACTCCCACTTTCCAACAGTTTTCAATTAAAGGGATGTTGGAATGGACAAATAAGCATTGAGAAAATCAAAGGGATAAAGAAACTGATGGATGCAAAAGCATTTATGTACAGTTCTTACTATCCAATTAACACAATAAGCAGTCAAGATTTACCTGATCAGCCACTCTATATACTTCTTCCTTTTGACTACAATCACAGGTGTAGGCATAAACTCTTGTGGCTCCAGCTTCCTGGACCATCTTGCATGTTTCCTCATTCCCTTCTTTGTTGATATCCCAGAGAACAACCACAGATCCTAGACTGGCAAATTTCAAGGCTAAGAGCCTTCCGAGTCCACTCCCACTGCCTGTTATAAGTACAATTTCTCCAGCAACGTTCTTATGGGGTTTTGGAATTAAAGCAAAAATAATTGATTCCAGAGTATAAAACACTACTTTTCCCAATATAACAAATACTTTCTTTGCTGATTTCATGTTGATGGCCATATTCTCTGACACCTGTAAAGAAAGATAGACTCATACAAAGATCCAGGTTTTTAAAAATTCTTTTTAAGTTTGATTTCTAGATGGAGCACATATTATATGAAGATAGTGAAAGAAATGATGTCTAGACATGGGAAAGAAACCATAGGGACTATATCTTGGCTAACTTTTATACAGAACAAAATTGACATGTATCTGCTAAGCCTGCTAAACACTGTACATGACTGAAATGTTCATTAGCTATAACTATAATGACACATAAACCATTCTCAAAGTGATGTCTATTATTTATCATATTTATCTTTTGATGATAATAATGCTGGTTTTATGTTGTAACTCTTGACCTTATTATCGTGTTTATGAAGCAACTGTTGGCTTTATCTTTTCATCCTCCTAGGTATGCGTTTTCTCATTTGCACTGTTGCTTTATAATTTTGCATCATTATTTAAAATATGAGGTTCAAGAGGAAATATAAAATTCTATTTGTATAATATATTTGAAGAGAAATAGGCATTCTAAACCTTTTTCAATGGGTGTGTTCTCAGGACCAGGTGGTCCTCCCCCAAGTTCTGAGACCCCTGTGCCATGTCACCAGACCAGGAATAGGACATCGATGAAATAGACCTGGAGATGGTTCAAGAAATGAAATAAAAATTATGTAATATGATTGATTACAACGATGACTTACAAAAAGTACTTTTATAAATGTCATCATGTCTCTGAGATGCATAGTACTACTCAAAAAGAAGCTGCCCAGTAGATTTGCTGAATAATCAAAGACCTCCCCTTTTGAAACTCATACAGGGCTCAGTGTTCACATCCTGTTGCCAGTCATTCACACTATAGTGAGAATGAGTTTATAAGCTTCTTTATTAATAGCTGCGGGGGCGGGGGAAGAAAGGTCTTATTGCTGTCAGAGTGAGAAGATGTTTAGCAAGGGCATACTCTGTAGGGCATGAGGGGCTTCCCTGAATAGAATACACAAATGAGTGACACAGATGAAGAAAGGAGATGGGAGGGAACATGATGTCGTGTCTTCAGGTACTCTGCAGTTTGGTTGAGGACAGACTAGTTACTATGAATGACTCTGGGTAGATTGATTCATCTATGGAAGACCTTGGCAATTTGTCAGAATCTTAGGTAACTGCGGCTAAAACTGGCTTCTTGGCTCATTCTAAAGATGATGATAAGAAAGCACGTGTATGGTTTATATAAGGACCCTGTGCTAGTAGAGGAAGGCCAGGCAAGTTCACTTATTTGTTTATTGAGTGGGTTTGTTGCTACTGGTGGTGAGGGCATAGGCATCCTCCCATGACCTCTGTATTAGTGAACTAAGGATGTAGTTAAAAAGACAGATATTAAATGAATAAATAGAATAAATTTCTATAGTATAAGTCATAGTATTACAAAGAAAAGTGCAGAATGTTAATGAGAGCCAGCAGGTGACCCGCTTTAGACTGGAGTGAAAGGAGGAAGCAACAGGAGAGCTTTGCTGGAAAAAATATAGAAGCAGGTATCCAAATGGTGAAGTGGTGGGGGGGTGGGCAGGAAAATGAGGCAGTAGCTTAAGAGCTTGAGGTCTGAGGTAGGCTTGACTTGTGTATCCAGGACTGTCTGGCGAAGAAGAATGCTGGTGGCAGTGAGCATTGGAGGGAGAAGTAGCATGGACATTTTATTTAAATAAAAAGTGTTTTCTGCTAAGTTCCACTAGCTTTAGATGAAATGTCCCTCAACTTTTCTGCTATATTTGTTAGGATTTATTTTCATAGAGCAGTTTTGACATAGATCTTTTTGATTGGCTTCCTTTAAACACAGTGAAACAGAATCATGGGTCATATACCTGCAAGGATGAGGGTTAGACTTCACATAGTAATGTGACATCTGGGTGCTCGCCAGGGCAGCAGCCGGGCACTACTGTGCTTTCCATGAGAAAATGCACACCAGATCATCTAAAATACTCCACTATATCAGTCTCTTCCAGAGGACACAGATTACTCTTTTCAGTGTCCTTCTAGACTATGCAACTGGTTAGAGATCTTACCACTGACCCACATGATCTGAAAGTCTTTAATACAGTGGACATAAACGTCAGAGCACCACTGTCTCAATGTAGGTTTGATGCAAAAACTAGAAGTTCATTTCCGTGGATGTGTACCAGGTTCTAAAGAGCTTGGCTTCCTGAGGGTTCTCTTATTTGGGACTTGTTGTTTGGGGAACTGCACTTGTAGTGAAATTTACAGATTAAAATTTGGATTGAAATTTTGGATCCCTCACAAATTTCTCTGCAGGCTTGGTAAAAATTGTTTCATCTCGTGTACTTCAATTCCCTACTCTAAGTGGGGAGATTCTAGGTAGCCATGGAAGTTAAATGAGTTAATATGGGTAAAGTATTAAGGTGAGATGTATGGTTCCTACTAGCCCATATGGAGCTTTTGAGCTAAGAGGGGTAGCGAGATAAGGACATCACTGCCCAGCACACAGCTCTCTCCAGGACACTGGGGGGTGTAGGTGGGGCCCAAAAGGAGCTGGACTGGATTTGTATTGCTAGGTTATACACCATCACCCTTTGCTCCTGGAAGCCTTGCTGGAAGAGTAGCAGGCACATAGCTACTGAATAATAAATATTCATTAGAGCTGTGATTGTTATTCCTGCTACTACATGAATTATTAGTCCTTGGTTATACCAATTAAAGATGTTTATATCATGGTAGGTAGACAGCTGACCTTTGAACAATATGAGCTTTAACTACTGGGGTCACTTACAGGAGGGTTTTTATTCAATATATGCAGTTGGCTTTCCATTTCCCCCATCTGTGGGTTTCAGAATTCAGGGCTTCAACCATCTATCTGGACTGGCTGAACATGTGAATATAGGAACCTCCAATTAAAAGGCACTTGAACATGCTCAGAGTTTGGTTTGGGAGGAGGAGGTGGACCTAAACCATTTCCCTGTGGATAACAAAGAGATGCATACTTCAGACTTGATGAGTCAAAAATTACATGCAGTTTTCCCACTGAGCTGGAGCTGTAGTGTGTGGGATAATCCCAGGTTGTTCAAAGGTCAACTGTACTTACAAAGACAGGTAAGTATCAGCTTTCTTTTTATTGAAAGGCTCTTTCTTAGGAAATTACAACACATATTAAATTTAATCAGTCTAAAGACTTCTCGGTGATGTCTTCACCCCATAGTCACTTAGTCCAAAAGCTACCCTATCTCTATGCAGGGTAAATAGGTGGTGTCTGCTTCCCTGTCAGGGCACAGCAGCAAGGTTCCCCCACCAACCCCTAAGGGAACAAAAAAGGGATGGGGTGAACTGGGAAGGGGTGGGAGGTCCTGGAGACATAGGCACACTGAGCAGCAGAGAGCAGGACGCCTGGGCAGAATGGGCCAAAGAACTGTCTATCTGCAAGACATCCTGCCTTCTGCTCTAGCATGGAGTGGGGGCCAGCATCTCAGCCCTTCTGGTAGGGGTTTGGAGGCCCCTTGGGAGGACTGGGGCCAGAAACCTGTAACTTTATGCTCAGTAAAGGTGCTGAGCTTGTTTGGGCTCATCAGCACAAGCTCCCTCCCTGCTTCCATCCAGTGTCCATGCCTGTGGGCAGACTGGCTTTGGCCACACTGGTCCTTATAGTTGGTGGCTCACTACAGGATAGGAGCCTTGGAGCCGGCCAGCACCCCTTCCTGTCTGAGTTCTGCCCATCCCCAGATCCCAACAACTCACCCAGCGATAGGCTGCCCTTGCTGCTTGCAGAGAAGCCACTCTCCTTCACCACAGGCACCAGGTAACTGGCATGCAGCTCCTCAGGTTTCAAGGGTGTATTCTGGAGTCCGCCCAAAACCAAGACCAAAGGCTGATTGGCAGTGCTAATGGCAGGGGTGGGGCCCTTGTTGGCTGACACAAAACTTGAACTTCCATGCAGATTTTTTTTTTTTTCTCAGGTGGCCATATTTGAAAGCCTGGTAAGGAAGACTGGGCATTCCTGAGCAGGGATTAGAAGCCAAATAATCACCCAGGAAACTTTAAAAATTCCAGTACTGACACAGATTATTGCAATAGAATCAAGAGCCAAGAAATAAACCCACACCTATATGGGTAAGTTAATCTATTACAAAGTAGTTGAAATCATGCAGTGGGATAAGGACAGCCTCTGCAATTAATGGTGAGGGGAAAACTCAACAGTTGCAAGTAAACAAATCAAATGAGACAAGGTTCTCATGCCACGACCTGGAGTCAACTCAAAGTGGGTAAAATACATGGATATAAGATGTGGGACCATAAAATACATGGGGGAAATAAAAAAAACATAGGCAATACATATCATGACATAAGTGATGCTTTAGGGGTTTGTCACCAATAACAAGGGAAACAAAAGAGAATATACACCTGGGCTCTTCCAAACAAAAAAGCTTTTAGACGGGCAAAGAAATCATAATTAAAAGAAAAATACACCCTACCGAATGGGAGAAAATATTTGCACACAATATATCTGACAAGGGACTGTTATAAAATATATAGAAAGGACTCATAAAACTATGAAAACAAAACAAATAATCCAATGGGGAAAAAATAAAAGACAGAAGAACTAAAACACCCCTCTCCAAAGAAGCCATACAAACAAGCACATGAAACAATGCTCACCATCATTTATCATCAGGGAAATGCATCAAGACCATAATTAGACACCATCAAATACCTGTGAGAATGGCTGGATTGAAAAGACCAGAAACAATAAGTGCTGGTGAAGATGTGGAGAAAAGGGAAGCTGGTGGGAATGCGGGCTGTTCCAGCCTTTGTGTGGAGGTATCTCAAAACATTAAACATTAATCATTCAACCTCATAGATCGACTCCTAGACACTTATCCAAAAATTTCAAAAATACTAGCTTGAAAGGAAATTGCACTCCCACTATTTACTATAGTAAATAAATTAAATTACAGAAATAAGTGGCCCAAAACAGATGAGTGGATCAAGAAGATGTGGTGTATATACACGATGGAATACTACTCAGTGATTAACAAAGATAAACTCATGCCATTTGAAACAATATGGATGGAACCTGGAGGGATAATACTAAGTGAAAGAAATCAAAAAGAGAAAGAATAAACATCAGATGGTGTCAATAATAGTGAAATATGGAGTAACTAAATTGAGTCAGATAAAGATAAGCTTGAAAACTAATCTTTGTAAACAGACTATAGACCTGAAGCATCTAGAAGGGACAGAGGGTAGAACAAGGGTAAGAACAAAGAGGGAAGGAAGCACAGTGGTCCATGGTGGGTGGACTATGAGTGATCTGGTATACTATGGTGGTAATTCCTGATGAGAGTATCATAATATTAAATCAATTAAAATGTATAAATCAGGCCTTCCCTGGTGGCACAATGGGTAAGGATGCAGCACTGCAAGCTAGTTGCAGCTGCGTCAGTGCAAGTACGAGTCTTGGCCCTTGAGGTGATCCACTTGGCTCGGCAGACGAGTCTTGGCCCTTGAGGTGATCCACTTGGCTCGGCAGACTTCCTGACCCGCCCACTGCTCCTTTCAGCAGTGTACTTTGTCAGTCGGCCTGTTCTGCTCCCCATTCTGTCACTGGTGAGTCCTCTCACCGCCTCTGCACCTCTGCTTGTATCCCAGTTCTGTATGCATAAATACATAAATAAATAGTATTTTAAAAAGTATAAATTATTTGATTAGAATCATTTCAGACACCTAGGCTGCATCCTGAATTATTAATAAGACTACCTGTGTTGAAAGTGGTTCTAGCATATAACAAGTTCCTCCAGTATTGCCAAAGCACACTGTAGAGCCAGCAAGACACAGGGCAGATTCTTTGTGACCCAGGCAGATGGATTAAGAGGAGCTCTGAGGCCCTTGGTGGCTTTTTTCAGGCTTTTAATATTCTCACTACACCATTTGTAGTGAGGCAACCGGGTACAGGACAGGCAGGAGCTGGGTGTCCAGGTAGCTGGCAAGCCTCCCAGGCCTGTGGGAATCTTCACTCTTTCTGGGCTCTCTGGTATTTTCTTGTGGTGTCTCTGTTGCTCTCTACTGAACGCCACATGGTTCTCTGCTGCCATTATTTATTTGTGCAAACAGAACTGGGGTACAAGCCAGAGGTTCAGGGGTGGTGAGAGGATTCACCATAATCAGAGTGGGAAGCAGAACAGGCCGACTGACGAAGAACACTGCTGAGGGGAGCAGCGGCGGGTCAGGAGAGGTCGGGTCAGGAGAGGTCTGCCACGCCATATGGTCATCTCCAGGGCAGGCGGGATCGAACTCATGCTGAAGTGGCTTCTTAGCGCTGTGCTTTAACCCGCTGCGTGACCAGCGAGGGCTTGCTCTCTACTTTTTGCTGTCGCCGATACATGCTCAGCCTAGCGGCCCAGGTGCGCCCATTCGCACATGCGCACACAGCATGCCAGGTGCTGCCATCAGGCAGGAGAGTAAGACTGCAGCTGTCAATCATAGATGCTAATGGCAAAAGGAGGAAAACCTGATAACTTCCATTTACCCTCCACACAAGGTTGCTTACCCTTTGGTTAGAGAACGGAGAGGAGGCAGATGCAGTTTTTCTTTCCTGTGTGTGTGTGTTTGTGTCTGCAGGCTGGGGTAAAACTGGTTTTAGGAGAAGAGAAGAGGGGTGATCAGATCTTGTTCTGGGAAGTACAGGATCCAGATAAGCAGTTTTCTAGCTGCTCTGATTCCTCCGCATGAAGTCAAGGTCACCCGTTTCCCTGGCTGTTTGGCAGTAAAGAGTTGGGCCTGAAAGAACTGCGGGAGGTGGGTGGGGAGCTGGCAAGAGGCCAGGAGATGTGGGCGTAGGAAAAGTTTGCTCTAACAAGATGCGGTTGTGAAAAAACAGAATTGGCTAATTCTGCACTCTGATCCAATCAGTATTTACAGAACATTTCTGTGTACAGATATCCAGAGGATCAGCAATGACAGATCTTAGAAAGATACAAATCATTTCATAGCATCAACGAATCATCTAATGTAAGCATGTCGCCACTGCCATGCTTGTAATAAAGGGTGAGCCTTATATGTGCAGAAATGACAAAAATTACGGGGTGTTGCAATAAAAGGGGGAGTTAGGGAAAGGTTGCCTTTGGAATTTAAGAGGAGGAATCAGGGTAGAGGAAGGCAGGTGCAAGTGGAAACGCACAGAGCAGAGCAAGGTTCATCAATCTGCATTTGGGACAGACCTGGGGAGGTGAGGAAGAGCACGCTTGTTCAAGAAGGAACAGGTAAGTTGTATATGCCTGGAAAAGAAGGTGCTCCTTATAGCCTTGAATTCATTTCAGCACTTGGTCAATTCCTTGTGTTTGGTAGGCAGTGGTGAGCTGTGTTGGGACAGAAGGTGAATGGATCAGGGGTGTGTGCATTGCTTTCACATGTGCTTGCTTCAGCGCCCTGCACATGACTTCTGGAACTGCAGAGTTCTTAGAAGGACAGGGAGATGTGGCCATGTGCCCTGGGGTACAGAGAAGAGGGGTACCTAACCAGCCTGGATGAGAAGAAGCAGGTTGGCTGGGAGGGATTTCAGAGACAGGCTGGGGGTGGACAACACCTAGGAGAGTCCTGGGTGCACTAAGGTGACGGCTCTAAGGACATATAGTCGCTTAAAAGAGTCCAAAAGCCTGGGTGTTGGGAAGTACCTAGTGCATTTGAAAACATATGTAACTATCATGCTTAGTCTGAGCAGAATCTGAGCTCTTACTCTCCTTTCTGATCAGAAGTTCTGAGTGGTCCTTGAGAAATCTCAAGCATTGTTAGAAATCTCACTGGGCCGCTGCTCCGCTCAGCAGTGTACTTTGTTGATCTGCCTATTCTGCTCCCCACTCTGTCTCTGGTGAATCCTCTCACTGCCCCTGCACCTCTGGCCTGTACCCCAGCTCTGTATGCACACATAAATAAATAAACTTTTTTAAAAAAGAAATCTCACTATAGACAAGCTATTTACAGCAGTGGTGCTTCATAGATAATGCGCTTAAAGGAGCTAGAGACTCTGCTGTTTGAAGCAGTCCTCACGTTGACTTGATGTGAGGGAAATTCAGTGGATTACACATAATTAAGAAAGCTTCAAGTGTACTTCTGAAAGGGCCTTTTTGGCACAGTCTAGGAATAGAAAATGTAGAAAGTGATGAACATATGAAACATATGAAACAATGAACATATGAAAAACTGGGTTAACATCATTCTTAGGGAGAAAAATACACATTAAGCATTCATTGCTGTCCAAGTTGATAAATAATAATAATAAAAAGGAGGCCCTCCCTGTTGGTGCAATTGATTACAGCACTATGAAGCTATCCACAGCTACTACAGCACAAATTGGATCCCTGGCCAGGGAGGTGACCCACATGGTGACCACAGACCTCTCCTGACCCGCCTGCTGCTCCCCTCAGCAGTGTACTTTGTTGATCTCTGCCTGTTCTGCTCCTCTCACTGCCCCTGCACTTCTGACCTGTACCCCAGTTTTGTATGCATAAATAAATAACTATTTAAAAATTATAAAAAAGGAGAATGTCTTTTTATGGGGGTGGTATAAATTATGCATTTCTAGAGAGCAAGTAGGTGTCAAGTTAGAAAGTTATATATCCTCCCATCCAATTCCACCTGTGGGATTTTTATTTATTTATTTATTTATTCATATAGAACTGGGGTACAGGCCAGAGATGCAGAGAGTGAGAGGATTCCCCAGAGACAGAGTGGGGAGCAGAACAGGCAGATCAATGAAGTACACTGCTGAGGGGAGCAGCAGGTGAGTCAGGAGAGGTCTGACACACCATGTGGTCTCCTCCGGGGCAGGCGGGAATCGAACTCATGCGGAAGTGGCTTTAGTCTCTCAGTGCTGTGCTTTAACCCGCTGCGCCACCAGGGAGGGCCACCACCTGTGGGATTTTATCTACAGAATAATCAGGTATTTTTTAAGGACTCCTTCAGGACAACTGGGCCTCTGAGGGTCATGATTTAGAGAAGACACTTTTTATTGTATTGAATCATGGGAAACTATTACCTTCTGGAAATAAGTATGCTAATAAAAATGAATTGATTATTATATAAATAAATATGTGTAGATGGAGTACTCCAGAAAATTTTTCATGAGATTACATTTTTCAAGGGTACAGAAAAATGCCCTTCATGAGTTTCAAAACCACACAAGACTACATATGATCTGATACTGATTTTCTATAAAAATTTTATTTCTTTGCATCAGATACACTCAAGTGAATTCACAAACTTTATTATTGAATAGTGGAATTTTGGCTCACTTTTATCAGCACACAGATACATAGATATTTCCATTCAAAAGTGCAGAATGAATTTATGCACTTTTTTCTTCTGAACTTTCACTGAAATAGGGAAAAAAAAAAAAGACTGTCAATGAAGACTGAGTGAAGTTTGTTAAGAAGATGGATCCCATTCCCTAAAACTGGAGCAAGAGATACCTTGAGCTAAAACACACCCAATGGAAGGAACTACAGAAATGAGTCATTCTTATTAAGAGAAACCCTGAGTAACTCCAAATCAGTCAGTACAGTGGAAATAGGATTTGGTACTTCTAGGTGGGTATATTGTTATAAAAACAAAGCTGTGAAAGTATTAAAAATTAAAAGAAAATTATTTTGTGATTTGTGACTTGGTAAGGGAAACCTCTCCTACCCCCAGAAATCAATTGTTAACTTCACTATATAAAAATTGTGAAGTTCTTTTTTTTTTTTTTGTATTAGCAGCATTAAATTACCTTCATGAACGAGGGATAATTTATAGAGATTTGAAATTGGACAATTTATTGCTGGACTCTGAAGGACACATTAAACTTACTGACTACGGCATGTGTAAAGAAGGATTACGGCCAGGAGATACAACCAGCACTTTCTGTGGTACTCCCAATTACATTGCTCCAGAAATTTTAAAAGAAGACTATGGTTTCAGTGTTCTGGTGGGCTCTTGGAGTACTAATGTTTGAGATGATGGCAGGAAGCTCTCCATTTGATATTGTTGGGATCTCTGATAACCCTGATCAAAACACAGAGGATTATCTCTTCCAAGTTATTTTGGAAAAACAAATTCACATACCACGTTCTCTTGTCTGTAAAAGCTGCAAGTGTCCTGAAGAGTTTCCTCACCAAGGACCCAAAGGAGCGGTTGGGTTGTCATCCTCAAACAGGATTTGCTGATATTCAGGGACGCCCATTTTTCCAAAATGTTGATTGGGATGTGATGGAGCAAAAGCCCCATGTGAATAACTTTTCCATGTGAATAACTTTTCACATGAATTTTATTTATATTCTTAAAAGCATGTTGCCATATACTGATTTTTTTCTCTTTCTTTTTTTTAATTTATTTTTTCATTATTCTTCATTTTGTGCATTTTTTCAACTCAGTTGTAACCCCCATGGACTTCCCACCACCAATTCATCCATGTGCCATAACCATAGTCATGTGTATTCGTCCCACTCCACCCCAGTTTTGATCCTATTTCCCTATTTTTTATTTTTTTTCATTCCAATTGCTTGTTAAAAAATTGTAAACTTCTATACAGAAAAAAAAAAAAAAGCCTAGGCCAAGTGATGTGCAATAGGTGAGGAGAAAATATTTTCACTTGAAGAACTGAAAATTGTTAATTTGCCATTGATGATAGTATTTCTATATAATCAGTCTGAGTCAGGGAATAGAAAGAAATGGGTAAAGAAATGTACAAGCAGGGCCCTCCCTGGTGGTGCATGGGATTAAGGTGTAGCATTATGAAGCTGTCAGCAGCCACTGCATCATGAGTTCTATCCCTGGCGAGGGAGGTGACCTGCATGGTGCAGCTGACCATCCTGGCCCACCTGACCCTCCTGCCCCATCCGCTGCTACCTTTGGAACTCTATTTCAGTTAATCCACCTGTTCTGTTCCCCATTCTGTCTCTGGTGAATTATCTCAAAACCCCCCTCCACCCCCACACTCTGACCTGTGTCCCAGTTCTTGTATGCATAAGTAAATAAATCTTTAAAATATGATATACACAGGCAAATAAGTTCAAATAATGAAACCATCTGAAAAGATGATAAATTTCATTGGCATTCAGGAAAATGCAAGTTGAAAAGCAATGTATTTCTTTAAAAATACATCCATCTGAGCATATTAAAAATTTATATAAAAATCCAGTATTGTTGAGTGTAAAGGATCATAGACTTTCTCCTGCATTGTGTATGGGAGTTGTGTTCTAGGTGGAAGTTAATTGGGTAGTAGCTATTGGGCCTTTGCTATTTATGCACAGATTACATATTCCTGTAACTTCTAGATGTGAAAGCCAATCACATAGGTATATGTGAGCTATCTCTGCAGAAAGAATTCTCATTGAAGCTTGTTTGCTATGGAAAAAGATTGAAAAATTACTTGCACACATTTCTTAATCATGGTGTGATCATAGAATGGAATTCTGTGAATCTGACAAAAAATGAAGGTGTTAAGTAAACCTCCCCCCCAAAAAAAAACAAAGCTGCAGCATTATTCTGTAGCTTATAAACTAAGACTATACTGCGAATGTGTGCTTTTGCATGTAGTCCAGATGGAAATACATAGAAGAATGGATATGTATAATACAGATGGAAATACGTAAAAGAAAACACACATCAAACTGTTCATGGTGGTTCCCTCTACAGGCAAAGAGGAATAGTGATAGCCCTGAACAAATGCTTCCTGTATTTATATATGTTTCTGTATGATTAGACTTACTATAATAGCTTATGATATTAAAACCAAAAAAGTGATTAAAATATACAAGCTTCACGTTTAGTAAAGACTCAATCGAAGAGCATTCTGTCTTTTGGAATTACTTGCAAAATAGCAGCCATCTTGTCACTGGATGATATATTCACAATATCTGAGTTTTACCAAGATGTGTTATTTTGTGATGCCATCTTGGTTTTGGTTGAAAGAAATTATAAAATCCTCAGAGAAGAACAGTGTTGCTTGAGAGGTCGATTTGTTTGTTCCATGACAAGAGGAAAGTAGGGTTAGTACCGACAGAAGCTGGAAACACCATATGACTCACGCGAAAGAGCAAGAATACACATGAACAATTAATCTAAGAGTTGGAGGCAGGGATGTTTCTGTTGCCACCTCACAGGGGAAGGTAACCACATACCAAAGAAACACAAAAGTTTCAGAAAGCTGGGCCCTCACTGGTGGCACAATGGGTTAAAGCACAGCACTATGAAGCTATTCGCAGCCACTGCAGCATGAGCTTGATCCCTGGCCAGGGAGCTTTCCCACATGGTGCATCATACTTCTCCTGACCCCACTAGCTGCTCCCCTCAGTAGTATATTTCAGTCAGTCTGCCTGTTCTGCTCCTTACTGTGTCTCTGGTGAATCCCCTCACCCTCTGCACTTCTGGCCTGTACCCCAGTTCTTGTATGCATAAATAGATAGATAGATAGATAAAGGTTTAGAAAGCTGAGTCACAGAGAGTGTGACAGGATGGGACATGTGACTGGAAATTCTCAGCATGACTGTAGTTTCTCACAGAGCTGTTTACACAGTCTTTCACTAAAAACAAACAAACGAACAACAAAAGGATTTATTGTTAGTTTTTGCTCCTTTGGATGTTCCAAGATATTGTCATGCCCAACAAACATTCCCCTGCCCCTGTGAGTAATAGTTGGGGTGTCTTGGCAATGGATTTAAGTAGACTTCACTTGGTCTTCATGCCAAGGTTACTTAAGTAACATTAGAAACCAGTTCAGGCACAGTCCATGTCTCACAGCCCAGATAAGCTTGTTTCTTTTTTGCTTTAGCTTTGTTTCCTTTGATTTCTCTTTGATTCTTCCTCTCTGGTCAGTAGAATTAATACTAGTGAAGTGGCTATATGATCACCATGAGGAGTGAGATAGGCAATATCTCCATTCTCTCTCTCCAGATAGCTTTATTGAGATATAATTTACATGTTATACTCTCTACCCATATTAAGTTTACAGTTTGGGTTTTGTAAGCTTACATAGTTGTGCAGTAGTGTATTACCACATTCCTGTATTAGAACATTTCCATCATCCCAGTAAGTTCAGCTGGGAGCATTTTTTTTTTTTTTAAAGATTTATTGATTTGTGCATACAGAACTGGGGTACAGGCCAGAGGCTCAGGGGCGGCGAGAGGCTTCACCAGAGACGAGGAGCAGAACAGGCAGGTGGACGAAGTACACTGCTGAGGGGAGCAGCGGGCGGGTCAGGAGAGGTCTGCCACGCCATGTGGTCACCTCTGGGGCAGGCGGGAATCGAACTCATGCGGAAGCGGCTTTAGATTCTCAGTGCAGTGCTTTAACGCGCTGCGCCACCAGGGAGGGCCAGGGGAGCATTTTTAACCAACTATTTGGCTTAGATTTATTGGGAAATGGAGGTAACACAGAGGGTATAAATTCTCACACTGTCTCTGCTCCATGCTTCCATCTCCAGTTTTGTCCTCCGGCAGTGTAGCATTTCTGGGATTTTGGCTGCATGTTAACATTTCCAAGTTTACCTTATTTGATTTTACAAGCCTCATTCTTTTGTCTATTCTCCCAAGTATATGAACTCCTAGGATAGACAAATACTCCCCCAAATACATTTACTTCTTGATAAATACCCTCATCAGATAAATTTAACTCTTAGGATTTTTTGTTCTTATTTTCTAGGGCCAGGATCTTTTTTCCTTTTCCAAATGTTTTGCCAGTTATTTTAAGATTATTATTATTTTTTTTCTTTTTAAATACAGTATCTTTAGGTCTATTTTGGAAGACTTTTTCTGGACTAGTCATTCCTATAACCAGAAAAGGAAGTCATCATATTTACCCTTACAACTTTTCTTTTTTTGCTTTTTAAATAATTAAAATATGCCTGTAGTCTTCAAGGCGGATGTATGTGAAAACTTTCAATGAGGCATGCAGAAGACGGTGATTTTAGGGAAATTCATTTCTAAATCTTAAAAAAAAAAATTAGAGACAACATTGGTTTGCCACACTTATGTAATTCAGGGCTTTGGCTCACCCCTCTTCAGGTGCATGTCCCCCCATTACACCTACCATCAAGACACCCATATTTCTCCACCATAGTCCACTGGGCCCCTTTCCCACTTTGTTCTCCCCACACTCACTCCACGTCATAGTCGTCTCAATTCAACAGTCAGATTTTAAGATTTTTTTGGTTTGGTTTTGTCTGACCCTTTCTTTGTTTTTCTATATTCCACATATAAGTATTTGTCTTTCTCCTTCTGGCTTAATTTATTTAGCATAACCCCTTCCAGCTCCATCCATATTGCTGTAAATGGCATGAGATTATTATTACTATTGTTTTTGGTTGCTGAGTAGTTTTCTGGTGTGCATATATTTTCCACATCTTGATACATTCATCTGTTTTGGGTCCATAGCTTAGATATTGTAAATAGTGTTGCAATGCATACAGAAGTTTATACATCCCTTAGAATTAATGGATGATATCTAAGGTAGATACCTAAGGAGTGGACTTGCTGGATCATATGGTGGATCTATTTTTAATATTTTGCGAAACCTCCATACTGCTTTTCTGGGTCAGCTGATCTTCCTACCAACAATGTAGGAAGATTCTGTTTTCTTTCCATCCTCACCAGGATTTGTTATTTTTAATCATATTGACATGGGTCATTGTCATAGAGGTAAGATGTTATCTCATTGTGGCTTTGATTTGCATTTCCCTGATTATAAGTGATTTTAAACAATTTTTTTATGTGCCTGTTGGTCATCGGTCTGTCTTCTTTGGAGAAGTGTTTAAGTTTTTTCCCCATTTTTTGATTAGGTTGTTTTCTTTTTGTTTAGTTGTATGCATTCTTTGTATATCTTTGATACATGCAAGATATTTTTTTGAAAGAGAAAGTTTATATTACATTCAAATACATCACTGCTTGTGTCATTTTATTAATTAGGTGTAAAGATAAGTTTATTTCTCAACCACTAGTGTTTAGAAGTCTTAATGTAGTTAAAAAAAAGCTAGGCATTCCTCAACAGGTCAAGATGCAACAAACACAATTAATTATAAATTTATTTTTTGGACTAAGGAGATTCAGTCTCACTCAGGTTCTTCATATGATCATCCAACTTCAGCAGAAAGTAGGAACACAAATATGCCTTAATTTTGCCAGTATATGTTATTTTTCTTAGTTACAAAATTAATATGCATCTTTAAATTTGATGTTGAAAATAATAAGCCTGCATACACTATTTGTAATTAGCCTTTTTCTAAAAGTATCATGCATTGTCTATTTGGAAATTTATTTATTAGTTATAGATACATTATATTTGCTGATTTCACGGGAAATGCTGTGATGTTCTTATTTACCAAAGTAGAAAATGACAGGAAAAAATTATTTACATAATTTGAATTCCTAGAAAAATAATCAGTTTTCAAACCATATCCTGGAAATGAGGTCAGCACTTTTGAAAACTCAATAATCCTTGGTAGATCAGAACAATTTAAGAAGCAGGAATTTCAAAGAGTCTATGCTCATATCATTTTCTTATTACATTTGGCTCCAGTTACAGGTGTTTCCTCTCAGAATCAGTCTGATCTTTCTTTGTTTTCTGGATGTCTCCCTATAAAGTTAGCCATAAACGTCTCCATTCCAAGATATTTAGCTAAGGCAAGATTCATTTTTGGAGAAATAATTCTAGAGAAAAACAGAGAAAAAAGTTATAACTTTTAAGAGTGTTCAAAGATATTTCTTTTCATAGATCACTTTTGAATTACTTACAGTAAGAGAGGTTGTATTTTATGCCATGCACCTTTGACTAGGTGAAATTTATGATCAAAGAAACAATATTGTCACATTTGCTGTGCACTGTGCAAGTCCAGGAATCTTTGAAATTCCTACTGCCCAGTTTATTTAAGTACTATCCTCACTCACTTTTGTGGCAAGACTATGCTCCTTTATTTACTGGACTAACAAATGGTAGCAAAAACTAGAAAGAAAATCAGAATAATTAAAGCAGATTTTGGGGGTAACTTCCAGGCACCAGTTTTAAATGTTTCTCAGGTGATTCCATTGTATACCCAGAACCATTGCTTTCATTTCTTGGAGATAAATAAACTGGACTTTCCTTCAGCTTAATTCTATATAGATCAGAGCAGTTCAGTTCAACTTAACACAACCCAACAATCATCCAATCACATGCTTTATCTGTGTCCTATACTATACTAAGCCCTGAACATGGAGCAGGAAACATTTTCAAAAAATATGCCTTGTTCTCATGGGGTGACATATCTATTGTATCTAAGCCTCAGATCTATAAATGTGATAAAATGCATGCAAAGCTATCACACAGAGTGGTTTGTGCAGGACACATAGTGAATGTTAAATGTAGTTCTGTAGAAGACAGTAGGCCTGGGCTACAGCCATCTGCAAATACTTCGGAATTCAGTATGACATCCTGTGAAGTTACAGGTGCTCACAAAATAAAATGAGGAACTTTTGAAATATCTTTACTATATTTTCTGGCAACATGCTCTGGGCTTTTTTGTCCTCTATATTCAAAATAAAATTCTACATTAGCTGAACTCAAAGAATTAACCAAAAGAGGTGGGGTGGGGGTCAGTGGAAGGGTACTATTTGTTCCTGTTGAAGTAAATTTTACTTGCAAGGCCAAATGGTTTCTAGATTTTCTCAGTATCTGGAGTAACCAAGTAGATACAATCAGCAAAATTGCAATAAATGGTCCTTACATGATTAGAGTTTTTCGTTTTGTCTTAAAAAAATATGACCCAACAGGTTAGGATGCAGCACTGAAAGTTAGCTACAGTCGCTTCAGTGTGAGTTCCATCCTGGCAGACCTCTCCAGACCGACCCACTGCTCCCTTCAGCAGTGTACTTTGTTGATCTGTCTGTTCTGCTCCCCACTCTGTCTCTGGTGTATCTTCTTACCACCTCTGCATCTCTGACTTGTACCCCAGTTCTGTATGCATAAATAAACAAATCTTTAAAAAAATTATGAAGTTGTTTTTTAGGCAAGAGGCAGCAGTCTGATTGATAGAGAACTTATTAACTTACTCTTTAAGGATCAATGCAAAATTAACAAATTTTGGTATTACTATAAAAACTTCATCTTTCAAAATTCCATTTACAATAGTTTGGGCCACATAATTCTGATCCAGTACAGGCAGCAGAAGAGGGTACCTGGAATAAAAATTATAATAAAAATTATATTAAAAGGGTAGTATTTATTGTTTTCATGAACTCTAGCTATTAAATTTCAGAGTCATAATATACAGCTGTAAATATTCAAACAAAATGTAAATATTAGGAAATGCCTCATGTTTTCTTTCATAATCAAAATTGGGCCCAGTGCCAATACATTTAATATCCTACAGTCAACTCCCTGTCTAAATGGATTTACTGCTATGTGATGATCTGGACATATGGGAGGAATTACTTTTAGATTTCTTTATATTTAGTTTCTTTCTCTTCCACTGAAAACATCAAATAATTGTATATGATGAAAAAACAAAAATGCAAAAATTATTTTAGCAACAAAATAATTGTCATGGGTCTTTATTTTAGCCAGATTGTTTTTACAACACTGAGCAAGGATTAAGTGCTTGTGAAGTCAATAGGAATTCAAACAGTATGGACTCACCAGTTCACAAAAGTATTAGCATTGTATATTTTTATATTACACTTCACTGTTACTTGAACTGTAATCCCTCAAAATATTCTATTTGTCTTAGTTTATTATAGGAATTTGATCAATTTTTTTATAATGGAATGTTGGCAATAAGTCTTGTATTTTATTCTTCCAGAAGTTTCTTAAAACTGTAGCTTAATGGCCCTCCCTGGTGGTGCAGTGGGTTAAAGCACAACACAAAGAAGCTTAAGCCACTTCTTCATGAGTTCGATCCCCGCCTGCTCCGGAGGAGATCCACATGGCGTGGCAGATCTCTCCTGACCCGCCCGCTGCTCCCCTCAGCAGTGTACTTCGTTGCTCTGCCTGTTCTGCTCCCCACTCTGTCTCTGGTGAATCCTCTCACCCTCCCTATCTCTGGCCTGTACCCCAGTTCTGTACAAATAAATAAATAAATCTTTAAAAAAAAAACCTGTAGCTTAAATGATTCTGGATTTATGAAAAGATAATTTTCCAAAGAAAATATACCAATGGTGTAACAGTTACATGAAAAGGTAAACATCACTAATAATTGGGGAAATGCAAAACTAAAACCACCTGCTAGAATAACTAACAAAAAAAAAAAAAAGATAAGTGCTGAGGAGGAACTGGAGAAATCTTGGTCCACTTTTGATAGGAAGGTAATTGTTATACCCAGTATGGAAAACCATAAAGTGGTTCTTTAGCAATTAAAAATAGAACTACCACATGATTCAGCAACCCCACTTCTGGGTATATATTAAAAAAAAAATGAAATCAGGATCTCATATTATACTCCCTTGTCTGTTGTAGTAGAATTCACAATGGTCAAGATGTGGAAACAGTCTAAGCATGTTTTTAATTGATGAATGAAGAAAATGTGAAACAGATTTCTAATAACTAATAGATTAGATAAATTTCATACATTTAATCTATAATGTATTTATATAAATAAATACATATGCACATACAGAAACTGGAATACTAATTAGCTATGAAAAGAAAATCTTGTCACTTGTAACAACCATATAAGCCTTGAAGGCATTATGTTAACTGAAATGTCAGATAGAGAAGGACAGATAACGAATGGTATCACTTATATGTGGAACCTGAAAAGCTGGACTCAGTAGTAGTTCTCCAAAGGCTAAGATTTTTAAGATTTGGTTAATTTATGCATACAGAACTGGGGTACAGGCCAGAAGCAGTGAGAGGCTTCACCCCAGAGACAGAGTGGGGAGCAATAGGCAGATCAACAAGTACACTGCTGAGGGGAGCAGCGGGCGGGCCAGGAGAGGTCTTCCAGGCCATGTGGATCACCTCCGGGGCTGGGGATCGAACTCGCACTGAAGTAGCAGTGGCCACTGGGGATCGAACTCGCACTGAAGATTGCAGTGCTGCATCCTAACCCACTGTGCCACCAGGGAGGGCCCTCTAAATATACTTTTAATGAAGAATTAAATGAAACTAAAGTTGAGAATTATAATAAACAGGTATACAGGCCAGATGGTTTGCAATGATTCCTCCTGAAAAAAAAATTGCTTCAGTTTCTAACTTTAGATGACTTCACTCTATTTTGTTCACTGTGCTCTAGACACAGCTTTCCTTTCAGTTTCTTGAGTATGTCTAGTTCCTTGTAGTCCCAGGGGCTTTACTTGTGATATTTCAATACTCTTTCTATTTACTCTTTGCTAATTTGTATTTATCTTTTGAGTCAGTTTTAGTACACTTCCATTCTAAATCATGTACCTCTTACTCTCTCATATCACTTTAAAAAAAAAAGTCACATTATTATCATTGAGTCTTATGAAGATTGTTATTTTAATAATAATGTTAGAAACAAACAAGAAAATAATTTTTGGAGGAAATATATCTGACCTTAATAAAGACCATACATCGCAATCCCACAGTTAATATCATTAAAAAAATATTTTATTTATTTATGCTTGCAGGAGCCAAGCCAGAGGAGTGGTGAGGGTTGGTGAGAGGGTTCACCAGAGACAGATTGGGGAACAGAACAGGCAGATTAACCCAAATACACTGCTGAGAGGAACAGTGGGAAAGACAGGAGAGATCTGCTGTGCCATGTGGGTCACTTCCTTGACCAGGAATCAAACTCATGCTGAAGCAGCTGCAGATAGCTTTATAGTATTGTGCTTTAGCCCATTGCACAACCAAGAAGTGCACTAATATAATTGTTAATGTCAAGAGGTTAGAAGAGATTGCCAATTCATGTATAAATCAGCAAACGACTGGACTCCAGATTCGTTATCTCTCCACAGGAAGTGGAACTCCACTTCCAGGGAAAAATGCCCTCTACATGCTGCATAGGTTTTTGTGGACCTTTGGTTTAGGGAGTATATGTGGTTCTCCCATGAGAAATATTCTTTCCAATTTATCCTTTTTTGCTGTTTTGTTTTTTTTTTTCTGGGCAAACCATGTTTTGATTGGAATAATTGATTGTTTTGGTTTGAGACTGACATAGTTGGTGGTCCTAATAACTTCTCATGTTGCTGTACAATCAGGTATGGTGGGCCTCCCTGGTGGTGTAAAGGGTTAAAGCACAGCACTTCTATGAAGTTGTCTGTAGCCACTGCAGCACAAGTTCGATTCCCAGCCAGGATGGTGACCCATATGACACAACAGACCTGTTTTGTTTCTCTTGTTGCTCCCCTCATCAGTGCATTGCTGTCAATCTACCTGTTCTGTTCCCCACTCTGTCTCTGGTGAATCCTCTCCCCAACCCCACACCTCTGGCATATATTCCAGTTCTTGCATGTATAAGTAAATACATCTTAAAAAAAAAAAAATCAGGCCTCGTACCCAGAGATCTGCTCAAGCTTATTGCTTTCTCAATGACCTTGGGTCTCAGGGTCACTATTCTCCTGGGTTCGAGACCCCCTAGGTTGGTGTGATTTCTCCTGTGCTTATTTGGAAATTTTGCTGATTATTAAATTTGGGATATCACCCCTGGCTTACAACTATTCTTTCAGTGGTCTGGGTTATTGCAGTGAACTTACGTCAACTATGGGCAGATTCTTTGAAATTAGGTAGCTTTCATTAGAATAGTGCTGCTTTTCAATTCAATCCATTAGCGACAGCTTCTCCCAACCGTGTTGTGCTGTGTGTATGTGTGCTTGAAAATTACACTTAATCCATTTGTTCTGAGAAACATTCTATCTGGGGAGTTGTGCTGGTTTTCACTTGGAAGCAGGCTATTCCATTAGAAATTTGTGCATTTGGGTGAGTACTCAGATTAGCACTAATTTGATAAAGAAAGCTTGTTTCTTTATTGGAGATCAAACATTTTTTGGTAAAAAGTCAAGTTCACTCATCCTCTGATTTCCTTTTGGAGATAGGGTCACCTATAAAGATTCAGGGCTTTTGGGGAATTTCTGGGAGCAGTGGCAGCAATAACAACAACAACAACAACAATAATAAAAATAAAAAATGGGACTTCAGTCATTTAAGTGTTTTGGGAGTGTTTCTCCTTTAGATATTATACTAAAATACTCCTGTTCTTCCATGTACAGTTCTAAGTGGACTGAATTTACTAAAAGTAACTCAGAATTCCAGTGGTCACTAGGGACAACTTTTGAATACCCCACACTTGCTTTTCTCAAAAACATAGTGGACAGCTATGGCTTTCAATGTACTAAAACTGAGTGGAAAACCTATTTCAGTTGGTATCTGGAGGCCTTCAATTGCTACCAAGAGTCTAAAATTTCCTTTTGGTAAAGTAAAATTTGAATTAACAGAGGCAAACAAAAAAGATGAAAAATACTTCTGCAAGTCTTTTAACCTCCTTCTCCTCCCCTACTTTCCCTGAACTGCACTTGCAGCAACAACAGACAGGTACACAGGCCCTGTCTCTCATACCACTTCTGTCTTCATTTTCTAGGACACCTACCTCCATTCTGAGCCTCAGTCTACCCAGGCGATTTCTTTTTTGAACTATCCCCTTTAAAGACTTCTTTTTTGTGCTTTCTCTCAGAATTCATCCAAACTTATCCATTTCAACTTAAGCTTTCTGAAGATCAGAAAAATCTCAGATTGCCTAAGTTCCATGGACTAAAGAGCCATAATGACACAGTTTCCTAAGGAGATTGAGGACCTTCATAAGTTTGCAGAACATAGCTGGGTTTTTTTCTGAACTATACTCATCAACTCAAATGTCTGATCCCTCATAAAGATCTGAAAGAAACTTTGGTTATGACAACATCTCAATGGAATATTACTCAGCAGTAAAAAAGGATAAACTCATGCCTTTTGAGGCAACATGGATGGAGCTGGAAGGGATCATGCTTAGTGAAATAAGCCAGAAAGAAAAAGAAAAATACTGGATGGTTTCACTCATAGCAGGAGCATAAAGGATCAGGGAAAAACCAAAAAGAGAGACAAACAAAGGTAGTAGAGTAAAAAAATGAAAAAAAAAATGAACAACTATAGATCAGAGACATTTTAAGGGGGTGGAAGGGGAATGGGATCAGAACTTGGGTGGGAAGAGTGCACTGAGCTGTGGTGTTTGCACATGGGTGAATTGGCAGTGGGAAGCCCATGGGGTTTACAACTGAGATAAAACAAAATGCACAAAATGAAAATTATTTTATATATATATATATATATATATATATATAATGAGGACATCTTATGGGACACTGCTGATTCATATTTTAAAGGCAAAAAAAAAAAAAGGAAATTGTACTGGGTATGCAATATCAACACTCTTTGAGTTAATGGGAAGGGGTCTTTGCTTGTGGTATATACAGCCCAGCAAGTCACATTATGTGTGAATACAACACATAGGCCTGCCTCTAGCCAAAGACAAAGCTGGTTTGGAAAACATATATAGCCTTTGATCATGTACTTTCAAGAAGGTTCTTATATTTTAGCAAATAGCATCTGTTACACAGGAAGTCAGTAAATTCTTGAAGTGTTTCTTCACTTTTCACATTGCTTCCCTTTTTCTTCTTCTATCTTGCTTCTTTGTGTACTTGCATCATCATGTTCACTGATTTACTCTTCCATTTTATTCTGGTCCATATGTTTTTACAGTATTTTTCATTTTCTCTATTAATCTTTTTACATCCTGCATCTCCATTATTTGCTTATTTAGATTATCATGTTTGATCTTCTGTTGGCTGATTTCATTTTTCAGGACATTTATTTGCTTTCTAAGTTTTCTTGGCTGTCTGACATACTGTGTTATTTACATTTCTTTTTGATGGCCAGCTTAGATACTGTTATTTGATAGGAGAAATAGATTTTCTATTTCTTTGGGATTGGGTTCTGGACATTTGTTCTCTTAAGGACCTCCTAAGGACTCATGGGGCTGTGTATTTTGTTTCTCCATTCTTTGTTCTCAGGGCCCTGCTGCTGTGGATTGAACTTCTGCTGGGTGTGGCTCCACCACCCATACTGCCCTGGTGCGCTCACTGGTGAAGCCTAGGGGTCCCAGGTGCTGTTTGTGGCCTTTGGTAGCTTTCTCTGGGGAAGACCCTGTCTCCCAAAGTGTTGGTTCTAGATCTGGGGCCAAGGGTGTTCATCAGAGTTTGGTTGGGTGTTACTAGCTTTAGGAACCAGTTCTTGTTAGCTTTGTTTGGGGTGGATAAGACCTCCCCTTTGCAATACTCTTTACAACAGCTGAGCAATGGAAACATCTCAAGTGTCTAAATACAGGTGAAGTGGATCAGGAAGATGTGGTATATAAATAAAATGGAATACTATTCAGGCAGCAAAAAGATAACCTCTCCATTTGCAGCAACATGGATGGAACTTGAAGAGATAATGCTAAGCAAAATAAATCAGATACAGAGGGACAAATACTGAATAATTTCACTTATATGTGGAATATAGAAAAAAAAACAGCAACAAAGGGTCCGATAGCACCAAACTAACAATAGCCCAGAAAGCTTACTCTAGAACTGAGACTACCAGAGTGGGGAGGAGAAAAGCAAGAGCACTGTGGACTATGATGGTAGAAATGAAAGTTTGGTGGTAGGTGTGGAGGGAGGAGCACAATGGACTATGATGGTGGAAATGAGAGTTTTAGTGGTCGGTGTGATGAATTAACCATACCTGAAGGGGGAAATCATATAAACAATGTTTTAAACAAATGTTACCTTACTAACAAAGAAACAAAGAAAAATCAGAGAAATCTTTTGCATCCTATGTACAAATGACAAACTAGAAAAGAATGAAATAAAACATTCTCATTTATCTTCCATAAAAAAGAGTCAAACTTGCTAGAAATAAACTTAACAAAGGAGGGGAAGCATATATGCAATAAAAACTATAAAACATTGTTAAAAGAAAGAGATGAAGTCACACATACAAATGGAAAGATGTTTCCTGCTTAAAGGTTGGAGGAAATAACATTGTTAAAATGGCCACTTTAAATTATCTAAACTATTTGAACTTTAGATACTTTTTATCTAAATTATCTAATATAATATACAGACTCAATGAAATCTGTGTGGATTTCTACCTTCAGTTATATATGGCATTATAATAAAACTGTTACCTTAATGAGAGTAATATATTAAAAAAATTAAGATTATTTTTAATGCGGTGATGCTGAATTAATGCTTGGAGAGGACTTTGAACAACCTGCAATTTAGACAACATAGATTTAGTGAAGAACCCACAGATGGGCCCTCCCTGTGGCTCCATGGTTTAGGACTCAGCACTGCAAGCTGGCTGCAGCCATTTCAGTGCGAGTTCCATCCCTAGGCCCTGAGGTGATCCACATGGTGCCGCAGACCTCTCCTGACCTGCCTGCTGCTCCCCTCAGCAGTGTACTTTGCCAGTCGGCCTGTCCTGCTCCCCACTCTGTGTCTGGTGAAGCCTCTCACAGCCCCTGATCCTCTGGCTTGTACCCCAGTTCTGTATGAATAAATAAATAAATCTTTAAAAAAAAGAACCCACAGGTATTTCCAACTTTCACATGCCTTTCCTCTGAAGTGGGATATGAAACCTAGGAAAGGTTTTCCTAGCACAGGGAGACATGAGGACATTAAATCCAGAAGATACTTAATCATTGATTAGCCTTGATTTTAGAGAAAGATCTAGATCATTAAGGGGAAATGTGAAAAATAGTAGATAAATTTCTGTTTAAATATAGTTGGGAGGCTAAAAAGAGAAGGTCTAGGCTTGTATAAGTCAGCAAACTTCAGGACTCTGAAAAAATAATTCTTTGATTAATTTTCTTACATCATTGTTAATTTTTGGACATAATTTGATTTCTCCCCGTAGGTTCTCCTATCACCTCAGTTCCTTATGTTCTTCCCTTCCCTGTTTTGATCTCTCTTGCCTGCTCTATGCCTCAGGCTATGGTCAACTTGTACATTTTGCCTTTTTCCTAGCCCTTTGTTCATAAATAAAGCCACACATACCCACATAGATACACATACACACACATACATACACACAAATGAAGACACACACACATACAGACATACACATACACACATGTACATATATGATAGTTGTGGTCAACCAATCTATGACAAAAGAGCAAAGAATATTCACTAGAGCCAGGAAATTCCCCTCATAAATGATGCTGGAAAAATGGAGGAAAGACTTGAATGTAAAACTGGAGCTGTAAAATATATAGGCAAAAGACTCCATGACATACCTCAGAAACATCTTTGAGGACTCATCCCCAGAAATAAGGAAAACAAAACAAAAGAGAAACGGCTGGACTATGTCAAACTAAAAAGCTTCTGAACAGAAAAAGAGACAGTCACCAAAATGAAAAGACACCCCACTAATGTCTTGCATCTTTGACATGTCACCTCACTCCTGTGAAAGGAAGAAAGTCTGCCAGAGGCTGTGTAAGTTTTGGGGTACGTACCTTTGATTCAGGGAATTAACTGTGAATCTTAATATTTCTGTAACATGCACTTTCCAATAATTCCTTTCTGTAGTTTGTTTCTCAATAAATCTGTTTGTTTCAATAACTGAGTATGTTAGTTTGAGGTCAACACTGTACATATTTTAAAACTTTAAAATGAAAAGAGGATAATGAATATAGACTGAAAGATTATTATGAGAGCAAAGGCTATTTTAGGAGTTCACTTACTTGGTTACACAGCCCGCAAACATTCCAGTTCCAATGAAAAATGGGCAAACAATTGTGGTTTTAATGTTAGTTTTCTTTGTCAATGTTAATTCATAAAAGAGAGCCTCTGCCAATCCATAAGCCGCAAATTTGCTTGCACAATAATCTGAAACAAAGTGAGTGGCTATTAGAAATAGAATTTGAAAAGTTAATTCTAGGAATTGTTTAAATTTTGAAACTTCTTTTTCTTGCTCTAGCTTATCCTTGGGGACAAAGCATCCCTGCTGACATCATTTATGTGGTCAAACATTTTACTCACTAAATACCCAGCAAGATATTATTTCCACGTCTGTTAACCTAAGAAGATCAAGGAATAAGTAGGGATAGCCTTTTCTTTATTTTTTAAAAAGAAGAGAATATCTGCCCTACCATTATCACTTAAGATAAGGAAATGGAAAAGAATGTCAACATTTTACATATAGTGAAATGTACTGTTGAGTTTCCTTTGGTGTAGAAACAGTGCCCTGTATTTTGGAGGAGCGCAGATTTTTTTGGTGCTATGGGATGTGAACTACAAGGTACGTGGTGAAGTACTCACCCACCAGACCACTGGTCCCAATTTTCCCTGCCACACTTGAAATACAGACCAAGTGCCCACGGTTAGCTTTAAGCATGGCAGGCAGGAAGGACTTGTAAGTCTAGAAAATATAAAACAATTGTGTCAATATTTTATTCATTTTTTATTTCATTTGCTGAAAGAGTGATAGATTTAAAAATCTCTTTAGTAAATATTTAACACAATGTATTAAATTTGGTGACAGTATAGAATATTCACTAATATTGAATAATCACTCTTGGAAATTTTTTTTTTAAAGATTTATTTATTTGTGCATACAGAACTGGGGTACAGGCCAGAGGCTCAGGGGCGGTGAGAGGCTTCACCAGAGACAGAGTGGGGAGCAGAACAGGCAGATCTATGAAGTACACTGCTGAGGGGAGTAGCGGGCAGGTCAGGAGAGGTCTGTGGTCACCTCCAGGGCAGGCGGGGATCGAACTCATGCGGAAGTGGCTTTAGATTCTCAGTGCTGTGCTTTAACCCACTGCGCCACCAGGGAGGGCCACAAAGCCTGCTTTTTTTCTGATATGCTGAGATCCTCTATGAAGTTTTTAGCAATTTATATTAAATATTAATGATCTTCATCATCCTAAGTTTATCATAAATAAGATTTTCCTTCACTCCACTAGGTTGGCAGATTATGAAAACTAATCTCTGTGAGAAAAGGTGGATTTCAAGGCAAGGAAAACATATTCTGGTAATAAAGTGCTTTGAAAATGTCTACAATGATTAGATATATTCTTGCCTATTTTTGGTAAAATTCATTCACTCATTCTCAAGTAAGCTATTATTTCAGTGTTCTGTGTCACCATGCCATGAAATGTCCAAATTCGGTCACCTGTACTTTTTAGGAGGATTTTTCCATTCAGTCTTCCCCAAAATTGGTTCTTTTTTTCCCCACAAGATTTTTTTTCTTCAAGTGTGTCTGTATATTTGTTTTTTAGCTGAGATAGAAGCTGCTGCTAGTTTTCTCATTCTAAATGGAAACATTTTTCTTTTAGAGGAAATTGGCTAGGTATTTCAAATGTCTGTGTCAATGGAAGAATTTTTAAGGCTATCCTGTTGATAGAAAATTAATTTAACATAGAAACCCATCATCTTTCTCACTTTATAGGTATCTATTATCAAAGGCAAGAAAACAATACACATAAATGACTGGAGAGTAAGCTGTCAATATATACTAATGAAACATTTTGTAAGGCATTTTGTGAAACTTTTTTTAAAGATTTATTTATTTATTCACACAGAACTGGGGTACAAAGTCAGAGGTTCAGGAGCGGTGAAAGGATTCATCAGAGACAGAGTGGGGAGCAGAACAGGCAGACTGATGAAGTACACTGCTGAGGGGAGCAGCGGGCAAGACAGAAGAGGTCTGCTGCATTATGTGGATCACCTACTGGGTGGGGGATTGAACTCACATTGAATTGGTTGCAGCTAGCTTGCAGTACTGCGTCTTAACCTGTTGTGCCATCAGGGAGGGGCCACATTTATGTTTTTTAAAATATTTATTATTATTTTTAAAGATTTATTTATTCATGCTTACAGAACTCGGGTACAGGCCAAATTTGTGGTGGGTGAGATGATTCACCAGGGACAGAGTGGGGAATAGAACAGGCAGATTGACAAAGTACACTGCTGAGGGGAACAGCGGGTGGGTCAGAAGAGGTCTGCCATGCTATGTGGGTCAGCTCCCTGGCCGGGAATGGAACTCATGCTTCAGAGGCTTCTGAGAGCTTGTTGATGCAGTGCTTTAACTCATTGTGCTACCAGGGAGAGCCTGATTTATTAATTTTAACGTACAGAAGAACTAGGGTGTGGTCAGAAGTGTAGGGGATGAGAGGTCAGAGGTTTGGGGGGTGAGAGGATCCCCTAAGGACAAACTGCAGAACTGAACAGTTATTTACTGAAATGCACTACTGAGAGGATAAGCTGGTGAGGAGAGGTCTACTGCACCATTTGGGTCATTTCCCTGGCCAGGGATCGAACTTAGGTATCTCAGTGACATCTCTGAGACTTGACACTTACATCACTAGGGAGGACCCTATTTTTTGAAATATTTTTAACTGAGAACTCAGGAGAGAGTTTACTACATAATGAGATTTTTTGCTAAGGTCTATATAATAACAACTCTATCTTTTTTCCTGACTTAGATATAATGCAAAGTATTTGCATTGAATTTGCCAGAATTTGCTTGAATTTTATTTCATAGAATTTGCTATAAAACTTGATTTTTTTCCTTATGAAAAATCCTAACTTTTAAAATTTTTTTCACAATGGTTATGTGTCATATAAATTATAATTTCCAAAAAATAAAATCAGGGCATAAAATCAGGGTATTCATTTTAATTGGTTTATAACAAATGATGAATTTATTGTAAAATACAGGTTTGACGTCTTGAACTTTATGCAACTTTATGTCACCAGTGAATGTGTTACTCTATAGTGCCAATTTAAATGGCATCAAGACTTTTGGATAATAAAATGTTAGGTAAGTTTATAGGAAATCTTTGGTTACTCATAAATAAGATTTTTAGATAATAAAGTTGGGTTAGTTTATGGAAAACTTTGGGCACTCATAAAATTTCAAAAGAAACTGAATTCATAGAGCAAAGGTTTAGAGTCACCTAGCAGAGTTTTTACTTTTTTTAAATTTGAAATGAAAAGGTAAGTTTGATGTGGCATATACCATTTTCTTCTAATACAAGGATAAAGTTAACTACATTTTAAAATAGTGATTTTTTGTCATATAGGCCTATGTATATTTTTATATGTTTCGGGTCATACACATGCTTATTAAAATAAAAAATATTTATACATTATAAAGTAAGGGGGCATGGGAGCTTAAAATTGGCCTTGTAATATTTAGTCTGCTGTAAATAAGGGTATTAAAAGCTATATTATTTCTCATTTTTTAAAAAACTATTATTTTTTATTGGGGTAACATTGATTTACAACACCAAATATGTTTCAGAGGTATAGTGTCACACCACTTCAGTATTTGTTATATGGTATACCACTAAGATAGCCATCACCCACTGGGCCCCTCCACATTTTTCTTCCCACTATCACTGGGGGAATTTATTTTATTATTATTTTATTATTATTATTTTTTTTTATCACTGGGGGAATTTAAATGTGGCCAATGGTGTATTTTCTGCTGGCCATATAAAGAAGTTATTTCTTCTCATCTGGTAGGTAGTTAAAAGGCTATTTTTTTTTCCCTTTGTGTAATTGCCCAGAGACCAGAGGGTCTTATCAGAATACTTTGAACCATTGGCTTACTTTTGTCATGCTATTGAGTTGTTGAGGCAAGTAACAAAAACTTGTCACATTTGAAAGTTCTAAGTCCTTGGTGAATTCTATTTTAACCTCAGTTACATTATATTTAAAGGCACAAGCAAACTTCTATCACTTAAACAATTAAGTTATCCAATATTCAGCTCAGTTGTTTAAAAAATAAAGTGCTGGAGGTGTTACTGTATTCACGGTCATTGTGAAACAGTTTCTGGCTAGGTAGACAGAATAGAGGTCTTGCAGAAAGTGGTCAAAAGAAAATGACAGAAAAATGTGTCTGTGAGCAGGAGACCAGCCTGTGACAGGCGACCACCAAAAAGTGTTTGCTAAGAAGAGGGACAAAGGTGACACCGCTGGATTTAGGCTGTGAGTGTTAATCTCTAGAAAGTTCCCTCCCACACTTCTAGCTGCCTGTACCTTCCTCTTAGCAAGCTACCTCCAGGGACATGATTTGACAGATAATCTGCCCCTTGGGGACCTGGAAAAAAGCCCTAGAAAGAGTACCTGTGGGGTACTGTGTTTTCAGGGCTCCCTCCCTGTCTTTGCCAGGAGCTTTCTGCATTTCTATTGCTAAATAAATTCACTAACAGTCACTTCTAGTGGTCCATGTCCTCAATTTTCATGGCAGAAGAGAAGTCATCGATTCCCAGTAAAATTCTTGATTCTTATTCAGTGACCAAAGTCCCCAAGTTATGTTACCATGGTTGAAATTCATGACATGGTAATCAGTATCAATAGGGATGTGAGACACAATGGTGTGTACTTATAGTCTTCACATTTCTTAAGTAACTTAGTTCTATTTTAGGACTGGGAAATACTGTTAAATCAAGAAAGAGAAACAACCTTTTTTAGCACATTTATCAATATGAATGAATATGTTTTAGCAGAGGTTTTATACTTGCCAGGATGAACAGAAGGACTCTGAGGATTTGTACAGCTCTCTCTGTAATATTAACTATATGTATATGAATTTGTTATGTATTATTCCCTAACAGATTTCTGTTTTCTCTGATTGATATTTTTGGTTGCTGAAACAAACTAACCAGATCCATTTGATCTGTCACCGATAGGTTTTTGGACACCTGTTAGCTTGTCTGAAGACTCTGGTGCTATGAGCCAGAAATTGTGTCTTGGAGAAATACAGTAAACAGGAAGACATACTCAAAGTCATAGAAAGGACTGTGACAAGGGATCAACTCCCTAGTGTGAGTGTGAGCTGGTATTGGCATGGTATGGTGACCCTCAGAAGACCACATCAGGGATGAGACAGGTCCCCAGGACCTTACTAGCCCAGAAACATTTGACAGTGTGAAAGCAGACTCTGACTAGGATTCAGCAGAGTTAATATCAGACTGCATTATGGAATCAGTGGGGAAATGTAAATGAGGCTAATGTTGTATTTTCTAATGGGCATATAAAGAACTTTTTCTTCTTGATCTATTTAAAATTATTTTCAATGAAAAAACTATAGTTCTCTAGTCTACAATCAAGTTCTTTTTGAAAGGTATCTCATTCCAACAGAACCCTTGACTTTAGGGATAATCTCTTTGGAAACTCTTAGTGTAATTCATAATCTAACAAATCCTCAGAGGAAGATAAGGGTAATGTAATTGCAGTTCTGGATTTTGGAGTTCAGATGAATGTCTACACAATGACTTAAGCTTAGATACTTAAAGCAAACTGATGAGAAGGCCTTATCCTCAGACTCCAGTAGACAGGGTTCTGCCTCTTGCTCCCTCCTGCATGTCTTCCCAGGTTCTGCTTCCAGTCACCTATGCCCTCTGTATAGCCCACTCCTGCTATTGTTCATACCACCTCAGCTTCAACTCCCCGAGTAACTCAGTCTCTTTTAGCCTACATTTTCTCTGTTCTGTGTGGTTATTTGTGTGTAAATTTAAATAATTTGATTACATAAAATTAAAGAAATTAATGCCACAGCTCCATCAATCACATTTCAAATTCTCAACAGCCATAGTCACAGCAGCTGCCACATTGCACAGAAGCACAGAAAAAGAATACTGTCATCACAGTGAAAACTGGACAGTGACAGTTATATGAGATACTCCAGGCCTCGAGGAAGATATGCTTGAGCTGTAAATTTACATGTTATTTTTCCTTTCTTTTTTTTTTAAGATTTATTTTATGTATGCATACAGAACGGGGGTACAATCCAGAGGGTCAGGGGCGGTGAGAGGATTCACCAGAGACAGATTGGGAAGCAGAACAGGGAGACTGACAAAGTACACTGCTGAGGGGAGCAGCAGGTGTGTCTGGAGAGGTCTACCATGCCATGTGGGTCACTTCCAGGGTCGGGGATCGAACTCACATTGAATTGGTTGCAGCTAGCTTGCAGTACTGCATCCTAACCCATTGCGCCACCAGGGTGGGCCTTTATATATATTTTTTATAAATAGTTTCTTCTTTCTCTCTTGTTTCTGACTTTTCTGAGCTTGGGCTATCAGTAATGACTGTAGCATAACAGAGTAATCCCCTGGAAAAAGGGCTCTAGATTCCCTGGCCCACCTAAGGATGGGTCAGCTAAGTAAGAAGACAGACGAGAGATGTGGAGAAGGAAGGAGAGCAAGAAGAGGAAGCATGTGGAGCAGGGATACATGTAAAGAAGCTGCACTTGATTTTGGGCCTTGGACTGATATATGGCACTTGGGCGATGTGGACAGAGACATTTGAGAGACAGACATGGGTGAGAGATCCAGGGGAGGCTGACAATGGCAGCCTTTGCCTTGACTTGGGTTTTGAGTGTGTTCCTTTTGTCCCAGACTTGTCTATCCCTTTTCAATGTTGACCCCCACCCCCCAAACCCTACCCCCAAGAAGGCCTTAGACTGTGGTAAATTTTTGGGCCCTGTTTTGGGTCAACCCAGTTTGGCTGGACATTTACCCATGAGGGGATGGGTAAATTTGGGTTCTTGATTTGGGAACTAATTCTTTCTCTTTTTCTTCTCTTCCCTTTATTGCACAATAATTGTATTAAAGTTCTTTTCTGTGAAGGTCTTATGTACTAGAGTATGATTTGTCTTGATGTGGCAGATGACAGGACCCATTTATAGCAGGTAGGCTTGTGGGGGGGGGGCCTTGGGGTGCTTCTCACCCTGCCATATAACATTAAGACCTTGGATAAATCACTTAAAATTTTGAGCCTCAGTTTCTTTCTTTGTAAAAGCAGGAAAAAACATGGCAGTATCATCACCTTGTGCAGGAATAGAACTTAAAGCTGTGTCTGATCAGAGCATTAAAATGCTGCTAATAGTTATTCTTCTTGTTATTTCCTTTGTTGTGATGCCCAATCAGGCACCATGCACACCACCACTCAAAAGACAGCACCCCTTGTGCACAAGCAGAGGGAAAGGTCCCACCCCGAAAATTTGGAATAGGTCAAAAACATGAAAAACGAGTTGACAGATTGGCAAAATGATACCTGGAGAGGAGGGGAGCCCATTAGCTTATTTCTGGAAACACAAATACTTTATTTCCAGCTACATGGCTGAACATTGCGCATAGAAGTACAGGGAATTTCCATGTTCAGCAGCAAAAGAATGAAAAAGACTTACCCAGATATGAGACATCACATTGACAAGAAACGATTTTTCCACCATGTGATCTGGGATATCAAGGAAATACTTTCCTGACACAATGCCAGCGTTGTTAATGAGGATGTTCACATCACCGACTTCCCTTTTTACCTGCACACAAGTGAGATCAATGTGATTTCACTCAAGGTGTTACAGTTTGAGATTTCCAGGTCATTCTTTCCTGCCCTCATTTTATTCGGGTAATTTCTTTAAAATTAGGGATTTTATTTTTACCTTGCATAGGGAAATTCATCATTTTAAAGGTAACTTTATAACTCATATTTAAAAAACACATTGATTTGCCAAAAACACTTGATTTTGTGTGTTTCAAAATGATTTGATATTGCATATCCTATTTCTTTTTATCAATTGTCCTTTCCTGCTGGCCACAGGGCCAGTGATGTTGTCTGGTGATGTTCATTTCTGTTTCTTCACACCTTCCTTTAGATAGCAGGTATGTCCTCATCCATGTGGTGATTTCTGTAGGTGTCATCTTGGCTCCTTGTCAGTGAGGTATTAGGAACACATCTTATTCTTCTTAGAGCTGGCTGTGGCTTGACACGAAGACATTCCAAACACAAATGTTTTGATCCCATTGCCCATAGATCTCTGACTATTACTTCTGTCCCACAGTGCTCCATAATGGAATTACTGTCGATGGCTGATGATTCTCTGAGTTCAGCAACTGAGCCTCTTTTGTCCTCAGCATCTTCCTTCACCCTCCCTTCTTTATTTTTTATTTTAAAGATTTATTTTATTCATGCTTCCAAAAACTAGGGTGTAGGCCAAAGGTGGGGGTGGTGAGAGGATTCACCAGATTGAACTCAGGCCTTAGAAGTGATAGCACTGAGAGTTAACCCCTAGGCCACAAGGAGGCTCTTCCCCCTCTCTGCACTGCCTGCTTTGCCTATTGGCGTAGTCCACACTAAGTCATTAACCTCCTCAGAAAAATGTGTTCCAGGAAATATGGTAAAACTTGCTTTTCTTTCTTTTACTGTTTTGTCTCATATTCTGACTTTTTAGCTAACCCAAGGCCAAAGTAGTAAGTAAACAGTAATTTGAAGGTTTTTTTTTTTCCTCCTGAACTGTGTCTTTAGTGCTAATATCATAGTCTGGTTTTCTAAAATTTATTTGTTTTCAGATAGAAAAGCAATACCTGCTTTGTCTTGATTTTCTAATCTAGTCCATGTTTTGTGTTGAGCCTTATCTGTGTCCAAATAATATATCTGGGAGACATCAGGTAAATATTGTTTCTGATGTAGTTCAACACGCTGTGAAAGACAAGTAATGTTGCTGGGCTGATGAAGGGCTAAGAGAGTGGATTTCTTCACTTGGGAGTAAGAAAAACAGGAAAAAATCCCTGAGAGATTAACTTTTAAAGAACATCCCAATGGCTTTCTAAAGGGAATTTATGTAGGTAATGAGATTTAATTTTCATTGTAATTATGAGAATTTAGGAAATCATTATTATCTCAGTTTATAGATGAGGAGTCAGGTTCTGAGAAATTAAGGTTTTGGCAAAATATACACGGATTTTTAGAGAATAAGTGATTAACAATTTGAGTCCATTCATAAAAATCCACCAAATTTACTACTCTGTGGCCAAAATGATTATTCATAACAAATCTCACAAGTATGCTTGTGGACACACACAGAGAAATTCAAGAACTGATTTACCTGCACATGTGGGAATAAAGTATGAATTTCTGCTCAAACTTTATAAAAATAATTTGTGTACTAGTTTTCTAAGGTGGAGATGATAATATTACCTAAACATAATTTGGGACATTAGTTACTCTCTTCCTTTGAATGCTGGTATTCATCTCTCCCACAAATTTCAAGGATTCAAGTAACATTCATGGTTGTTGAAATTTTTGCAGGTAAAGTATAATAACAATATTTTGGTTTCTTGGGAGTTGAAAGCAATTGAAATTAAACAAAAATGCAGATAAGGTAGTTGACTTAAAAGAGTTCTATTTATAGGGTTGTGAGAAAAGAAAATAATTTTAAGATACAATTCAGATGGTAAAAAGATAATTTTTGGTTAATGATTTTGGTTTGGTGTTTTAGTAGGAAGAAAGAATATTTTTAAAAAGTAGGACTAGTTTTTCCTTGAACTTTGCAGGTGATCAAAATACTTTTGATCCAAGGAAGAGGATTATAAAGGAATCTTTATAAAAATTAATTTATCTTTTTGGGCAGAAGAGCTAAAAAGACAGTACTCCAAAGAGGAAATGAAGATGGCCAACAGGCATATGAATAAATGTTCAACATCACTAGTAATAATAGAGATACAAATTTAAACCACAATGAGACACCACCTCACACTAGTAAGAATGGGACACCTTAAGACAACTAGCAACAACAAATGTTGGTGAGGATTGGAGAAAAAAAGAATTCTCCTACACTGCTGGTGGGAATGCAAACTAGTACAACCACTATGGAAAACTGTTTGGAGGTTTCTCAAACTGCTAAAAATGGAGTTTTCATATGACCCAGCCATCCCACTCCTGGGTATCTACCTAAAAGACACAAAAACACTGATTCAAAAAGTCACCTGCACTCCCATGTTTATTGTTGCTTTATTTACAATAGGAAAGACATGGAATCAACACAAATGCCCAAAAGTAGATGACTGGTTTAAAAGATGTGGTACATATACACAGTGGGATATTACTCAGCAATCAAAAAAGATAAACTCATGCCTTTTGCAGCAACATGGATGGAGCTGGAAGGGATCATGCTTAGTGAAATAAGCCAGAAAGAAAGAGAAAAATACCAGGTGGTTTCACTCATAGCAGGAGCATAAAGGACCAGGGGTGGGGGTAATAATCATAAAGAACAACTATATACCAGAGACATTTTATGGGGGTGGAGTGGGGAATGGGATCAAAAATGGGGGGGGGTGCAGTGCACTATGGTGATGGCACACGGGTGATTTGGTGATGGGAACCTCATGGGGATTGCAACTGAGATGGAAAAAGGCACAAAATGATGTAAAAATAAACTTTTATATCATTAAAAATTAATTTATTTTTAACTGAAATAATATTAGGGTACGCCTAGGTATTGCCATTCTGGCAATCCTACCACCCACTCACCCATATTCTATCATCATAGAATAATGCTCTTTCTTCCTTCCACCACCTTCTCCACCCCTGGTGCTTTAGTTCTATAGCCTGCTATCAAGGGCTATTTTTCATTGTCTTTACCTGACTATTAATTTAGTTACTTTATATTCTATGTGTTAGTAAGACCATTCAGCATTTCTCTCTTTCTGACATATTTTGCTTAGTATTAACTTTTCAAGCTCCATCTATTTCACTGCAAATGATATGAGTTTATATTCCTTGATCCCTGGATAATATCCTATTGTGTATATTTATCATATCTTCTTGATCCACTCATTTGTTACTGGGATACTTTGGTTATTTCCGTAGTTTAGCTATAGTGAATAGTGCTATACTAAACAGGGCTGTACAAATTTCCTTTAAAATTAATGTTTGTGAATTTTAGGGGGTAGATGCCTAGAAAGGATAGATGCCTAGAGTGGAATTATTGGTTGAATATCAGATTAATTTTTAAAACGATTCATTTATTTATTCTTACAGAACTGGGGTACAGGCCAGAGGTATAGTGGGTAAAAGTATTCACCAGTGACAGAGTGGGAGCAAACAGGCAGATCTACTGAAATACACTGCTGAGGGGAGCAGTGGGTGGATCAGGAGAGGTCTGCCATGCCATGTGGGCCGGCTTCCTGGCCAGGGATCAAACTTGTGCTGCAGTGGATTCAGGGAGCTTTATAGTGCGGTGTCTTAACTTGTTGTGCCACCAGGGAGAGCCCACATATTAGATCCATTCTTAATGTTTTGAGAAACCTCCCTAGTGCTTTCCATGAGGGTTGCACCAGTTTGTTTTCCTACCTACGAAGGGGCCTTTTCATTGCTTACATATTCATTGATGCAGCCTGACCTCAGATGTCAGGAAGATGATATCTTAGCAGAGCTGTATCACTTCTCTGCTCTATGATATGGGCAAATTTATCAAGTTCTCTCTATCTCAGTTTCATTATCAGTGAAATGGACAAAGTACCTACTTTACTATGAAAATTATAGATGATAAAACTTCTGGATAAGTTCTCTTATCTTATCTCCCTATTGGGTGGCAGCACTGGAACAGGAGTTCCTTTGAGTTCACCACACAGACATTTTTCTGTACACCTTTCCTGGCACATTGCCCCCCTTTTGCAAATAAGAACTAACTTTGATTGCACGTGTTCTGTTCTATATAGTCTACAGGGGTATATAGTATACCTAGCCTCAGCAGCTGGTAATGAATCACCAGGAATGACTCCTGTGGGGTCCCAAGCAAAGAAGTAAGCAACAGAAAATGAAGAGTGAAGAAGATGGTTCAGAAGGTAATTGTCACAAAGTAGGAATTCAGTAAATATTGTAATGAATAAATTAATTCACTTTGGAACTCAGTTATCAAAGGGAAGTAAAATCTCTTTGGGAATTCTGTTATCCGACTGAGTCGTAAGCACATTTTTAGAACAGCGTGCAGTGATAAAAGAGTAAATTTTGATTTCAAGATACCTGTGTTGGAATTTGGCTAGACTACAAGTTTTATAAACTTGGACAAGTTGCATCTTCTCTGTTTCTCAATTGTAAATGGGGATAATAAAGTTTATACCGAAAGGGCTGAGTTGTGCTGACTAAATGACATATTATGTTAATTACATGAGTTTTTGCATCTATCAATAACTTAGAAAAATAGCTAGTTGTGATATTTTTGTTTTTGTTTTGTCTTGTTCTATCTTTACACATTTTTGAGGTCTTGCAGGGCAATTTACCTCTTTGAACAGATGGTTAAGTGACACTTGTCATGTTTTCATATTCTAAATTATGATACTTTTACCACAGTTGTCCCAGGGTCAGGTTCTAGGTAACCAGGTTGGGGAAAATCTCAACACCACACAACTCACTGACATGATTCAAATTAGCCAGCCTGAAGGCTGCTACTTGGGCCTTCCCATACCTTCCTATGGAAACCACAGAACTGCTTTTGCCTGCATTTTCTTCTTAATTCCTATATCTCTTGACAGACCTGACATTTCCTTACCTGCTTCGCTTGATATGTTGTGTTCTTCAAGGGAACTGTGAAGATCATAACACTATAAAAATCTTTCTGATTTTTCTCTCTTGATCTGGGTCTGGCCTCACCCCAACTTACTCAAGGTAATATGGTCAAACACTGCTGAAAACCTTGGCCATTGTTCAAATGACGCGGTAAATTTTAGCTATTAGCCACTGGATCATTTGTCAGCACTTAGTGTGACTTTAAAATGAATTAGTAGCAGAACTATAAGAGAAAATTTAGCCTACAGTAAGACTTTCTGATTCTTTCTATACTCTATGCTAGCTTCAGTGTATGCTAATAATGTATATGCATCAGAATCATAAGATATAAACAGTTATGTGAAAGTTGGATGTAATCTTGCAGATCAGCTATAAGATCCTTTAATTTTATAGGAAAATAAACAGGCACCTAAAGAATGCAGGTAACTTGGGAAAAATTGCACAACCATTGATTTGGCATACTTTTACTAACTCCTGATGGTAAATGAATCACCAAGAAAAATAGTTGGGCAACAATTCAGAAGGATTATCGAATTCCCACTTACAGTTTTCATTCTGTGCCTATTTTTGGAGTTAGGAATCAAAATTCTGACTTGCACAATCAAACAACAGACACATAGAGATGTTGGAGGGAGTTTTTGATATTTTCACTGCCTCATTTTGTAAGAGCACATATTAAATGCAATATTTTGGGGGGTATAGAAGCTAAGAAGAACATTAATCATCTTACCTGGTCAGCAACTCTGTATACTTCTTGTCTGTTGCCACAGTCACATGTATAGACAAATACTTTCACACCACCCTTTTCTTTGGCAAGTCTACATGTTTCCATATTGCCTTCTTCATTAATGTCCCATAGAACTAAAATGGCTCCAAGGCTGGCAAAATGTAGGGCCATTAGCCTCCCTATTCCACTTCCAGCTCCTGTTATAAGTACAATTTCTCCAGCAACATCCTTTTTTTTCTTTGGAATTACTTTGTAAATTACAGACTCTAAAAAATAATATAGAAATTTTCCCAGAAATGCAGAGGTGTCCACAATTGTATCCATGTTGATTCAGTAAAGAAAATAATATTCTAAAAAGGGAAAAGGTAACAAAAATATATTACATGATATCACAATCACAACATACATAAAATGTTTAGTATTGGGGAATTTTTCTTTGAGAAATCAATTCTTCAAAATATTTATTTTGGTAACAATTGATAAAAATACTTGAATTCTTTAGTTATATAAATGTTGATCATGAAAATATTTCACATTAACAAGATCCTCTTATAGGACATTTTGTTACTCATGGTCTAACTTGATCTGAATATAGGTCCTAGATTACTAAGAAAACATTATGCTTATAGATAAAAGACCTTTGAGTCTTGACTTGCAAAGTATTTTGTGACTAGTAAAATAAGACTTTGGGTTCTCAGTCTATCTATTTTGTAATTTATGAGCACACTTGATTTCATATCTAACAGAAATTTGCTTTTTATTAGGCAGTTGTTTGATATAACAAAAATAACTTCAGACATAAGAAGTCTTTATGTATTTTTACAGACCTTTATAATACCCCTCTGAGAGAATAAAGCCAGGTATGCTATTATTATTTTATACAGAAACTGTGAAACAAAAACTCTTCAGTAATTTTATTCAGTATCAGACAGTTAACTAAAAAAATAGCAACCTTGGGATCAATACAAAATTCCTGGACTTCAGTCCAGGATTTTACCATGAGAATAAGCTTTCTTGGAGCTACTGCATCTTTTCCCCAGACATATCTTTAAAATAACAATAGCAAGAATTACTGTTAAAAAAAGAAAATAATTACAAAAATAATAGATTTTTTTTTGGTTTAGGTCATTTGATAATCATATTCAATAATTATTGTTATATGTAGCAATGTTACACTTGAACATTATTTCATAATCATTTCATGGAGAAATTATTTGTGGATATCTACAAAACCATATGAAAACAGACCACAGCTATTTGATGAATAACAGTCCTTAGCTACACAATAATAATGAAAATGGTAGCAATGTATATGGAATCCTTCTGCCACTGTGCAAACAACAGTTCCTTTAACTGTCACAAGGGTGGCCCTTCTTTTCTTTTCAGTTGAGAGAATTCAGGTAGAGTCTGATCAGATCCATCCCATGATCCTAAGTTAATAATAGTGAGGAGGAATTTGAACCTACACAGTGACTTTAATATCCAATTTCTTAAATACTAAGTGATACAGCAGGAAAAAGACTTAGCCTTATAAAAAGAATTATCAGTGCATTATTGCATTTAATTTCTTTAAAGTCAAAGTCAGGAATTAGTGTTGAGATGTTCCAAGGACCAAAGTGAGGATGCCAAAGGATAGTCTGTCTTCACGTTGCTGCCAACTCTGACCTTCCAGAAATTCCCTCAAGATAAGCTAGGAAGAGAGCATTATTGCCAGGCTACCAATAAAAATACTTAGGTGGATTTCAGAAGGGACAAAAAATTCCCTAAGAAAGAATTTGGGCTTTTGTTGCATTCAACAAGATTTATTGAACTTAAGTTAGTTCAATAGTCAGTAAATTTTAAAGATTCTAAATTATAGTTCTTGGTTTTGAATAACACTGAGCCAGTTTCTGGTTCTGGAACCTGATAAGTCAACACTGGGTTGCAAGGTGAAAGTGTTACTGGCAAAATGTGGAAAAAGGGCTTGGCCCTGTGATTAAGGGACAGGGAATTTGGTTCTCAGTAGAGATGTCAAGAAAATGGGCGGGAAAGTTGCATTTCAGTTTTACCTTGAAGTCTGCTTTCAGGACAGAACAAAGAGAAAGGACAGTACAGATCTTTCTCATTAACTTATCTATTGCCCTAACTAACTTGGATTCACAATGTTAACTTTCTCCCTGAAGGTATTACCCTCAATGTTCACTAGTAAGGAAAGCCAAGAAGCAACAGGGGACATGTGCTTATGGGCAGTGCAATGAGAGCTACCTCATTCTTTTGCAAGTTTAATTAGACTTTTGGTATAAATACTGTTCTGCAATATAGAGTATATTCCAATTACAAAATAACATCTTTTCACTTATTACAAAATAATAAATGAATTACAAAATAATATATTCCAACTACAAAATAACATCTTTTCATTTATTAAAAACAAATATATAAGTATGAAGAAGGTACTCTGGGTAACAGGATTTTCATTGGAGGACAAAGTCAGGTTGTGACCTCCTCACCTCTTTCTGGGAGGAAAGTTTGCTCCCAAAGCAGATGCTTTGATTTATCTTGAAAGAATTGCAAATAGCTTTCTGTAAAAAGTATTAAATTTCAGCAACATATTGTTATACTTTAGAGCCATTTTGAGAATAAGAGTCTTGACACTTTTCCAAACACTTGTTGTCTAAATGTTCCCTGAACTAAGAAATCACATCCCCAGCCTGCTAACAACATTCAATTTTGGAGCAGAGGAAAAAGTGCATGTAAGCCTCAGATACAGGGCCTTCTGGCCAGAAAAGATGTTCGTTCCTATTTGAGTTGTTGGCCAGACAGGGTAAGTGGGCAACCTGGGAAAAAAAATTGTCATTGCATCTTAATGGGTAAACAAACATTTATCAAGTACTAAACTACACTGTGCTTTCCTTGCCTTGTTTTCTGCAATCCTCAAAACAGCATGGTGGGGTTAAGTGTGGGACACAGGTAGGTACATAACTTGCCAGGGGATTTACAGTGGGATCTGAGTCCAGAATCTGGTTCCAGAACTCCTGCTTCTAAAACCCTATGTATAAGTATAACCAACATTCCAAATGCCACTTAATAAATTGGGTTTTGAATCACAGGAAAGTTCTTGTCATTTTTTTTTAAGCACATGCAGAGGTTCTTGGTTTAGAGAATGGGAAAGGGTGGATTTGAGAATAGAATACTTGGAAGATATCTAACTCTCAGTAATGTTAAAAATACCAAAATAACAAATCTAATAAATGTTATGTAAATTATTAAGTGCCATGCAAATATCAATTTTTATCATATGAACAAGACTCCAATAATGACACTAAGCTTGCAATCATTTATCCATAAAGATACCTACCACCAAAGCATGCAGGTTTCTCTACTTTTTTTAGCATTCGCCTCAAGTATGTAATTGTTAGGGGAAAGGGATAGCTTTCGAGGTTTATCCAGTAGTGACAATCAATTCCCCTAATTTAGTTATTGGTAAATATCAAGAGATAAATACCAACCCACACAATGCTACCACACAAGTAAGTTTCCCTCTGCCTTGGCTTCCCCCCTTGACCTTTTACGACCTCTATCTATCCCTGCCAAACAAGGGCAAAACAAGGAGAAACAAAAGAAAGAGATGCTGAAGATGATAATAAAATGACCTTCTGCCCTTACTTGGGAACTGAACTAAATTATGCCCTAATCTCCTAATATGTCCTTAGTGAGCATCTTACCTTCAACAATATTGTGCTCCTCAAAACAGCCAGCATATAGCCTTACGAAGGCTTGAGTGATTAGGCAGTTAGAAGCTGTCTCTTAAATGATTTTGATATCAAAGCCCTCCCTCTCACCTTTGCTATCTCTGTGGGTGCTAGATGAAGGAGTGTAACTCATGAAAACTTAGCTGGTTTGACAGGTTTACATTTCGTAATTCCAGCCCCCACAATGACCTGGAGTAAAGGTATGAAGTAAGGGTGTTTGTACTTGCTCAAGATAATATACAGCTAACAATGCCATTATTATCACCCTTCCCCTAGTCTTTATTTCTATATGACGCCACGAAAACACTATCTCAGCTCTGTTAGAAAAGAGGAAGATCAGTTATGGGAGGTTGCCAGGGAATGCACAGTAAGCATGTTTATGAGATTAAGTTTTCCTAGTACAGTGAAGGGAAAGCCCTGAGGGAGACAGATCTTCCTTTTCACATGTAAATGTCTCTTTCAAGACTCTTTTTATGAAGTAAAACTTTTGCCAAAAAAGATATGCTAGGGTAGCAGAATTTTGCTGCCCGGTGCCCGCTGAAATCATGATTTGTTTAAATATATAGCACAGGAGTGAACAGCTATTCAAACACCATCAATAGTCTTGTGATTCATTGACACTAGACTCCTCTGTCTATCCCACACCTGAGAATAAAGAAATCACTCCTGTCCTCCACATACACTTCCCAACAGTCGTTTATTTCAAGTAAACTCATTTCATTTCACTCATCACTCAGAGAGATGGCCTTTTCTTGGAGTACTCTTTTTGCCATGCTCCATTTAGTTCCAGAGTCTGGTATTTCAAGTGTGAGCAATGCCCCATTTAGGTCAGGAGCTTCCAGGCTCTGCACCTGAGCTCAGAGGCCAGGTTTTGCTCATACAGTCTGCTTCCTGTGACTCGGCAGCCGCAGCCGTCCTTGATGTCTCCTCTGAGATTCCTGTGGATCTTTTCCTCAAACAACAGCCATCATGTCCTCTCCATGCCATGAATTCACTCTATCATTTGTGTCACTTCCTTTCCTATGTGGACTCCTCCAGGATCAACTTTGGAAAATTCAAAGACCGTTTTGCCTTCCAAATATACATCACAGTCAGCCTTCCAAGGCCAATTTTGCCACTTAACATCCTGAACTTGACTGTTTGCTGTATTTAAGCAATATTTCAGCCCTCCTTGTGCTTGGGCAATAAACCCAGAAAACCTAGAAATCTAGTTTGAATGGTGTTTTGATTTCAATAGGAATCATAGCTCACACAGTTCTAGAGAGTTACTGGTCACAATGAGAGGAAAAATGGCTCATCAACCTTGAGCCTGAAGCCTCAACCTTTTGCCTGGAGCCTCTCTGATTGTAGAGTCAAGTGTTAATTGGGAAGTGATATTACAGAAGTAATACAATAGAAGATTGCCTTTGAGGAAAGACCCAGTGGCAACATTATCGAAGTCTTTTTAGGAGACTCATTCTAGTTTTGGAGTAGGATATCAGGGATTAAATATCACAGGCAGAAAGATAATCAACAAAGGGAGAACTCCAAACCCAATCTCCTATTTAAAGCAAAACTGTAACAGGGTGGTCCCCAGGAAAAGGGAGATTTAGGTTCCCTGCCCCACCCAGAAGGAGAGTGGAGCTGAGAAAGGAGGAGAAGAATCTGGAGAGGAGAATGAAGAGAAAGGAAGCAGGATGGAGAGCCAGAAGGAGACCTGAGGGAGGCGCATGGAGCAGAGAGACATGTGAAGAAATGGCTGTTGTTTCTTGGTCCTGGACTGGTTGAAACAGATGTGGGTGAGAGACCCGTGGGGAGGTTCATTATTGCAGCGTTTATCTTAATTTTGATTTTGCTCGTTTCCTCCCAGACTTGTGTGACAATTTCTGACCCTTTTCTATGGGTCCCCTCCGATGGGCTTTCAGGTCTTGCTTTGGGCCAATCCCTTTTGGGTGTACTTTTACCCACAAGGGGATGAGTAACTTTGGGTGTTTGATTTAGAAACTATATTCTTTTGTCTTTTCTGTATTGCACACTCATTGTATTTAAATTCCTTCCCACTAAAAGTCTTATGTTTTGTCTTGATGCAGCTGATGGCAGAGCCTATTTAGAGCAGGCAGATTTGTGGATCAGTGGTACCCTCTCTCCCTGCCCTGTAACAAAACCAATGTAATGTAGTGCTTGCTTTCCTCCCTGACACAGTGGAATTTCAGTAGTCGCATTAGAGTTCAGCATCCTTGATCAAGGGTTAGTATTTGCATTTATGACTCTTTAGACTATTATTAGTATTAATATTGATATTATTAGTATTAGTTAATACTAACATTAGTTAATACTATTATTAGTATTAGTATTAATATTTAATAAACTATTATTAAAATCAAATCAAATACACAGTAGTTCAGTTCTCAGTTGCATTAGTCACATTTAAAATGCTCAATCACTACCTGAGGCTCATAACTATGTCATATTGAATAATGGAGATTTAGATTGCTTGTGTCATAACAGTGTTCTTTTGAACATGACCTTTTTAGGGGATTTTACAGCAGAGGAAGACCTGCTTAATGGGAATTGGACAGGCTGTTGGAGACACTTCCATTGCCTTTAATGAAAGTTTACTTCTGAAATAAAGCAACGACAAAGTATCTTAGGAACTTTTTCTTTGACTAACTTTTCTGCTTTTCTTGGGCTTCAATTCTTTTCTAGCTCCAAACACATTCTTTGACCCAAACTAGGTTTAACTATGTTAGGTCAACACTTAGGAACAAACTCTGAGACAGTGAATATAATCCTGAATTAACTTCACTGGACTTCACCTTCTCTCTTTCACATGCTGATGATGAAATCTGAGGAGCCAAGAACTACAACTCCCAGCATGCCATGAACCTGACTTCCTAAACAGCATGCTTAGCTTATAACTGAATACTTTTGTGTTTATACTCTTGCTTTCTGACTTTGACTTGCACCCTGGCACCGCTAGAAAACTTGGGAGGAGACACATGGAGGAGGGACCTGTAGACACACTTGGAAGAGATACTTGAAAGAAGTATGTAGGTGAGAGACAACGAGGGAGGCTGCACCTTGCCCTTGGCAGAAAAAATGGCAGCCATTATCTCTTCATGTTGGATTACGTGGTATATTTTGAACTCCGAGTCTTTCCTGTCTCAGCTCTCTGGGAAGTGCCTAGCCCCTTTGTTCTGATTTAGACATTTGGCAAATATTTTAGCCTCAGTGGTCCTGCTGGTTCAACACTGTTTGTTCGTTTGCCCAAGAGGAGTAAGTAAATTTTATGGGGAAACTATTACTTGGAGCTCTTTACTCTCTCTTTTTCTCTGAACACCAATTCTATTAAATATGTATTACACTAAGAATTGTCCATTATTGCCTTTGTGCACAATGCATGGCCAATCTCTTTAGAATAATTACTCCTTAACAGTTTGGAGTCTCTGTGTATTCCTCAGTTGTGTGCTAACAACTGGACCCCACACTTTTCTGTACCAATATAGAGCCTCAATCTTTCCAGTGGTTTGTTTTTTTAAGATTTATTTGTGCATACAGAACTGGGGTACAGGCCAGATGTGAGGTGGGTGAGAGGATTCACCAGAGACAGAGTAGGGAGAAGAACAGGCAGATTGACAAAGTACACTGCTGAGGGGAGTAGTGGGCAGGTCAGGAGAGGTCTGCCACGCTATGTGGGTCAGCTCCCTGGCCAGGGATTGAACTCGTGCTGCAGTGGCTTTGGAGAGCTTGAAAATGCAGTGCTTTAACCTGTTATGCTACCAGGGAGAGCCCCTTTCCAGTATTTTTTTTTAATTGAAAATAACCTTTTTTAAAATAAACTGCTTTTTAAAAAGCAGTTACTTTTTCATTGTGGAGCAGCAAAAATAATAAAATAAAACAACTGCAAGCCTAACATCTGAAGTTTGCCCTGTTAGCACTTCTCTCTCTCATAAATATGGAGGGGTATATACTATACATTAACAGACAGGCATGCATATATGCTACACATATAAATAACTTGTTGTTTGGTAACTTTTTTTTTTAACAACTTTCAGATTTGCATGGCACAATTTTTTTATCCTGCTGAAAACCCACCCTATAGTTAAATTTCTCCATTAATGTCTGAATATTTCTCTCAGCAGTTTGTTCAGATCAAAATCCAGCCTAGGATTATGTAGTGCATTTGTTGCTTATTGTTTGAGTTCTTTAATATTTAATTCTGACATTGTACTGGTGAAGAATAACTTATGCTAGTTATTGCAGTTGAAAAAGTGTGATAGTTCACTTGCATAATCAACAAAGGTTGAATGAATAAAATTTATCTTGTTTTTCTCCATATGGGTCTGGATGATAGACTCCAAGAGAGCAGTGGAGAAGGACCAATGACATGTAACTGACTTGACCATATGCTCACAGTCTTATGTTAAGTTCTGATGCAATGATCCCAATTTAATAGCAAGAGAAACTGGAAAATGTAAAGGAATGTCTGGAATTGTAGCAAACCTACCTGTTATAATCTTCTCCTTTTTGGACACGCTTCCCCTCAAAGGCATGTTGAAGAGGTTCAAGTGCTATCCTGTGGGTTATCACATTTTTAAATTTTGGTTGCTTCCTCATGGTACAATGTAGGTGTTTTCTATTTCATTTATCTTCTACAAATTATAAATTAGAGCTTGCAAAAGTTAACATCTATGCAGTCATTGATGATTACAAACATTTTGCCAGAGCATAACATCAGTCATTTTCCTTTTCATCCTTTTTAGAGAATGTATAATGAAGAATTGTTTAAGTCAGTTAACACTACACACTTACTTAAACATTTGCCTTATCTTCTGCTTTTTCTCAGAGAAAAATCCCCGATGCTATTCCTCCTCAGGGAACATTTTAGGATTTCTACCTGAATGTTTGTGTTCTGAATTGCATTTTTTTTACATAAAAGAGGTAACATTGATTTATAATGCAGTTTTTGTTTAGAAGTATAAGATCTCTCCCTTCAGTGTTGTTACCACACAGCACCGACTACCAACACTCATAGTCCAACCGCATAGTCCATTGTATCTCATCTCCATTTTGTTTGCACCTCTGACCCTCACTTCCCCACCAGGTAGCCTCAATCTATCATCAGGTCACTATAGTTTGTTATTAGTTTGGCTTTACCTGAACCTTTGCTTAGTTTCTCTTTATTCCACATATAAATGACATCATCCAATATTTGGCTTTTTTCTTTTGGCTTATTTTGCTTAGTATAATCCCCATTAGTTCCATCAATACTTCCATAAGTGGCAGGAATATGTTTTTTTTTTTTTTTTGATAGGTGTAGTATTCCATTGTAGAGCTATACCACATCTTCCTGATCCACTCATCTGTATTTGGGCACTTAGGAAATTTCCATAGATTGGTTATTGTTAATAGTGATGCAATGAACATGGGGGTATATGTTTCCTTTTGAATTGTTTTTGTATTCTTTGGGTGGAATTGCTAGGTCTTAAGGCAGATCCTTTTTAAAAATATTTTGAGGCCCTCCCTGGTGGCTCAGCGGGTTAAAGCACAGCACTGAGAATCTAAAGCCGCTTCCGCATGAGTTCAATTCCCGCCAGCCCCGGAGGTGACCACATGGTGTGGCAGACCTCTCCTGACCCGCCCGCTGCTCCCCTCAGCAGTGTACTTTGACCATCTGCCTGTTCTGTTGCCCACTGTCTCTGGTGAAGCCTCTCACTGCCCCTGAGCTTCTGGCCTGTACCCCAGTTCTGTATGCACAAATAAATAAAATCTTTAAAAAAAAATTAAAAAAAAATTTTTTTGGGAATTTTCCTTCTATTTTCCAGAAGGCCTGGGCCACTCTACATTCCCACCAATTGTTTATTCACCACATCCTCATAACTTTTGTTGTTTATGATGTTTTTGATGTGGGCAATTCTAACATGGATGAAGTTGTATTTCATCATAGTTTTGGTTTGAATTTCCCCGATGATAAGTGATGATGAGCAGTTTTTTCATATGCCTGTTGAGCATCTGTCTTTGGAGAAATGCACATTTAGCATTTCTGCCCAATTTGATTGGTAATTTGTCTACTTTTGGTTGAGTTGTTTGAGATCTTTGTAGATCATGGATAATAGCCCCTTGTCATTTGTATGGTAGGCAAGTATTTTCTCCATTCAATAGGGTGTCTTTTTTTTTTAAAAATTTCTTTCATTGTGAAGAAACTTTTAAAATGAATATAGTATCAGTTGTTCATATTCTCTTTGTTTTTCCTTGCTAATAGAGAAATATCCACAAAAGCATCCCTGAAGCCTATGTTATAGAGTGTTTTGCCTGTTTTCTCCTATGTTTTTTATGGCTTCAGGTCTTACATCCAAACCCTTTACCATGCTCACATCATTTCCCAATATGATCTGAAATAGTGGTCTAGATTTATTCTTTTACATGCGGCTGCCTAGTTTTTCCCACCACCGGTTATTGAAGGGGCTTGCCTTGCTCTAGTGTATATTATTGGTCTTTTATCCTAGAATAACTGCCCTTATAAGGGTGGGTTTATTTCTTAGCTCTCAGTTCTTTTCTTTTTTATTATTTACATACACAATATTTTTTTTTAGTTATGCACTCAAACCAGAAAGAAGTTTGAAAAAATATATTCACCTCTACAGACATTGTGTGTTATAAGAATTATTTTGTCTATTTACTACTTACTTTTCATTGAAGTAGTATTTTGGATATTCTCATCAAGTGTAGTTCACCCACCACCTATTTACCTATAGTCTCCTATGAGAGTCCACTATGATTACATCCCTCCTTGTTCTTAACCATCCTGAGCCTTTCCTCTGTTTGATGCTTCATTTCTGTAGTCAGATATCAACAACTAGGTTTTAAATTTGTCTTTATCTGATTCTTAGTTTAGTTACTCTATATTTCACATATTAGTGACACCATCTAGTGTTTATCTTTTTCCTTCTGAATTATTTCACTGAGCATAATCCTTTCCAGGTCCATCCACGTTGTCACAAATGGCATGAGCTTATCCTTTTTGATCACTGAGTAGTATTCTCTTGTGTATATATACCACATCTTGATCCAGTCATCTATTACTGGAACACTTAGCTTCTTTCCATAGTTTTGTTATAGTAAATAGTGCTGCAATAAACACGGGAGTGCAAGTTTCCTATAAAATTAGTATTTTTGAACTTGGGGTGTAAATACCTAGTAGTGGGATCACTCGGTTTAATGGTAGACCCATGTTTAATGTTTCGAGACACCTTCATGCTGCCTTACGTATGGGCTGGACCAATTTGTGTGCCCATCAGCAGTAATTAGGAGGTTTCCCTTTTCTTCACACACTCACCAGCACTTGCTGTTTCTGGTCTTTTCCATGTGGGCCATCTTCACAGGTGTGAGATGGTATCTCAGCATGGTTTTGATTTGCATTTTTCTAATAGTAAGTATTGGTGAATTCTTTTTTTTCATTTGCAGTCTGAATGTCTTCTTGTCTGTTTAGTTCTTCTCACCATATTTTTTTCTTTTTTTCTTCCATAGTTTTATAAGTTCTTTATAGATCTTTGGTATCAGTCCCTTGTCAGATGTATGGCATGCAGGTATTTTCTTTCAGTCAATAGAGTATATTTTCATTGTGGTTATGTTTTTCTTTCTTTCTTTTTTTGACGTACAAAGCTTTTTACTTTGTTATAGTCCCAGCTGTATATCTTCCCTTTTGTCTGCCTTTTTGCTGGTGACAAACCTCTAAAAGCATCACTAAACCTTAAGTCATGAGCTATTTTTCCTATATTTTATGCTATGCATTTTATGGTTTCAGGTTTTATATCCAAGTCTCTGATCCATTTTGAATTGATTTTTATGTGTGGTATGAGATAATGATCTTCTTTCATTCTTTTGCTTGCAGCTGTCCAGTTTTCCTTGGTCAGAGATTAACTATCAGTATATGTGTGGGTTTATTTCTGGGCTATCAGTTCTGTTCTGTATGTCTGTCAATTCTTTTCTATGTGCCTGTGCAGATGTCACTATGGCATCTGCTGGGGGTTGCTCTGCCCTCATGACCATTCACTGAGCCCACTGAGGCCTCAGTTGTCAGGGTGATTGTCATGATGGTTCCAGCTTTAGGCTCACCCCATTTAAAGAGCCCACAAAGCTACCTGGTGTTGGCAGTGCATCTGCAGGAGTTCCTCAATCACTGTGCTCACTCAGGAGCCCTGAGTTCATGTTGATGTTGGTGCTAAATTGTAAGTATTATCCCAAACAAATGCACTTTGACTTTTTAATTGCCTCTTGCATTTTTAAGTTGATAATAGAAATGCTTGAAGATACAATTAAAATTTTTTATCTAGATAAACTATTGGTAAAGTGTAATTTTCTTGCATCACATCATGACATTTACTCAGATAAATCTACATTGGATTTCTGAGATTAGCTGCTGGAGTAGTGTAATGTATAGATGGTTAATTTATCAATCAGATATACTTTCCCACTTATGAGTAGTAAACCTACATCTAATAAATTTAATAATGATTGATAATTTTTGCATAAATCAATAATTTTATTGGGTGTAACCGAAGAATGATTCCCTAGTTAAATCATCCCCTCTACATTGTTAGCAGGCATTCTTTGTAAGATCTGTCTTCATTTGCTTTTCATGAAAATACAGGGCCTGCTGGAAATGCTTAGTTTCCCTTTAGCTATTGATTTTTTTTTTCTTTTTATTTCTTTGAATCCTAAAGTGTTGAGCACCTCTTCACCTGCTTATTGGCCATTCATATATATTTTCTAGAATTGCCTGTTCAAACTTTTCACACATTAAAAAAAAATTAGTCTATTGTCATTCTAACTTGTAAGATTTTCCTCTATATTTTAGTTAAAAGTTTTTTATCAAAATCTTATGAAATCTGAGGTTCAAAATGAGAATTTGATATATTTTACATTGTCAAAGCTTTTTATAGAGAATGTGCACACAGATATCTGGTTGATGTATTTATTTGATGATGTTTATGTGCTGAAAAGTTGTTAAATTTTACCCTATTTAAACCTTATTTTCTTGAAACTGGGAGTTTCTGTAATGCCATAACCTTGGAATCTGTTTTTCTTTGAAGCTATTGATTTGGCCAGAGATAATACAGAAAAATGTAACTGCTTCACTTGGCCAACCCAGCTGTGCCTTGGCTGTTTGACTTGTGCCCCTAAGTTTAGACCAAGGAGAGAGGTACCGTTTTAATTGATGATCTTAATCTTTGTGTCATGAACATTTTGGACAGGACCTAATTGCAAGGAATTTTGTTGTGGGCCACATATTTCAGTAGATGATTTGGATAGGACCAAATAGCCTGTAAGGTTTGAGGAGACTCTGAGCAGAAAACTAGTGGTCCAGGTAGCTTCCTTGTTGTGGTTCTGCCATCAATAATGTCACCTGTCTTCTCACTAGAATAACTCACAAAGGATAGAACTAGCATATTGAGTTTCTTGTGCACCATGGAAGGAAGTGAGTACCAGATATATGTGTGCACTGTATTGTATTCTTTAGTTATATCTTCTAGTTAGTTGCTTATTATGGTATTAATTTCTGATATGTTAATTTAATTCCTTCTAGCTTAGTGAATTTTCTGAGCTTAACTTTTCAGTTCCTATTTTTTTTTGCATTTTGCTAATATATATATTTGTGTAATCTGTAAGAAGACAGAATTATTCCTTAGAATGGCGATTTCACTTGTTGCATTGACTGATGTCTCCAGGACAGTGTTAAAGAGTAGTGGTAACAGGGCCCCTCCCTGGTGGCGCAGCGGGTTGGAGAGCCGCACTGCGAAGCTAAGCCAAGCCTTGGCTGCTTCAGTGTGAGTTCCATTCCCTGCCCCGGAGGAGACCCATATGGTGCAGCAGACCTCTCCTGTCTCACCTGCTGCTCCACTCAGCAGTGTCCTTTGTCGACCTGCCTTCTCTGCTCCCCACTCTGTCACTGGTGAGTCCTCTCACCACCCTTGCACCTCTGGCTGTATCCCAGTTCTGTGGGCATAATTAATAAATCTTAAAAAAAAAAAAAGAGTAGTGGTAACAGTAGGCATTCTTGTCATCTTTCAGCTTTGGGCTTTCCCAATAAGGCATTATTCTAATCTAAATTAGGCATTATTTGCCACTTTCTTCATTGACAGAGATTGCTTTCCAACACCTACTTGACATAGCCTAGAATCTTTGCTAACTCTAACCAGACATTAATCACACTTCACAATTGGGGTGAAGTTCATGATGTCATCCCCTACCTACACCAAAAATTTGGCTTTATAGTTTGCATTTAATGAGTTTCATTTTTAACACAGAGTAAACACCAAAAATTTAAGTTTGATAGTGATACTGCAACTGGATTTATTTAAAAACTATTAATTCAAGGTGATGTTCAGTGATGTGTACTGTTATGGAGAATATTTTCATTCAGAAGATTGGGTGTTCTTCTGTGCTTGAATAAACATAAGACTTAGTAATGTAAGCCTGAGCCAGACTCCCTACCATCCCACTCTACCCACCCCACATCACCTCCTGGGAGGGGTGGCTTCTTTTTCAAATCACAGCTCAGATTCCATCTTGTCCATCAACACACCAGTAATCCCACTTTTCTGAATCACTCTGTTATGTTTTTACTTTGATAATCTATAAATATAAATGTATATTGTCCTCATGACTAGTTTTAAGTCACACACTTATTCAATCAATAATTTTCAAATATCTCTTTTGCTTAGAGCTAGACACCTGTATGTATGTTCATGCATACAGAACTGGGGTATAGGCCAGAGGCACCAGGGGTGAGAGGATTCACCAGAGACAGAATAGGGAGCAGAACAGGCATTGCTACTAAAATACACTGCTGAGGGGAGCAGCAGGCAGGTCAGGAGAGGTCTGCCACACCATATGCTGATTTCTTATTAACTTTCCTGGTGCATTATTGTAACTAACTCTTGCTAAACAGTATAAATAAAGACCTTCTAAAAAGATGAGCAGGAAGACTTGCACCCAACTCCTGCCCCCTCCCCTTTCCCCTTTCTAGGAATCTCTGCTCAGACTCCACTCCCTCCTAACGGCCCTGCCTTCTGCCAGCCAGTGATCAGGGCTGGTTCCTGACACCTAGTGCTACAAAAGATTAAAGCACAGCACTTTGAAGCCATCAGTAGCCACTGCAGTATGGCCCAGCAGACCTCTCGTGACCTGCCTGCTGCTCTCCTCAGCAGTGTGTTTCAGGAGAGTCTCCTGTTCTGCTTCCCGCTTTGTCTGCTTCCCGCTTTGTCTCTGGTGAGTCTTCTCTGGCCTTCACCCCAGCTCTTGTGTGCATAAATAAATAAATCTTTTTTAAAAATTGAAACACATGAAAAAACAAACAAGAAGCTAATTCTTAACAAATGGAAGAAAATGACATTAGAAAATAAATGCTTTGAGAGATTTGTTATACTTAGAGAATACTTTAGGTTGTGTTGATCTATGGTTTCATATTACCTTCTGGTATTTATTCAACTATGTCTCATTGTTCTGAAATGGAAGTTTTGGACAGTGAAGTATCTTTTGGTCTTTTGCCATACTTTTGACACATTGTATTAGGGTAAGGTAAATTCAAGCACAAAGATATTTCATTTACTAAGTTGCTTTCTGTATGGACTTTTAGAACACTTTATATTTGGGGTTGTAAAATTCTCTTAATTTCACCAGTCACTTTTGAAATTCTTACAACAGGATAGGTAGAAGGTTAATTGCAGCAAAGGTATTTTTTTTTGGACTTGCTAAGTGATAATCGATGATCAAATAAAACTAATTTTCAAGAAATACTTTTAGTTGACAGTTAATTTGATAAATTATAAGGACTTTGGGACACATGACAATTATTATCTTTCACTAAAAATTCCACTAAAATTACTGTGTTTCTTTATTTAGAAAATGGAATTTTTTCCTTGAAGTTGAATATTCTTCTTTGTGAGTTGATTTGAATGTTTGTGTAATGTAGATAATACTCTTCAGGAGCTGAAGTGGATCCAGAGTGAATTTCTGATGAGTGACCTGTTCACTCTAGTTTTTTTTTAAGATTTATTTATTTATATGTACGGAACTAGGGTACAGGCCAGAGGTGCAGGGGCAGTGAGATGATGATTCACCAGAGCAGAGCGGGGAGCAGAACAGGTCTACTGACGAAGTACACTGCTGAAAGGAGGAACAGGTGCGCCAGGAGGGGTCTGTCGCACCATGTGGATCTCCACCAGAACGGGGATGGAACTCCTGCTGAAGTGGCTTTAGTTTCTTAACGCTGTGCTTTAACCTACTGAGCCACCAGGGAGGGCCCTCTAGTCACAGTTTTTAAATGCATTTTTAAATGGTCACAACTCTGCATTTGAGGAATTTGAAGCACATTAGTATTTCAGGGATACTGACTATATACTCTTGGGAAAACTAACTTTTCATATTCTATGGGATGATACACTTCACTCATTTATTTACTGTAGTAATGGGTGAAAAGTACTTTTCTGTATTTGGTATAGAGATAAATTCCTTAAAACCGCGCCCTCCCTGGTGGCACTATGGGTTAAAGCAGAGCACTGTGAAGATGTCCATAGCCACTGCAGCATGAGTTCGATCCCCCCAGCCACAGAGGTGACCTACATGGCATGGCACTGCTCCCCTCAGCAGTGTACTTCGTCAGCTGTCCTGTTCTGCTTCCCACTCTGTCTCTGTGAATCCTCTTGCCCCACCCTCTCTGCACCTGTGGCCTGTACCCCAGTTCTGTATACACAAATAAATTTTTAAAAAATTCCTTAAAATTAATATAACATCAGGCCCTCCCTGATGGTGCAGCGGGTTAAAGCACTGCACTAAGAAGCTTAAGCCACTTCCACATGAGTTCGATCCCTACCTGCCCCGGAGGTGACCACATGGCATGGCAGACCTCTCCTGACCTGCCTGCTGCTCCCCTCAGCAGTGTACTTCATAGGTCTGCCTGTTCTGTTCCCCACTCTCTCTCTGGTGAATCCTCTCACCCTCCGCATCTCTGGCCTGTACCCCAGATCTGTATGAATAAATAAATAAATCTTTAAAAAAAATTAATGCAACATTAGTGTGAGCTTTGGGACAATTTCAATTTCAAACATACAAATTACATGTATGTTTGGAGTCTCCAAAGGAAGACTCCAAAATATAAAATATTTGAAGATCTATTAGACAAATATCCAAATCTGCTGAAAATTATACACCCATATGTTCAATGAATGCAACAAGCCCCAATCACAAGAAAAAATACTGAAGCTGATCATAATGAAATTCTTTAAAAACCACTGACAGAGAGATTATTAAAAGCAGAGGGAAAAAATGGCATCTTACATACAGAGGAACAAAGGTAAAGATTTCAGAATACTTAATGTAAGAAACATAATCCTGAAGACAATAAAACAGCAACTTTCAATCACAGAAGAAAAATAAACAACCTGAAAAGCCTGTCAGACTATAATACTACACCCAGTGTCTAATTATCTTTCAAAAACAAGGCAAATGTCTCTTCCCATATGCAAAGCGTAAAAATACTCATTACCTCTAGACAGACATGACACTGTAAGAAATGCAAAATACTAGAGAAGTCTTTCAGGCAAGAAGAAAGTGATACCAAGTGGAAATCCGACACTACCTGAAGGAATAGATATGAAAGGTGAACATATTAGAAAGATCATTGATAATGTAAAATAAAAATAATGACAATGCATTATGAAGTTTGTATCATGCAGAATAAAGGTGCACAACAATAACATTAAAACCAAGAGAGATATAATAAAAATATATTATTTTATTATGTGTTTTTTACCTGAAATGACATATTATTTGAAGTTATGCTGTAAAAAGTTAAGAATATTATAAATTGTAAAACAAAACTAAACACTAAAATGGAACAATGATTAGTTAATTAGTAAACAGAGGAATAAAAATGGAATAATGAAAAATACTCAGTTAATCCAAAAGTAAGCAGGAAAAAAAGAATAGGGGACAGATAATTACACAGGTACTAGAATCATGAAAATTATAAATTCTTCCATCACCTTAAATTTAGTGATTTAAGCATCACAACAAATTTTTAGGAAAAGATTCAAATATATTTTGGATCTCTAAGAAAAAATGCTTTAAATATAATTATACAAATAAATTAAAAATAAGTTATATTGTTTAATATTCATTTTAATATAGTGGTTATATTAATATCACTCAAAGTAAGGAATAAAAAAGATTATTTTATAATGATGAGAGGATCAGTAATAAAAAGGATATAACAATTTTAAAAGCCTATATACCTCATAGCAGAACTTTAAAAAATACATGATGTAGAACCTAATAGAACTTCAAAGAGGAGTTGACAAATGGGGCCGCCCTTGTAGCCTAAGGGTTAAGTCTCACCTTTAGGACTTGAGCTGAACCACAGGCCTCTCCTCTTCTGCTAGCAGCTGCCCACAGCAGTATATCTCAGTCAATTTGCCTGCTCTGCTCCCCACTCTGTTTGTAATGAATCATCTCACCCTTCATACCTCTGGCTTGCACCCTACTTATTCTAAAATAAATAAATAAAATCTTTTCTTAAAAAAAAAGAGAAATAGGCAGATCCACAATTATAGTTAGAAATTTAATACTCCACTCTTAATAATTGACAGAAGAAAAGAGAAGCTATATTTTAGGGAATTGAAAGTAAAATACTCAAGTTTATACCATAGAAATATAAATTTTGGGTCTGGAAAAACTGACAGCACTACCAATGAACTTGATCATAATGACATTTAGAGATGACTTACCAAATTAGTGCTTTATACACAGAGTATTTTCCAATGTTGACCTTACTTGGAACCATCAAGTTAAGTCTTGGGTAATTTAAATATTTTAAGTCACATAATATATACTTTCTGATCACAATGAAACTCAATTAGCAGTCAGTAACAAAATTACATCTGGAAAATCCTCAAATATCTAGGAATTAAAGAACACATTTCTTCTTAAAAAAATTAGATCAAAGAAAAAGGGAAATTAGAATTTGGAATTTAAACAAATAACATGTCATAAAACAACTAAAATAGTGCTAGAAGGGAATGTAAAGATCCTGACAAAATAAAGCATGCACCCTTCTGAAAAACTTTAAGCAGATTAGAACAACAACAACAAAAAACTACTTGATATTTTAACAGGTACAGGTTTCATGGAATCCCCCCCGCCCCATTCCAGATACTGGAACTACTAATCCCATCAATGACAAGGAGAAGCATGCCAGGACATGAGGACAGAGCTGGGTAGCCAGGTTGGGATAAAACCGGACATGTGGGCTCTAGGTGTCTCTTCGCCTGGTGGTTCGCGGCTGATCGTTTTGGCTCTCAATTGGTTTTCAGCATGCCGGTGGAGTCCAAGTCAGCAGAACTGGTAGGACATTTAGTTAACTTGTATTTCTCTCCCTCTTTCCCTGGGTTATTCCCTTATCTTTCTCCTTATAAATGAATCCATTATTTAAACTTTTTGAGTGTGTCTATAATACAATTGAATCATAAACATGCGGGTGAAGACCCACAGATAGGCAACCCAATTCACATTGGGGTGCCCTATAACAATATGATAAGATATAACTATAGACATATCACAGAGATGGTTAATTCCATACTGTCGCAGCAAGGGGAAAGCTGTGTTATAGCAAGGTCACAAAATTTGTTTCCCAGTGCACATAAAAGCTATGCCTATTATTCTTGAAGTCTCTTAAATGAGCAATAGCATTACATCTAAAAAACAATGTTCACATCTTAGTTAGAAATACTTCATTTCTAAAATTGCTAACCATCATCTGAGTCTTCAGTGATTTGCAATGTTTGTGCTGGTGGAGAGTCCTGGCTGTTGTGGGCTGCTGACGATCAGAGTGGTTATGAAGTTTGGACAACAAGTAACTTAAAATAAGACAACACTATGGTTTACCACATGACATTGCCTTTCTTAAAAGATTTCTCTGAAGCATGTAATGAGGATTCATAACATTTTATCCACAATAGAAATTCTATTTTTAAAAAAGATTTATTTATGCATACAGACCTGGGGTACAGGCCAGAGGTGCAGGGGTGGTGAGTGGATTCACCAGAGGTAGAGTGGGGAGCAGAACAGGCTGACTGATGAAGTACACTGCTGAGGGGAGCAGTGGGCTGGTCAGGAGAGGTCTGCTGCACCATGTGGATCACCTCCTAGGCAGGGGATCGAACTCATGCTGAAGTGGCTTTAGCTTCTCAGTGCTGTGTTTTAACCTGCTGTGCCATTAGAGAGGGCCCCACAATAGAAATTATTATACAATCTTCTCAAAGCCTGATATTATTTTAATCAACTAAGGTTGAGTAATACAAAATCTTCTGTTGTCATTTCAACTATGTTCGTAACACATTTACAAGGAAGGTTTAATCTCAAAAAAGCACTTTCTTTGTTTACAAAGATGAGGCAAATCCTCTGCTCAAGTTTATTATGAGATTTTTAGCAATTTACTCTTATCTTCAGGGCCCACTTCTAATTCTAGTTTTCTTGCTATTTCCACTACATCCACAGTTCCTTCTCCACTGATATGTTGAACCTCTCACAGTCATCTATAAAGGTATGAACCAACTTTCTCTAAACTTCTTCTAATGATCTCAACACTTGAATCATGAATGTTCTTAATATCTTCTAGAATGGCAAGCCATTTCTAGAAGGTTTTCAATTTGTTCAGATCCATGAGAGGAATTACTATTGATGACAGCTACAGCTTAGCAAAATGTATTTAACAACAACAAAAAAAAAACATCCAAGTCTGTCCTAGATACAGTCTGCAGAATGAATACTGTGATAGTGGACTGAATTACATGTGAACCAAGACTAACAAACTTCTACTGATTACTCTTTCCCTTTTCTATATTCTATTGTATTTTGGAATATTTTTAAGTGTTTATGGACCGTCAAGAGGCTTCTGATGGAAGAACGAAAGGCTGATTCTAAATTGTTTGTGTTTTTTACTATGTTAACCTTTCTTTCAGACAAAGTATTAACAATAAAAGTCTGATCATACATTGGTATCTTCAGTGAAGATAGATACTAAGGGATGGTACTCAAAATGGCCTTCTTTTCAGTGTGGGGTAAATGTATGATAGTTGGTTACCCCAACTTGGACTAGATCAGAAGGCATAATCCAGGGAAGTTGCTGCAATATCTCATACAGACCTCACGTTCATTAAAATGTTTATTGGTAGAAAAGAAAGTTTGACAACATGGACTCCAACACTTAAAGTTCCATTTATAAGAATATACATTGTACATTATCTGCTTATAGGCAAAGCTATGATGAAAAAAATGAAGCAAACTGAGGAAACCATCCCTGAACACCTTGCATTTGTACACACAAGTGAAGAACTCACATTGACCTGTAAACCATTTATTTGGGCCATGTCCCATGGCCAGTTTTAGTGCCCCTTACTGCCCTATATCATTTCTATTTTGAATTTTTACTTTAATTTTTTTTGTAAAAATCTAATATGCAAACACACATTTTTGTATTCAAAAATACAAAGGCTTGAAAATTTTGAGGTGGAAATACTTTAATACAAAGAAAGAAAACATGAAGTAGATGTCAATAGGTCACATAAAATAAAATACACATCCATCTATACCACAGTGAAAATTAAAGCACTATGTATAAAAAGGAACCTAAGAAACAATATCAAAGAGTAAAGACAAATTAATTACAAACTAATAACTGGTAAGCAGACTGAGGTTTTAAATCAGATTTTAATATATACTAAGAGACCCTGGAAAATAGCTCTTAAAAACCTAAGGACAATGGAGGTGGAGATAGAGTGACTTAAGCCAAATTCTTAGACTAGTTAAATTAGTATTTAATGGTGTAAAATTGAAATATTTTAATTAATAAACTATTAGGAACATTTTTAGCTCTTCTTTAAGGTATATATTTTATAAGAAGAATAGTGAACAGAGATGGAAAGAGTAATAGGAAAGAAAGAAGGTAAATACAGAAACAGGTAAATAAAAAAGTTTTTTAGTTAAATTAAGACAATTTTTAAGACATAATAGAAACACATCTTTGTTGTAGGGAAAAAAAAATTTATTTTTTCTAAGGTATAATTGGTAACAACATTGTTTTAAGAGTATAAGTTTGGGGCCTCCCAGTTGCTGCAAGGGGTCAAGTCTCAGCACTATCAAGCTATCACCAGCCACTGAGGCCTGAGTTAGACCCCCAACCGGGGAGCTGGTCCACATGGTGCAGCAAACCTTTCCTGCCTCGCTTGCTCCTCCCCTTATCAGTGTATTTCTGTCAATCCTCCTGTTCTGCTCCACTCTGTCTCTAGTAAATCCTCTTAACCCCTGTACCTTTGGCCTAGACCCCAGTTCTTATATGCATATATAAATAAAAATAAATCTTAAAATCAAAGGGTAGAAGTTCGTAGTTCTTCAACTATGTACCACACCAAACCTATAACCAAAGAACTAACAACCTCTAACAGAGCCCACTTAATGCTCCTTCCTGCCTTGGTCCCCACTCTTCTCTGCCGAGCAGCCTCAGTTCTACAGTTAGATTTCTATGGCTTGTTTTGTGTTATTTTTATCTGTCCCTTTATTTTTTTCTTTGCATTAAATTTATGAGTGAAACAATTTAGTATTTATCTTTCTCCTTCTGACTTATTTTACTTAGCATAATCCCTTCCAGTTCCATCCAGGTTGCAAATGGCAAAATTTCATCTTTTTATGGCAGAGTAGTATTCCACTATATATATATATTCACATTCATTGATATTCTTTCAGAACTGAACTGCTCCAGAAACACATTAACTAACATTGATTACTTAAATCTTAATTTCATAATTACAGTGAATCAATTCCAGATTAAAAATAACTAGGAAGAAAAGAGGCAGAAACTTCAGTGGGTAAATAGTTCTGGAGTTAAAACTGTTTTCAAAAATAGTAAGAGAGGCAAACAGCTGCTAATTTTTTTTTATGAGGCTAGTAAAAAGTTTAACAGTTTCATTGGTGTATAATTGATATACCAATAAACTGCACATATTTAAAGTGGAAATTTTAATGAGTTTTCATGTATGTGACACAACTGTGAAACCATTATTACAGTCAAAATAATAAACTTAATCCTACCCATAAAAAATTTTCCAGTGCCACTTTGTAATCCATTATTTCTTTTCCAACCTGACACATCACATTTCACCATATGTTTCTGTCACACTAGTTTGTGTTTTTTAGGATTTTATGAAATGAAGTATTATACTTAATATACACAACATACTTAATATGTACTATTGGAAAAGGCAGTTTTTCAGCTATTTACTCAGTTGCATACGAATGGACCTTCAGTCTGCTGTCTTACCAAGATAAAAATGTCCTCACAGCTTTGCCAGGTTTATTACCTTGTATGGGAATCTCTTTCTTAGTTTCAAAGCACACATTTAAAGTGCCTGCATTTAAAGTATGTGTGTGTGTGTGTGTGTGTTGTAAGGTATAACATGAGATTTGTTCCATTGTTTTGTCTCCCAAGGAGAGGGGTGGGGTTTCTGGCTGTGGCAGAAGATGGGTACAGGGAGTAGAACTGCCTTGTTTGTAGGAGTTAGGGGAGGACTGATGCCCTTCATCCAAGCTTGTCGTGTTTGGTGTTTCTTTCCAAGAAGACATGGCTTCTTTCAGTGCTTGGCCATGGTGTGTTTTTCCTGGTGGTTCTTATTCCCTTAGCTGCAGCATGCCACCAGAGCAGTGCTTTGCATCCTTCCTCGGGATTGGCAACTGTTGCTGGTTACTAGGCTTTAGGACTACACAAGTGACATGCTGAGGACCACACCCATCACTGTCATCACTGTAAGGGGCACCCCAGACCTGCCTGAGAGTCTTCCATCTACTGCATGAAGACAAACATATTCTTAGTTCTTAAGACATTCAATAGAAGGGAACTTTTTTTTTTTTTTTTTTAAAGATTTATTGGCCCTCCCTGGTGGCGCAGCAGGCTAAAGCACAGCATGGAGAATCTAAAGCTGCTTCCGCATGAGTTTGATTCCCGCCTGCCCCGGAGGTGACCACATAGCATGGCAGACCTCTCCTGACCCGCCCGCTGCTCCCCTCAGCAGTGTACTTCGTCGATCTGCCTGTTCTGCTCCCCACTCTGTCTCTGGTGAGGCCTCTCACTGCCCCTCAGCCTCTGGCCTATACCCCAGTTCTGTATGCACAAATAAATAAATCTTAAAAAAAAAAGATTTATTTATTTATGCATACAGAACTGGGGTATGGGCCAGAGGTGCAGGGGTGGTGAGAGGATTCACCAGAGACAGAGTAGGGAGCAGAACAGGAAGACTGATGAAGTACACTGCTGAGGGGAGCAGCTCAGAGGTCTGCTGAGCCATGTGGGTCACCTCCAGGGCAGGGGATTGAACTCACAGTGAAGCAGCTGTGGCTAGCTTGCAGTTCTGCTCTTTAACCCGCTGTGCCACCAGGGAGGGCCCAGAAAGGAACTTTTAATATAATTAGTGTGCAGTAGAGAAGGGAAAGAATATAGTGAAAATAGTTTTCCCATGAAGCACCCAAAGTTACTCAGTCCTTGGTGGGTAAAGGCACCAACAGCGTTGGCCCAAATGAGGGCCACTGGGGCGCAAAAGTCTGCCACAAGCCTAAGGTACCTCCTGGTGGGGACCCATCAGGAAAGCAATAAGGGGCCAGGCACATCTGGACTGAAAAGAGCCAAAATCAGAATACAAGTCAAGATGACGGTTACAGTTGTCAGCCTCCCCATGGGTCTCTCACTCACATCTCTTTCAAGTGTCTCCTTCCATGTCCTCCAAGTCCCTGGTACTAGTCCAAGCCAAGAAGCAAGTGTAGCTTCTTCACATGACTCTCTGCTCCATGTGCCTCCTCCAGTCCCTTCTATTTTCTTTTTTCTCCACTTCCTCTTGTCTCCATCCTTATCCCACTCTTTTCTAGATTACTTTTGCTGCTTCTTTAAGGTGGTCAGGGAACCTAACACTTCTCTTTCCCTGAGTATTACTCTGTTACACTACACACACACACACATACACATGGCTATTAGACAACTGTGCAGTACACATGCAAGGATATAACACTGTAGCATTGCTTATAATGTGAAAAAAAATTAAGTGGAGTTTTCAGAAAAGCAAAGCATGTAATTCCATCGATAACATACAATATTTAATTTTTAAAAAATTTATTTATTTATGCATACAGAACTGGGGTATAGGCCTGAGGATTGGAGGGTGAGGGGATTCACCAGAGACAGAGTGGGGAGCAGAACAGGCAGATCAGTGAAGTACACTGCTGAGGGGAGCAGCAGGTGGGTCAGGAAAGGTCTGCCACACCCATACAATATTTAAAAAGAATCAGGGAGATTAACATTTTGATGAATAAATATTGCTAAGATATAGTAAGGTAAAAAGAAGGTAGCAGGATAACGATATGACCAGAATTATTAATGTTAATAAAAATAAAATTGTGCACATGCACCTGTGTGTATTCATTAATAAAAATTGTTTAGGATAAATATCAAACTTATTTTTTATTGAGGTAATTGGAAGGTCCAGGCAGCCGGAGCAAGGCTGGGGGTGGGATCCAAGAATCTGGGACTGTCTGCATACAGGGAGACTCCTAAGCATAAGCCTCCTAAAGTCTGGGAACTGCTGCATTCTGGGAACTGATAAGCCTCTTTGAATCAGTTTGTGAAAAGCAACTTCCATGATCTGTAATAGCTTACCTGTGTTCCCCAGGGGGCGTGACTTGCCAGGAACACAATGAAGTTCGTGCCAGTCACAAACTTTGTCTATCACTTACTTGCACCGAGCTTTGCAGTAATACTGGGTTGTGACATTATATACATTTTAGGTGTATCAGAGCACCCCTTTCAGGTGTTGCAGTCACAAGATGCCCACCACCAGGACACCCAAAGTCCTTCACTACAGCCCAGTGTGCACACTCCCTGCTTTGGCCTGCTTTCTTCTCTCGCAGTAGCCTTAGTTCTACAATTAGATCTCTAAGATTTTTTTTTTTAAAGATTTATTTATTTGTGCATACAGAACTGGGGTACAGGCCAGAGGCTCAGGGGTGGCGAGAGGCTTCACCAGAGACAGAGCGGGGAGCAGAACAGGCAGATCAACGAAGTACACTGCTGAGGGGAGCAGCGGGTGGGTCAGGAGAGGTCTGACCACACCATGTGGTCACCTCCGGGGCAGGCTGGGATCGAACTCAGCGGAAGTGGCTTTAGCTTCTCAATGCTGTGCTTTAACTGGCTGCGCCACCAGGGAGGGCCAGATTTCTAAGATTTTTAATCCTTTGTTTTCTATATTCCACATATAAATGACACCATCTGGCATTTCTCTTTTTTCTTCTGACTTGTTTCACTTGGCATAATCCCTTCCAGCTCCATCCATGTTGCCACAAATGACAGCAGTTTATCTACCCGCTTATAGCTGCTTTATTCCCGTTATGTATTTAAACCGCATCTTCCTAATCCACCCATCTGTCTGAGGACACTTAGGTTGTTTCCATAGGTTGGCTTCTGTAAACAAGGCTGTAAAGAACCTTGGGTGTGGACCTTCCTTTGAGCTTTTTTTTGTGGGAGGTGGGGGATAGATACTTAAGAAGTGGAATTGTTGGATAAAGGATAGACTTATTTTTCATATTTTGAGAAATTTTCATACTGTTTTTCAGGCTGACAGGGGCAGTCTACATTCCCAGGAGCTCTTTTCTCCAATCCTCATCATCACTAGTTGTTTCTGGTCTTCTTGATACAGGACATTTTGATATGGGGGTATCTCATTTTAGTTTTGATTTGCATTTCCCTGATCATAGTAATAATGAACATTTTCATTTTTGTGTTGGTCTTCTGTTTGTCTTCCTTGAAAAAAAAAAACCTATTTAGATTTTCTGCCCATCTTTTGCTTGTGTTATTTTTTTGGGGGGGTGGTGGTGGTGCTAGGACTTCTTTGTACATCTTGTATATCAATCTCCCGGCAGATGTATAGTGTGAAAATATTTTTTCCCTTTCAGGAAGGTGTCTTTTCATTTTAATCATAGTTTCTTTTTGCCCTGCAGAAATGTTTAGTTTGAAGCATCAAAACTTTAATAGTGGTTGTATAGTTTTATGTTTGTATGCACTATCTTCCTGTGAATGGGAATATTTCTGAAAATTATCTGAAAAAACATTCTCCATTGTTTTTTGTCTCATCACATTGAGATGTAAGCTCTGAGACAGTGGAAATTTGGGTGGCTTTCTTTACTGTAGTTTCCCAGAATAGAATAGTGCATGTTTTATAGTATATGCTCCTCCATAAATATTAAATGAGTAACTTGGAAATGAACAGAAAAAAAAAAAGCAACTTTCTGGGAAAGTTCTCCACTGTCTATTCCAAATTCACGTACACTTTTGCACTGGAACAAGAATTTATTTAGTCTTCTATCTTCGTATTACTTATTTCAAATATGAAATTGACCTTCTATTCTTAACCCATTTTCTGTCCCTTATACTTAATTGATACGGAAGGAGGAATTCTGGCAGCTTGGATCTTTCAGCTCATGTTTGCGACCTTCTATCCCTTCCATTTTCTGTTCTAGACTGAAACCAAAATGAGGGTAGGCAAGTTACCATTGGACAAAGGGTGTATCAGAAACCCCAGTTCTCCAAAGTTCATGATAAAAGAAAACAATGAGAAGTGTCATTCCCCAAGGGTGAGGCTACAGGCTGAACCCAGGGGAAATTGCTCTTAAGAACTGGGGAAAAGAGCCAAAAGCGACACACAGAAAGAAAATAAAAAAAAAAAAGAATTTATTTACAAGGGAGTGAAGGGGAGAGAGGAAGGGCGATTCCTTGGCAGACACTTAGACACTTCCTACAACCAGCATCAAAGTTGCAAAAACCAACACGTGATAGAAAGCACAGGTGTTCAGTTTAAGTCAGTGGTGAGGCTTATTTCTGGTTCTGGTTCCCATCAGCCAATTCCTTTTCATCATGTCAGGTTCATGACATACTGTCCTACACACTGAGATGGTATTGGTGTGGAGATGTGGGTGGGGTCCATTAATTTATTATTTCCTTTGACAAGTTAAGAGCCTACCTAATTGTGGAAAATTGTTGTCTTTCTGCAAGGTCTGTGATGAGGTAGTTCCTTAAAACCATTCAGTTATCAAGTCTGTAAAACCTAGAAACTGTCTATTCCTTGTTGAATGGTCCACTAGGACCATTTTAGTTCTACTGGTTTCAGAGAGCCTACAAGTTTGGAGAGGCGTGTTGGATCTAACACTTGCCCTAGATGGTCTTTCTGTAAACATGGCAGGAATGGCATAATGCATATCTAATATTTCATCAGTATTTTCAGTATTTTCTATACACTTTTGTATAGATTGTATTAGAGGATTCTTGATAGCATTTTATATATTTTTTAAAGATTTATTTATTTATGAATACAGAACTGGGGTATAGGCCAGAGGCACAGTGTTGGTGAGAGGATTCACCAGAGACAGAGTAGGGAACAGAACAGGCAGATAGATGAAGAACACTGCTGAGGGGAGAGGTGGGCAGGTCAGGAGAGGTCTGCCATGCTATGTGAGGGTCACCTCCTGGGTAGGGATCAAACTCATGCTGAAGTGGCTTTAGCTTCTTGGTGTTGTGCTTTAACCTACTGCGCCACCAGGGAGGGCCCAGGACTGAGAATGCTTATAGCAGCAGTATTTGTAATAGCCTTAAACTGGAAACAATCTGAGATTCCATCAATAAAAGAATTTCCATGCAATGGGAGACTATATAGAAGTACAAATAGTAGATTACAGTAATATACAACAGCACAGGTGAATCACAAGAATATAATGTTGAGTTACATAGTAAAATGGAAAAAAAAGTAAGTTTTTCCCTTCTTAGAAAATTTAAAAATAGGCAAATTCAACTATGGTTGTAGAGTCAGGAAGTGACTACCATCAGGGAGGAAGGAAGAGTAAGTTAAATGGGGGAAGGGGGGTGTGAGTGGTGTTTTTGAATCCCTGGTGATGTTTCATTCTTGACCTGCCTTGTGGTTCATGGGTTATGTGAGATGTACAGTTAAGCTATGTGGGCTTCTCTGTAGCTATATTTTGCTTGATTAAAAAAGAGAGTAGAAGCACATGAACTGACCCTCTGTCTCTGAAGGGACAAGTTCTTGTCAATACTAAGAATGTGTTTTGTTTCTTTGTTCCTCATTTTATAAACAATGAGTGAGTATTATAAGTTCTGATTGTTGGTGTCCAGTGGGTATAGCCCAAGGCTCCTTTCAAGTTAGATAAGAGCAGGATGCTTGATCACCCTGGGGCAATAGGCTTAAATCCATAGCTATGGCCAGGAAGGGGAGAAGGGGTGGGGGGTTGGGCAGTGGTTGATGTGCTATATGCCCCAGGGACTGACCAGTGGAACATCTTGTTAATAAGATTGGAGTCATGGGTGGGAGTTGGGTGTATATCATTGGACTCCTGTCCCTAAAGCTAAGATCCAGTGTTGAGTTGGCCCAGCCTTCTCTTGTCAATAAAAAGGCTGGGATCCTGACCATTATCCTGCAGCCTGCTCCATGACTCCTGTTTCTTTTCTTTATCACTGTGGTATTGCTGATGCAACCACGTAGGAATTAATAGAGTAGACTTATTCATTGCATTTTTATTATAAAACCTTAAGTGTTTTATATAACTATTCTCCCCAGGTAAATCAAGAGCTTTGATGGCAAAATGATGACAGATACATTTTTCCCTTGGGAGAATGAGGAATTAGGAAACTTGCTCTATATGAAAACAAAGCAGTGAAGTTCAAACTTGTCAGCTTATTTTGTCACTTGCCTTCTCTCAACCTCAAATCACTTTCTGTCTCACTGAGAATAAAAGTCAAAGCCTTTTCTACTGCCTCCACAGGCTGTCTAAGTCTCCGCAGTTGCTCACATGCTACCATTTCAGGGTACTGAACTCACTGTTCCAGTCTTTAATATTCTTCACCAGGTACTCACATGGCTGCCTCCACTATTTGTTGGACAAAGTAATTAATTCATGAGGGGTGTTTATATACATTTCAAGGAAAATGCCACATAAATATTGACAGTCTTCGAACCATACACCCTTCCTCTGCCTCTATGAAGAATCTTTGTGCTTAAGAATAAGCCACAGATTCTTCAGGCCTTTTATTTTTCAATAGCTTTTTTTTTTTTTTTTAATTATATAGCCCTGACACATTTGTAACAGGAATGGAGAAAGTGAAGATGAATATTAAAAAACCTGACAAATAGTTTCTGCATCATGAAACAACCTTCAGAAGAGGAAACCTTCTTTTCAGGGTCCTCTCCCTTGCAGGTTCTGCTCAGGACAGAAGCTTCCAGATAGTATCTCAGGAAGAGGTAATACTTGGTTCCTGTGAGGCTCAGATTGGGGTGAGGAAAAACCCAAGACCCAACTATAAGAACTGGATTCTGAGCTTAGCAGTGGCTAACACTTAAATGCTGACTGTATGGCCCTGTGCTTGAGCACCTTGTTTATGTTAAGGTGTTTACTTATTACCCAATGGGCGAAGATGAAGTATGTGTGCAGCATTAGTTTCAGATCACAGCTACTTGGGACTTTATCCAGGTAGTCTGGGTAAACATGGCTTTAGAAGGAATCCAGACCATGGACTTGGGCCTAGAAGTCAGACTGGGGGAAGTGCAAGCAGGTTGAATGGGGCTCAAGAGGGTGTCTGGAATTAAGCGAGCTAGGATTGGAACAGCAGCGCCCTCTGCAGTTACCTTGAGTACTTTTTCTATTTCCTACACAGTTTTCTCACATTCTTGAATCTGCAGTGGTTGTGAGGTCATCTTACTCTACATTCCAGTTCATATAACCCTAAATTCTAGTCCTTGGTTTATCTTAATTCAAATTCTTCCAGTTTCTCTGGTTCTCAGAACACCTATGCTGGGCACATGCTTCTGACAGAGTTCCAAAGCCAGAGACCAGTTATTGTGTTGTTAAAAACAACTTCCCAGATGACTCCGAGTCAAATGCGCTTCAGAACTTAAACAGTAAAGTATTAAAAATCAAAGCCTTTAAGAGTCAAATGTACAAAATTTTTTATGATGGGGTTTTAGATTGCATGCTGGTCAGCATGGGAGATATTTGGAGACGCAGGGAGATCTTCATGGCTGGAGACTTCCTGTGACCAACTGTAGAGCCCACACTGACTGTTTAAGTCAACGGGAGCTGGGTATTGTGTTTCATCTGATGTCCTGAGAAGCACTGGGCATGCGTACAACCATATTAAGGGAAGGAGCCATCTTGTGCTGTGTCATTTTCTCTTTTCCTGTCCTTCTCCTCTGTTCCTTCACTCCGTACACACCTCTATGATCTCAACTAGTGGCCTGGTATGATGAAAGTGAGAAAATGCAAGAGTGAGTAACACTGTCCCATACTGGACATCCCTTAAGCTGGGCATTCTTAGAAGACCTATATTCTCCTGATAAGTGGTGACACATGGTGAAAAAGAGGGGCAGCAATTGTCTGTAACCACCTAAATATTTTAGCCCTGTCTCCACAGTTATCCCATATTAGAAAGGGCTCCTACATAATAATATGCTGCGTTTGAAAAGTATTGCATTGCATTGCAAAACTGCATTGCATAACTTTCTCTAATATATTGTATGACATGTATATATGCATATATATCATATTGTATTACTTTAGGATAATAATTGTATCAGCTTATGAGGAAGGAAAAAGTCTATTTTATTTTTAACCATCTCTCCAGGATGTAGGCTGGATTCCTGTTTCCAAGGTTTGGGAATCCTTTGCTCTATGGAGTGAATGAAATAGCCTCTTCTTTCTCTCCTCCCCCTTCTCCCAAACAACTTACCCCATGTCTCTCAAATGCAATCTGCAGATGTCTGTTTAAAATGTAATTAATGGCCAAGATTAAAAACTTGGGTTATTATCATGGAAATTTTGACTTCAGATTTCTTTGGAAAAGTCTGACAATACCAGACTGGCAATTCCAAAGGAAACAATTAGTTGAGGATAACTGGATGGCCCCCCCCTCCCCCGTGGCACTATGAGATAGGACTCAGCACTGTAAGCTGGCCGCAGTCACTTCAGTGTGAGTTCGATCCCCAGCCCCGGAGGTGACCCACATGGCGCGGCAGACCTCTCCTGACCCGCCCGCTGCTCCCCTCAGCAGTGTACCTTAACAATCTGTCTGTTCTGCTCCCCACTCTGTCTCTGATGAAGCCCCTGCACCTCTGGTCTGTACTCCAGTTCTGTATGCATAAATATTTTTTTTTTAAAAAAAGGATAACTGGAGAGCTGATATCTCCAGTGTATTATTGCTCCATTAATCCTCAGCAGCTCCTGACAGATGTCTAAGAGCCAGATGCTGTGATCACCTATTTATCTGATCTGCTTCAAACACTTAACATTACTTGCACCCTTGGTTTAAAAGAAGGGCTTTCTTGTGCCCTGAAGTAATAGTTTGCTAAGGGTCAGGAAGTACTGTGTGAATGGGGAGGAGTGCCCCACTCAGCAGGAGATGGACCTTTTAATATGCATGGCCACAAGCATATCCAGGGAACCTAGAGGGGCTGGACTCAGAGGGATGGCCTGCCCAAACCTCTGGAGCTGTCTCCAGCAGACTGGAACCCCTGGGCTTCAACAGTGGGGGGCTGTAGGAAAGAGATGCTTTCCATTTTTCTTCTGAAAAAAGAAAAAAAAAATGGAGGGGGTTAGTAAGGTCTTACAAGCAAGACTTAGTTGATGAGGTAGCTGTAGGCAGCTGTAATTCGAAAAATAAAGAAATGTGACTCTATTGTACCTGCATATTGTCTCAAATGGCTTAGTCATAAGGAGTTGTTATAAATATTCTTGTGCTATGAGAATTTGCTTTACAAAACATTCATAATACCTTGTCCGTGAACTGGTCACTACATTAATTCCTTTATTCTTTCATGCCCTCATGCATCAAACATTAGAGAACCCACTATATATGTGGTGTGGTAGTGTACAATAGTAAAAAAGATGAAGTTCTCGGTAGTTGTTTAGATGGGAGATAAGGAACTGGAATAGATAGAGCATTGCTAGGAAACAAGTTGTTGGAAAGCTTCATTCTGTTTTAATCTTTCAACTTCTAAGCAATCTTGAGCTAACTCCTAAACCTTTCTTGGCTTTATTTCCTTTATTTGTAACATGGAACAGAATTATCTTTAATGTGGTATTAACTTCTAAAATCCAGTGCTGAAGAAAAATGATACACATACCTGGATGTAAAGGCAGATTTCTTTTTATGTGAGTGAATACAGTTTTTAATAGGCTTTGGTTTTGATTCAAGTTGTATGATACCTTGAAATTAGTATGAAAATAATTTTTCTTTCGTTCCATGCTTTTATTCTTGAAGATTGCCTAGTTAGGGAATTAAATTAAAGATATTTGTAGCAGTGTTTGGAAGGGAATATGACCAGTGACAAATCTGTTAAAAGGTCACAATTCCTCTGCCTCTGAGTTTAGGGTTTGCTGTGGAAACCAAAAGGCAAATTGATGGCCTTGGCGAAGAAGAGACTTGCAAGAATGTTATGCGTTGGGGAAAAGGGTTTATTATATCTGTATACAAGTAAGCGTTTTTATTGGTGTTTTGTCAAAAAGAAAGAACAAGTGAACAAAAACTATCTTATTAGCCTGAAAACAAAATAATGGTCCTAGACCAATACTGAATTTAAGACTCTCAAAAGTTAACACAGAACCTGTAATGATACTTTCAGGTTGTAAAGTTAGTTCTCTAGACAATAAAATCAATTCTACAATGCAAACAACACAGGACAATAAAACACAACCAACAAAGCAGTCTCTCACTGGGGGTTAGAGAAAGGTGTGCTGGGGCCAGGGGTCACCGCTGGGCGAAGGTATTAAAATCTCATAAACCCTCCATATCTTTTCTCCATTTCAGGAACTTCTTTTGAGTAACCTTCCCCTTCTTCGTCAGAGGGCAGAGTGTCAGCGAAGCGCTTCAGGAAGCCTCCGTACCTCTTCTGGTAGTCCATCCACCACTCTGGGCGACCTACTCTTCGCATGAACCCACCATATCGTTTTTGCAGCTCTTTGGCTTCGTCTTCCAGCTGGGGGCTTCTCTTTAAGCTTCGCATGAAGCCCCCGTATCTCTTGTTTACGTCCTCATCATCACTGACCTCCTGGTGGTGGCTGTTCTCTTGATTGTCCCCGGTTCCCAGAAGCTCTTTCAGCAGGTCTGAGGAATTGCCAAGTGTGTCATCCTCTTCCGCATTCTTCTTCATGAAGCCCCCATATCTCTTGGCAATGATTTCGCCTCCATTTCCTTCATCTTCCGGCTCCACAGGATAAAGCTCATCCATTTTCTTCATGAAGCCTCCGTACCTTTTCATGAAGCCTCCGTACTTTTTGGCTAGTAGGTGGTTCTCATCCTGCTTACTGCTTTCCCTGAGGGCGCTGGCGCCATCTTGAGGAAGCTCCAGTTTGGACAGCTGCAGGAGCTCTTTGCAGGCTTCCCAGGTTTTGAGAGAAGGCAGTTTCCCTTCACATTCCAGGGTGCAAGCCTGAGAAAAGAATTTGATTCTTGTGATTTCACTACCTTGACACATTTTAGTAGATCACAAATGTCTCTGATAGGAAGCTCCTCTATAATGAGGTCATCTCTATTTTCATAATGTAGCTTTTGGTCATAACGAACAAGCAAAAATGAAACGAAAATTGAAAGGGAAAATGATGGAGAAAAACAATGAATGAAATTTAACTATTTCTTTGATTTTAACAAATAGTACATATGATGCTATTTCGATATGATGAAAGCCTTTTCCATCCACCCAAATTTAACCTTGATTGCCTGTCTGCACAATCTGATTTCACTGATAATTTTTCCACAACAGATTTCATTTTGTTTGAGCTTTTTCTAAGCAACAGGAAAATAAAATTCTCCTCATCTCTAACTAGGAATATTGTCTGAAATTCCTTTTATCTTCTTGACTTGCAGCTAAAATCAATATTAACAATATAAGGTTTGTTATGTGGTGATATTTTACCTGGAATATTACGTATTCCTGCTAACACCTTTAATCTTTAAAGAAAAACAACAATTTTAAAATAAATTTGTGAAGAAAACATTCTAAAAATTCAATTTAAAATCTGTCAATTATTTAGATTATGACACACTGACTTGTTGGAAATAGCGAGACTAAATTTCCCTTGATTGACTTAAAACAAGTTTAATCATATTGAAACAAATAGTCATATAAAATTACACATATGCAAAGCTTCAAATTATTCATTATTCTTTTCTTAACATTTAGTCACAATACAAAAAGTATTTTCCAATGGGAATTAAGTTAACTGACAAAATGGGAATGACGATATACAACTTTCTTTTTATTATATAGTGATTAAATTTTAATCAGTTTAAGTATTAAACTGTATATTTTAATAACCTTGTTACACTCTCTTCTACTTAATGGATAAATTGGGTATGATAAAAAGAGTACTAATATTATATGAACATTTATAAAATCCAAATGATATTTCTTAGCATTTTTATAGACGCTCCAGATGACCAGCCCTTAATTTAAAACAGGTAAATCTGGTCCTTTCTAGTATTTAAAAATATGTTGGTATATTAAATGAAATAAACACATTACAAATCACAATGAAAGAAAATATTTAATGCAACAAATTTCTTTAGGGTACATGTTTAAATAACTCTTAAAGATTTCTTAAGTTAAAAAAAATTAATACATGCACATAAGAAAGCCTAAAACTAATTTACTTGAAATGATCCTTCTTTAGTCTTGATAGTCATTGAAAATCACTAAAAACTTAAGGTGTTCAGGTATTAATATTTCCATTCTAAAATAAATTTTAGATGATTAATCAAAATCGATGTTGGATATTTTATATCCTATAATTTTATGGCTTTTTAGTTTTTTTGAGATTCTTCAAAATTATGACATATATTAAGTATAACCCATTCGTACTAAAGAAGTAGTGCTATATGTTCTTATAGCAGTTTGTAGAACTTTTGTAGTATTTATCCACTTAGTGTTCTTGATAAAAAACATATTAAGTGGTAAATTCAATTTGGACATCAGTCATGATTTGCCTGCTTATGTTTGTATATGACATAGAACCAAGGACAAGTGTCTCTCACATGGTGGAAACTCCATAAATATTTGTTGCATTGATTTTACTGCATAGTTTTGTCATCTTTTTGCAACTAGTTAAAATCTCCAAACTGTTATAATTCTAGTAACATGGTTGTTAAAAAAATCTTTTTTGTTACAAAGAAAATAACAGCCTTAAAATAAGTCCCAACATAAAACAAATCAGTTAAATAGAACCCAAGACTTATCAGAAGAAAAGAGATGAAGTGATTGCTACCCTTATTTAAGATGTAACATTTTCCCCCTCCTAGTTTAAATAGATAGCCCTTGTATGTGTCCTCTCTTAAAGTCCATGTAAGGACCTGCACATATCATATAAAGTGGATAGGCTAGGTGAAATGAAACAAACACTTAACCTGACTTGGATTTTATGGAATCCTTACTAAAACTTTCATCCCTATTTATGCCTTTAAGTGAAGAGCTTAGCTCCTTACATTAATAAAGTATTCTCTATTGAGTTCTTAAAGTTATCCCAGAATTTCAACAAATTAAGAGGACACATATAAAGGAATCCTTGGGTGAGTTAGTCAAAATGAAGCTTCCCAGATCCCAGACTCAGAGATTCTGATTCAACAGGGCAGAAGGAACATATCGAAGAGCACACACAATATCAGGAGCACATACACAAGAGCAAGTTCCTTTGTTTTCAGCTTAGCACCCTTCCCCCACCTCCCTTGTGGCATTATATCTTTGCATTGTAGGTACCTCTTCTGACACTGGTCCTCTCCTGTACTTTTTTTTTAATAGTCAAATTAAACCGAAGAGCAAGACGGACGTTGATTTCCAGCTCACTCGCCAGTAAGACAGTTGTTAATTACTTCATTCCCAGGTGTTTACTGTGCTTTTCCCCTTCTTTTCTTTCCCCTTTCCCTATCCACAGATGAGGTTGAGGACTGGAGAGCAACGACTCCAAGAATGGAGACAAAATATCACTAATAGAAAATTATTTGCGGGAAGGATGCAAGGAGTCTTCTGCGTGGAAGGGGCCCTTGGTAATATTATAGGTTGGAATCTTGAGCATTTAATCTACCCTGGTACAGGTGAGACTACGTGCAGCGCTCTCCGAGGTGCTGAAGAGACCACATCTGGGCTCTTGCATAGAGACAATATAGCCATTGCCCTTCCCTAGATAGTCGCGGGTCCCCCAGGTTGAGACCTAGAGCAGGACCTGGTCGACGTTCGGGGAATTGTCGGGACAGCTGTGTCGCAAGTGGTCCGAGTCACGATGACCACATAATACGCCGCGCGACGGCTGTGAGCTGTCTGCCGGCGTCGCAGTGAGAGGCTCACCCACCTCGAGTAACACTCACCAAGGGGTTGATGTCTGTCAGGCGTGCCAGGCGGTAGCTGCAAGTCGCGCAGTCCTGGCTACATTCTGCCTGCACTGTCGCCAGGAGCCCAGGGACGAGAGCCAGCAGCCAAGTGCAGAGTCTCAGGAACCGCGCCATGGGCTGCGTGGAAAAGGGAAACGCGCTCCAAGCCTGCTCAGGTGCAGAGCGGGTTCCTTAGAAGAAACCCTTGCCAGGGCGGCCCCAGCAAGCGTTTCGTCGATCAAGAACTTGTAGAAACACACTTCTCTGGGCTCCCTCCCTCCCGCCCGCCGACGCCATTTCGGGAGATTTGTGGGGCATGATATCGTGGCTCTCAAGTTATCACTGCCGCCGGCACCTCGGACTCCGAGATACACGACTCTTTCTGAGAGTCCGCTGACCAGGTTAGGATTCTGATGGCAACCCCAGAGACCAAATTTGAGAGAGGGGATCCTGGAGAGGCATTGCATTGACCTAGTGATAGACTAGCCGGAAGAAAGTTGGGGAATCTCATGCAATAAAACGAGTAAAATAGAGGTGGCGAAAGACCCCAAACTCAAGAAACAAAGACGATCTTTGGGCAAGTTCACTCACGTTGACTGTTGGGATGACGCAGGCTGGTCGGTGAAACCGCGTCCCAGGCGCGACACGACACTAGAAGGGAAGAGAAGAAGGCAGGTGTGAGTGGAGCGGGCGTCAGGAGAGCCCTCAGGGGCGAGGGAGGGCGCAACTGGCTGCAGGCTCAGACCTTATCGTCTTGGTCCCAGGAGTAGCTGCAGGGCCGCCGGGCTGAGAACGCCTCCCTCGCCTTGCGGTCCCGGGGCTGGTGGTTGCTGGAGCTACTTTATAATTAGCCCCAAACCGAAGTAGGCGAGCGCGCCCCAATCGCCGGCTGACTGCAGCTGACGCAGGGCATACGCCAGCCCCTCGCCGACGCCTTGGCGGGAGGGGTTCGCCCCGATCCAAGCACTGGCGGGGGGGGGGGGGGGGGGAGAGGGCAAAAACGGAGAGGGGGTTGCTTGGTGGTTCACCACATGGCTGGGTGACAAACCAAAGCAGTTAGGAAATTTGGTGAGAGAGTGGGATGAGACCCAGCTCCCCCGCTAAAGTCACTGAAATTGCGTTCGCTGGGATGCTGGCTCCAGAGAGAGCCAAAGTGGGGGCGTTAGGAGGGACAGGTGGACTAACGTGGATTTCTGGAAGGTGCTGCAGACCCTTCGAGCTGGTGAACCTACCCCTTTTCTCCCCCCTGGCGCACCTCTGTGGTCCGTATAGAAGCCAGGACTGCCTTTTATTCACTCTTCACCCGTCTCACAACTCTCCCTTACTGGATTTGGAGTTCTTTGCTGCAGCAGTTAATAGTGTAGTAGGCGCTCAGTTAACTTTTAAAGAATGAATAATTTAAGATTAATGAGGGACCATGTTATTCCCTTTTGCGTTGGTGAACTCCATGCCAAGTATGGACTAAGGTGAAGCTTCTGGAGCATCAATCCTCTTTGGATTGCTTGTTGTTCAGCCACTGAGGAAAGGGACCAGTTTACCCAGTACCCTAGGTCTCCACTTCCAGAACCCGCTGCCTCAAGCCCATCTGCACTTGCCAGGATGTCCTAGGGGATGTTAGACCAGTGAGGGAGGTTCTTGGGGCAGGTGTGATGTCCTAGGGTGTAGTGGCCAGGAGGTGAGGAAGGACACAGTGCCCAGAACGCAGAGGCTTGCAGTTGGCACTCTATCAGCAGGGAAAGAGCTTAAAGCCAGCGGTGGAAATTGAAGCGAATTGCTAGCTTTGCGGATGATTGCTCAGAGGCAAGTTATTTACCTTTTTTAAAACCCGAGAGTCCTTCCAGTTGGAAAATAGGGACAGAGGTACTGTGCTTTCCAATGGGATTCAGGGTCAAGTAAATGACATAATGGACTAACGCACCAACCTTGTGCCTAGAATATAACAAACCCTAAAAACGTTTTCTAAATATCTCTCGGTTTATCTGTTATTTACCTATTAGACAATCTATTTTTATCCACCCATCTATGTAGCTATCTCTCAATAACTTAGAAGGAAACCAAAAATAGTCTCAGAGCCCACAAAGATTCTCAGGGCTTTCCCAAGTCATAAGCACTGTCTGCAAAGGACCAGAAGCCACTTAAGCACGTGTGGGGACCTGCAGCCTCAGGGCTCATCCAATGCTTGAGCCGAGCTGCATGTCCCATTTTCGTCGCTAGAGGGCAGCTCTCTCCTGCGTAGGCTGGGTAAGCTAGAGGACTGGGTCTCAAGGCTCCGGACATCACACCTAAATTGTCCGGGGCTCATCCCTGGCCTCCATAGCAGGCGCAACCCTGGCGGAAAAAATCGAGGGTTGAGGGTGAGGTGGCAGAATGCCCCACATAGTCCTAAGGAGCCAGTATGGCTTCTTGCCAGGAAAACAGGTTCTTCACGTCTGGGTTGGGGGCTAGTAGTGTTATCTCCTGTTGCTTATCCTCTTCCAAACCAAAATGAGAACTTATATTTTACAGGAGATTCTGCTCCCGCCATTACCAGGCTCTGTAAAGGCACCTTCTCTGATAAGGTAGTGCACGAGCAAATCTTAGCAAGAAGAAAAAGAAAACTTGCTACATCGAGCACTGAGAACTTTGAACACATGATCAGGGGTGCGCATATGTGAGGTGTGTGTGTGTGTGTGCTTGTAATGAACACATTCTACAGTGCATCCTTAGGGTATGCAGTGCTGTGCAGGGAAGGATTCCTTAGTAAGGATCTTGGAAAAGTAGAAATTTAAAGCTAGATGGAATCTTGGGGTTAGTTTAATCCAACCCTCGTTCTGTAAATGGGAGAAACAGAGACTCAGAGGAGGCAAGTGACCAGTGCAGACATGGCAGAATCAGATTTCCTCTCTGCACCCCCTCCCCCAATCTCTTTAGGGAGATCCCCTCCCTGGCTTCTACCTCAGGCTGGTTTGTTTCTATTAAACAGTTGATGTCAACTCTGACTTAGTTTCTCTTGCTGACCTTAAGTAAGCTGACAGAGGGGAAACAGAAAAGGAAAGGAGGCTATTTTTAGGGACAGTGCAAAGATACCCAGTGCCCCCAGCACCTACCTAAACGCTGGGAACATTGTCAGTGGTGGATAAATATGTGTTAGGACTACTGAAGGAATGTGAGGTGGTGGGATATCAAGCTTAATTTGCATACCTCAGTAAGAACTGATCTCTTCCCATCTCCCACTCTCCTAGTCCCACAGGCATGCATTTCTGATTCATTACTTTTTAATATTAATGGCGGCAGTGGGTTGTGAGGAATTTATCCTTTTAAGATGCTTTAAATATTTGTCAAGAATTAATAGATTTTGCCAACAAACCTGCTCTAGAAATGAGACTCGAACAGAAACTTCTCTTACAACATCTTATAGGTCTTAACAGCATCTGTTTTGGGGCATTTGGGTTCTTTCCGTATCTTAGCTATTGCAAATAGTGCTGCAATAAACATAGCAGTGCAAGTTTCTTTTTGAATTAAAGTTTTGTGCCCTGTGGGTAGTTTCCTAGGAGTGGAATTGCTGGGTTATATGGAGCCTTCTACAAATCTCAGTATGGTGACAAAGCAGCTCTGTACTCGG